>NC_046184.1:174930038-175581288 GCF_011004875.1 Balearica regulorum gibbericeps
ACACAAATTCAAACTGTTAAGACACTTTTACTGGTATAGAAGGATAAGTAGCCAAAACCAGATTATCTAGATGGTTTTTGGGAAGCTGGGAATCCTAAATAGTGGATAAATGCTAGAGTCCCTGTCACAAATTCCTTTTGGGGGGCATTTCCAAGATCTAGGAAATATTTTTTTTTTTTCCCCAAACTAGGCATAGTTTTTAATCCTGCAAACATTTGCAGTCATTGGACAGATTGTCCGAATCTGCTTTCCCATTGAAACCAGTGGGATGCTTTGCTCAAGAGCATGCAAATTACAATGCTTGAAAATACTTGCAGGGATCAAGTGAGGAAAGGCTAGTTTGTGTGACTGAATGTTCTTTATCCACCATATCCTGTAAAATTATTATTATTGATATTATTAAAGATGTGAAATGACTACATTTTTTGTGGAAAAAAAAAAAAGAAATAAAAACTGGATTTTTACTTTGCTGTTTAAAAAAAAAGATAATAATTGGGATTAGTATGTGAAGTCGGAACTCTTGACAATTATATTTATGGATCCAGACATAATATCTAACTACATAAAGCAAAGACTATAGTTATAATTTAAATCTAATGTTGTTTAGGTTTTTTTCCCCCTCAAATTTATTTGTATTTGGGGAGGGGATGTCATTTTCATATTTTAATTCATTAGATTGTGCTAGTACAAATTCTACATGCCCTAAAAGTGAAAGGTGGCTGCATGCCGTGCCATTACAACTTAGCTGACCAAATCATGACAGACTCCCAGTTATGTAAAGTGGTTCCAGTTTGTGTGGCATAATCCAGTTTTCGCTGTATCCCATAGAAGAAATAATGTGGGTATCCTGCCACACAGAGGAAGACAGAAACTGGTCTCACCCCGAGATCCAAGTGGATGTACTCATATCCGTATTACTTTGGGCAAGCACTCAAGCACGTCTGTCCTGCAGACAGTAGTTCAAAATAAAGCCAGAGACTGAGTTTAGAAGGAAGTAGTGTGGACAACCTCGATCTCTGACCCTCTTTGTATGGCCAAAGGGACGACCAGTGTGGCTGCGTGCGTAGCTTGGTGGTTAGGACATTTTCTGGGAACAAAAGGACTGAAGTCCAGTCCCTGGTGTACTTGGTAGTTAAGTAAATGGAGCAGTGGTTTGAACTTATGACTCCACATGCTTTGGAGAGTGCCCAGGTAAGTAAGCAGTAGCGTCGTGCTCGTTCTTACATTGCTTTGCTCTTGGCAGAGGAACTAATCAGGGAGCAGGTTTAACAAAAGGTTAAATCCAGGTTAAATCTGGATTTTCTTCACAGGTAGAAGGGGTAATAAAATACTAAAATACATTCCTGAATTAGCTGGTTGTGACTGAATTTCCTCAGGAGATGGAAGAGAAACTTCTCCTACATCTTGAGGTAGTTTTGTAGATAACTGGAAAATTTCATCACTGTCACCACTGTCCACCTGTGACAAAACCAGAAGTGTGGTCAGCAGGTTGAGGGAGGTGATTCTCCCCCTCTATTCTGCTCTCATGGAACTCCACCTGGAGTACTGCATCCAGCTCTGGGGTCCCCAGCACAAGAAAGACATGGACCTGTTCGAGCAGGTCCAGAGGAGAGCCACAAAAGTGATCAGAGGGCTGGGAACACCTCTCCTATGAAGAAAGGAGAGTTGCGGTTGTTCAGCCTGGAGAAGGGAAGGCTCCAAGGACTCCTTAGAGCAGCCTTCCAGTACCTGAAGGGGGCTTATAAGAAAGATGGAAAGAGGCTTTTTAGCAAGGGCTGTAGCGGCAGGACAAGTGACAAGAATTTTAACCTGAAAGAAGTTTAGACTGAACATAAGGAAGAAAATTTTTTTATAATGAGAGTGGTGAGACATGAACAGGTTGCCCAGAGAATTTGTGGTTGTCCTGTCTCTGGAAGTGTTCAAGGGCAGATTGCATGGGGCTTTGGGCAACGTGGTCTAATGAAAGATATCTCTGCCCTTGGCAGAGGGTTTGAACTAGGTGATCTTTAAAGGTCCTTTCCAACCCAAACCATTCTATGATCCCATGAACTTGTGTTTAATCATTTAAAAGAAGATAGTAAGTACCTCTCTGCTGGAGAGTGATCAGGAGTCTCGGAAGTATTTATTCAAAGTCCAGGAAAACTTCAGTTGTCTTCCTATCCAAAGTGTGGAACTGCTCTTCTCAGAAAGAGTGGATTTAAGCTATAAACTTCCCATGCCATTTTAGATCCCTTCTCAGTTTACAGAATTTTCAATCTAGGCACCTAAATTAATTATGTTACGGACAGACTACCTAACGCAAGGTGATAATTCCACTTAGGTCAAGGTGACCATGTTAAGTTTGATGTGAGTTTTGAGTATGGTGTCATTATAATACCTAAGTTCTGAGGACTTAAGAAACCTTATTTTTTGTGCCTAAATAAGTAATAAAACCCCGTAAACAGATCCCAGAATCCAAGCCTGTCTTTCAATGAGTCTACATACTTCCCACTTTAGACCTAAGATATTTCTAACAAAACAGCCTGAATCAAAGAGCTTACAGGAGAAAAAAAAAAGTGTCTTATAATTGCTAAACTAGTTACCTACACAAAGCTAATTAAAACTCTTTAAGAGATCTTAATTGGGACCTAAATTGCACTTCACCGGGACTTAAGTGGTATACAGTGTTGGTTCAAGACCTCTACCTGAAAGTGAATGTCATCATATGGAGCAGATTCTTATCATGCTTGCAGCATGATAAAACTCCTTGGAAACAAAAAATAATCAGGTTCTGTTGTATATAACTATGCTGACTTTTGCTAATTAAATTCCTAATCAATAATTCTTCATCACTGAATCCTCAGTCTAAGGCAGTTTTCTTAAAAGTTCCTTCAGTGAAATGTATGTAAAACAAAGCAAATGCCTAATAGAGGTAGAATAAGATTAAAACACTATTTTGGACAAAAGAGAACATAGGTTTTTCTTTGATGATGGTTTAAGGAGTAATATCTCTTGATAACAGTTTGACCGTACTCAAGGAATTTATGTCTGTGTCTTTGTTTTCTAAGAATTATGATGTCATTTAGGATCAAAGAAAAATAGAAATCTGATTCTTTTTTGAAGTTGCTGTTGTGCAATATCAATTCTGGCTTCTAATGATATTCAAGTACATAGTGAGATCTCCTACTCTAATAACCCACATATAACATCCTTCTTAAGAACTACGTGACGAAAGGCATTTGTAATTATATTTACTTCTGAAAAATTATGGTTTATAGTTAAACCAAGAGAGGCATCCTGTCATTTTCAGAACCCGTTAAATGTGACAGAATCTATTTTTCTGCCAACTTGTGAAGACCAGGCAGAGAGCAAATTTGCTGTGGTCAGCTAAGTGTAACCACTGAGCAGGAAAGTGAATTTAATAATGCATTATTGTTCTTCACTGAAGGTGAACTGTTACAGTGCCTTTGTTATAGCAGACTTTGCCTCTGCTTAGGTTTCCAGATGCCGTGCAGATTACCTGATTAAAATCTCTAATGCATGATAAAATGTTCCATGTACGCTTTTATATTAACATAAATGCATCAGTTTTTGAGGACTGTGACACTAAAGCTAATTGGAAATATTTACTACTCCATTATATGGTGCATATTACAAATAAGGATTTATTATATGTAGAATAAATGATAAGCAACTGAGAATTCACAAGGTTTATAACTACGCTATGGTTTTGGGGGGTGGTGTGTGTAGTATAATGAGAGCAAATCTCAAAAGGTTTATGATGGCACCTCAAACTCCCGAGCTGATGTTGGATGTTGTTCTTCTGTTTTCATTTTTATTTCACACAGTAATTCAACCAAAAGAGAAAGTATTCCTCCTGGCCAAATGCTGTTCTTTTCTTGGCTGTCTCCTGTCATCATTTCAGCACTTTCAGCTCTTTACGTTTTCCGGCTTCCTCCTTCTTTTTTTAAAATTTTGTCCTTTTTTGGTTATCCTATCAACTTCCAATTAAAATTTAAGGCATGATAATTTGCTTGTCACCAACAAGTTGAATTCTTTTCTTTACCTAAGTGAATAGAAGTAAAATCAGCAGGGGTTCATATTATTTAAAATTTTTACCTATGTATCCAAAAGATATTTTCTAATAATTAAATGTTACAAAAAAAATTTTTTTTGAGGAAAGAAACACACATTATATGTACAGACCTGGGTTCAACTCTCCAATCTGTCACTGTCACCCCTCTGTCAGTGTTTTTGTGACCTGTTCAAGTCACGTCTTCATCTGTAGCATCCCCGTCTGTACTGGTGAGAAATTTATGTAATTTTCTTAACATTTGTGAGCTTTACATGGAAGGCGTTAAGAGTAAAACGTAGTTCTATATGCATACAAATACACAGTTAGTATAACAGGCACTGTGTTCAGCAGAGACTCCGTATTGGAATGTAGGTGTATAGGAAATAGATTTTAGCAGAATAATAGGAGAGAGATGCCCAGAGCCCACACCTGTTGTGCAGTTAACTCAGATGAAGCTGTAATGGTTAATGCAAGCAAAAGAAGCCCCCCTTCTCCTTTTTTTGCCTTTAGGAAGAGCCATTGAACAAAGTGCTGTATTACTTTCCATTTTACTGCTTTAAAGGACCAACATATATACACTTAATATATCTAAATATGTAATTATGCTTTGTGTTCAGGAGAGCTGATGTTGTGGATTCCTGCCTTGACTCTGGGGATAAGATTGCTACTACTTGCTTTCAAAATATATTTACGTCTCAAAAATGAAGTTGAGAATCAAAACTGATGAGCAGTGTCTCCCACGACTGGAGATCTTGTCTTCTGCAGGGAGAGACAGAGCTGGATCAGAGATTTGAAATAATTGTAAGGACAGACACAGGATAAACTGCAGTCGTCAAGACCAAACTTCACTGGACAGAAGGAGAGGGAGGGTTTTCTTTCACCTGTGTCATACGTGTGAATACTGCAACGGGCCAAACAGAGCAGGGGCTCGGGAGGCTGGAGGGAGGGGGGATTAATAAAAGGAGCAATTGGATTAGAATTGGACTATGGCAGGGGATGGTGGATGAGAAGCTGATAGATTTTGACTTGTTATTAAATTAGAAAAAAAGGAAATAGATAATTTCATAGCGGAATCAGCTTTTCTTCCTGTGTAGTCTTTTATCCACCTTTTCTTGCAAAGTATTTATGAAATGAATTTTGTTCCTCATAAAAAACTGTGCAACTTTAAAGGACTTAGAGGAGAAAAGAATTGTCTGATAATTGTTAAACTGGGAGGTCTAATTACCTCCACAGTTAATTAAAACTCTTTAACTGCCCTTTTGGTGTGACAATGATACTTTCTCCTTTCTAAATGAAAGTGTAAAGGTTAAACAAAGCGGCAATCTAGCAAACAGCCTACTAGAATTTGTAATCTGACCCTGAGATCTACTGTTTACTTTGCAGAAATTACACTGCTGGAGTGTAAAACAGGTGCAGAACACTTGATACTGTTGCCCACTGTTATACAAATGACTTGCTTTTTACCAGGCACGTAGAATTTCCTGCATTTCCTAAAAAAACTCCAGAAACCCCAGATTAACAAAGTGGAAAAACTCAGTCTGTTTCTTGGCTGTGACCTTGGCAGTGAGAGAAAAGGAGATTGGCAATGTGAGATATTTGTTGTACGCAGGAGAAACGACTCACCACTGGAGCCCTGCAGACACAGCTAAAATGCCTTAAATGATTGTTAAAGTTAACACTAGTAAGAGGGGCATTTGGTAATTTAGGACACATAGATATTTATTTTGTCAAAGCTACATTATACTGCTTAACATTTCTTTTTAAAAAGGAGCACTTTATTATGGGTCATTTTGGAAATAATATGGGATAACTCTTTCCCCACATTTTTTTTACACTGAGCATATTTCTAGTCAGTTCAATGTTCAGAAAATAACTAGTAGAAATAACGAGTATCAGACAGCTCTGAGCACAGAAAAGTTCTGAGTGCACTGCAGGAGCTTACAGTCTATGCCTTGTGATGGAAGGGTATATATTATTGATCACATTAATAGGAGATACCTATGGAAGTCAGCATGTATAAAATCTAACCAGTCACATTCTGTGCCCTGTTAAGGACATATATATATCAATTTAGAAATTCAGATGGCCAATGTAGTCATGCATTTTTTTCTCATCAAACAAGACTCAGATTTCCTGTAATTAAGGATTTAAATCAAGACCTGAGATTTAATACAGGTCAAATGGAAGAATTTAAAAAAACCCCCACTGTATAGCAAAGGTTTGTTCAAAGAGGTTTATCTTAGATTATAATTCTGGTTAAAACCAGCCTCCCACATATCTCTTCTATGTGAATAATTTTTAGCTCTACGCAGTAAGTTTAGCCTACCCTCTACAAATATTGAACCTAGAGTATGCAAAAGTGTTTTCTCCCCTGTGTCCAGAGTGTCTATGCCTTCTGCTTTCCCTGACATGGGGATCTGCATCTGACACCTTTTTTATCTGTGACAAGAAAAAAAAAAAAAAAGGAGGATTTAAAAGTTTATTCAACAAAGATCTGCTCAAATATAGGCATTTTTTTAAACGAAAAGTTATCTTTCCATGTACATGCAATTTTTGCAGTTGAAATAAAATAGCTACATATGTTCAGTTTGTAGCAGTCTGATTTGTGGAAGAGTAAAGCATGTCCATTTTCCATTGTACAAACTCATAAAAATACAACTTCAATGACTTTTTAGCTGCATTTTCAAGGCACGTTTCTCCTTTGTTACATAGCAAAGCCTCAATGTAACAGGCCATAAATTCTGCTAAATAAAAGAGAGCTAGGGAGTGAGCTTAAGCACTGAATCCTTGATTGTCCATACTGCTTAATTGTTAGCTTTTAGCCTGGCTCTGTTTTGACTGCTACAATTAGCTCCCTCCACAACACATCTGCTCTGGAAAGTACTAGCACTAAATAATGTGGACACAAGAAAATCTTACTTCGCCCGCATGGTCAGAGATCAAATCGCAGCCCTTTTGTTTAGCACCATGACATCTGAACACGAGGGAATAATATTTGTTTCAGGAAAGAATATTAGGCCGTGACTTTGTTAACAGAACATTTTATTTACAGCAAAATAGTATCTATGATCCTGTCATCTTTAGGAATGCAGTCCCTGCTTCACTTGCTTTTATATGATATGATACGATATGATATGATATCGTATATCATATCATATCATATCATATCCAAAATGTTTAAGATCCACATTGCAAATCTGCAGACTCCCTTTCTTTATACGACTTACTATTTCAAGTAATTTGATTCATTTCAGATTGAAGTTTTCTCACCACTAAATGTATCATTGTACATTTCCCAGACTTTATGAGTGGATTTCTTGCAAAATGTTCGATTGGGCTTTGTCCATTCGTTTTACCTTAAGAGAGTCCTACCTCATTAAACTTGCACGTCAGCACTACAGATATTCTCTTGTACCCAATTATTACCCATTAGAAAACAGTTACTGAAGCCAGTCGATAGCTTTGCTACCCAAAATTCTGCTAAAACAAGTGGAATTTTTGTTTTTACACTTTATCTTTGGCGAGTCCTTAGCCTGTCATTATCCTCAGGTTGTGCTTGATGTGTTTGTGCAAAATGTCAGTCAGATAGGATTTCTGTTTCAGCCATTAGCCAAGGTGGGGTGTATGAAACGTAAAGGGAAATTTGCACAGAAACTGAATAATTGAGTTTCTTGGTTGCCTATTTCTAAACAGAAATGTCAGTTATCAGTTCTGAACTTATGTTCTGATTTTTTTCATCAGAAATATTGCATGGGAAACCTTTTCTGTTGTTCCATTAGACACTCTGTTATACTTTAACCATTGTAACTTTTGAGGTGGAAGACTCAAGGTAATATATTAATTATTTACTTTCAAAAACAATGATTGGAGATAATTCTTTTGCTTGAAGTCAATATGACTTTTGAACAATAATTGGTTTTGAATTTCTTTGTTAACATTAGTAAATTATGTTCTACTTTATCCAATAGACATAAAAATGAAGGACACATTTTCTAACTGGCCTATAAAAGCTGTATTGGAAAATTGTAATCTCCAATAGGACATAGCTGTATAACCGAGATTAGCACTTTTTTTACTTTCACTGCTACTCCATTTTTGCCTTTCTGCATCAGCTACCAACAGCCATCCATGAATCAACATAACCAGGAATTATGGTACAAGCCTATGTTAGACCATCATCCCAATAGTTTGTATGATAAACTCTAGTATCACTGTCCTTGCTGTTAGGAGCTGTATTATGTGTCAGTCGTTCTGAGCACTGATTAAAATGATGTAACACAATAAATAAGTAGATACAACTTGATCCTATGTATTTAACCCTCACAAATAGGTATGATTAAGAATGGAATTCATAGCTGAAACCCAAAAGTACGCTGAACAGTATTTAATTGCAGATACGCAGAGAAATTAAAGAACTTTTTGCTTTTGTCCTATATATTCCCAGAGTGATTATAGCATTACAGAATTCTACGACAACTTTTTTGTGTTGGGTTTTTTTCTCTTTTGGATTATTTAACATTAAATTTTTATAATTAAAATCTTAAAGAACTAAGATGAGGGTGTGTTCATTTATAACCAATTTTATTTAATTTACTTGATTCAATTTAAAAGATAAAGCTGGGTGGCTAATGAAATCTTCAGTTTAATTTGTGCACTAAATAGTAACAGGTAGGAAACAATTATGTAAAATTTTAATTGGAATTTACAGGGGGAATGAGGATTTAGTCAAATTAACATTGGTTTAACCTAAAATGTTTTTGATTTTTTTTTTTAATTTTAAAAGGATCCATTTTTCAGTTATGTTACTGTTTAAAAATGATAAGTATCTTAATTAATTTAAATGAAAAATTGCTTGTACAAAAAACCCCAAACCTTTTAAGAACTGTCTTCAAAATAGCAAAGCAAAATAAAATTGTTGCTTATGCTTTTGTTTCCTCCAATTTATTTACTAAGCTGAACACGTTAACTGAATTAACAAATAATTTTGACTCCTTTTCTTGCATTACCCTTCAGTGCAGAACCAAGAAATTTTTGATGAGTTCACTCTCAAGAAAAGTAACATACTTTTTCAAAAACAGATTTTTTTATCCATTGACATTTCAGCATGATTATCTTTCATAAGTTAGCTACTGTTTTTCCCCACAGCTACAATCCCAGATTAGTATACATCAAATGTTGGTGAAAGACTCTGCAGGAGCATTAAGTGTTAGTAGTAGTTCATTGTGCATTGGACTGAGAATTAGAATTTAATTCTTGTTTTGAGTGGGAGGACAAAAGTGGAAGAGGAATTGGAATACTTACAATGGTGGAATCAGAAAGTTACGACGACACTTCCCCCCCCCCCCCGCCCCCAGTAAACTGAATTCTGATTACATTTACTGAATACTTAAATGAAAGAGGAAAAAGGAACAAAAGCTTTTAAAGCAGATGATGCCAGTCATGTTTTTCTTTTGATTTGGTTTCCATTTTATATGTGGTTTGTTCTTTCAGTTATTGAATGTTTAGCCAACCATCAGCCCCATCCTGAAAGTCAACAATAATAAAAATGTAAATCATCATCAAAAGCATGCCTTGCAGTGAGAGAACATTTCAAAGATTGTTTATCAGTTGTTCATTTTCTCCTGTCAGATGTGGAAATCTTTTACTTCCCATCATATTGCACAGAAATGCAGTTTTACTGATAGTGTCTACTTGTAGCTAAGCTGTGAAAAAGTCAAAATTTCATTTTGTAAAAGCAGTTATCACACAGAGTACTGCAGACCTAGGTTATTGGTCCTTATTTAGCAAGCTCACAGATAAGATGTCTAATTTCCTGGCCAACCTTTCTGTATGTGTGTGTGTGTGTAAGAGTGTGTATGTATGTGTGTGGGCCCTGTAAAATATATGATATTAATAAAAAATACCCTATACACCTTTTTTCAGTTGCAGTATACAGATGTAGAAATAAACACCAGCCATGAAGATTTTAATTATTAAATTAACTGTTAATATTATATTACAGTATTTTTAAGTGCTGCATAAAAATTTAATTAGAAATATGAGATGTGTGGACTACCTGACTTAACATTGAGCACAATTTAATACAGACTCAATCAAGTTCTTCTGCTGTTGATTTAAGTTTGAAAAATTTCCATATCTAAATTACAACTGTTCTGAAAAAAATGGAGGAGAAAAAGATATGTTAACTGTTTTAATACAGACTTCTGTAGTAGAAAATGTGCAATAGAATAGAGGTTTGTCTCCTGTCTTTCCATAGATGGCTTCTCTGATATATAAAAACAATACTCCTATTTTCAACTAAAGGAAACCTATACCAACATTTTTTTTTCTTAACCTTTAAAAGTACTAAAAATAGTGAAGAGTAAAAAAGAACATATTTTGATGTCAACTACAGTAAGAGAATGGTTAAAAGACCTGTTTAGTCTATCTTAGGGAAAAATCTGAAGTCATGAAGAATTATTTTAAGTACTCTTTCTGTAATTGTTTTTTACATAACACATGAACAGCTTCTTAGTTGTCCTGATTTGGTGTATTTTTTTTCTTTTCCATTCTGTTTATAGCTCATGCTTTTGAAAGAAATGCAGCCACTGCAACAAAGTTGTTGTTAGGGAGTTAGGGGAATGACTTATTAGTGCAACTTTAGAACAAGTAGAGGTAGGTTTGATCCCAGCAATTTTTTCTGAAAACAGATTTATGAAAACAGAATTTCATGCAAGAATTGCAGGTCTACTTTAATTGCATCTACTTCCATTATGCACTTTTCTGTTCACTACAGTGTTTCATAGAAGAGCCAGTATGTTCTATCCTGCACATCAGATAGATACATTCTGTAATTTCAGCTGCAGTTGAAGCTAACACAAGTGAAAAAATAATATTGTGGATGGTTTCATCTGGACTTCTTAAAATTTTTCTCTAAATCTAGCACAGCAACATGAAACCTTGATTACTGTTAATACTCAATTCATTTAATAATATAAATATGGCTCCACAAATATAATAATGACTACAGAAATTAAATGGCAATTAAAAAAGTATAGGTAGCTACTATATTGCCAGGACAGATGAAAATGGATGTATTCATACATGAGTTCCAAGCCCTTTGCCCGAACCTAAGTTCTTGCATTTTTCTTTTATGCTTCAATGAATTGCTTTTCATAATTAAACAACTGTCTGTAGAGCTGTTTATGTGTTTATTAAAGATTGTCTAAGTCATTTCCTGTTGACACAAAATTGTTTGAGTGGTAAAGTAACTGTTATAAATAGCTGACATCCAAGAAAATGAAGGGGACTATTTCAGTGGGTTAAGTTTTCTCATGTACTTTACGGGGAATTTTAAAACTGTAATCTTTACTTGAATTGAATTACTATTGTGCAATGCTTTAATTCCTTTAAAAATAACATAATTTTTAGTGCATTTTAAAAATCTGTACTCTGTAAGCATTATCTATGCCCGTGAACATCTGTCTCAAATAGCACAAATCCAAAGATAATGCAAGAGTTGAAGTGCAGTTGTTGATTTTGGCTCTTGTTTAGCTAGCACCAATTTCATAAGGCCTGAACTTAACCATTGCTATTATTCAGTTTCTTTCTATCCCTTTTCATTTTCTTCTTGGGCAGGAGAATGGAAAAAAAGCCAACAAACCACCTACCCATGAATATTGTTTAATTCCTGGAAAATGAAGCTAACAGCCCTCTACACAACACCAAATCTAAAATAAGAACTAGAAATTTTATAAATTCTGTATATACTCTTTCCAACTTGAACATTTCAGTTATTAACTATTCCCAACTTCAGCTCTGATGAACTCATTTTAAAAGAAGTAGCCTTTATCTCATGATGTAAATTAAATAGCTGTTGTCAGGTCTATTAAATAGAGTATTATTTTATTTACCCCACAGCTGATAATAGAGTCACACAATTCACTCTAGACTGGTCTTCCCGTAAGTTATAGCTATGATGTCTCCAAAGGGATAAAAAAAAAAAAGTCGTATCCTCTACTTCTCAGCTTATTTTCATCATTACGTATATTTCTATGCTATAATAAATCACATGAAATACTTTTTGTAGCTACAGGGCTCAAGGAGTATCTTCTGTGCTTGATATTTATTTGAGCTCCAGAAATATAAATATGTCCAAATCTTACTGAATGAGGGTCTATGTTGTACACTAGTACAACAGTGTTTAGACATGTTTGGAGTTTGAGAAGCGTAATTAAATAACCGAAATGCAGTCATACTATATGCCTAGGCTCAAACATGTTTATGTTTTATATGAAGTGCAGCATATTGTTGCTCAGTACACTATGAAAGGTAAGTGAACATCCTGAAGGCCTGACCTCACCATATGACACAGGAGAGGAAAAAATACTCGTCTTCTTAAGCAATTAAAGAGCGCTTTGCAGGACAAACCCTGACTACTACAGCCAGTTTGTAGCCTATAACTAACCAGATGGTAGCTATGTTGCTGGAGGAAAATTCTCTGTTGACTAGTGGGACTGATTCTGTTCTCATTGATTTCAACGTTGACTTGATGCTGAATAGAGGAACAGAAAGCCAAAGTAGCCCTATTTTTCCTTTTATTCCTATCTAATTTCTTCCTGTTTATTCTGCTAAGGGGAAAGAGATAAAAAGGAAAGATTTCTTAAGTAAATAGATATTGAGAACTAAGATTAAATTTAGAGGAAGACCCTCAGCACCTTCTTGAGTCCTCCCACATAACAGCTCTGCTTCACCAAACAGTCGTGATGACAGGTTTGGAGATCTTGGAAGAACAGATCTTGCAAAGCAGCCATATTTTTGGCAAAGTATCTATGCATATGATTAATTGATTTCTAGACCTGCTGTGTGCTTCCATCGTACTATTCCCAACTCAAATTTTTAGTTTTATATTCTCCTCCTTATCTTAATGCACGTGTGTGATACATTGCTCATTTACACTCTCCGACTTCAGACTAGCATCTATTTCAGTTTAGTTCAGTCTCAACATGTGGGGTTACGCAGAAAAGTGGATGGAGCAGGAAATGCACTTCTACAAGCTTTTATATGCCTTCAAACCTGCTCTCAAAGGTTTTAAAGGATTGTCTCTCTTGGTTGTCCCCATGAGATTAGCGTGTGGGTTTTGGAAAGTGTTTTGTGACTTGTGACCACAAAAAAAGACCTCTTCTAGGGTACCCTTGTATAATGTGAGGGAACTTCACACATCTCTTCTATTTCTTCAGTGCAGGATGATGTGGATTATGTTCAAATGGATTAGACCAAAGACAGAGAGTGATGGAATGACTAGTGAAACAGAATAGTGGAAGGACAGGGGGAAGTGGAGAGAAATTGAGATACAGAAAATTCCATTTAAACATAGGAAAATACATTTTTATTGTGAGGGTGGTGAAGACAGGTGGTGGAGTCTCTCCCTGTGGAGGTATTCAAAACCCAACTGCACTTAGTCATGAGTTGGGGCAGGAGTAGGTGGTCACCAGAGGTGCCTTCCAACCTCAGCCATCCTGTGATTCTGTAAATTGGTAAGGAAATTTACAGTAGTTAATGAAAGAAAACATGATAAAGTAGTTAATGAAAGAAAACATGATAAAGATTTTCCTCTGTTAGTTTTCAACTGTAACATGACCTGAAGAAAAGCAGTGAATAAATGAGATGCTTGCTTCATTTTGCTGTGTTCTTATCGGAGAAAAAACCCCAAACCATTTATCTGAGAACACAAGGCACATTTAGTCTAATATTTTCATATTCCCAAACGCTCTGGTCTTGTTTCCTGTGTTTCGGGATCCATATGCCATGGTTTTCTTTCTATATGTGGCTGAGGAATCATATAATTCCTTTTATATAACACTGATAATGCAGGCCATTTGTATTCTCAAAACTTTTCTTAGAAGTCTTTTTTATTACTATTTTTTAAATAAAATCCCCTGAAAGAAAAGCACACTTAGAAAATGAATTGATTACGTAGCTATCCTGGCAACCTTTTCACGCCCTAGTTAGCTGTAAATGTTTTCTTTTTAGAACTCTCTGTCTTTTAAATCGAGTTAACAGAATATCTATTTTTTTACACAGAACTGATTTCACTAAAGATGCAAAGACTTTAAAAAGTTTGAAAATCTCAGAAAGATCTCAACATGGAAGGGTCTTCTTTAATAGTGCTTCATAAACTTGAATGCTTTTAAGTGTAAGTCAATATCTTCTGAAAGTAACAAGGATCTAAAACATGCAAGGTTATTAAATCTTTATCAACAAATCTAATTGGAGGCTGAAAATTTATAATTACCATTGAGGTATTAATTTGAATAAGTGTATTCAGTTATAACTATTCACATATAAATTGGAAGCGATAACTGCATTGGAATCAGTGCATGCAATTTATCAAAATCTTTTGCAATATTATCTTCGTAAAAAGTGACAGACGTGTTTCAGAGTCTGTAACGAACTGTTTTTGAAACAGATTTCTGACAGAGCTATATAATTGTGGACCAGTAATCATAACTGCAAATGAGAAGAAGTGGGTTTTTTCTGACAACTCAGGCGCTGGGTGGCTCGCATGGATTTTCAGATGCCTTATTTACCAGCTGAACAGGGGAGTTATGTGCCATGTAAATAATACAGAAGTAACAGGTTTGGAAAATCTGAACTGACATTCTACCCGCATTAAAACCATTTGGGCTTTTTTTTTTTTTTTTTCCTTCCCTCCTTGTAGTTTTTTGGACTGTGGTGTTTTGGATTTGGGGTGTTTTTCCATCCTCAGCATCTGAACAGACCCGTATCAGATGTGATCTTTGCAAAGCACAACAGCACATTTCTTTACTCCAGTACTTAATCTACTTGCAGCCTTTAATTGAAAAAGGTTGGATTATTGTTTTTCATTTAAAGCTTTCATCAGCTTTTAAAATTGATAGTGCCTATATTCACAAGGGATTAAGGAAGAAAATAAGTATACATTTTCACAGCCTTTAAATCACATAATTTGCCACTGAAATTAATGTGTATCATCTTGAATTATTATTTGATCTTATACATAAGTGCTCTGCTATTTAAAAAGAGTCTTAATAACAAATCTACCAAAGGCAGTTCAAAGCCCTTTTATCATTTTTTTTTTCATTAGTATCTCCCATTTTCATTTCACTGCTTTTGTTCCTTACCACCTTCTTCATCCAGAAAAATAAGTAACAGCCAGTGTCGCTTTTGAAATGGAAAAATGGTTTCAAATCACTGGCAAAGCTTAATGACTTCTGACTGCTGAGATATGTTAATTTAAGCCAGACCAAATGTTCCTCAGCTGCAAATATTTGGTGTTGTTCACTGGGAACTGGCAAGATTTATGAGGGCCCAGTGGCAAAGGCTCTCTGCTCACATGCCTCACATTACAATTGTTTCACATGTTAGATGATAAAAGGCTGTTTGGGGGGAAAAAAAAAAAAAAGAAAAAAGAAAAAAAGGTGGGGGGGAGGAAGGAAAAGAATCAACTTTTCAGAGAAAATGTGCATAGGCCCAAAGAGGATGAGGACTTAGAGAGACAGCTATGCTTTTTTTCTGTCAGTGAATCTTCTCAAAGAACCATTTAACTGCTGAATTAATGTGGTATTCTCATGCCAATCTGCATTCTTTTCACCCTCTCAAAACATCAAAATCCATGTGACTGGATGGTTCAAAGCACTTGTAATGGAGCATAGAGGACCTTTTTTTTTTTAACTTCTAGGTGGCCAGTCCAAACCTACTGCAAACTGATAGTGGCCAAAAGTTATTAACCTTTGGCTCTTTGGTTATTTTGAGAAATGAAGTTAGTGAGCTCAGTTCAGTAATGAATAGACAGGTATCTACAGCGTAAACACCACAGTAACTTATGCCAGTAGACACCCTTGATAGGGGAGTCTTACAGAGATGGGGCAGATACCAAACCGTCCTTTGGGAGAAGGCACCTGCACTACTAGCACGTCAGTAGGAAAAAATCTGTGGAAGTATCCCCTGCCATTCTGCATATTAGTTTGTAAGACTGTAGATTGGGAAGCATTCAGTCTGTTGTAATTCAACAATAACAGGGGGAAAAAAAAAAAGGGCAGAGGGGACAGGGCATTGTACAAGTTGTGTTCATAAATTTTTTTTTTTTTTTGTATATGCTTGAAGGGAAAGTTTTACCCTCTTTATTAGTGAAAAGAAAAATGAGTTCCTGAATGGCTTACATTTACTCTTCAATTTGTAAGTAACTGTGAAGTTTGAGGGTCTTACTGTATTCCTAAATGTTCTAATAGGATTAGATCTCTTTTTCTTTCTGAAAGCAGAATTCAAAACCTAGTACTAGGATTTCTTGGTGTGCAGAGAAAAGACTGAATGCCTCCTCTGCTGAGTTAAGCAACACATTGCCTGTAGCCCTTCTCCTGCCCACACTTAAAACCTTTGAGGCAAATATAGTCTTGCTTTCCGAGCCTGTCTGAGGTTGTTATTGTCGAAAGCCTAATTGCTGCTTTCATGCAGACAGGTAGCCTCAGCGTTAGAGCTCCTGGCTTACCGCTGCTGATAGTGCTTGAATGCTTTACCACTGCTTTTCGTTCCTCATTCCTTCTAGTCCCTGATAGAACAAGTACATTCTCCTAAATATTCCCAGGGAGAAATAGTATAGCAGCTTTACTCATGCTGGATCAAATCACCCCCGAAAAACCAACAAAAATCTTGCGGCATATCTCTGTAGAAGTCCTAGGGGCATCCTGAGCTGAGTGAGCATCAGTGCGAATTCATTCAAACTTTACGGTATGGATATTTGCAATCAGAATAGATTAACCCTGATTATACAAATCAGCTACAGTGAAGGTGTACTAAGCAGAGAAATGACTGCTCTAATGATTATAAGGTGATAACTCCTGGGTAGTATTCAGGGTTTCCACTGAAGGTAGTGGGAGCTGTGGGGGCTAAGTGCATTCCTGGCATTTCGAACAGGAAAGAGAAATGCCTCTACAGGGGTCAAAATGCCCCCTTGAGTGTTAAGAAAGGATTTTTGCTTTTTCAAATGTACCTAATGGTTCTCACAGACAAGAGAAAAATCTTGAAATATAGAAACCAAATGTTGACGGGTTGGGTTTTTTTAATATTTCTTAACTAAAATATGGAAAACTATGATGTTCATATTTGCATTTAGACTGAAACTATCTTTTGTTCCTTAGGGAAAAAAGTACACCGTGTATTTGTGCTAAATACTTTAATTATGCCTTTCACTGGGATAAAAGGAAAAAAAGCTGACAGCCAGCAAAAGAAAAAAATCCAAATTCTTTTCTTGCATTAAATATGACAGAGATTGTAAAAAGCAATATTTTTACCCTTGAAATGTTTAGAAGTATTGACATTCTGTCCACTCAATTGTCAGCTTGTCTTTAGAGATAGAGCTTCCAGGTTCTTAGCATTTAGTAAACTGACACTGATCTCTATTCTTCTTTAAACTTGTGTGCAATTCTTGGCTTAAAAAAACCTCTGTGATACCACGAAAGGTTACTCTTGCTGTGGACACTTTAAAAATTCTGTGCTATCTTTATACTTGGTTTTTCTGCTCTTCCAAATTTCTATTATTCAGTAAGCCTTGTTAGCTTTATTTTCAGTCTCAACAAAGCTTGAAAAGGGATTTGGGAATATTATGGGCTACTGTTCCTGGGGGGATGCATAGAAGTTTTAGCTTGTACTCCTGGAAGGAAGCTCCTCGGTGCCTCAGGAAGCAGCAGGACCTACATGGAGGTAGAGCAAAGAGCTGGTGGAGTAGGAGGCAGACCTGGGAGGCAAGGGCTGTCTTCACAAGTTCTTCGGTTAATTCAGTGGGAATTCGTGTATGTTAATCAGGCAGCACAAAATCAGCTTTGTGAATGTGAGGATCCAGCTTTGTGTGCTTAAAACCAAAGTCTGTGTCAGAGCCTGCCTTCCTTACCCGAGCAAAACTCCAGTGCAATTTAAATAAATAGTAAACATGAAAGACTGAAAAAAAAAGAAAAAAAGGGTTTGCTCCTTTGTGTACCAAATAGGAATATAAACAAAATTAGCTGCATGTTAATAAAGGTTAAAGCAAGAAAAAGTATAACATCATAGAATAAATTGTCAAGTCTTCCTAGCAGAAGCAATGGCATCGCTTGATTTCTCTGCCATTATTCATATTGCTATGTTTACTTTAGACTGCTAGAGAAGTCCCTTATGATTTAAATAAAGTTTGTCATGTTTTACTTCTATTGGCATGCAAATTTTTCAAGGATAAAATATCTGTTAAATTTCTCTGTTTTCTTTCACTCCTGCTTAATTGATGAAGCATGATTTGTGGTATTTAACGTAATCAGAGTATCATTAATTTTCTGCTAAAATGTTTCTGCATATGGACATGCAAAATAAGTATCTACCATGCCATCGGTTGGTTAAAGAATCAAAATGAGGATGACAGTGTTTTTCTAAAGAAGATTTCTCTGAATCTTTCCACCCACAGGCTCTGTTGAAGGCAGTAAATAGTCCATTTTTGTTAATGAAGCTTCACTCATACAGCTGGGATTGTTTAATATTTTACGAGTGTTACTTTGTTTTGCTCTCAACGATCTCAGGCAGTTAAGGATTTATGAATCGTGTTTTTCTCAGCCCATCTGCGGTTTCCTATCTTCCCTGGCCTTGAGAATATGTTTAAATTTATTAAAGCGAAGCAAAGGCTCATTATTTCAAAGGAGAGCCAAAGTGACACAGTGAATTGGTTATTAATGGAAAGGCACTGCCATAGGGCGATTGAAATTTAATGATATCCTACAAGAAAAAAATGAGGGTGTCACTTTCCAAAAAGTCATGCTAAATGCCAGCCTTTTTAAGGTCCTGCCGCTAATTTTATGCCTGCGCACAGTAATGTTTTCAAAAGCGTTTAGGAAACACGGACCAGTGACTGTACTGATTATCCTTTTCACCTTCTCGCCTGTTCCAAATGGGTTTGTGCAGTGAGCGATTTAATCTCTAAATATAGGGAACGTTAAAAAAAATAACATTGCTGTTTTTCACAAGCTAAGGGCCTTTTGCAATCCTCCAGAGATGGACTTGCAAATATGCTATCTCCATATGCTCACAGTAAGCTCTCAAACTGGCTCATCACCAAAAAAAAAAAAAAAGGGAAAACAAAAAACTTCAATCACTTTATTTCTTCTGCTTTTCTGTCATTCAAGAGATGTTTTATGTACACAGAGTACATTTATCAAAATTTAAGTCACACGTGATTAGAGCATACCTAGGAATTTCTGAAATTTCTGCATTTTCTCCCGATTAGTCTACATTTTCTTTCAGAAGACAGTCCTTGTTTCCTGAAATACCTTCCACCTGTTTCTGAATTGTCCTCACTTTATGATATAGTGTTCATACAGACTTTGTCACTATGTTTTCTCAGTTCGAAAGACAAGCTGTGCAATTTCCTGGTGAAATCCAGTGTATTCCTCCTAAGTGAATGTTGAGGCTTGGGTTGGTTTTGGGTTTGGTTTTGGTTTTTTGTTTGTTTGGTTTTTGTTTGTTTTGTTTTTTTTAAATTTGAGCTGGGTATAATTCTCAGGCCACAGAGGCCCAATAATGTGGTCCTTAAGTGACTGCTGAGAGTTCCAGATGGAAGAGGGAGGTGAGGGGAGAGGGGAAATACCTGTATTAGGACTGCAGCATCAGGCTGATGGAAACTTGTTGATGATGCTGGTGCTTAATGGAGTATTATTGTTTAATGTTCCAGTGCTAGTGATAACTATATGGTTCCTTCTAGTTACTTGTTTCAACACATGATTTACTACAACTATAACCATGTTTAAGCACAATTGAGGAACACGGGTTGTGGATAAATCATGGATAACACAAGGTCCGTGTAAATGTCTGGACAGAAAATAGGTTGTGATAACCATGTCAAAAAAGCAGGCTTTACATTAGACACCTCACAATGTTAGATGACTGCTCCTTTGTAAAAGCAGAAGAACTGACGAAGGATTCTCATGCCATGACAACAAAGCTGCTATGGCTACACAAGCTATTGTGTGACCTTCCTCAGTTCTCAGCCATCGGGATGAAGGATCCCCTTTAGTACTTCCCCGTAGCCGTTCCCCTAAGATATCAGCTCCCCCAGAAAGAATACAAATACCCAGCAAAGTGAAAAGGCGTAGTAGCATAAAGGGATATTTGGTATCAATCATCCTTGGTTAATACAGAAATGGTGGAAGTCTGTGGTGGAAAAGACACGCTAGGTCACCTAGTTCATCTCCCTGCTGGTGCAGGAAACGTTCCCGACATATATTTTCTAGTGCCCTGTCCAGTCTAGTTTAAATACCTGATGCAACTCATTTATATTTATATTGTAATTTTCTTACAAACATAAATATAAAACCAAACTCCAGACGTTGCCCTTGACAGGCACATTAGTAACAAATCATTTTCTAACCTTGCTTATGGTAAATTTCCAACCATCTGCTGACAGGTAAACAGAAATTTCTTCTTTTTTTTTTTTTTTTTTTTTTAACTCTCGGGATACTTTCAGTTCCCAGCCTCAACAAATGAAATAATAAAAAGACCCACCCTAATTATAAAATGACAGCACCATGTTGTTTCTAAAGGGAGAAATGTTACCCTTTCTGGAGGCGTGCATCTGACAAGCATCCTCTGTACGTGGTCTTACCCCTCCTACACATAGGATAACCTGTGGTCTTAAACGTACCATCTGCCATCTGCATGCCATAGAGGTGGAAGCAGCCTGAGGGTAATAAAGACTGGTAGCCATCTCCCTACTTCTTATATATTAGCAGCCTTAAAAAAAAAAAAAAAAAATATTGCCGAATTTTGAACTCTTTCTCCTATAGAGCAGAATCCTGAGGTGAGAGAGTCAGGTTTTTTTCAGTCCATAGAAAAGTTGCAACGGGGCAGAGTTAATTGCAAAACGGAGCCAGGCTAGGTGAAATGAGTGGTTGGTGAGTGTAATTTCTGAGGAGAACGTAGCTGACGTCGTTTCACGTGCCTCGGTGTTGGGTCCGCGAGTGGGCGCTGGTAACGTCGCCTGTTCTTCAGGCAGCAAAGGCTGCTTCTCAATGTATGGAAACCACGCGATGAGAGGGCTGTGTGATTAGCAGCAGGAGATGGAGGGGTTAGAAGGAAGGGTCAGCTTCTGTGAGGTGCTAAGTGTCGTCTTCTCTGGCTTAAATCACTGAAAAGGAAGGCTCTTCAAACTGGGGGCAAGAATTACTGTAGCCGGCACTGTGCCTTCACAGGGACTTTCTGTTGTCTGGGGTGAGGGGGCAGAAGAGTCAGAAAATAAGGTCGGTGAGCCCAGCAAATACTGTGTAAACTGGAGCCCTAATAGGATTTGCATGCAATTTTAAAGAACGCGGGGAGAAATGGTGTCTCAAGGGCCTGCAACTTCGGTTCCTCTGAGCTTCCTGTTTTAACTATAAACTTATCATCCTTTAACCTTTCTAACAAAGACATAAACACTTCAGCTACATATATTTTGATTGTTTCATGACAGTTTACTGGAGGCTTAGCAATGACAGATTTCTTCATTGTCTTTTTGCCAAAATTTGTCCTTTAAGTCATTTTTGTTGACTGCCCCTTTTAGCAGCTCACCTCACAATGAGAGAGGAGACAATTAATGGGAGGGTGATTTATCACTGCCAAAAACTGTCAAGGACTTCTGTTGTAGCTGGAGAAAAAGCAATTTCACATTATGGCATTTCATTCCGAATACATTGTATTTACAGCTCACAGTTTTATTTTCAGAGCCTATTATCAGGTGAAACAGTTGCATCTGAAATGTTGTTTGTGACATAGGTGACCTGTTAGGATTTGATAAGTATTTACGCCAGAGCACAAGGGGCTCACACATCTGCTGTTGGCAGAAGCAATGGAAAAAAATAACCTGGAAATGAGGCGTTTGATTTTTCTGGTTCCTACACTCGAGCATCTGTTGCTATAATTAAGTGGCATTCAGTAATTGCAGAGCAATGGTGAAATAAACATATGCATTCTTGCCAGCTTTTAGGATTTGGTGTCCTTACAGTAGGAGACACAAGCAAAGTGACTTCAGCAAGAACAAAGGGTTCTGTAACAAAGTTTAGCAATTAACTTTCCTGTTGCATAAAGAGGATTTTTACAAGGAAAAAGAAATAGAGGGAGGGCAAAAAAGAAATATCTAAATTGGCCAGGAGCTTTCGTACGTTTAAACTGATCACTGCAAGAGGTAAAGCAGAATATTGAACTGGGAACATGTTAACACTTTTCTGTTGAATGTACACGACTCCCTTGGGGTTGGGTTTCGAAATTAAAAATTGAGCACGCAATGCTAACTAAAAAAAATGGGCACGCAAGAAATGTATTAGAGAGACGGAGTTTCTAAACGCAATGTAGACGTGAATTTGAAGAGGGCGTTGAGCAGAAGATCTCTGCGAGGGCCCCTGCTGCCTTTGTTTACGCACTAATTATGGTGTAAATGAAAACAGAACCTGGTGGTCAGTATTAGTTAAGAACCCTGGTTAAACCAGGCTTTTTTATAATGAATCAATTATAAGGCATTAGTTAAACAATCAAATGTTCTGTGTTCTGTGGCGAGATTCAGTATACTTTTTTTTAAAAAATTATGGTTTAGAAGTAGGATGAACTGGGGATGTATAATTTGTTTTTGAGAGAGGATTTAAGTCAGGACCCTGTCTCATCTGATCAGAAGTGTCGTGATTGTCATGTTTTTTGTCTTTTAAGAACAGGCTGTCCAACAAGTTATTTCAATAACGGTCCTTGTACTAAAAATAAAAATAAAAATGGATAATTGAATAGCAGCACCCATGTAACCTAACAGATATGTGGCAGATGTAGCATGTTATAAATTCTGGGTACCTAAGAATAGAAAAGAGTGTCTGGCTCTTGCTGTCTGTCGAGGCCAATAAAGAGTGAGCATGAAAAAGAGCTATTAGTATTGTTTGAGGAGGCCATTCTTATATATGCTTTGGCACTTTCTCTTGCGCGGTCTGGAGCAAGTTTGGCATTAACTGTGGCCTGCCTTTTTGGCTGGTGCAGTAAGTAAGAGGAATCACTGTGCAGTGGGCAGAAAAAAATTGCTGTAATACATACATAGATACATACATGCGTGCATACACACATACACATACGTATATTATATATATTCATGTACATATATGTAGAGAGAGAAAAAGAGATGTAAAATGAATAAAGCAAAGAGAAAAAAATCATGTTTGCCAGAGATGGTACAGGGTTGAAAAGTGAAAATAGCTGGTAGTTTTTTCTTCATTTTCCATCACTTACACTCATTTCTACCTGGCCATAGCAAGCCATAAGAAGTCAGTCAGAGCTTTAAAGGACTGGAATAGCACAGGATCAGGATCTGTATTTTAGCTACATGTAATTGTCAGGTTGCTTTGCTCACTTTACTGTTCATATAGTGAAACTCGATCTGTCAATTAATTTTGTTTGTAATTACAAATATTTCTAGGATATGTATGGCTTTCTAAACTGATACATTTGATTATTATTTTAGCTGCATTTAATTAAATCTGATGCTAATTTAACTTCATTATTATTATTATTATTATTTACATGGCATAATACTGAAAAAAAAAAGATAATCTAGTCAGGCTTGAAGACATTATCGTATAAGGGTCTGATTCTACTAAACTTCGTATATTGATAAACCTGCTTAATTCCTTTTTTATTCTGCAAGCGAGCTCTTGGATTTTGATGTTGTTTTGGGAATCCTCATGGAGCAACGTTTCTGAGCTAGGTGAGAGTCGGGAGACTTTGATCGCGTTTCAGGCTTTGCCAATGCCCTGGTGCGTGACTCTGGGCAAAGCACTTCACCTCTTTGCGCCTCTGTTTCCCTCTGTGCTTATTTACAGCCGAGTTCTTTGAGGAAGGAGTTACCTTTCAAGCATTTGCACAGGATTTTGATTTCCTTTCTGAGCCCTAGGCACTAAAAATAAGTATTCTCACATTAAGTATTTCATTGAGCAATGTTGGAAGCGTTTTATTTTTGATGGAGGCGAGCCCATGGACAGTGGCTGTGAGCCTACTCCTGCCATCCTTGCGTTGGCTTCTGTTTCTGAGCCATTTGAGTGGGGAATGTGGCATTAGGACCTCTTCTAATCAACATTCTTTTGCCAGCATCTATTTTCAGCCTCTTAAAAGAAAAAACATAGTTGTGAGAACTCTGTCAATAGTGAAAGATCTATTATGTTGTCCACTAAAAACTTAGTAGAGGCTATAGGAGTGATTTTAATTGAGATTTTTACAACCGTTTGATAACACTGTTTTGATCACCGTATTTAGGGCTGGATTCCAACAGTGGACATAAAACCTCTGACTAATCCACTGAGTCACCCAGTCCCTGTCATATATTGCTTAATGGTCCATGCTGCCAGGAATTATAATAGCTTTCTAGTAATAATTTTTTTTTTTAAAAAGAAACTTTATGGGCACAAAGTCTTATATAAGTTTAAAACTCAGACTTTTAAAAAGACAATCAAAGAAAACTTACTAGAGCTGTGCTAAACTGCAGAATATTCTTTTTTATTTACAATAAGTGTATAGAATCTTAAATCACATATACTATAAGTTAATGACTAATATTCTAACTTTGGTTGGTTAATGTTTGCAGGGCACTTACAGATGCTAGAATAATCTCTAATGTTTTTGCTCAATCTGCTCTGGAGATGGATGAAATAAATAGTTTAAACTAATTAATGTAACACCAGCTGTTACAAGTGCTTGGCAGACGTCTGTGAGTTTTGATGGGCAGAGAGCGGCTGTTGTACTTGACTTTATTTTAGTACAATGTTGATCACAGTGTAAGCTGGAATAAAAGACGAGCCAAAGGAAGGAACACAGGATGAATTCTGTGTAATGCAAAATAAATATTGCCCTTTTTCTGAAAATATTTTTTGAGGTCAAGGGAGAGTTATAGTGGACTTTTATTAAGTCATAAGCGCTGTGACAGCAGCTGTGCTAACTATGCTCGATATTAACACGCTTTACAAAAGCTGCAAAAATATATAGGCATCTATGAAAATTCACATTGCTTTTAGATTCCAAAAAGTCTCAAGGCTTAATATGAGCACTTTGGCTTCATATTTTATTTCCACCTAGTAATCGCTGTTAGAAAGAAGAGATGTTTAAGACAGGTAGAGAAATAATAAGAAGTATCAATTCTAGAAAATTAATATGTTTGCAAAGAATAAGTTGGATTTCAGTGCTATGTGTATGCATGTGATCGTATTGTATGGTTTTTATTTTTTTATTCTGCACTCTAAAAATGAACATGACTGCCAAAACTTTCAAGGTGCAAATTTGTTATATCAAACTGAACTTAGTCCTGTGCGCTGTAGCCTTAATTTACCAGTTCATGGTCAAAAAACACCACAAAGCCAAAAATATATTTCTGATGAGAATTCATTGTTTCCGTGTGATTTAATAAGAAGTTAAAATAAGAAGTTAAAATGTCCAAGTAACTTCTTTTTTAAAGTTGGAAGGTAGAATAATTGTGCTGTGACAGGGAAACGATGGCTGCTATCTCTCTATGTGCCAGCATTAAGATAACAGTGTCATTGTACAGATTGTTACCCTGTGAATATGTCTAATAAGTTATTATAGCGTGCTGAGCAGATGGCAAGTGTGCTCCTGAAAGAATTGATGGATGGGATATGATGTCATCAGTGAGATGACAAGGTTCACAAGGTACTTGACCTCCAAGAATAAGTCCTAACTGGTTAGAATTCTAAATGGTGAACTTTTGTGACACTGGCTAAATGGGAAATATGTGCAATTTGTATTTCTTTATGGTAGTGTTTACCCTCTTCACTGAACTCCACATAATGGGATTTGGTCCCTGAAGACTTGGAGATATTGTTGGAAAGTTTCACCCTGTAACCTTCAGAGGATTTAAAATACAAATCTATACATCTGAACTTCAACAAAATCCCACCAAATGATATTTATGAAGTCAAGTTCATATCTTTTCTTTCTTTGGATGTATGTATAAAGAATTTACTTGAGATGCTCAATTAATGTAACGTGTTCTCCCAAAAGAGAAAATGACTGACTCGGTGAGAAAGTACAAAGCATAAAACTGCAGTTTCTACTTTTATAAGAATGTGTTTGCAATTGTGGGCTATACTAACATGACAAGGATCTTAACAGTGTATTCATAATTTTAGTTATAACTAGATTCTCCATCTCTAAATTGTATTAAACAAATAAGTATTTATTTGATCGAGCGATGGATCTACCTAGGTATCTGCCTTTTCATTCTGTTCCAAGTGATACAGTGGGATCTAAGCTGTTGAAACACAGGCTTCTCAAATAGTCCTGTTAGTTCTTTGCATGATTCATGAACTGAGGAAGGTGCATGTAAAAGCCTCAAGGGGGAGAATCTGGCCGCTAAGGTTTAGACACTGTCTATCAGCTGCATCTGAGAGCCACCTACCTTCTCTTCTTGGTTGTATGGAGAATGTAGGCCCTTATTGAGAGGGTGCTGCTTCCCTGCAGACTGGATAACCTAGGCAGAGGGATTCTACTCTTCATCTCTTTTAGGCACTCTGTAAACCCTTCTCATCACAAAGTGATCTCTGTATGTGTGTTTTTATGAGCAATTATGCAGATAGACAAATCCTTCCAAAATCTGGAATTAAAAGTTTGTGCCTATACATTGTAAATTGGAAAAAGAAGCAGAACACACAAAAGGCAATATATAGAGAATATATCAAAGAACAACAAGTGAAACGAAGGCGATAAATGAATACTACATATATATACACACAATACCTTTCCTACAATGAAAGTTAGAGGCAAAGAGTTTGGGGTCGTGTTTCTTAACCCCTGAAATTAGTAAAGCTTTTTCTCTCCAATTGATTTAGCTGTATTTGGCTATGATCAAAAGCAGAAGGATAGGAGTAAGAGGCATGAGCATAGTAGTTAGACTTTTTTAATCTTTAATAAAATACTTATGGCTTCTTAACATGCTTATTATTATTTGGCTCTTTTGAAAGGAGAAATATTCCTTGTGGAAAACTCTTCTATATTTTATTGATTGTTTGCAGAACAAACCACAAATGCTATATACAAAAATAAACTATGAGATCATGTACATGAATACTTGTTCTGAATTCTTTATGCTATTTATTTTCAACACTGATAGTTCTTTGAGATATTTGAATATTCATGTGACAACATAGGGGTTATTTACATGAACTGAAACAAGAGGAAACCAGATGAAAGCACTATAAATCCTATGAATAAAACCAATATATTTTTTACATTTCATAATGTTCTGAGTTTCAAATAAGTAAAAGTTGTTTGTAAAATTTCTACTACTGCGGTATATTGTTCCATTTCTTAAATCAGCTTGTAGGTGCAATAAAACTTTCATAAATATGTTACAAATTGCTTCCATCTTTCCTGTATAAATAAAATGCTGAGGGTTCCTAAATTACTTCAGAATTACAGCAAAGCTTTGGATTGAGTTGTAAATGCTATAACAATGTATCAATTTTAGAGTAATTACTTGGAAAATATGGATTACAATTTAAAGTTGCCATCCTTTTTTTTTTTTTTTGTTGACTTTAAATCCATGTCCTTAATCATCCAACCCAGTGCAACTGTTTTACTCATGTTGTAGCCCTGCATCTAGTTCTATGAGTACAGGAAATTTACAGACAGTAGAAGGAAGATACTACGGCTCTTAGATCATACTCTCTTCCTTTTACTCTGGTAGTAAGGGTAGAGATATTGTGACTGCAGGAAATACTAACTTATTTACATGTGACTTGTAAATAGTTATCATCTCTCTGCATATAGTTTACTGTCTATATTGAATTGTCATTTCCCTGGTTTATTGCCAGTTTGTTTAAATGTATTAAGAGAGCAGTAACCTGCTATTAGTAGAGCAGCATAGAGATGAATCTTTAAACCAATATTTTCACTGCCTATAGTACGCAGGCTCAGGTAGTCCATGGATTCAAGGGATTTGGTTCTGTTCCTGTAAGGTAATATTAAAAACTAATACTGAACTGTTGTCTATAATCATGTCTACCAGTCTGTTAGCATAATTAAATAATACTCTGTCAAAATGTTTAAAACTGTCAGATGAGTTTATCAAATAATTTGATAAATTATTCATTTGAGTTTTCATGTTTTTTATAAAACGGAAAAACCAGAATCCACATCTCATATCAAATTGCCATAGGTGTATTGATTATGTGGCTAAGGTATTTTCAGGAGCTAAGTCTTTTCTACCCAATCTGATCACTGTATACCTGTCTGTATGTATGTGTATGTGCTAGACACACGTAAAGTATTAATATAAGGTAAATGAGTGTTCACCGAGCTCTCTTGGCCATATGGCCCCTGCGGAGGATAGAAGGCCCTGGCTAGCTTAAGCCTGCCATATGGACCTGGTGGAAAAAGGTAGGTCTTGCACACAGAGCAAACCTACCATATGGACTGGGCGGAGCGCTCAAAACTCTAAACATTGCTTTTACACCAGGGCCTTTTACACAGAAGAATGTAAAAACATACATAATACATTACACACAAAAGCCATTGAAAAATGGATCAATTGTTTAGGTTTAATATGATGCTTTCAAGCAGCGTCCAAAACTATATAAATAATCAGGGCTTATTTTGAAATAGTAAAGAGGATCATCAATCATTTACAACTGACTATTTTACTTTGCATTTAACATCTGCTGTGTAATGGGACTGTACAATACCACCCTTAATGCTGTACAAAGACAGAACAGCCAAAAATAGTGATAGGGTTAAAGCAAAGTTTCTCTGAATGTGTTCTCTTGTTTTGTTTTGTTGTTTCCCTCCCGTTCTTAACCTGAACAAACATAAATTTAATACGTTGTGTAAGATTTGTGAGGCAACACAGCACAACTCTGGATTCAGAAATGGCTTCTGTACTCCTAATCTTTTGGCAGATTGAGATTAAGCATGGGATTAGGTCACTGACTCAACTTTATTTCCTCTATGAAACCCAAAAGGTCTGTGCCAGCTGAAGCTCCTCTGTTTTGACATCTAAGATGTCTGTTGCTTTTGTATTCAACAAATCTTCATTTATTTTCTGCACTGAAAATGGTGTGGTGCTACATAATGGTGTCTTCTTTTATAGACCAAAGTGATAGCAAAGTAGCATAGTAAAATGCTTATTATATTTCAAACCACTGGACCTAATGTTGAACCTTCCTACACATTCTCATGTAAATATAACTGTAGTGCCTTGAATTATTTATACTTAAAAAAAAAAAGTCAGATCAGGACCACTCCACTTATGGTTATACCAAAATATAGGAAAATAGAGCAGAAATGAAAGATTTATTTCTAAAAGACCTTACTTCCCACTTTCTTATCTGTTCTGATAATGATTTAGATCTTGTTTTCACAGTTTTATATGTGAAAATGAGTAAGCAGAAAAGAAGTCAAGATCTGTTTTATTTTGCAAATAAGGAGATTATTTAGTCTGATCTGTCCCTTCAGATTTCTGTCACAATCTTTTCCTTTACTCTAACTATATGTTTCCTTCTCTGGTCTTTAGTTAGACTTGAAATTTCAACAAGCAGATTAATTTCTTCATATCTTGGAAGGGGAAGAAACTACTGAAACAAAGAAACTTCAGAAACAATAAGTGTTACTGAGAAAAATGTTTGAGAAGTAAGGAAAAGACTGTAGGAAAGAGTAGAATATGCTGAGTTACAGAAAAGCTAGGACAAAGAGAAGACAAAGGACAGTGATTCTGAAAATAATAGTTAAAGAAGAATTTAGATGTTAGGTTTTGAACTTGTTGAATTGTCCTAAAATTTGCTACTTCATCAGTAGCACTGACTTCTTTTCAAAACCCGAAAAAAATATCACTGGGGTTGCTGTGACTTGCTCAGCTCAGTCCTCTGGGTGCAGCAGTTCGCAAAACCATGCAGGGTGGCCATTTCCACCCCACAGCTCTTGCTCTTTTACTACCTGGGCTAAAAGCCAACCTACTATCAGGATACTGAATAAAAGTATTATCCTTAAAGTTATAATGAGCTCATCAGGTTAAGATAATAAAGCTTGTGCAATTTCTTTCCATTTGTTTAGCCAGTAACTGTTTTCACAGTATCGTAATGGTTAAGATCTTTTGATGCCCGTTTATGTTTCTCGTTTCTGTTATGATTCTTCTTTATGTACAGTTATCGTATACATAAATAATCATAAAGTAGTAGAGAGCATTCGAAGCACTCTTAGGATTTGTGTTTTGCTTCTATTACATAGAACTTATAATTGCTTAAGGAATGAAATAAATAATTTTTTCAGTTACGTTATTGGCATAAACATTGAAACGTTTACAGAAATTTTGATGTGAAACAGAATTAGTAAAAAAATCGGTCCCTGTAGTGGAGTTACGACGATAGATAATTCCTTGATATTATGATATAATATAGATAAAAGGCTGAATGCAATATTTAATTTGCATGAAAGTTTTAAACTGGATCCTGGGAAAGATTTTAATTTACCAGCAAGTATATGACGTTTGCTGTGTGAACTACTTTAATTTTCTGTATTTAACGTAAACCAAACGGATCCAGGTTACGTGACGACTCCAAACTATATTTTATCTTCTTAAATCAGTGCTGAATGTGACCCATAATGTATAAATACATAAAAGATATTTTTTGGTCTTTTGTTATACGTGTTCTGATATATTAGCATGAATTACATATTCCAAGACATGAAGATACATGCAGACCAAATCATGGCTGTATTTTCAACAATAAAAGCAGTAAGCGCAAGCTCACTTTAAAGTGGATGCCTCAAATGGAGCAGAAAACATTAGAGGTAAAACTTCTACATTATTCTATCAGTGAGCATGAAGCTAGTGAATGCCATAGAAATCTCACTAATGGACACATTCTGGCAGCTTGTTGCAGATGTTTGATGAATGAATTGCAAGAGGAATCATATCAGATGTAAAAATGCTTGCCTTTTCATTCTGAATTTTGTTTCTGAGCACTCTGTGGTTTAGGGATTTTGGTTTGTTTATTATTATGGATTTCTGTGAAAATCAGATATTAGGATATAATCTATAGGCAATGGGTTGAGAAATGTGGCTATAATATTGTAAAGGACTGTTTCTGATGCTATAAACTATCAAACTCGTATTGAACTCCCATAGGCAGACGGCCAAATTTCTATTAGGATATCATAACCATATAATCCAAAATATGTACATCAATTATTGTCTACAACATTTGCATCTGAGTACTGGAACCGTTCCATAGATAGACACATTAAGGATGTCTATTATATTTGTAAAAAAAATTTATTGTGAAATCATTTTAAAAAGTGAGTTAAATATAATTGATAGTCTCTTATGCAAATGTGGGGGGTTTTAGCCCCAAAACTAAGGAAGCCTCTATGTTATATTGCTTCATGATACTAAAAGAGCCCATTCATTTTTTACCCTTCCTGGTGAGACTTTGTCAAAATGGGATGCTTCACATCCTTTCGTTTTCTGTAACAATTACTGTAGTAGCTATGAGAAGAGTTAAGATCTTGGAGTTACTAGATCACATGTTTCTGTAAAAAGTAAGTGTGTATTTGGGTACTTAAGCAAAGAGTAGATGTTACTGAACTGTTGATGATGGAACACCCATTACCTTAACCTCTGGGAAGCATGACTTGCAAGGCTTGACCGACACAGTCCCCTAGGTACTTTCTTTTCAAAGCATGGCTTCTTCCCCTGCATTTCCAACGCATTCGTAGCTTTTCCTTCCGTATTCAAGAATTCCTGAACCTATTGCCAAATATAGCCGTACAGTTGTGTTGGATGAGTTGATCTGAGTATTTTTTTTATTATTCTCTTTTATTTTATTGGCATTTTTGGCTCTGAGAGTGAGGCACTACTACATCCGGGGTAGGAATTTTGGCATGGAGAAAGCTTGGGAACAGGTTCTTTTAGTGTGTTTCTGCCTCGCTATGCATTTTTAGACTGGTCATCTCATTCAGTGGTCTAATTAATATATCGTCAATCTGACTATTAAAGGTAATTGATAGTACACATTTTATTAAAGAAGTTGTTAAAATCATGGGCATCGATAGTATCTTACAGGAAAGTGAGGTGAATATAAGTGTACATGTTTTACAAGTATTTGGTTGCTGAAAAAAGAACTGTCAGTGAACATTATATATATATCTAAATCTGAAATTTTCTCATGTTATTTTAAGAAGAAACATGACAGCATTCTGTACAACTATTGAGTTAAACAAAACGCTCACATTTATCAGTAGATCCAGGTTTAGAAATTCTGGCCAGATGATGATTTTTCTGCTGGGGCAGACTACCGGTATAAGCTACCATAGACGTGAAGTGTTTAAACCTCTTTTGTCTTCTCTGTTGAACTTCTCTGACATATTTATTTGTGAAGTGCAGTACTGCTGACTTCTGTGCTGCCTCTTTACACCAGGTACCAAGCATGCCTGGTCAACCTCATCTGCTTGCCAGCACTCTGGGGACGAAGGTGTGGGACAGGTTACGTCTTGCTGAATGACTGACAGCTGACGAGTGTTGCACAGACACATCACCATCCATTCATTTTCTGTTTGGGCATCCAGTTCATGCTGTCAGCAGATTACCAAGAACGTGAGCCATGTGACAAGGCAGCAGGAGCACTGATGCTTAGTCTCCCATGATTGCAACATGGCTAGATAGGGACTTCTTGAAAATGTTGACTTTTTTTTTTCCCCCCTCCCTGAAAAGGATGAATATTAGAATTATTAACTGAACACAGACCAAGAAAAACAGTGTGAATACAATGCAGTTCCAGGTATTACCATAAAACCTTCATCTTCAGAGAATTACAAGTTACCAACCGCGCTGTTATCAAGACTTCCCTTCTTACTACTGTTATGCTTACAAAAAGCATATGTTGTTATTTCAGCTGACAATGACTAAAATGCTAATATTATTGATATTCCTTATTTTGTAAAGAACCTTAAATCCAAAAATAATAGATGTTCTTCAATTTTCATGAAACATGTCCAGAAGATTATTAAGCCAAACCATGTGGCACTTGAAATGATCCAATAAAATCTAGCAAAATGTATTTGTTACATTCTGTGATGTTTTTTCTCTGTGTTTTGCAGTAGCCATAAGGAGACGGTTAAAGTATAGGGAGGAACAGACAGCACAAAAATAAGTATGCATACTGTGGCTGTGTTGCCTTGTGTGTTGCTTTTATCAGATGAGAAGTGCATATTTATGTCCATAATTTTGAAAATGTGAGGTTTAGTGTACAATACATTAATTATGCAGTCTTTAAGTCCAGTCCCTAATTTAAAGTTTGATGTTAATCAGGAATTTAGCTCAGACTCAGAATACTTGGCTTCATCTTTGATTCTGCATACATTTAGGAAAGCTAGATGTACGATCAGGCAATCTAGGTGAGGGAGCCAGCTCCTGTAGCCAACGCAGTAAAGGAGATTAAATAGCTAGTGTCATGAATGGTGGGTTTTGATTTCCTAACCAGATATCCCTTTACTACATAGATGAATATGGACACCCCTCAGCATGACTTTAGAAAAAGCCTAGAATGATTCTTGTGAACCTATACGGAGACACATTTACACAACCCTCCACATATACACTTATCCATATCAGCAGTCCTCATTCATAGAATTGCTACGAAGCCAAGAAACATTCTTTTTAGCACTCAGTATTGCCTGGCTGATGGAGTGGAGCTAGCAGAGTACTAATTGGGACATTTGACATGAACCAATGAAATACATTTATACTTTTTTCAGCATCCAAAGCACAGATGGCCTTAATCTGCATCCGATCCCTGCCAGTAGCATATAAGGATCTTTAAAAAAGAAATAATGGACATAGTTATCATAATTAAGAACTCCAGGTTATAATATTATAAAGTGCCTTGTGTTTATACTAATATATTGTTTAAAAATGCAATAAAAATATTGAATGTACCTTTCTCACCATCATTTTATCTTTAGGAATTTATATTTCTTTAGGGTTAATTAATATGTAAGTTACCGTCAGGTGTTCAAGATATTTCTACTATATAATTGTCAGATATATGGAGAATCATCTCTGACTATCCAATTTCTTCTTTATTCCTGACCATTGTATGCACTTTAAAAAATTACGTGAACAGGATAATTTTTATTATGGGGACAGAGAAACCATATAATTTTGTTTTGTGCATTATGTGTTATGATGCCAAAGTACACAAAGTGGAAATATCACTGGCATTTTAACATTCAGTTGTATGGCAAAATACATTTGTTTACAAATATGAATGATGATAATTTATTCTGAAATATTGTGAAATCCCTAGAATAAATAAATCAGCAAATACTGCTTGACCCAGCCCTAATCAGTAATAGGCTGCAAAATAAGATAAAGGTTATTAAAATAATCCTTTTATTGAAAGCGAAAATTAGATAAGTTGCGCTGATTGACTCTGAGGCCCTCCTAGGGACATGTAAAATGAAGAATAAACTCAACTTGATCTAGTCCAAAAAGCCTGAAGAAATCCTCACAGCTGGATCATCACCACTAATTACATTTTTTGCTTTTTGGATATATTTTGCCAACTTTTCCATTCATATATAGTCATATTGTACCAGTAATTCTTTAACAAAACTAAACCACATGATCTTTAAAGAACATATTTTTATATACTTGCTATATACAGCTATAAGGTTCATTTGCATTGAACCATAGTTCTTGAAATACTACAATAGTTAGTTGTACAAAATACGCTGTGTTAAAAAACCACAGTTTGGCTGTTTTGTTTATTTCTTGCTGAGTCAGTATAAATTTCTTGCTCCTGGGCACTCTTTCTCCCCTCCTTCACCACTTAATCCCAATTCTATTATCCCTTTCCAAAGTGTTCGGCCACCTTGACTGTCCTTCTTTCCTATTTTCTCGACTCAGCGTTCCCTGACTCCTTGAGTAGTCCCTGTCTCCTTGTCAAGTCATCCCTGGTTCCAAACTCCCACGTCCAGATTCCAGCCAGCAATACGTTCCTTTTTTTCCCCTCCGTGTTTATCTATAAATCGGCTTACAAGGTACCAGCATAGAAGGGATATCGCTGAACCTGGCAGAAAGAGAGGTCCCTAATCTTGTGTTTAAGGGGTGATTCTCCGGCTGGCTCTAATTTGCTGTTATGGAGACAACTCCAACTGCAGTATGCTCAGTGACCCTGTGCGCCGGCGAAGAATGATCTGTAGGGACTGCATTTATTTTAAAAGGATTAAGGAAATACTGGCAATGTATTAAATGAAACTCTCTTTTCCAAAAAAAGATAAGCATCAAGTTAGAATATTGTATTTTCAGTGGTTAAAATCAGACAGAACTGTCAGTAAATAGGAGTCTTACTGTTGACAGTTAAGTCCTGCATCTAAACCTGCCTCCAAAGTGGACATATAAAACTAGATTGTTATGTGCTCTTATTCTTGTGTAGTCCTTTATGTCAAGTGAAAGTGTGCATATATTTTAAAGCCATGCCACTTACGGAAATGATCCATAATGGTAGAAGTGATATATAGATGTATGAGTTCTGTAAGACCTATTTGCACAAATATATGTGACTGCACCAGGTATAAAGCCGTCATGTGCAATGTGCACATCCAAGAAACATATTCTTAGTAGCTGTGGTCCTTTCCATGTAAGATTTTAATCCTTTCGTTGTATTTCATTATTGGTGAGTTACTATTCTCAAAGTCCTCAGGCAAATGTACCAAGCCAAGAAACAGAACTCGGAGGACAGCATTTGCAATGGTACTGTTAACTGTGAGAGCACCAGACTCTTTGAAATGTTACAGAAACAACAACCACGTCGTCAATCTATTTGAATATTTGATATTCTCCCCTTATCTCCAGCTGCCACAGTTGCAAATGTTTTAATTTCAGAGTATTTGGGTGTCCTGGAGAATTGTTTTTTAGCATAAAAAAAAGACACTAAAATGTAAATTGAAAAAAAAATAAAAATGTTTCTATCAGTTAATTTCAGTACATTCCTTTTACAGTTTGTAACATCCTTCACAGTCATCTCACATTGCCCCTAGTTATGTGCAGGGTGAATCTCAAATGACCAGATCTATAAAACAGCCAAATGATATGGGAATTGAGCAAGAGGATATTTTTTTTCATTATTTTATTTTAAAACCTGCTGGAAGTTGGTAAACATTTCAGTTCAGGACATGAGACCTCTGTTCTTTTGTGTTAATGTAAATCAACAACTACAGATTAGTTAAAATAAAAGAGCTTCTCACACCTGAAACCTCTAACTTTGAGGAAGGTGAAATATAAAACTTTGCAGTAAAGGGTGTTTGACAACATAAACCAAAATCATATGAAGCCAAATGTAATAGATTGTTTCCACAAAAATGTATGCACTAGATTTATGATAGTAAAAAATGAAAACAGGATCCTCTTTCATCATTCAAATGGTAAGAATGAGCCTGTTTTAGGAACAAATACATGTGAAATATTTTACAGAGAACAAAAAAGCATCAAGATGCATTACAAAAAACCATTAAATGATTACAGAAAGGCAGTAATCTGTATAGTAGTTTTTGGAGCCAGCTATTATCGCTTGCTTTCAAATCCTGGCAATATCAATATTCTCCAGTTTGATTGGTGACCGGTCTGAACTTATCCGACTTGCTTTTAGGAACAAAGACAAGAGAATGGCTACCTCTATTCATCTATTATTGTTTAAATAGCTGTCACAGCTTCCAGGATGTCTGTTTCCATGTTATCTGGGGAAAGAATAAAATAGAATGGCAACAAACCAAGTGCAGTGAAAAATGTTCGTTGTATTTGGCCCAAACCAGCTGCTGTTCACAGATAAAATCTGGTTTGAACAAAACCAGGTGAATTTGGGGAATTTAGGAACAATGGATGGAGTGGATGTATCATTTACAAATATTTTAAAGATACGTGCCACATAGAGACTTGTCTATTATGGTGATTTAGTTCATATGTCAAGGCACATATTCATCTCTGCTCAGATACTGTAGAGGCTTGGGTAACAGCTTGTCCTATCCTTGTTTATTTGTTAATTTATAACATCTCAGTTCCCAGCACAAGCCAAGGCAGGCCCGGACACTTCTTTGTTCTGCCTTGTTCTTTCTTTTTTTTTCCCTTTTCTTTACACCGTTGTGCTCCCAACTCCGACAATGGAGTTGTAGATCGACCCTCTTTCCCCTCTTGCCCTGACTTGTTTTCGAATGCTTCCTTTGATGCCTTCAGACTGAAAATGCCAAACGTCTGTTTCCCAGCAAGGGCTCATCACTTTTGCAGCATTGCTCTGCTAGTAGGTTAAGAGGAACGTTAGTCGTTCCTTTGCAACAGTTTAAAAGATGTTAGGTTAGTGGTCATTTGAAAGCAAAGATATATATCATCGTATTGCGAAAAGAGGGCTGCAGGAATGGAAGAGTTTAAAATGATTTAATTGCAAGCGGTCGTATTATTTTGCTACTAAGATATGTGGTTATATTTTAATTGGCTGTGTTTACAATGTGGTTTTTCTTAAAAATGCATTTTTTCAAGATTCCCTCAGTCATCGCTTATCTCACATCCACAAATATCCATGCTTCCTGTGTATAATATGTACATTTGCTGTGTTTCAAACATGCTCACACTCAAAGTTTATTTCACATGGGACATCAAGAAAACAAAGTCACATTAGTCTGACTTTTTTTTTTCCTGAGTTGCCGTTTCATTAAAATAAGTTCATAGTAAGTTCAGCTCTCTAGTCTTACCCTTCAGTGTAAATTTGTTTCTGTTATTTATTATAACATTAGAGTTTGGATGTTATTTTGAGTTCATACCATTCTGCATAACTTTAACCTTTTTTGAATTACTTTGCCTATTGCAAAACCATGCCACACATTGTTAGGAAAATCTTTGCAAACTTTGCAACGTGTTTTGAGCATGCACACAGTACAGCAAACTTAGCATATATTTGATTTTAAAGTAGTAATGCACTAAAAAATTTAATCCCTTGCTTAATTTCTATGACAAGACCTGTGTTAGGAGCTTTCTGTATCTCAGAAATTGCATGGAAGAGCGTAGTTTTTAAGTGAATTAAGGCCTACAGAATTTTTAAGTGGCTCAGTTTTATCTATTGTTTTAAAATATTGCGACAATTTGAGACCTAAAATATTAGTAAGAAAATTCCAAGTTGTCTTAGAAAGTATGAGAGGTTATTGATCCATTCCTGTGACAAACCTAGAGGCAAATGATGTCTTTTTTTAGTTTACTTTCTCATTTATATGAATCAGCTCCACCATGCATACTAGTGATTAGACTCTTGCTATACCATGCAAAGCCAATACCTTCACTGGAATCACTGATATAAAGAAGTCTTTAGGCAAAAAACTCAGTGATATAACAAAGGAGAGGTTTTGTAGTTTGGGGCGGGGAGGGGTTGTTACTGGTTTTTAATGTTGGGTAGGAATCATTTGGGAAAGCCATACTTGCAGCAGAGGAAAAAAGTTTTCAGCTGTTCAATAATATTGTGTAGTGTTTATCAATCTATGGTCTAACCAGTTTTGTTTAAGTTTTGGGTTGTTTCTTTTGATTAATGAAAGCATAACAATTCCGACAGCAGTTTGGAGAAAAGCATTTGGTAATGATTTTTCACGCTAGAATAGGATTTGAGAAGATGAACTAGCAGGATGATCTGAGAACCATAAGCTAGTTTGCAATAGCCAGGAATACCTAATTTATTTTTTTCTAATGAAGTGGCGAGTATTTCTGTAACATTTTAAAAGTTGAGAAGGAAAGAAACAATTCAGATTTAGGGCCAAATTTAGTATGTTGCTACAAAATGAGTACAGAGATATCCATGTTGCTGTGGGGTAGCATGAGGACAGAGGATATATCCTCATAGTACAGTTTTCAGAGCCTGTTTTGAGTCTCAGTAAGGTAAGGAAAATAGTGAAGTTTTTCCTAGCACTTGGTGACACGAGTGGAAAACTTAAATATAGCTGAAAAAATCTTTTGTGACTGAATGGGCTGAAGCTTTCCTTGGTCAACATCAGTTCATTTCACAAAGCTTGCCTTGGTAAGATTTTGAATGATGACTTTATGAGAAAGCAGTAATTGTAAAACAAATTGTGACAAATAGGGGACATGAAACGGCATCTTATTTGTTGTGTAGGCTACTTTCAGCCTGAGCCACAGTGAAGTAGGAAGATCTGCTTCCATAGTAGGACTGATCTCACCAAGAGCAGATCTTTTCATCTGAGCTAGTCAGCTTAGGCTTCTCTTAGAGTCAACAGACACTTCTGGAGGAAGATTTGGCTCGTCCTGCGTAGATGCCTGTGGTAGTTCAGATGGATGAGTACCTCAAACTGATGTCTGCTTCTCTCCACTGGCTATAGAAAGAGCTAAGTGGGACCAGCCGAGAAGCAGATGTCCAAATGCTTGTTTGGGTGTCTCTGTGGATGGACATAGTGGGTGAGGCTTTTATCCTAGCACTGTAAATGCTAGTCAGCACGACAGAGCTGGTGAGGAGATGGGGCGAGAAATCTGCACCTGAACATGGTTGACGGAGATTGCTTCCTTCTGGAGTAACAGTGGATGGGGACCGTTGGAGTGAACAGGGACTGTGAGTTAAAGTTTTCTGGCCCTGTGGTTGTCAAAGTCTGCACTCTAACCCTTTGTTGCTGCAGATTTCAGTTTTTCTGGTCCTTGAATATGTCCGCTTAAGAACATATTGCAACCCAGTCAAAGAGAGAGCTCTTTTTAGGCAACTAGGATCAGAACTTTCATGTAATACAACTCAAAATGTACATGATAGGATAGAGCAGTATAACTATTTATTGAAACTATAGTTAAATAAAGTGCAGAACGAAAGAGAAATTAAAATACACCAAAACATATGTATCTTATAATGATCAAAACCCACATGGAAATGAGTATGTCTGAGAAACTCTTCTGTAGTCAAATAGCTGTGCAGAGATCTGCATAATACCAAGAGTACATTCTGATGTCTTTGTACTGTATTGAGATAGATCAGTATGTGTCAGTTAACTAAGCCCTTGGTAAGAAGAGTATGTATAGATATATGTATCTATATATATGCATAGATAGTTTTCCTTTTGAAGAATTCAGATTAACATCTGGTGCAAAGAAATTGACCTAAATTTCTGTATCATATCAACAGTAGTCTAAAAATGTTTCAAGAAGTAAAACAAAAGAAAAAAAAATAGGGTATTGAAGTTTCTGCTAATTGTGGGGTTTTTTTCTCTTTCTTTTTTTCTTCTCACTTATTTTATAATCCATTCACAGATTATCTGGGAAACTTTAATCTTAGAAGTCTTCAAGCTGTGGGAGTTTTTTCCCGTTGTGATGTCAGAACTGATCAGATCTGATTGTTACGAAGATCCCACTAAGGAGTTTAGCACTAATTGTTAGAAGATGTCCGTGCTTAAAAAAATTAGGCCAGTTATTGTAACCATGCTGTTAATTTCACGTATTGTTCAGAGCATGTTTCAATTGTGGGAATGAGGTGTACTTTCTTGATTAAAAATGCATTGAGGAGCTGCAGTTTTTCTTGGTGTTGCAGAATCTTCTGAGCTGTAAATGAAACCATTAAGAGTGGGAAGGGTTAATTGTATGGGAAGCCTCATATTCAAATATTTCTCGTATACAAAATATATGTCATGCTAGAAAATATCCTATTGTCAATCCAAATAGAACACAAACTAAAATGAGATAATTGGGAAGGTGCCCATAAAGTCAGCCTGAATATATTATCACAAGTATATGTGAGATAATATTTGTTTTAAAAAGATTCTATGGCACTGTAAACTCAGTCTCATTAGAGACTGCATTTAAAAGGCTTATAAAGTTACTCATTAATGTTATCTTGTTGTATCTCCACAGCTTTTTCATTAAAGAAAATTCAGCAGAAAGCATTTTCTCCTGATAGCAGGAACCAATTTGCAATAAATGTTCTGGAAACCACTAGGGAAGCCATTACTGAGGTCTAATAAAAACAGACAAGCGTAACTTGTTCTATATTTTTGTTTCAATCACATACAGATGAGACCCCGCTCTCCACACCAACCGCAAGAGACAGCCTTGACAAACTTTCTCTAACTGGGCATGGGCAACCACTACCTCCGGGTTTTCCATCTCCTTTTCTATTCCCTGATGGATTGTCCTCCATAGAGACCCTTCTGACTAACATCCAGGTAGGCCTTTCTGTAGATCAGCTTAAAGGGATGGAGAAGAGCCAGTTGCAGATTTGTCTAAATTAAAACAACCATTCTAGCTTAATCAGTTCATAAGATTATTTGGATCAACTAATTTACTGAAACTTTCTAGTAATTTAGGTTTTAAAGGAACCACAGCAAACGAATGAATTTAGAAGCTGTCAGATACAGTACATAAAAATACAGATTGTATATTAAACCACAGCAGAGAATTTGATGAAAATTACATTGGTGTGTTTAACAACGTTTGTCTTAAATGCTCTTTTTATTACAGGCTAATGAAATGTATCTTACTGTTTAACTTTATCTCATTTACTAAGCAGAGAAATATTTCTTTAATAAATAGTTATTTTAAATTGCTGGAGTGCCAAGGTGGAAATGATATTTAAAGCTATTTGAAATGTGTCTTCCATAAAAGCATTCACAAAAAGCACTTCTTTTTATAAATAAGCCATTTCACTTAAAGTACTGTCTTCAAAGAGTAGACTTCAAAGGGTATTACCAAATTTTCTGCAGATTTCCTATTTGGTAGTCACAACGTCTGTTGTGTATACAGTACAGCCAGATTCAAATATTATTTAAGGTATACACTAGCATGTAGCTTGGAGCCAAGATGTTAGTGTTTCATATTAGAATGAAGAATTTCTTTGTCCACAAATTCAATGATCGTGTGTTCCCCAGATGCAACTTTTGCAACAATATGGTTGTATGTTGCATGCAGAAGCAAAATGATGGTGCAGGAAATAATGCAGCCATATTGTACTCATTCCAGATAAGCCTCATCTGTGCAGCTAACTTCTAATGGATTTGTCACGATATTTTTCCCTGCACATTCCTGCAAATACATAAGATCGATTGTATTCTGTTCAGCAAAGGCTATGACAGAGTAGGGCCAAATCCTTCTCACTTTCAAGGTTACATTAAAGCTTATGGCATTTCAGACTTGGTTTATGGAAAGTATGTGATCTGTTCATTAGTGATGTTTTGGGATCTAATAATGAAAAAATACTGCTATTTAAGAATTAAGTGTTGCTGTGTCTGCCTGGTCTGAAAAAGCACATTTGTGATTGATTTTTGTGATTCTGAGACTTAGGATCTTAAATATTTAAATCATAAACAAAGGTAATTCTGCAATAGTTAGCATTCTTCTAACAGATCTGCTGCACTCTGTAGAAAATTGATTTTTTTTTAAAGGAAGAAATACAGTTAGCAAGGTATGTAATGTTTTAGCTGTGCATGCATGTACAGAAAACTTCTCAGTAATTTTTTTGACAAATGTGTGCACTCAATGTCGCTAGACAAAAACCTAATGAGCAAAGCATTCAGCATCAACAGGTTAGCTAATCTTGTGATTGAATATGAGAGTGCTGCACTACTTCAGGATAAATGACCAGGATTAATTTACCAAGAATGCCTTCAGTTTTGTTTAACAGAAAAAGTAAACATGAAATTAATTTTTTTTTTTTTTAATTTTTTATTTGGTGTTTTTAGTAAAATACCCTAATCTTACCTGGGGTGAAGAGCTAAAATAAAAGGCAACGTTCTAATGAAACCAGAGACTTCTTTATGCCTTCTCTCATTGTGCTTTTGTACTTACTGCTTACCTTCCACATCATGACAAATCACTTATCAGGATAAACAGGTGGGACATAAGTCCCTTTGGATTTTTTTCATTGTGTCCCCACGTTGAATCACACGGTTTCCACAGATCTCTGGGAATCCTTTCATATACCGTCAAGGCATTCCCCCACCCCCCACCCTCGATTTAATGTCTGTCAGGACTACATTCGGAAAAAAAAAATATTTAAAAAAATAGCTAGTTTAATTTTCCCACTATGTAGGAAAAAGTTAAGTATTCTCTTTAAAACAGTAGAGTCTATTACAATAACCTATGCACAATAATGCAAGTTTCTCTAATCAACGCCATTTAAAATGGTTTCCATATTCAGTGGTTATTCCGGTGAGAGGAGGCTACTCCAGACCCACAAATGAGTTAGATACTGTGATACTGATACTTTCAGACTGAGTTTTAGGTATTTGACTACGAGTTCAAACTCATTAACGGGATTTGTGGAAAAAGGAAATTCTGTACTATAGTCCCTGCTTGCAGTATCATTTGTGACTTCACTAAGAACTGCATAAGCACTCCCTGAAACCCATGCTGCGTTTAGTGCATGAGTCAGAAGGACTGTTGTCACTGGGTAAATTCCTCTTTGCTCTCCTTCGGTCCGAATGAATTTTGCATCCCTTTCAGTACAGAGTTGTGGATTCAAAGGGTAAGTAAGTGAAGTAGTAAGATCCATCACCATCTTCTTGCTGCAGCTATGCTAGCAGTAGAGCAGATCTAACTTTCTAGAAAGATCATCTGGCCCACAGTCCATTCCCCACCTCCAGTACTAAGGTGCTTTTGGAACCGAAAATAGCAGAAACCTAGCTGAAGGCTAGGTGAGTGGTTTTGTAAATGCTGTTCTTTTTTCCCCAGGGTCATGCGTGATGAAAATACAGATGTGTCCTTTCCTAGAAAGGGTATATGTCTGCTTGTGAAATACAACTGTGCATCTTCATTAGGTCACGGGACTGGGGTGCATGTATGACCTGCCGCATGTGGTGTTGGAGGTTGCCTACATTTTAGGGATATGATGGTCACATGCATACGTAGGCAAGCAGCCTACGGCTACATGAATGTGCATGGACATGATGGCAGATATCTGTGCTGTGATCCCCTGGTGTATATTCAGTTGCGTGAGGTGCAGGATCCGGAGGATCTGCATGATATAGACCTTCAGTGTCTCTAGAAGAGGTTGTAGAGCCTGTCCTGGTTTAAAGTAGAACAGGATTAGGGTACTGCATGGGCACTAGGACTTTTTGACTCTTTGTCAAGGTAAGGAGGATCCTAGACCTTGCCATGGGGCAGTGCTTTTGGGTACGTGAGCAAATATTTCTAAACACTTTTAACATTTGAAAACAAAATGCGCTAAAAGTTTTGCAGGTGCTGAAGAGCTTAGGTGATGGAACTTGTAGCCTAACACTACTTCCATTTTAGAAGTCTGAGTCATCCTTTAAAATTGCCCACTAAACACAAGCGAATCTGTGTCTTCCATCCATACTAAAGTTAAATGGATAGCCCCTAACCAGTAATTCTCAATTTTAGGCAACTGTTAGACAAGCCTATTTGCTATTGCTGTCACCAGGGACTGCTAGTTAGGTTTATTTCCTTTTGAATATTATATATATGTTTTTCTTACTTCTCCATAAATATTTATTGAAACAAAAATACAGTGTTTAAGTATTTGTACATTTAAAGAGGAGATAATAACAATATACAGTACCCAGAACATCCAATGTTTATTTCTTGCTGGGGACTGCTGAAATGCAAATAGTAAAGTGTAACAAAATATAATTAAACAAATACAGACATAAAATAAAGAAATGAGACTGGGGACATATTTTCTTATTCAGTTGTATATCTGCACATCTAAAAAGGAAGAGAAAATAAATTTCCCCAGAGAGCTTAAATTAAGTGATATGACTGTTCCTTCCCAACGTATATTTGTTGATTTCTTCCAGATTAAATGCTGGAAGTGTACGTGCAGCTGCAGGGAGGATGAAGGGTGATGGAAGGTGGGGTCACAGCAAAATGCTGTGTGGATGCTAGTGAGAAGGCTAAAGATGTTGCCATACCCCTCAGATAAGTTCACCTTTCTGAGTCATGGCCCAATTATGCCAAAGTATGTTACAGCCACAGCCTTTCATGATACTGCAATATTCTTGGGTAATAGTAATGTTCTTTTAAGCTTCTAGAGTCTGAATCTTTACTCTCCCCAAGCTGAATTTCTATTAATATCTAAGGGATGAATAAGTTGCACCCTGATAGCTATATTTTTCTATCATCAAGACTGTATTGTATTGACACAGTTGTGTTGCTAAGTATTTTTAGAGAGATATGTAAAATAAGTTGCAAGTATCCCATTGATATTAATAAAAGAAATGCATGATTACAAACTAAATTCCCCTATGAAAACAAAGCAAACTACTGGCTTTATTGCTGTGAGTCTCCTGCACTGTTACCATCTACAACTAAATACACAAGAGAAAAATATTGCAAACACTGGATAAAGTAAAAATCCCAGTTTTACTTCATGTTATTTTATTTATCTTCTGCTAAAATTCAAGAGAATGATTTTATTTTTCACAGAAAGTATTAATGAAAAAATGTCATTTATACTTGCACAATATGCCTTTGCCTCTGCTGGAGGTATTCAATCTGAGATATTACAAAAATGTCTTTCTGGAGTCATCTGTGGAGATACTCAAGCTGCGTTCTCTTACCTTGCTTATGTTACTAAGTCAGTAGTCAGTTACAAATAGCAAATATTCAAAAATTAACCTGTGAAGTTAACTAAAAATGTATGTATTGAGGCTTTTTTGCAAGCCTTTCACTAGTTAGTTTTAATGATGAGAGCATACAAAGGATATCTAATTTCCTGATGAAAAGAGAAGCAACGTTATTTTAAAATGTTTTCACCATGAATAGTTAATATTGCAAAAGGAAGTCCCTGAGCTACAAATCTCTGGAAGGTGGAAGGTTGGACTAGGAAAGCTTCACTGCGTGCACGCCTTGTTCTTCTAGTTCTCCTTTTCCGGTCACTGTGGGTGATTGTTGGAAACAGGATATGGTCTTCTAGATAGACCACTGGACTAGCTAGTAAGGCCATTTTGATGTCACATATAACTGCATAGCTAACTAAATTATGTGAGGTGGAAAACACTGTAGATGTAGCTAGAAAGAGAAAGAGCTTCTATATACCTTCCCCTACACCCCTTTCAAAATAGGAAACACATTATTTGCATTTTAAAAAAATAATGATGGGTAACACTGGCTTTAAGACTGAGGTGAGGTTTGGTAATGTGTTTAATTTCTGTGGGATCAGTAGAGTGTCCTAACATGATGGTGTTTTCAGATACATCGGAGAATGGAAGGAAACATCAACCATATATCAACTTTTTGTTTGGGACATTTCTGATGAATCTTTCAGTGGAAAATATTAAAACAAGTACATTAAAGTAAACAACCCAAATCAGAATGAACTATAAAATTTCCAGGGGAAAAATGTCCATTTTTTATATGATGTTGAAATTAAAAAACAAACAAACAAACAACCCCAGTGACATGGACGGGAAGAATGCCATGCCATGTTTAAAGCCTGGCTCCAGATAGAGCCATACTGTATTAAAAACAAATCTGGAACCTGAGCATGTTCACTACAATTATCATTATCCAGCCTCCATAACATCTGACCTTCCCTAAAGGGAAATATTTTCTTTTTGTTAATGTCCTGTGTTGCACTGCATTTCCCATTGTCATTGGCAGCATATTGATTTAATATCAGGTTAGAGGATTAGCCATAGCAAATACAAGTTGGACATACTGTATTTTGTATAATCTTTTACAGCTGATCCTCTGGGAGAATTAATAGAATTTCATGCAACTCTGAAATTGCTATTCCTGTTCCAAGGGGCACTGATGATTTTTAGATGCTGTACTTTTTAGTTGTTTTTCTCACCCCCTTCTGCATTAAATACAGGGAGATATTGAATGTTTCCAGTATTTTTGCATTAGAGCTGTCATTGGCAGCAACAACACTTTTGCATATGCATCAGTTTGGCTCTTGTGCAGATTTTTTTTCACATTGGACGCCTACTGATGTGCACTGATTTAACTTCTAAAAATGAAACTTAATTTTGTGTAGCTTATAAGTAGTCCCTAGTGGGTCTTGGCTCCAAAAAGCTAATATTTTTCAGACATAATCAGCAGCAATAGGTAATGTATTACCATTAGCTACGTTAGCAGCAAGTATAAAAAAAGGAAAGGTTGGGGGAGGAAGTGTGGTGTAGAAATTCAATAGAAAATGTAAAATGCTTTTAGCAGCTTCGTTCTTTGCAGCAGTTCTTAATATAAAATTACACACATCAGTGTTACACTCTAGCATTATTCTCCATGTTTATTCATAATGATTGTTTCATATTTAAAGAACACCAAAATATTGTGTTTTGTCAGCCAAGGACAATAATAGTTTAATAGTAATTTATTTTAAACTGCTACTGATAATACAACCAATCAACACATTAAGTGGTGCCAGCATTGGCATCTTGCTAAATAATCTCTAGGCTTTGCACTGAGAGTACATCTTTCAAAGATAAGTCAACAAGAGCAATCAGAGCAGAAAATTAGAATTTGGTATCTTAGAATTAAAATACAGCTAAACTAAAGTTTTAATTGGGGTGATCTAAAAGGGCACTTGATGTAATGATCTCTTTCATTTGTTACTAATTGTTTGTTCCTGACGAAGAAGAAACATGTACATGAATGTAGTTGAATTGAGTAAAGATGGCAGTTGCTTTAGCAGCTCGATTTTATTGTTAAACAAGATGGATTGTAAGAATTTGGGAGGAGGGTGTTTGCAGTTTTAAACTTATTTGACAATACACTTTTCATCAACAAATACTTTTCATGTAATTTCACTTGATCTGGTTTATTAGTGATTTGAATGAATTGCACGTTCCAGTAAGTGATAAATTCGAGGAGATTGAAATATTCTAGAGTTTAAGCGTAAGCCAGAACGAGGTTTTGATAAACAACTCCTGCTTCAATTTCTTACTATTTCAAATGCATCCCATATAGCAAACATAGTTTATGATGGTTGTAAATGTAGAAGAATATGGTGGGGAAAGGGAACAGAATTCAGGTGGATATTAACTTTTAAAAAAATAAATTGGAAAGGCTTTACAAATATTTCAAATTGTATTTTACTTTGCATGTATCTGTAGAGCTTTCTATTTAGCTCTGTATGGGTTTCTTTAGTAGTCATCCAAGTTTAACATTCAACACAAAATACCTTTGTGTTTTAGCTATTTTAGAGTAGCATTCAGTTCTTTTAAAGAAAACTGCTAAAACTTTAAATAGATTTGTAAGCACATTTGTTGTGTTACTATTGTTAGATATTTTCAAATGTGGTTCTATACTTATGGAGTGTATATCATTTTGGTGACCATCTGGGCCTTGCAGTCAGAAGGTGCTGAGTTCTTCTAGCTCCTGTGGACTTTAATAGACTGAAGTGTAATAGAGCTGCAAAGCATTAAGCTCTGAATGAGACAAAACTTGAGGCAACAATTTAGTTAAGAATGAGGATGAGGAGTATTGAAAATAACAGGCTCTGAAAACAGACTTAGGAGTTTGAAGGACACAAATTTCAAAGCAGGCATTGACACTGGGAAGACTAGTGGGATAAATGTGCAGACTAACACTCATGAAAAATACTTTTTCCACTTCTCAAGTATCATCATGATGGCTTCTTTTTCCATTTCTTTTTGGGCATATTTCAAACAATTTTAGTGAAAAAACATGCAACCCAGAATCCAATTTAGGGAGCATGCCTGAGAGGTGAGGAAGCTTACTTGGGAGTTGGGGGACATGATTTCATGTCTGTAGTGTGGTTATTCTGAACCCGGGTCTTGAGTGTGAACCTTTTGTCTGTTAGCTGAATGCTTCCCTAGCAGAGCTATTGGGCAGTACTCTTCAGTCTCTCTTGTTGACACTGTTTTGCTTTATATCAGTAATTAAATCTCTGTTGGGTCAAATTATCTCTACAGTTAAGTTGTCAGGAGACTTGCGTAGGATACAGAAGAGTTAGGTTCGTATCCATGGAGGTTCATACATGCATACCCATGCTTAATTATCTACTCTGTTATGATAGCTTCGAGAGGAGAGATTCAGGTGTAGATCTAAAAGTCTGATGGCCAGGCTTCTGGAAGATGGAAAAGGAAATCTTCCCTCTTTCCATGTTCATTTGTTTCAATTCTGTTTCTCTTCCTCTTTTTCATACCCTATCTCAGCATCCTAACTATCTAGTTATTAGCTGTGCCGGGATCTTCCTGTTTCCTTGCAAGAAAGAAGGAATTGTGAAATTGAAAATCTCTAGAGAAGTTTGTAATAGCCTGGTACAATAACAACAAAAAAAATGTAGAGATTATTTCAACCATCCCAGGTCAAGAAATTGAGAGGTGATTGCGTTTTGCTCTCTACTGTGAGATAACAATTGTACAAGGTCAGGGAACAGATGTCTTAGAACAGAGATGTCTTCCTGCTTTGTCACTGTCCTCTGCTTAGCATCCCAATAACCCTGTCTTCCTTGGAAACTCTATGAAATATGAAAATACTTGAAAATAATAATAATTAACAACACTAAGGAGCAAAATGGCAAGCCTTTAAAAGAGACTTTCTCCCTTTGATAATTTCCATTGGCTTGAGCTGTGCTAGAGACTGAATTTGCCATTCTGTGGATGATGTGATTGTGAGACTGCCAATTCTTTTTCAATGCAACAGCTTTTTGTTTTAGTCACAGGCAAGTGGCTGATGTAGCCTTGTCTCTTTTATCTCTTACAAAGAATAAACCTGTCCCTATACCTTTTTCACATTATATGCACAGTTAAAGGTGAGTCCGTGTTTTCTGGGAAAACTTGATTCCCGGCTTTTTAACAGATTTTTGCCCACCTGTTAAAATTAATTCCAGTAAAATTTTGCTGCTGCTAACTGGGAGGCTTTACCCAGTAACAGGATTATTTCATTTGTAAATTCTCACATGGCTAGTCAAGGAAAAATTATAAAAGTTATTTACTATGTATGTCAGCTGTTCTAACATTCTTCAAACATTATTCAACTTTATCTTTGAACAGGGTCTACTAAAGGTTGCTATAGACAATGCCAGAGCTCAAGAGAAACAGGTCCAACTGGAGAAGACAGAGCTGAAGATGGAGCTCTTCAGGGAACGAGAACTGAGGGAAACACTTGAAAAACAGTTGGCTGTGGAGCAGAAGAACAGAGGTATCTTAATTAAGCAGACATAAACACCTTGTAATTTATTTCCTTAGGAAACCTAATTTTTTATCAAACACCTGTGTTTGATCAAAACTTTTCCCCCTTACCTTATGTTATGTCCAGGCTGACTGCAATGCAGGAAGTTTTACAACCCTGATTTATGCATAGGATCTTCATGAGATTTAGAACAAGGACCTTCCTTTTTCTCAATGTTTTTCTTGAATATTACTTGTTGCATCAGTAATACGCAACACAATTATAAATACCGTAGGTGCTGTTATGGACTTTGACAGGTTGTGATCATTATGAAAAAGGATAGCTACTTAATAAAAAGACAATTTGTATCAAATGTAAGAATCTGTAAGGTTTAAGGAACTCTTGTCTCTATTCTTATGTGCTAGGGTCATATATTGCATATTTAGGCAAATTGTATGTAATAAATATAAAGATAATAGTAATATATAAGCACTTTATAATGCATAGTAGATCAAACACGTTTATAGAAGGAAAAGTTAAGGTTCTTGATAAGTCAGTAGCATTAGTAGCATTTCAAACATTAACATCATCCAACTGTAAAGCATATACATGTTAAAGATTTTTAAATAATTTAATCAATAGTAAAGATAAGGCAGTTTACAGTGATTTGCATTAACTATTTGCATTACGAGCATGTTCCCATCCTTCTTTATGGGTCCATTTTTCTGTATATGTAAGTCTTGCCCTTTAATAGTGTCTAATTACTTTGCAAGGGACAGTTAACCTCTGGGGCTCACTTGCTGTTTAACATAGAACATGACAAGTCAGATACGTATTTCTGCAGGGCTAGAGTTATAACTCTTTTCTTGTCCAGTTTAATTTTCTGGGAACCAGCTAAATAGGGAATCCCGAGAACCCTTGGATTCACAACCAGTATCATTATATCTTTAACTAACATGCTAGCAGTAAGTATACAATGTAATCCTGTTTCGTTCCTTGACTCATTAAAGGGTAGGGCTGTCACATCGTTAATTTCCCTTTTTTAACTTTTGAGAATACGTTTTAAAAGACAATTAGTATTAACAATTATCACAGCTGTGCAATGAATCATCCCTTTGTCCACAGCTGGCCTATTTTGCTCAGTACAATTGCACTACTTACACTTTTAAAGTAGTTTTGTAAAAGAGCTCGCTTATTCTTCACATCCTTCTACGTCTGTGTCTCACAACCGCTTAAGTATATATTCCTTTTTAGAGTTAGGCAATCACATGCACAACGGAAGAGGCTGGGGGGGGGACCCATCTGACCTTACTTGAGTTTTGCCATCCAGAAGTTAAGCACCTCATTTAAACTAATATAAGTTCCTTTTCTGGTCGATAAAGAAAGAGATTCGTGTATCCCATTCTCAGACAGGTGGGTGGGGTCAATTACATTGTGAAGGCTTCTTTCTCTTCCCTTTAACTCCAGAGGGAATATAGTTGACTAGGCTGGACTAGACACATACGTTTTGAGCAGTTAAAATTAAGCAAAATGAATTTCACTCAAAGTTGTATGTCAGGAAGGAGCATGGGATTGTCCCTTAGTTTGTTCAGCGTACTGAAATAATTGACAATGTTATTTTCAGCATGATGTGTTAACTGCTTTTTTTTATATGTATCCCTTTAATGATGATATTGCACTGGTAAAAGAGCCAGACCAAAGAGGAATGGATGTGAACACTTAATGGTGATATGCAGCAAAGCAAATATAATGAGGATGACTATGTCTGCTAGTGGATACTTCTGTAAAAAAAGAAAGAAAAGTAATGGATTATTCTTTAAAATGAACAGATCCAGGTAGGAGAGAAAAAATAAGGCCAGATTGTAATTGCTGTGAGAATGTATTCTTCAATTAAAGGTAGAAAAATACATAGGAGGCTTTACCTATTATTAGTTTTCCAGTTAGCAAGTGTCATGTCTTAAAGAAAGCTTCACGTGTCTTAATGGAAGCATGAGCAAGATGGGAGAAGTGTACCATATCCCTGTTAAGTTAAGAGAAACCATATGAAAAAAATGAAATATGCTTAAAAGCCACAGCATAGAAACACAAGCCACTGTGTAACATACAGGTCAAAACCCATTAGGTGAATGTGATCTTCATCATTAGGCAACATCTATCTTTTGCTCATCATATTAAAACAACTCAAATATCTTGTTCTTTAGTGGCTACATCTGAATATTTTTGCCATTTTTTTGGAACATTAAATTCACTGCTGCTACTGGATGTTCTACAGAGCTGCTTATTTACTGTACTGGTTTTTTCCTTCTTTGTAAATATTCCAATTAGTGGTTCCTAAGGCTGTAGGATGTGTCTCATCAACTGGTGAAAGTAGGATAATATCTGTTCTGCGAGCAGCTACACAGTAAGGGCTTGCTAATTCTGGCTCTGACTGCTGTAGTCACATCTACAATGTGTCAGCCATGATGACATTTTAATTCAGAAAGCAACATATGTTTCCTTCTCATTTATTGCAATCACTTTCAAAGTACTTATAATGAAAACATTAAAACCGTGCAATGATTCAAAATGTATTTAGTTTAGCCTTTGTATATATACTAGATGTTCTTCGGTAGTATAAGCTAATTAGCCTGTAAAGTAGTTGGTACTATAGAAAATGAAAAAGAACCAAAATTCCAAAGTCTTGGATGTAAATTATGTAGCTATTCTGACTACAGGGTATGTGCTTATATTCATTTTGTGCCTGAACAGTTCTGTATAGCAACACAGAATATCCAACATCACCCAAAAAGTGGTTATTCTTAGCATGTACATTAAATAGTAATAACAATGACAGTTCCCTTTAAAAGTTTCATTATTTGCATTTGGGGAGTATGAACTGGTGGCAGTATATTTTTACCTTTTCCAGCATTCATCCCTAGGCATGTACCAGAGGTTACTTTGGAGTGAGACACAGGGCTAGAAAGATCTTGACAGTCAAAACTAGTATGACCTAGTATCTGGTTTTGGTAAAGATTATTCTTTTAGTGTGTGTAAGGAATTCTTTAGTTAGTAGTTCAGTAATTTTTTCGTTAGTGTCAAAATAACAGACTCTCCAGGAAAGGGTTATCCAGGAAGATCTTGTGAGAAATAAGCTTCTTACATGCACATCCCTGAAAACCCTAAATGTGCTACGTAAGAAGGGTTAGGGTGTGGTAGGGGAGATAATGATATCACAGATTCACAGAATGGTAGGGGTTGGAAGATGATCTGGAGATCATTCTGTCCAACCCCCCTGCTAGAGCAGGATCACCTAGAGCAGGTTGTACAGGATTGCAGCCAGGTGGGTTTTGAATATCTCCAGAGAAGGAGACTCCACAACCTCTCTGGGCAGCCTGTTCCAATGCTTGGTCACCCTCAGAGTGAAGAAGTTTTTCCTCATATTCAGGTGGAACTTTCTGTGTTCCAGTTTGTGCCCGTTGCTCCTTGTCCTGTTGCTGGGAACCACTGAAAAGAGTCTGGCCCCATCCTCTTGACATCTGCCCTTTAGATATTTATAAGTGTTGATGAGATCCCCTCTCAAAAAAACCCCGCAAAAACCCAGCCCCACTGAGGTGGAGCCTCAGAAAAATTCCTTGACACTCGTGCCTGTTCCTCTCCACAGAAATCTTTAGTAAAAGGTGAAAAATTTATACAATCTGAAGAGAAACTAGAGTGTGTATATGCTCTATGACTTTACATGATTTCTTTAGAGGCTCGCTTTGACTTTTATTGAGTATAAAAAATATTGAGTATATGTTGGTTCGCATTATCCTTTTCCATCAGGAACGTAAACTGTGATATGTTCCTTCCGTTAGGGATCATGCAGATCTTATGTTTGTGGTTGTAAGTCACTGGTAACATAGAAGAAAAAATTGTGGTGAAGTTTCTTTAAAACAGCCCTTGTATGATGCACTTACACCCTGATCTTGCAGTCCTTTTCCTTGTAAAATTTGAACTGAAGAGATATAAAACTTTTTTTCTAAATTAGGGGCTTCTAATGCTTAATTTTAAAATACTGCTTCCTTTCCTAATGCTTTCCCTTACATTTGACAAAGCAAAGTAATATTTACTTGGCTGGGGAACCCAACACTGCCCAGGTATTTTTACTGTAAAGGATTTGCTATGAGTTCTTCAAAGTGAGTTGGCTGATGGGACAGGAGCTGACAGAGAGCAAGAAAGAGAAAAGGGAAGGACAACGGGAAATGTGGATAAGAAAGAAATATGGGGAAGAGACCGGGCACCAGGAGGCCAGATGGCTTGAAGCACCAGCAGCTTGGATGGGAGTTAGAAAGCTCAGGGCCTTTCCCAAAGGAATGTGGACCACAGCAGGGTGGAGGCTGAGCTCCTCCTGAAGCCCGGGCACCCAAGCAGCCGCATCTCCCTCTTGTGGGAGAGAAGCTGCAGGCAGGCGGGCGAGAACTTCATCACTGTGCGTGTACTAACTGTGTGTTACGGGCCATAACACAAAGGTGGGCTTAATCCCGAAAAAATACACCTCGCCTCCAGAGACAGAGGCATATCTACGTCAGATGATGCAAAAAGTACATTTCATTGCCAGTTCTAAGGTTTTCTGATTTGGACATTCACAGATTCTCATCTGTTTATTAAAAAAAAAAATAATAATGCTATAGCTGAATATTGCCTAAGGTTTTCAATATCATGGTATAAAACATAAATATCCTAGTGTGATTCCAGCAAATTTCAAGTAATTTAAATTGGTATTATATAATAAATCAGTTTATATGAACTGTTACAGTTGTATTATTTCTCAGGACTCTTAATAGGTAATCATGTAACCAAGTTTCAGATCCAAATCTGAGTACACTGATTTTCTTTTTTTCCTAGCAATAATTCAGAAAAGGCTAAAGAAGGAAAAGAAGGCAAAGAGGAAATTGCAGGAAGCACTTGAATTTGAGACTAAACGACGGGAGCAAGCAGAACAGACGCTGAAACAGGCAGCTTCAACAGATAGTCTCAGGGTCCTAAATGGTAAGAAGCCAATTTTCGCCTCTGTGTCATTAACTTTCAATTAAAGTGCCAAAAGAAGCTTGCTATATTGAAAATTTATAACGTGATGGGAGGGGAAAAAGAAGAAAATCTCTTTTCTTTCCTTCATTCAAGTGATGCCTCTCTCTTTATTGTTTTGTTACTTTAAATAGTACGTGCAAATAAACTCACTGGAGAGAATGCCCAAACTAGGACAATTTTATATTATTAGCTTGAGAAGTCAATTTTTTTTCTTCTTTTTCTCCCCCCTCCTTTATGCTTGAAAAATCTATTGCTCATTAATCTTCCTAGTCTAACAAAAAATTGTCCTGGCCTCCAGTCATTGTTCAACATTAAAAAAACTGACAAAGGTTGATTGTATTGTAATTCAGCATTGGAGTAACAGGTTGTAAAAAGGGCTATAAGAATCAAATGAAATATGTGTCAGTCTTACCTTTCTACGTTTCTAGACTCTCTGACCCCAGAGATAGAAGCTGACCGCAGCGGGGGCAGAACAGATGCTGAAAGGACAATACAAGGTAGGAATTTGCAAAAGGCTATAAATCTAGATCTTGCTATATGAGTTTTTCCTCAGCTTTAGACTGCTATTCAAGCATGTAGCCTACCATCTGGGCCACATCAAAACAAGTTCAAACAAGGTCAAGTTCATCTTGCTTGTTTATAAGAGAGAATACATTCTGTGCTGATAGATTTTCTTTAAATTAATAGGTCATTTCTGTTTATACAGAGCAATTAAAGAAGAATAATTAATTTGAAGCAATATTGGGTTGAATCTCAGACATGCTGAATGCAGTTTTTGTGAATACGTATAGTTAGGTTTGAGATAACAATGTTTTTAAAGGTATATTTGAAACATTTTGAGCCTTTTAACTATACAAATCACTAAACCTAATGGGTAACATTCAAGGCGTGATGAGAATTTCATAGCTAATATTCAGTGGCAGTTACTGAAAGGTGTGTTTTAATAAGGTACTCTGAGCATTAACGATAAATAAACTGTTTATTCCCTTCTTGGATTTTTCATTTACCATGTCCCATTATTTACATTTTAATAAAACAAATCTGCTGAGTAAATTTATACATGAAATACTAAAGAGAGCCATATTACTTCCCCTGTGAATCTAAATGTGTGTGTGTGTATATATATATATAGGAAACACCAAGATATTAGTAAAGAGCAAATTTTTAAGATAGTATTTATGTAGTAATATCTTCTCTCGTCAACAGGCTAAATCTACCTATGTGAATACTAACCAGTAAAAATAACATTTGTTTTCACTTGTAAATGAAGGTGCATTTTTTCAAATGCAAGCCCAAACTGATTAGCTCAGTAATCACTCTCAATTGCCTTTATTTTGCATTTTGAAGTCAATCATCTTAACAGTATCATTTGACGACATCTCTGTGTTATTTAATCACTTTTTCTAACTCCTAAAGAGTTGTTACTGGTGTGCCACAAGGAGGCTGTAACAACAGAATAAAAAGTCAACAAGCTTTTAATGTATTGAGCATATAAACAAATACAAAAGAGGCAATAACTTCTTACGAAAGACAAACATACGTATATAAACAAAAAACATTTAGATTTAAAGCAAGTTACGTCTGCAAAGTCAATAACTCAGAAGTTGGAATATGCCAGATTAAACGTTGCCTGGGAAGTGGGTACATGTTTGTTATTCCAGAATCCTGCTTTCCTTCCCGTAAAATGTATGCCTTATTCAAAGCACCATTTGACATAATTTTTTCAATAAGAATCCAATCCTTATGTCATTTTGTTATAATCCAGTCATTTTGTTTGGTACAAAGGAAGACTTCTAATTTCTTGGGAGGCCCATTCTGTTACGCTAGTCACTGCAGTACCTGAGCTCTTTGCTAACATTAATTACTTTATATTCAGAGCACTCCTACGAGGAAGTGAAGTTTGGAGTATTCCCATTTGAAAGCTGGGAAATAGAGTCACAGAAAGATTAACGTGACAAACTGCTTAACCTTCAAGTAGCTAGGACCTATTTTTTGAGGATACTTTACATTTTTGGCAAATTAATTCAGTGTATTTAAAATCGCTGTTCCTGTTGAATTCAATTTTCTTCATAGGCTGAGATACCAGATTGGACATTTATAAAATGAGCAACACATAATTACTGAGTATTTTGGAAGTATGTATTCTACAGGACTTATCCCAAACTACACAGGAACAGCACTTCAGCTTTTTACCCATGATTATCCATTCTTTTCCAGCTGTCCTCTGCCTAATTATGCTAATTTCATATATTTCCATTTCTGCAATAATCATAGAATCATAGATTCATAGAATCATATAATAGTTTGGGTTGGAAGGGACCTTTAAAGGTCATCTAGTCCAACCTCTCCTGTAATGAGCAGGAACATCTTCAACTAGATCAGGTTGCTCAGAGCCCCATCCAACCTGACCTTAGAAGTTTCCAGGGATGGGGCATCTACCACCTCTCTGGGCAACCTGGTCCAGTGTTTCATCATCCTCATTGTCAAAAATTTCCTTATATCCAGTCTAAATCTATCCTCTGTTATTTTAAAACCATTACCCTTTGTCCTATCACAACAGGCCCTACTAAAAAGTTTGTCCCCATCTTTCTTATAAGAAACACCCTCTTTAAGTGTTGAAAGGCTGCAATAAAGTCTCCCCAGAGCCTTCTCTTCTCCAGGCTGAACAACCCCAACTCTCTCAGCCTGTCCTCATAGGAGAGGTGCTGCAGCCCTCTGATCAACTTCGTGGCCCTCCTCCGGACTCTCTCCAACAGCTCCATGTCTTTGTTGTACTGGGGCTCCCAGAGCTGGACGCAGTACTCCAGGTGGGGTCTCACAAGAGCAGAATCACCTCCCTTGACCTGCTGGCTACCGTGTTTTTGATGCAGCCAGAGATACAGTTGGCTTTCCGGGCTGTGAGCACACATTGCCAGCTCATGTCCAGCTTGTCATCCATCAGTACCTCCGAGGCCTTCTCCTCAGGGCTGCTCTCAGTCCCTTCATCCCCCAGCTTGTATTGATACTGGGAGTTGCCCTGACCCAGGTGCAGGACCCTGCTTTTGGCCTTGTTGAACCTCATGAGGTTCACATGGGCCCACTTCTCAAGCTTGTCCAGGTCCCTCTGGATGGCATCCCATCCCTTAGGTGTGTCAACTGCACCACTCAGCTTGGTGTCATCCGCAAGGTCTTATCAAGGTCTAAATCAAGGTCTTACAAGCAACATTGTCGGTAACGATGACCTTTCCTCGATTCATCTGTCCAAGGTGGTGCAAGGAAAAAAACCACCAACCCACATTGGTTTTTTTTGATAATCACAGATGATTATCTAATTAAAAACTGGTCCATAATATATTCTAATCATGATATTGGATCACATTGCAAAGGCAACCTTAATTCTGACATTTCCTGTCTCTACTTTGCAGTCTTAACACATAATTTTAATAGTTGTTATTTTAAGGACAAGGAAGAAAGAAGCAAGAAATAGAGTTGTAATTTCCTATAGTTTAATACATTCAGCTTAATCATCATACAAAAGTTCAGAACTTTTAGATCTACCACAACAGGTAACTGTACAACACAAATGTACAGTTTGACTATAGGCGGTTATTGTCATTGTGGATCAGGTATTATAGCCTGAGAGGTTTCAGAAATAGTTCAAGAAATGCTTAATAACAGGCAACTAATGCTAAGTGCCAGCTCTTTGTGTTCACTTCCAATTTTGGAAGGAGGATTCCCTTTCACCATAAACTCCCTTTTCTCTGTGTCCCCCCTAGCACGTATCCCTGTTACTCCTGCATCTCTGTGTCGCAGTTCCTCCTAGTTTCTTCCTCCTCACTCCAATTCCAGCTTTTGTCAGCTGCTAATCTCACTCTTTCCTTGCTGTACATTACATTGTGTTTCTTTTTCCCAACTTCACATTCTTCCAACCTTCTGTCCTGAACTCAGTTTCATGCCACCCTGATGATTTCTTTAATTACAAGCTCTTTCTCTTCTCAGTGACCCCCAACCCCCTGTATCTGTCTGACCCTTCCTGTTGCCTCCTCCTCCTGTCCAGCCATTTGGAGAGTCCATGCTGCACTGACATTCCTCGTTACCAGCCTTTCCTGTTTGGCACCACATCTCTGTCTGTAATTCTCTGCTTCCCCTCACCGCCCCATCAAACTTACGTTCCCTGCTGCTTTCAGTACACATTCTGTTTCTTATTCTGCATCTGCCTGGATATCGGGGAGAGAAGCACTGAGAGGAAAGCATAGACAATTTCTCTATTCTTATCTCAATATTTAGCACAGCAGTTGTTTGCAGAAATGAGGAGAGAGAGTTGCAGGAAAAGAACTGCTTCATTCCTGCAGCACCGGAATAAAGCATGCTCAGTACAGATGGGCTCCTTGGAGAATTTAGCTGCAAAACTCTACAAAACCTTTCCAGTGGGTGAAACTGGGATTTTTCCAACACTTTTTTGAATTTTCATTGGGCAACAAGGACCATGTCTTTCCAATTTTTCAAAATTTCAATTCTGTCCTTACATTTTATCTGTAAATGATATGTGGTATACTCTAGTATGCAATATGTAAGTATCACTATATAAAATATACAATATATTCCATAATAAAGAATATAATACTGTCTCTTTCATGTTTCAGGTTCTGGGAAAAAAATACTTACTAGGGAAATACTTATGCCTTTCTTATTCCTCTCAAAAATATATCTGTATCTGGGTATCAAAGCATGTCTGGGGTAATAGTCTCTTTATCCACAATAATTTTTTTTTTTTTCAACTTACTGTATTAAGCATGCTATGCAGTTCTGTAACTAATCAAACAGAAGTAGGAAAGCTGCGGCATTCTGTGAGGAAGTGAAATAATTGAAATACCAAGTGTAATTTCAGCATTTAAGAAAATATTAAGTGAGCAAATAATAATTAAAAATAAATATTTTATCTACTATTTATTATAAATAAAAGTTGTATTTAATGTTGATATTGTTAACAATCACTTTTGTGAGTAAAGAATAGGGCTAATTTAAACATAAAAGATAATTGCATTTGTCAGTAAGAGGGGTATGTTCTGTTCTATTTTTCATCATGTAGCTCTTACTCAGATTCACTTTTAGTTCATGTGAAGTCTTTTGTAATAAAAAGATAATAAAAAGAAATTTGAATATGAGACTATAAAAAAGAAGCAATGCAGGATATTTTAGGGTTGGGTTTGGGTTTTTTTAAAATACTGGGTAGATAACAATTTGCTGGAATATCCATAAAATGCTAACAAATTATCATAATAAATAACCCAATTATGAGTTTCCATATTTTTTAACAAACAGATACTTAGTTATTAGGAGCTGGTGTAGACACTGGTTTTAAATGTTTTCTTTCTTGCTTCTGTTTAAAATAATAATAAAGCAGATTATCCTCTTCTCCATACATATTGTAGGTTCACTAGATGCCTATGCCTAGCTCCCAATCCGGTTTCCCAAGACCCCCTCATCCCACACAAAAAGGTACCATACAAGATAATGTTTGACTTTTATATACTGTTTTGTTACCAGACCTCTTACTAAGCACTAGAACAATGACATTTACTACCGTTCTTACTTTCTTATTTCCATTGACTTTTTCTTCCTCATCTGGTCACTTACCATGTATTTGTCTGCCTACGTTATTAATTTTTCTTTTCCTCTATAAGTACCACATTCCCAATTTTCTGTCTCCCAGTAGTTTCCCTCTCAAGTCCTGTACATTCATCTTCATTCCATTTAAACACCACTCCGTGTATGCATTATTTAAACTCCTCTAAAAATGTTTTTGTTCTGCACTGTCTTCCCCATTGACCATTCTGCTCCTATGATATCCCTGTCATATCTTTTCCCAAATCACTCCCAAATTGTTTTATGCTTTTTTCCCAAAGCTATCCTTATAAGAACAGGAAGCTTAACCAAATTTTCTCGCTGACAGGCTGCTATTTTTTTTTGGTCTTCTTTTATTCTTTCCTATTTTCTAGAAACTGCCTGAGCCTGTACCTTTTCTACTTTCTTCCAATTAATTCCCAACTTCTCCATGCCATCATTCCAGCTGCTTCTGAAATCAGCTCCATCATTTTCTCCTAACAGTCTTCTCACCCTGTACAGTTCCCATGAACTCTCAAGCTTATAATTTTTTTCCCCAAATGTCTGTTTGCATTCCAAGAGACCCTTTGCACTTTACCCGTCTTCAAAGTTTTCCTGTCCTACTGCACTCTTTCAGTCAGTTTTTCCTTAACTACGCATACTGCTCTAGCGGAAATTTTGTTCCTTTTGTCTGTCAATCAAAATTTCATACCTCAATTCCTTATTCTGCTGCAAATATTTTTTTATTTCCTTCTAGCACATTATCAGCCTTTCTCCAAATGAGCCTGTTATCTTACTCTCCCTGTCCCTTAGCAAAATGAACTTATGCTTTCTAAGCCCTTTCCCACCCACTGTTTCTTCTTGCCTTTTTCTAGTTCTCCATCTCTTCTGTAGGCTCATATTAATAGTGCAGTTAAGTGTAATGCTAAGTGGCTTCAGACTGTGCTTTCCTGATGTAAGAAGAGCCACTCGGCTACCATGCACATAAAAGCTTCCAGAGCCATCTGTCTTTTTCCCTCCCAGAAAGGACAAGGCAGGAAATGGAGATGTTGAGCAGATCCAGGAATAGTAAAAGAAAGCAACTGCAACTCAGCACACTGACTGCCTGGTCCTGTATGAAGTTACTTGTAAGGCCTTTGACGGCTACTAGGGAAGAGGGAGAAAGAAATTATGATTTAACTTTGCCCATAGCAAGAACCTAGTGTGTGCATTTTGCTGCCTAAGTACTAGGGGAAAGCAGCCCTGCAGCTGCCCTCCACATTAATAAAAATTGCTTAGAGACAGCTTCAGTCATTTGCCTCAAAACCTAACCTAAATGGTTTTCTGTGTTGGTTTGAAACTTGTTTAATCTGTTTTTCAACAAGCAAAATCAGTGTAATAAACTCAGCAAACGATAGTCCTTGATTCTTTCTGGCTCTATTTGTGTGTGAAAGATAGCTATCTGAAGGACTTCCACAATGAAAAGGAACTTTTGGTCGTTCTGTGAATCTTGTGCCCACCATTCCCTTTCTGATGTATAAATCTTGGACAAAAGCATGTGGAAATGTGTGATGATATTTCTTATATGAGATCAAAAACTTTATTGGAAAAGGCCATTATCAAGGCTGTAGAGTCAAGCATTCCAAAATTAGGAAATGGTAGAATTAAGGTTGTCTTCCGCACCTTTGTTCAACTGCCTTTTGTATGCATCATGATATAATCTTTAATTATATGATTAGATACTGTATTTTTCACTGTACCCTGTCTCATTCAGTGCAGGGGACAAGGATGTAGTTGAATAAATGGATATCTATCCAATATTTTCTTTATCTTCAGTGCTCAATGTGTGTTCTCATGCTTTATATAATACCTGGTTTATACATAATACTTTCATCATTAGACATCATGCTTTACAGAAGAGGTATGAATGATTATCTCAATTTCTTTCATATGTTAAATCTTAATTTTGGCATTTCCTAACAGTTGAGTGTTTTGCTTCACCGTTTGAATAATGTCCTAGGTAGCCATTTCCTAGGGTTTTCTTTTTAACATGTAAACTACAAAGCCAGAAGTTTCACTGTGAGATGACATCTGACAGCCTTATGGACTTGAATCTGTAGATTCACAGTGATAAAGCTAACAAAGTAACTGATAAACTGTAATACCTTATGAGCACTGTGGTCTAAGGAATGACCATTTTGCCGTGGGGGTTTTACAGATACTTGTTGAGATGGATATAATCTTGGGATACATTTCACACTCTTGGGCACAGAATCTTGTTTTCATTTTTCTTGCAACCTGTATCACTTTTAACAGTGTCTCCATTAAGCTTTCTTATTCTTGTTTCTTCCTCATCTCTGGCTTTTGTATCAGTCCTAATATCCATTTCCAAATTTTATAATCTCTTTCTTGCCTCTTTTTTTGTCTCACCTTTCAATACAAGTTTCTATTTATATCCAGTCATAATTCGAGCCTCTAATTTTAACTTCTTACACCTAATATCCTTGTTAATCAAGATCCAGACATGTCCAGATCTTGGCTCATAATACTCTATCTATATGCCGCATACCCAGTTACTTGTCAAGGTTTCTCCCTCTAAGAGACTTCAGATTACTTTACCTGACTTTCTTGCCCTGTCTGTGTTTTGTCCCCCATCTTTCCTTCTATTCTCAACCACTGAGTCCTGTTCTTCTCTAATCCCTTGGTTCCCCAACCTCAGTTTCAGTTACTGTCGGCCAACCATCTCTTATTACTAGCTCCCTTTCAGTGTCTTCCAGTGCGCTGGTTTCTGTGTTTCTATCTATGTGTTTTAACCAGTCTCAGCCCCGCCCCCCAGTCACATTTTCTGTCTTTGTTTCCAATTCCAGCTGTATTAGACTTCTTGTCTTAATTTCTCTAAATCTTAGGTTTTGTATGAGTTTGTATTTGTAGACTTACTTAGAGAAGATTACTGTTGGCTGCTAATCAGAGATAGCACATTTTCCATTGCAAGACTACTCTCAAATTAACTAATGACTTTTTTAAAAATAGTTTTTAATATCCTCAAATGACAGGACATCTATTTCTTTTCTGGGTACATCAGTTCTCTCTGCAGCACATTTAACTAAAATGTCTTTTTTTTTTTTTAGTCTTTCCTTCATTTATTTTGCCCATGATATCAACTATGATGACCAGCATCAAGTCCATTTCTTTTATCCATTATCCTTCTGTAGAGCTCCTTCAATAATTGCATCTTTCTCTCAGGGCTTCTATCTCCTATCTTTGCATTTCTGTCTGTTCCTCTCTGTGTCCCCCTTCCTCTTAATCAAAAGCAATTCCATTTGCTCCCATAGCTCCTCAAAGACGAGGTCATCCATCTGTATAATGCCATGTAAACCAATGGTCATATATTCTCTACAGTATTAATTGATTAAAGCCCAGAAAAGAAAAGCACCTGATTCTTTATACATTTTACCAAGTTTTTTTCTTGCCTTTTTTTCTCATTAAAACATCTTAGAAACGTTAAATATATATATATCAACTTGTAAATTCTGCGTTTTTATTCAACTGACACTTGCTCATCAGTTATTCCATTTTTATTGCTGCTTAGTAAGTACTATGGATTTGTTGTTACTCATTTATTATTGCGTGTGACTTCTAGCAGAAGGGTACTTGGGGTTTAGTACAGAGCCAGGATTCTCAAATGGATTTATCAGGTCATTTTCAGAATGAAAATACATTTTCACTTTCCCATGTGACATTCCTTGTTCTCTGCCGACCCATTTCAATGCCGTTTCAGCTTCCCTTGTATTGTTGCTTTCCCACTTTCCTTCCACCTCTGTTTCCACCTCCCCCCCTGCCAAATATTATTTCGGAATATCCCAAATCTTTCTTATTATGCCACTTCTTTGACCTGGGAGGGAATGTGCGAGTGTGATCTGGCGCTACGTGTCTGCTGGTTGACCAGGTGGCTGACTAGGAGATACACGCATTCTGAGGGATCAGTGACAAGCTAGGAGATATGCATTTTCTGCTGGACATCTTGTTGCTGCCTCTTGGCAGCTGGGCAAATCAAACAGTACATGATGCTTCTCAGCAGCTGATGGGCCAAACAAATGGTTTTTCAAGCTGCAAGAGACCCACGGCCCACCTGTTGTGCAGGCCTGCTATAAAGGTTGAACATTTCAGCAGGGAAAAGAAGTCAGGAGCTGGAAACAAAGCTGTCAGAAGCCTGGAAGGCAAAGGGATTTTTTTTCCTAGATATATTGAATAACTGCCCAAGGAAACATCTGCTACTTAGCTAGGCTGTTTATGGAAACAAACAGCTGACTATTCTAGACCCACAGAAATATGAAAAGGTTCTGTGAAGCAGCAATGACAAAACAGTGGATGGCCTTGTTTATGGAGATGAACTTTTCTGTGATTTTTAGGCCACTTAGCAAGTTATTCCATTAGGCCAGATTTAAAAAAAAAAAAAAAAAAAAAAAGAATTTCCATTTAATTTGTCAAGAAAGTCTTTTTTTCAGCTTAGGAGTTACCAAACTAAGAAGGTCTGTGTATGTTTGTGAAACACCATGTCTTGTGAGAGTGTGACTTTCAGCAATCCGACAGATAGATTTTCCATTTTATCTTTTTTCCTGTCTGATTATCAGGTTTCTTCCTTAAGTTTTCCATTCTTAAGATTTCTGAAGTTCAGTAAGAGAACTGATTTGAGTCTGTACAGCTTTGGTTAACCGCAGACGTAAGACAGGACTGTCTCTGTAATGTGACTGCCCTCCTTAGGGTTATTCTGGCACCTCTAGGTAAGAGTAGTGATCTGAGCTACCAGAAACGTGTGAAAAAGACAAGAGTGGAGCAAAGCTGTTGTAGTGACCCACTAGGGAGTGATGTCTGCTGTCTCGTTATTGATCCCTCTCTGCGTGCCAGAGTTTGTCAAACAAATTGATGCATTGGTGAAAACGTATGCACGCGCGCTGCTCAATTTTAGAAGCTGAAGGATAGTGTGTTTTCTGCACTGCTCTTCTCTTTTGTCTTTCTTATGCTCAAAAAAATATTTTCAGATCTAGTGGTGGTGTTAAAGGGAGGAAACTGTAAGAAGTTTAGTGTCTAACCCTCGGTGACATTTAGTGGAGCTGCTTTACTAACTCCCTTTCGATAGTCCACCTGATTCTATTTTATTTTTGCTCAGTCTTCCTAAAATATTTGCTGGTTAAACATTATTCCTATTTGCAGTAGCACATACTTATAATGCTTCATTTTCCTTCTGATTAGTGCCTTAAACTTCAGCTGCTTTTTCACTGCAGTGTGTAACACCTTGTATTAATGTCAGGGTCATGCACTTATTATTCATCTGTACAGTGCTATGCACTTCAGTGAAATTATATACATAATAATAAATAACAACATTAATCTGTGTGCACCACCTTGAATTTCATTACTGTTGCAGGAGGTATATCTCTGAAAATAGGTGCTCTAATTTTTATACATTTTCGAAAGAGATGGCCTCTCTCCATGTACATTAATTTAAATATTTTATTTTATTTCCCCTAAGAAGAATAAGCCTTAGAGCTTTACCAGCTCACAGGTTTTAAAGACATTCATTTTACTGATTTTTTTGGCTTGGCAGACAATGCAGTATAGTTCAGATTTTAAACCTAGATTGTACATTAGACATTTATGACTTCTCTTGCTAGTTTGTCTGTATATTACTGCTGAAATCTGAATACTCAGTGAGGAAACATACAATAAAGATTTATTTTCCTTCACATTTCCTTGACCATGAATAAATACTGAAATGATCTTTCAATGTAGAGAAACCAAACAGCAATAAGTACGTTCCCTATCCCCCTGCCATCCAGCACTTTGGCAGGTTTTCAACCCAAGCTAATCAATTAAAGACAACATTGATTAACTTAAACAGAAGGTGGTATTGATTGCAGGCAGTAACCTATAAATAGACAATTGTTTCATAGTGTTCATAGGTCATTGTTAGCTACACCTTTAAACTTTAAGGTACATAATCTTAGTTATCTATCACCCAAAAAGCAAAGGAAGGGCGTAGACTTAATAAACAGTTACATATATGTTGCAAAGCATTCTTATAGAGCCCCCTCATTCAACAGTTATACTCTTACATAAACTTTTTCACATTTTCTTTGAAACTAATATCTATTGCAATTTACATCTCATTTTATAGCTGTATATATGTGAAGCTGCTGGAAATCAAATATGTTCATGGCTGTTCTACTGAGATAAATGATTAATCAATCAGAGGCTTTCTTCCAACATGGTACTTTAGTGCACTTTTAAAGCAACTATGTGTAAAACTAGTGACTAAGCATTAACAGAGTCAAGTGGGAAAATTCAGGACAATGAGAATATTAAATAAAACACACTGTGCACCAAAAAGGCTATTAAGACTTTATATAGAATTTTTTTGCATTGTTTCATTTTCATTCATCTTTTACTCCCTCCTTCCTCCACGTCCATATTATTCAAAGAGAGAACGTTAGGATGGATGAATTTTTACCTAACAGACTTCCAGGTCTCCGCAGTTGTCTTGCCACCTGGGAGAAATGGGCACCACAAGCCACCATCCTGCCTATTTATGTTTCCCATAAGTACTCTCTTCCTTTCGTCTTCTCCCTCAGAAGGTAACTGAAACCTGAACAGGCTGGTAAAACACACATTTCTAGCATCATCTCAGCTGAAAAACAAATCACTTTTTCCCTTCTAGAGAAAGAACAAAAAGACTTTTTTTTTTTTTTTTTAAACCATGACAAAACAGCAACAATCATTCAGTGAAACGGTGTTTCTATAGCCTACCCTGAAACAGATATAAACAAAGTGGATTTCTAGCTGCCTCTTTAGGTTGGTTGAGGAGCTAGATCTGCTAACCGTAAGCTGTTTATCAGTGTTTGCCGCTACACTGTGTAGAGGGCTGGCCCTTTTTCTCTTTCTTTTTTTTTTTCCTTCAGCCTACTTCTTTTCCTACTTTTCCTTTCCTACTTCTTAGACAAGTGCTGGAAAGTGGCATGATGTCAGCTGCCATGTGTGCCATAAAGAAGATGATTGTTTCTTGGCATTTGGGTTTTAAACTACCATGGAGATTAAAAAAGGCCTGATGTTTGTGTATTATCCCCTTATAAAGGAACTTCATCTGTCAATATTAGTGTTGCATTCTTCTATGAAATCATTAAGACTTCACTTTCAACAGACCTCAAAATATTTAATGGTTTTGAGATTTTTCTAATAGTTGCACTTCCCTTGTTGCGACTTCTCATGTGATGTATGAGGGAGACAACTCTTATGCCAAAATAACAGTAATAATTTTCAGTTCTGCTAAAAGTACTGTGCTTTAGAGAACTACTAGTACAAACTAGTAGCTGGTAAGTTACTTTATCTACTTAGCACACAAAGGAGAAAATCTATTAGACAAGGAGATCCATGTCTCCTTCCTGAAAGGTAGTACGGCTTGATAGTAGATGTTTCTTCGGTAAAGAAACATCAAATCCAGATTAAGATTTCAAATCTTGAACGTCAAATTCAGTCAGGTTTAAAACATTAAATATTAACAGTAGCCATCCTCTTCAGTGGCCCTTTTTGACTGTGAGCCACCGCCTGCATCGAAGAAGAAAAGAAAAATTTTTAGCAAACCATGTGAACTGATCTGCCAAGGAAGGTCATCATCAATTTCCCGTCTCATCCCTGCATTTCAATCTCAAACTGAAGAAATTTTCAGAGAGAAGTTAAGATATTCTTACCTTAACATTCATTCTTACACTATTTAAAAAGTTATTTGGTTGTTCACAAGGAGATGACTAGTGCCATTTGAGATGCTCCAGGGCATCTGAGACATCTGCATGGGGTTAATCATGCCTATGGAAGATCCAGGCCTTTCTGGAGCAGCAGCTGGACGCAACTACAGGTGTTGAATCAAACCCCTTTTGTTCATTTAGAAAACCTTTAAACATATTACATTTTTGATTTGGGTTATAGTAAATGGAAATGTATAGCTTATTATTTATTTTTAATTGAAATGTATTTATTACAACATTAATTCCAAAGGGAAGGCCTATGCCACTCTTCTTTTAACATGTTTACTGGAAACACATATTCATGGGATAATTCCTCTAGATCTTGCTCTCCTGTTATCTGTGGACTAGTTTTTATATTGTGTAGCATTTGACTGAGAGATGAAAATGTGAGTTGTGGAAAAAATTGGGTTTTGATTTTTCTTAAAAAGAAGCCCAAACTCGCTGACTTTCAAAAAGATCTGATATTTTTACCATATGTGACTCAGATAGCAGCCCTTTGGCCAAGCAGAGAGCTGGCCCTGGATATGCCAGCCCAGAACTTTGTTACTATGCCTTAAGAGTATTCTTGTACTTTCTCTGTTCTTTGCCTTCTATCTCTACATTCAGTATTAAAATCTTTCCATAGCTGCTTTCTTTTTTTCAGTTTTTTTTTTTTTAAATAAAATATTAATTTCACTGTGAAGTTTGCAAGAGTAATCGTATGAAGAAATAGCTAAAGAAGTTGGTCTTTAGCAGACATTGAACAGAATTCATTTACCAAGAGTATATAATTCTTTTCAATTGCTAGTGTAAATATGGATATCCAAACAGAAAACAAAATCAGGCATCAAGCTGAAGCAAAGCATATTTGTACATAATAGTTCTGAGAAACTGTTAAAGGACAGATTATTCATGAGAAAACACTTATTTCCTAAATCTACCAAAATTAGCTAGTTCAAAAATAGTCTCTTAAATTGCTGTTATTTATTTTCAGAAGATACTTCATCTATTATAATGTTTCTGCATGAATGTAAGTTTTAGTAAACAGACATGTATTTATTTGTTTGTTTATTTATTCTACTGATTCCAGTTTGCAGCCTTGTGGTCTGTCTCAGATAAATTATTTTGAGCTATGTCAGGAGTAACTGGGAAGCTAGTAGAAATGTTATAATTGTAATATCTGAACATCTTTGTAATCTTTAATGGATTTAATGTTCACATCAGGAAATACTCCTGTGATGCAGAACAAAGCAGTTATCTTTATATCATAGAGGGGCTAAGGAGCTTGATCATGGACATGTCAGAAATCTGTGGCAGATCAGGAACTGAACTTAAATCTTGTAAGAGCTAAAATTTTCATTCTGTCCTTCGTGGTTTTGCCTTCCCTTTTATTTGTTCCTTCAAGCTCTCTCATTGTATAGACATATGTAAAACTAGATGGAATTTACCCACTTGAATATGGGTGGTAGGATTTATGTCCCAAAACTTCATGCTAACAGAATACATGTAACACATCTGTGCTCGCTCGGCACTTGCTCAGACTGATGGCTAACCTCTGTGAATATCAGGGTGATGACAAAGTGCACCTGGTGTAAGTCTTCTCAGGTCTTTTCTTTGTTAGACACGGCTTTGAAAATACAATAACATATGTTGCCTAGCATTATCTGATTATTACTTGATTTGATATGATTACCCCTCGCATATCAAGTTGACCCTATGTGTTCAGCTTTTGTACAAAAGACCTGAAATAAACTCCTGATTCTGTTACTTCTACATAAACATAACCAGTTTGGTTAAAATACCTTGCATAATGACACTTAAAAGGTTTGAAACTAAAGCAATGGGGAAATGGATTATTTCATTTATGTAGGTTCGGCCAGCTTCCTAACCCCAAAGCTCCATTGAATTTCTTTCTCCAGGTTCCCGGTATACAGACAGGCTCAATACCTGCTATACTTTCCTACTCGTCACTATGAGATGTTAGTGACCGTGCTGTTAAATGACTTCTTCGATTTACGTGGGAAGTTATATGTGTTCACGAACCCATATTGCTGATCACATTCCCGATTCAGGTACCATTCCTGATCTCAGGTCTTGCTGTCAGAGTCACCTACAAATCCAGATTTCAAGCCTGAAGGACTGTAGTGATTTAGGCTTGTGAGCATTACATGAGAGTCTTAACTGTGGAGAACAATAGGGGAAAAAGCCTCTGAGGATGCTTATTTGAAAGCATCACTCCAATTTGAAGCATTTTGATGAGGAGTACCACACAAGGTGAAGGGTAAGGCAAAACCTTTCAAGTACTGTGTTTCCAGTTGTTAAAAGGGAAGAGCCAGTGAAGGAATTAAAAAGGAGTGACAATTCAAAGAAGGAGACTAGGAAAATATTTTTGGTATATGAATTTGTTTATACAACAACTCAGACAGAAGTAAGCTTTAGTAGGTAAGATATGAGGAGAAACAGCGTATGAATTTACAGCTAGAGAGAGGGATGGGAAAACAAGGGGCAGAGACTTTATGAGAAGAAATTTAGACACTATGTTGTAAGGAAGAGTCAGAAGTAACAGAAAAACAAGATACCTTGATTTTTTGAACTGACAGACAAGATGAAAAGAGTGTTTCATAGTGACTAAGAGGAGTAGTAGTGGGGAAGAGGAGGAGGAATCTGAAGGGGTGAACGATTAACGGCTCTGTTTTCCCATCCTGAGATTGTCATAGCAGCTAAACATTCACACAGAGGATCAGAAAAGCAGGCTGAGGTTTTAGGTCAGACAAAAGAGAATAGACCTGGAGTACCAAGGGCTATGTCAATTGTCAACATGGATGTGGTGGCTGAATTTCTGTTTGTGGATTAGACTACTGGGATACAAAGCACGGAGAGGGAGACAAAGGGAGGAAGATCGCAGCCCTGAGAAACTAAAACAGAAAGTTGAAGGAGAAGCCAAAAAGATCAAACTGAGAAAGAAATTAGCCATGTGGATGGAGAACAAGATCCTAACAAAGGGACAACAGTATTTAAATACCAAAAACCTTTTATCAAAGGCTAATCTAGAAAAGTCTAGGAGGTAGGGTATGAGGTGCTAGTTCTAAGATTTGGCTAGAAAGAAATCATTAAAGACAGCCACATTTAATAGCAATTTGCAAAAAAAGCTGACTAGCAACAGAATTGATGGTCGAGGAGCATTTTGCTGTGGTCATTCATCCATGTGGTCATTCATCCATGTGTTTAACTGACACATTCTTACCAAATTAGGAACATGGAAGTATTATATCGATGTTGTTAAAGAATAAATGACTAGTCAAAGAATAGGAAAATTTCATAGGATTTAGCTTCAAGTTGAAGTCCTTCATTACATTTTCTCTTATCAACAAGTTCCCTGGAGACAGGATTATGTTTATACAGAATTATTACAATGTGAGTTCTAGAAATTTTCTTGGATATTTTTGCTAAACCTCTGTGGTAATTGCACTTGAGAATTTCCTTAATGGTAGTAATCATCTATCCAAAAATGTCAAGTTAGGCATGGCCACATTTTTTCTCCCCTTGTATTTAAAAAGAAAATCTAAGAAAATCTCAATTTCTGCCAGATGCTGTAGATTTGCCACCTAACTGAAAGAACAGATAAATTAAATCAAAACATTGCACTTTAATATCCAATTCCAGATAGAAGGTATGTACACAGCAAAACTTTCGAAAGGAGGTGCCTTCAGTTGGAACTTGGTAAACAGCTCAAAGTCCTATCACCTACGGGGCGGGGGGGAATGTTTAATAATTTGAGGAGGCCACATAATGTTACATTACCTTTAATTCTGCAACAAGCTAAGAAATTTAGAGCGTAATTGAGCAGATGTTCTTAACAGCCTTCTAGCAGCCTGTTTTTGTGAGTAGTACCAGCTAGTGATTTTCACTGCTTGTAGAAAACTTGATTTGTACTAGTATAAATGTTAAGAATGAGAGCAACTGAAAATCTACCTCTATATACTTCGTCAAATGTATGCATGTGTATTCACATTATGGAAAAAGAAAACAGGTTATGTTATCAGATTTAGAGAGGACATCATAAACTCTTTTGATAGAGCAATCTTTTGCCACAGTAACTTAAACTAGAGAATCAACATATTATTCCTCGTGTATTGCATATCATAAAATATGATTTAAATGAACAATATTAAGATCAAAATTTCAATTTAGGAACTAGAGTGTATTGTTATGAAAAGCCTAGTCAGTTATATTTATAGCTTCATATTTTCACAGGAAGAAAACAGTCTAGAAACCTAGGGATCCCTCATGCTTTATGCAAATGCAGGAGGTTTTAGATAACAGGATCAGGTCCTCAATTTGCTTTTCTTAAAACCTAGAATAAAAAATAAAAATAAATACACCACTGCCATACAAACTACAAAGGTGAAAAAATGCCGTATCTTGCATTTTTCTACCTCCTGTGGCTAGGGACAGAATGCAGACATGCCACAATAATGTTTTTTATTTCTACTGTTCAAACCATATTAATGAGAACATCATTTTGGAGAACTAATTATTTCTATTTGTCTTGTGTCACACTTTCTAATTCCCCTATATTAGCACAGCCAAAGCAAATTAATTGCTTTTCCAGCAGTTGAACCTTGTCCAAGAATGAGCTCACATTCCCTTCCAGTTTTGCAGTTTCTAGGAGTGTATTGTGTCAAAAATTTCTCTTGATACTAAACATAGCCCAGAGAATATCTTTACAGATTTCTGTTGCTGCTCACTTGATGAAATTTATAAGTTTAAGTGACCCACTAGGAAAGATAAAGTTCTTAGCTGCAAGATTATACATCAAAACAGTTAAAGTGAAATTAAAATTAAATGAATGAATCTCACTGAAGCAAAAAAAGCAGTAATTAATGGTTCCCTTAATTGTCTTCATAAAATATTTGCATGGGTCTAATTTGCATAATTTGCATGTATTAATTAATCTTTCAAAGGAATTTTGTGCTGAGAGAAGCCAAAAAATCTCTTTGTTTTATTTAACATCTAATGAAATATTTATCTTCGTTAATGAACTTCTCATCTTCATTAAAATAAAAATTGCACAAGTTTGTATGTTTTAAATGTTTTTATAATTGAAGTATACAAAAAAATCTCTTCAGACCTACAGTATCTGAAAAACAAACACATTATTGCACATTCTGTGTCATTTTGACTACAGCAACATTTAAAATTTGAGAAACCCTATTCACTCTACCAAAAGTTTTCAAGGGGTTTAAAATTACTTCAATTTCATTTTAATTGATGATAATTTTTTAAAAAAAAATACCAATAGAGATGACAAGGTAAACTTTTTTTTATTATTATTATCAACCTCTGATACATAACAGCTTTTACAGAGCAAATATTATGTATAGAAAAAGAGACTAACATTGTTAAAATTTAAAATACTGCAGGAGTTTGTACATGATATGACGTTAGTTTATACTCTACTAGACTAACAGTTGAGGAAAACCAGTTTATGTGTTACTGCCTGACATTTAATGATTGAACCTGGAGTAAGACTGATGACAGTAACAGTTATAAAGGACGGTAGTGGCAGAGGACCTAGTTAAATGACAGTTTGCGGCGATCAGCAATTTTGAGACAGTATCCAAAATAACTAGACATCAAGAATGAGAATATGCAGTGAAAAAAAATAAAAATCAATATTAAAGTTTTGTAAAATTTTTGAATATGGAAGTGTGAGGACGTGAAAAGAAATTAAGTACTCTGCAGAAGGCTGTTTCTGTAAAAAGAATAGGTGTAAGAGGACGATGATTAGTTTTTCGGGGACAAAGGTGAAGGCTATTACTTAAAAAGGGGACCACCTAGAATCCCAAGGTAATGTATCAGCTACTTAATAATGTTGGAAATAATATCTTTGGAGAAAGAATGGCGAAGTATGGTTAAAATAAAATAGCTTCTTCATAGAACATTAACACTGTGCATAGTAAGATTTGTGAAATGGAGTTTCATTTTTTTCAAGGATAAGTACAATATTATTGGAATAATGAAAGTATACTCGAAATAGGGAAATGATTGGGGATTTAGAATACAAAGAAACTATATTTGCACAATGAAACAGCACGATGGGATTTGTACTCATTTTCAATACGCCTGCGTATGCTTAAATCCTTGCACAAGGAGTTTATAAACACGTTAATGTGTTTGAATTCATTTTAGACATGCAATACCTTAGAAAGCCAGCCTTTCAGAGATAGAAAAGTAGGAGCTGTTTAAGAGTGCTTTAAGATACAGCACTCATTGTATAAAAGAAACAGGAGGTTTAAGCTATCGAGATTGTATACAGAGTCATATATTCCTTACTACTTTATCCTATTATTTTTTCAACCGATAAGATATAGTGGAACTTTGCTGATATCACAATGGCAGTATAGATATTGCTGTGTATTATGAAGGTGTGGAACTTGTGGAATAGCTGCTGAGGCAATGTAATTATCCATAAAATACCTAAACAATATCAGTGGGAGGGATGTGTTTCACTTCACACATTTCTGGGGTAGATGTCTTTATCTGAGCTATTTGGCTGGACTCCTGTTAAAGTCAATAAAGAGTAATAGGTACATCTCTACCTTTGAGGAAAATGAGTCATACCTTCCAAGTTTCTTCACTGATTATAAAGGGAGCCTACAAAACTGGCACAGACACAGCTATCTACAGTGCAGGTGTCTGAAGTTACTGTGATGAATCTCATCTGTTGTGTATTTTCTGTTTTGCTTGCCTCAGAATTCCAACATCACTTGTGACAGCAAACACACCACGAGCAGCTGCATTTCAGTTAGTTCTTGTAACTACTGATGGTGGCAATGAGTAATTGTGCATCACTTCTGGAAAAATATCCACACCTGACAATTCCTTTTCTGCTTGGTGTAATTCAGTAATGTTTCCATACTGTACAGTTCTGAAAGTTGCATGAAGTGTGACCCTCAAATGTAGAAAGGATAACTTGAATTCTGCATTAATCCTGAAGCTTTGCAGCATTTCTTTCAATTGGATGCTACCATGTGAGCCACAAGGCATGAAACAAGAGTCTAAAGAAGCATTCCAAAAACTGTGAAATAAGAACAAAAGTGGACATAAATTGAGAGGTGGAAAAAGAGGTAGATGAAGTATCACAGAACTCTAGAAGGGAAAATGTGATCGTACTACTCATATAGTTGCATTATATTACTGTATCTGTATTGCTCTATCACTATATCATTACTCATCTGTAATGGCCAACTAGTAAATGTTTCTCCATTTAAATGTAGTTTTGCTTGCAAACAAGACATGGGCTGGAATTAACCTGGCGAAGCGTAGAAGTCTACAAGGTAGACATCTACACCTGTGCTTGTCACCTTCGACCCTCTGTGGAGGGAGTGGAGAGAAACGTCTACAGTACAGTTCATCACTTCATGAAGTAGGTGTCTATATTTCTCCTTTGTCTATGGAAGGAGCATAACTAGAGTACCCTGCTGTAGACCATTACAAAGAAATTTAGTAAACTCAGACACATTCCAAAAATGCTGAATTCAGTTTCTGGAGGTGAGAAAGTAATATTTTTTTGTTGTTGTTGCTTTTTTTTGTTCTTGTTTATTGATATTTCTTTTTTCTGTACCATAAATCGGTTTTATAGCTGGGGTTGTAATTTTACTCCAAGATAGTCTAATTGCAAAGGATAGATGTAACATGTGACACGGTCACAAGCAATATATGCTAAGGAGTTACTGTCTTTGCTCATTTCACATTTTGCAGCACACAAAGAATCAAGTGAATAATATCAATTTCACAATTAAAATGGTAGCATTTGTTTGGGTTGCTTATATGCTTTAGGTCTGATGTTTTGCTATTGAAATCTATGGTAAAGGAATAGCTCATTTTGCATGCTTCAGTGCATTTTGAACCACTGCCTTAAGCCAGAACCAAATCTTTATGCAGTCTTTATCTACTGATTTCTTGATGGCAGCACCGATGCTTTGGTATCTCACAAGGGTGTTGTGAAAATTAATTAATATTTGTAAAGTGTTCTGTATCTTGGATGAAAGGCACAATAGAAATTCAGTTATGTTATTAACTTTGGCTTTTTTATTTTCTTTGGTGACTGATCAGAATCCCAGGCATTAAAAAGTGGCAAAGAGAGGCAATGCAAGATACAGCAATTTACAACTATTATCAAGTAATTATAGTTAGTTTCAAATCTAGTACAGGGAAATAGATGGAAAAATATTTTATGGGATTTAGTAAGGAAATACTTGATAGCCATAATTTTCTGTAAAGGCAGCCTGCCTGGATTTTCATATGAGAAAAATTTAATAGACTGACTTACCTCAATTATTCTTTGTTAGATCAGAAGTGGTATATTACCTAGTGGCAGCATTTTGGTGTAATAGGTGACGGTCTCTCTTTTATAATCCTAAACTAACTGTGGGGTCAGAAGTCCTGTTAAAAAGATTGAGAGTTCAACATTCACTTAATATATTCAAGAGGCCAACAGGCAGTTAGATTTAAAATGTAAAGAAAACTGTGCAGTGAGATTGTATCAGGCAGGCAGCACTTTGAACAGTGTTAAGAGTTAAGGCGGCAACCACCTTCCTAAAATACATTCCAACTCAATTGCTCTATTACTCTTACGTCAATTAAAAAAAAAAAAAAAGGCAAAAGAAATAAGAAAAAATATATACCCTTGTCATCAATAAAGCTGTATTAATTTAAACTAGCTGAGGATCTGATGGTTTAATTTTAAAGTGGCCAAAGATTTTACTTTTTGTCCTTTTTCTCTTTGCCAGTGTAATGAACAAAAAAAAAAAAGAAAACATTTTTATGTCCTTCAGAAATAGGAAATATTTATAGTATTTTATTTTAAGATAAACAAATTCTTAATATGTCTGTAATATTCATATAAATGACTTATTGTAAACCATCAAAGCAACCAATTACTATGCCAAATCTATTTTAATTCTAAAAATAGCATTTTCTAGCAGTGGTTATTTTTATATTGATATAATTAAGAATGATAACATAAAACAATTTAGGCTTTGCATAATTCAAGCATTCAGCTTTCCCATGGATTCGATTTGGAACTTGAGCCATGTCTATTAGTATCTCAAGTTCCTATGAAAGAAAAAAAAAGAAAACAAATAAATCAACTAAGAAAAGTAAGTATAAAGGAAGTGGAACTAAAATTAACACATTTGGAAGGAATCAGCATCACGTTCCATCTATAGCTAAAATTTGCTGTCAGCATATCTCTGTAATAAGTATTCTTCCAGTGAACTGCCAGCTGGCTTGTAAAGAGGAAAATCTATTCTATAGACTAGGCTGCTAGCTTTAAAAAGAAATCTTTAGCTTTTCAACCTTTCACAGGAAGTATTTTGGTCATTGTAAGGTTCCATAACACCTGAAGGACATCCTGGGAGACAGCGGCATATATAATGATAATGTGATGTCATTTTGTTTTTCCTAGTTGAGAAACACAAAGGGTGTATCAATAATGGTTAAAGGAACATTTTTTCTATTATATTCTTGTCAGCTTTATTTTTTAAAAGTGATGCAGCCTCTAATAGCTTAGGAAAAGCAGCATAATAGTGTGTTTTGTCATGGACGTTAGAAAGGATGGATCACAAAGTGCTACAGCTGGCCTTGGAAACAAAGTGTTATGAAGTCAGGACCAAAAAATTTACAGTGCTGGTTTATGTGCATGAAATTAGAATAGAGATTGTTAAAAATACACAATGCTATATTAGATAATTCAAGTTTTGACTTGTTTATTTAGTCTCTTTGTTGATTCTGCAGATTTTGCCTGTGACAAACGGTCGGTGCAACCCTTGCATTAAAAGACATGTATTTTTCATGATATTGTTTCATACTGCAATATGCTGGCTACAAGTCCTTTCAAGTAATCAAGCTATATTGAATACAAACATAAAATAAAAAGCAGCAATAATTTGCTTTCATTTTTCGCTTTACACTCTGACTCAAAGATATACACTCTTAGCCATTGAAGAGAGAACAGTATGTTTGCACATTGATGAATTGAACATAAAAATATTGTGGTTGGATCAGACTCCTTGGCTTCACTGGAAATATTGGAAGCATCATAAAAGTCGTACAACTGACTGGAGGATCAGTTCCATTTTCAACCTTATCATCAAATTTGTTATGACAATCACAGTTACTATCACTGCAGTAACTATGCCATCCTAAGCAATCTGGTTCCCAATGCTAAAATATTGAAATGCTAAAACACTATTAAAACTTGCAAAAATCAGTTCTGTTCCAGTTCCAAATGGGCAATAGTTCCAGAGTTTGATCTTAAACATTCAGTGCATAAAAGAGTCCTAATTTTAGGAATTAACAAGTAAGGTTTCCCCATAGGTTTTTTTTGTATTCTTGCAAAACCTGTCACTCTTAGATTTTCCGGCTAAAATTAACTTTATAGCCAAGTCTATTTTACTAGACCAGATATTCAGTAAATATATTCAGGATATACTCAGTTCTTGCCTCTCTCCCTACTGAAATGGCATAGCATTAGGAATAGGACTAGATGGGCTTTAAAATCTGCATTTGCAGGCTATCATACCACAAATACCATCTTAAAGATCATTTTAATACATCTATCATCTTGGAAGGCTATACCAGAACTGAGTTCCTGCAACAGAAAACAGAGCTGGTCTGTGTCTCTTTTTACTATTTAATGTATATACAAGGAATAATCAGTGGCTTTTCTATGATAAGCATATCAATAAATTTTATTTTCATGTGGTGGACTCTATTCCTTGTATTATAGTAGTAGTCTTTTCTGAAATTATTCCAGTTTAAATTCACCTTGAGCATGGGTAACCAGCATCCTAAACACTGTTCCAGGGGAGGTCCTGCAAGTGACTTGTACAACGCCATTAATATATTGCTATTGCAAATAAACAGCGTAAGTGGAAAGCTAGGAAAGAAGAAAAAAAAAGAGAGAGAAAAAGCAACCATGAAGTAACATTTTTCATTTCCTCTGTCTCAACAAAATCACACTTCCAAGCAAGAAAATTTTACACTTCAGATATTTTGCACAGATCATTGCTTCTGACTCCTAGGTAGTCACTTGATCCCAGAGTCACTGGTTAAGACTGCTCTGTGGTTTAATTTAGCCATTCTCTTTTCTGTTGCTTACTTTTTGATGATGGACCACAGTGCTAAGTTCTCTCTGGGAAAGCATGCTGCTTCCATATGGTCTGGGATTTCTGTAGTGGGGTGCATCCAGGACACAGTCTGTCATGACATGCTGTTTTTTCCGAGGAATCTCTATTGGCAAAGACACAGAGTGGTGCCAAATTCAAACCACCTGGCCCTAAGGCTAATTGAGTTTTTCCTGGGAGGGTAGAATAATAATTTTGAAGTACCTATCTGAAATTATGTTACCACTGAGAGGGAATGGGAAAGGTTGGCTTGTCACCGCAGTACTTAAATGCATCTATGAAGATATGCTCAAGATGGAAGTTTGCAGTCAGTTAGGGGAACTAGTTTGAATTATGAATTGAAAAACAATTTGCCTGGGCCAGCATTAGCACTTGTCACAGAAAGAGAGTTCCCTTGTAATTTAAAATGCTAGTATTTTTTTCATTCATTATAGGAACGAAGGCATTTTGCTTAAGTACTGCTTCATAGCTAGCTACTAGGTTAAACACCATATACATCTTCCAGCTTGAAGTCTTCCTCAGATTTAACATGAGCTGGTTTTTTGATTTTTTTTTCAGTTTTGTAGTTGTGTTGCTCATACTAAGCACTGGGCACTTCATTAAGGTCTATTCATATTTCTGTGCGGTAGTAAGGATTATGGATGACTTCAGTTCATTGCTCATTTCTTGGGGCATGACTTCTGGTTTGGTTTCTGTCACCTTGACTTGTTCTGGAGCTGACTGCTTCGTGCCATTGTCTTCCATAAGCTTGCTTTCATACAAAATACCTAAAAGCAGCAAGCTTATATTGCATATGTTTTGACATCCCATGCATCCTTAATAGATTTTCCATAAGCTTGCTACTGTGCAATCCATCTATTTTACAGCCTCATTCCTTCCTGTTCTGCATGTGACTATTTCTTCATGTTTTGCATTGGGCTGTTACTCTGTTTTAGCAGACAGATGAGAACAAGGGTGGTTAGGTATTAAAGAAAAATGTGGTGTTAATGTGATATTGATATTAGAAAAGGATTCCACACATTCCAGAATTGATGTATGCAGGTTAATGTAAGTAGTAAAGCTAAATGCTTTCTTTAAATGGCCTCTATTTTCCAGTAACCTTTGCAGCATTTGCAATGACATCTCAGTAACTGGGATTAAAGAAAAGCCAGATCATACTCTTTTATTAATTGTGGGGTTTAAGTCTAAGCTGAAAACAACAAAACACTAGTTGGCCTTTTAGTTATTGGAGTATTACATCAACTGCAAATTGTTTAGCAAAGAAGTAACTTGTAGAGAAAAGTGAGGTAGGTTTGTGCTACTTTGAATTAGAAGAGATGCTCTGCATAGGAGTAGGTATTAGATAAGTCTGTTCTTGTGTTTTAAAAAGTAGTCTGAGCTAAAGCTCCAGAAAATATACTACTTTAGAAGAGCTCATCTTCATAATTGATTTGTATATGCTGAAGGAAATGAATATCACACTGTCTGGTGATGGAAACAATAGATTGCTAGTACTAACCATGGCCACAACTATTCCTAGTAGAAAAATCATGGCCCATGTTACTTTTTCCAGACTTTCATAAAAGATTTTTATTAATCCACACTTCATTATGTGATCTGTAATTGCAAACACATGTATTATACTAATACTGTTAGATTCTGGTTTAGCGATGGAAGGGATCTGTGTGTGTGTGTTTCTATATGTGTGCGTATGTAGGGTAGTTTTTAAGAACTACTAACTTGTATATGCTCTTGCATAGATATTTTCTGTAACTTGTTTTCAACTCAGAAGCAAAAACTGCTGAACGCTCCAACAAACACTGCTCTATTGTATTTTATTCATATTTAATTTTATGGCCATTTTTTCCCCTCCAGAGAGAAAAATAATTATTTTTAAGCCTGTTTTAAGATTAACTTTATGGTTGATATTTTGTATGTAATTTGGTGTATTTGTATTTTGTATGTATCCGGTGATGTTTAGCTTAAAAAAGTGATCATTTGAGCAAAGCACTAAAAAGGGAGGCAAAATTGAGAAAAGTGGAAAGAAGAGCAATCAGACTAAAAAGATTAACAGTAATTTCCATCAAGACTTTACAGGGGGAAAAAAGAAGATATCAGGCAGAAACCACATTCCGAGACTCGAATCCTTCTCAATTTTCTGCTATCAGATCCAAGGCTGCTTGTTGATTGGCTTGCTAAAAAGATAGTAAAAAAGCGTTGTTTATGTTTCTGAAAATACAATAGCAAATAAAGCACACCTTTTTGCAGAATTTAAAGCTGTTTAATGCAGGACAGATTGTTCAGCACAAAAATTATCCACATTGTGTTACAAACAGCACTGAACACAATGAGCTGTGGAAGCTCACAAGCTGATCGTATTTAGCTGTGACTTCATCCTTTAATAACTTTTCCACATGATTCTTCAGTTGAAGGTGTTTTGTTTTGGTTTTTTTCTCTGCTGTTGGGTTTTTTATTATTTTAATTTTATTTTTTTACCAACAGAAGTGACACAATACAATGCCTTAGTGACTCAGGTTCAGTGCTTCTAAGTAATCAGTTCTGTTGCCTTTTTTTGGATATGCTTTTGTTCTGTTTATACAAATAGAAAAAGGGTTGCTAAGTTCATAAGGCACAATAAAAGACAGTGTGGGTTTGGGCTTTTTTAAGCTATTTCTTTCAAAGAATTTTTCACCTTGCCAGTTCATTCTTTTCAGTGCTCAAAATGGCAAGTTCTGTGTGTTCTATATGATCTTTAAATAATAGAAGGTGACATATTCAGGTAGTCCATCGCTTTGTTAGTTTACTAAAGACCAGATTGCTGACCTTTAGCTTGCTCCCACGGTATTCAGTGATATAATGAAAACATATATTCATGATTAAAACAGATGATAAAATTACTGAAAGAAGATCCCGACAGTTCAATAGTTAGAATAACTGCCAAAAAAAAAGTGTTTAGACACTCTTTTTTTATATATCCATATTTTAGTTTTATGTCTGGAAACGCAGACATAGAATTAAAATCTCCTAAGCATATATTATTATTTTTAAAAGGAAAGATATGAACATCTCAGTCTCCTGAATATTTGCACTGAGTATTAACACAAATGTATTTGTACATGAATGTTAAGTAGAGAAATGAAAGGTGTATGATTAATAACAATATGCAAATTTGAAACTAATTTATTGGTGTTATACAAAGGGCAAACTAGGATAGTGTTTGGCCAAATATGTTTACATACTTTGTATTTGCATGGGTTTATTGAACATGCAGTGTGAAATCACCCACCTTTGCATAAAAACTGGATAAGCACTTTTTTTAAAGAACAAAATGCTCAAATTTCAAAGCCTCAGCAGCTGAGCCTGCTCTCCTACGTGGATCTCCTGTACTCTGCTCTAATTCTACTTGGGAAGAGGGCAGTGGGTCCATCCATGTTCCCGAATACATGATCTACTTTTGCTATCAGTAACAACATCAGGACAGTATAGATCCTTTTCAGTGTCAAGTTGCAAAGTTTCAGCATCCTGATTAACCTCATACACTGGGAGGAGTCTTGTACCCTCACTACATGTCGTTTTTGCATTTCATCAGGAAAATGACGGAAAGTTATGTTCAGTTGATTTCATGACTGCGTTTTACAAAAGCTGGGCGCGATGTTCTCAGTCGCACTCCGCAAACTCTGAAAAAAGACTCAACCTCATCATAAATGATTTTTCCCATGATTAAAAAAGTTAGACTCCCATTTTTATCTTCCTGCTTCAGTGGAAAATAAATCCTCTTTTGTCTTTATTTTGAATAAAGTATATGAAGAGTGTACAAAAATATATTTCGTCCTTAATTAGCTGCTTCCTTTAAGTTTTTCAAAGAAGGGTTACAATTTGACTAAGATCCCTTCCATCTGTCACAATATGCTTGCTTTTATTTTGACTTCCCGTTGCTGTCTTATCAAATATCACATGAATCATTACCATTTGTTTGCCATCCCTTTCTTTTGTTTTGTTTCTCTTCCTCCAAATGATTAAAACATCAGGTTGAATGAAAGGTTAGAAGTACACTGTGATTCACATTTGCCCCATCTTATTAAAACAAATAAACCAGGCAGTTATATAATTTAAATGTGCTTGAGCTATGGCTTGCAGATGCTTTTATCAGCTCTGGGCTGAAGAGGTTGTGTGCATTCGGGCATGCACGTACAACTGTTCTTTGAAAGGGACAAACCTCATTAGATTACAGGTGCCTGGAAATAACTTCTGAGAAAATAGCTGCCATTTTCAATAAAGCTACTTCCTAACAGGAAACGCAATTTATTATGTTCTTTAGCACAAGTGAGCAGCTTTTCTTTTATTTAGATAAAAGTAGCCCCATTTAATGTCACAAATAGTTTCTTTCTTTTAACCTGTTGGACTGAGGGTGGATCATAATATTTTTCACTCGAATATTCTAGTTTATAAAACATCGAGGCAAAGAGCTGTAATGATTCTTAAGTTACAAAATGTGTGTTACGCTGACTTACAAGTTACTTCATTTACTTGCCACGCCATCGTTTCTTGTACAGAGAGTCAGAAGTGCTTCATAAATTGCCTCAGCTTGCTAGAACTGAAGTTAGTAGTTTTTAATGGCTGTAGGGTGTGGCAACAGTGTGTATATACTGAATTTCAGTACCAAGTCTCTGCTGTCTTTAGTGAGCACATCGGCTAGCCCTGGGGATTTTGTGTTGCAACATGTGATTTTAAGAGAGGACTCTAAGCTTAGATCAGCTCGGTCAACAGCTGCGGAGACGGACTTCAAATGGATTTTTAGGAGCCAAGAACCTATAGTTTCTATTAAATAAGTATGCACGTGTGGGGTTTGTTGTTGTTGATGGTGGGGGTTTTGTTGTTTGTGCTAACGTAGTCCTTCGAGATCTCGGCTAACACTGCTGTACCTTGCTAAGGACAAGAAAACAAACTGAGGAACCATCAATGCACAGAGTCTCTGTTACCTAAAAAGAGAAGGGGAAGAAAGAGGGAAAGGTTAAAAGAGAAAACAGAATAGAAAATAGAAAAGTGAAATCACAGATCATTTCAGAGTCAGAGTTGGGAATAAAGTTCCCATCCTCACTAGTTCAGTTGGGGTGTTCTTATTAACGAGAGAGAAATCAACCTAAAGTAGGTGTTCTTTACTGTGAAAGCACAAAGAGATGAATAGATCCACCATTCCAATATCCTTAAGACCCATTTGGAGTGAAGATCAGCTTCTATCACTGGCCTGTGCATATTTGACAAAATTCTATTAACCGTACTGTAAGGGTTCCTGGATCATGGGCTGGCATTAACTATTCTACAGCTCACAAATTACAATCATAAAAAATAACAGCTAATAATAAATTAATAAAAAGTTATCCAAACCTTTACATCCTAACTTTCCAAAGCTCCCACTGAGATTCTGATCGTGTCATTCATTTTCCTTCTCATACATTATTATTTTCTTTTTAACTTGGACTCTGTGGGCTTCTTTCTTATTAGCTCTCTGTGACATGCTACCTTATCTTTTTGCTTGTTTAGTTGGTTCATTTTTTTCCCCAAAGCTCCTAACTGTAGGAAACACTTTATCCTATTACTAAGGAGAGTTTTCCCCAGTAGGCTTTTCTATGATAGCAATTGACTGAATTCAGGTGTGACACCACACCTTTGATATTGATTTGAAGATTTTCATAAACCAAAGACTGTAGTATGCTCTTATGATAGTCATGATGATCACTGGTTTTATGTTTATTTTTAAAGAAGCTCCCAGAATGCAAACTAAAATGTGATATGTTTGGATGGCAAACCACCCCAGTGTGCCTTGCATTGAGTGGCATTACCATGTAATGGATGATTTATTTAGTTTGCAGCATAAGACCAAACTTAACATTTCATTGTAGGTTTTTATCACTTTACAAGGATGCATATTAATAGGAATAATATTTGAATGAGTTATGTTTTTATCTTAGAAAATGTTGGGCCCATAGAGATACTTACTACAAGCTGCCCACAGAATAGTGGTGTGAATCATTCCCCAGCTGACATTTCTGTGGGAATGCATTTCAAGGCATATGATTTGTTTCAGCATTGCAAACTTTTCTGTCAGTTCCATTTGTTTGTTTTTTATGACATTTATGACCTTTTAACTATTTGGGCATGTTCATTCAAAAACTTCAAAATGACTCTTAATTAAAAAGGGTTGATCTAAAAAAAATACTCCCTCACTCTGGCTAGAATTTCTGTGATATTAGTCCACAGCAAAAACAAATGAGATTTAGGAGTAGTGGCGTTTTCAGTTTGAGTTACTAGCATGAGCTTGTGTGATCTTGCTGAACACTGCCATTTGCAAAAGAGCAATTAAAACAGATGACAATCTGCTAATCGTACACAGTTCTATTTAGACATTTAGCAGTATTTTCCCAGTTTGTGTTTTTGATTGACTTCCTAAGAGTGAAAGGAAGTTTTACGTATTTATATTGTAGATAACAGTATGTAAATTTGGGAAACTTTACCACAGATCAACAATTTTCAGTGGGCTAAAAATATACTTCAAGGTTATAAACATTTTTAGAGAACACTCTGTGTGTGTGTGTGTGTTTGTGTGTGGTACATGTTTGTGTGCATATATCTGTGTTTGTGTGAATAGTATATTCCATATTTAATTTACATAATTTTTTTTTATGCAGATAGACAAATTCTGCTTTTGTTAACAATAGAAAGTGATGCAACAAACGTATAACAAATAAAAGCTGATCAGGAGGCAGGAAGCAGAGGCATACTCATGATTTGGGACTTAGGAGCAGTGACATTTTCACATTGAGTTACAAAGGATGAGCTTGCTTGATTTGCTGATCACTGGTCACCCTCACGATGTGTAGGTTTTGCGTGTGATTTGAACCTTGAAATCATGAAGGCCTATCAGTGGTAATGCTCCAGTGGTATTCAGACTGGGAACACCTAGAGGTGAAGTGATTCTGGTAGCTTTGACAACAACATTGAGAAGTTCCAGTCATTTCAGAAGAACCTCTGAAAAATGACAATTGAGTGAGAAATGGTTAGGAAGAAGGGAATAGGAGTCTGAAAAGGAAAAGGGACAGCAATCAGATATAGTTATTATATTTGGCCACCACATCACGATGCGAGGTTGACATTCCTCTGCAGAGCTGTGAGTTACCTCTGTTTTTCCTAGCACGGTTTGAAGTCTTCATATTTCTGAAGTGTGGTGCTATTTGCCTGGTGTACATTCTTCATAGAATCATAGAATGGTTTGGGTTGGAAGGGACCTCAAAGATCACCTAGTTCCAGCCCCCTGCCATGGGCAGGGACACCCTCCACTAGACCACATTGCCCAAAGCCCCATCCAACCTGGCCTTGAACACTTCCAGGGAGGGGGCATCCACAACTTCTCTGGGCAACCTGTGCCAGTGTCTCACTACCCTCACAGGGAAGAATTTCTTCATGAGTGGCTACATGAACTTCTCAGCTACACACAGGACCATGCTGGAAGAAAACCATAAAGCCTAAAGAAATGATTTCTCCATCTTCTCACAAAAACATGATTTGAGAGGGTGGTAGGCAGTTCCACAGATACTGTGATTTTTTTTCTGTGTTGGCACTATAGATTCTAAAGAAAAAGATACTCATTTTGCACCTTACTCTTTCATGACTAATCTTGAGAAAATAGAGGAAGTATTTTACAATTCATAGCAACTTTTGAACTCTTACTAAGTATTACTTAGTCATGGAATTGCTTTATCTATATCATAACATGGCAGGATTTATTTTAAAGTTGATGTGTCTAATGCTTGCTGCGTTTTCCCATATGTTAGGGGAATTAGTCAAACACATTAATAGAGAATATATCTGTTTTATAATAAGCCTAGCAATGATATTAGATCAGCTGCTGAGTTCCTATATGGCATTTTAAGTCCGTTATCAATACAGATGACTTAATTGCACTTTTAATGGTCCATCATATCATTATTTGAGGAACAGGAAGAGTTATGCTTATTGTATACATCTATCATAAATGTTTTTAAGTTATATAAACAAATATCCTCTTACTTTGTAAGGAAGAGGCTTTGTAAAGCTGCCCATTTCTATTACTGTTCATTGTCTGTGGATACAGAATTCAGGATCTGATAGTGTCTTCCATTAAAAGTGAAAAACCTCCTAGTGACTTTGCCAGATTGGGTCCTTAAGCAGTGCAAAATAGAGCTGACTTTTGAAAATGTACTGCTGTTCTCTGCAGGTTGTTCGTCTTTTGTTGGCTTCTACAAGGATTCCGCTTCATACAGCTGTATTTCTAATTGAGAATATGTTTTAATAAATATTTTATCTTAAAAGGTATATGGAGACCTAATATAGTAAAATAAAATACAAGTTACTAACTGTAGGTTATCTTAATGTTTAGGTGTGGGAATTATGCATAACACTCATTAGCAAGTGGGCATTCAGGATAGCCAAAGTGCTGGTATATACGCAGAGTAATTCTCCTACAGAGGTATCCAGACAGCTTTAGTGCTGTAAATGTTTATTGTGTTTATTCAATATGTTTGGGAGAATTATATGCGACTGTAGCCAGTAGTAGCTCTGGCTATCCTGTACTTGATGCAGGTTTTCTTTTGAGATGGTTTACCAGGCCTTCAGTTTTGCCGAGCTCTATTTCAGACGTTCCTTTTTTCTGTCCTGAATTCCTGTAAGCATTTTGGTTGCTATTCATGTATCAAATAAGAATAAAACATCTTTAGGTTAAGGTCTTACGCAATTTCTTTTTATCTCTCTTCAGTGCACAGACCGTAAAGAGCAAAGAGAATGTGGAAATTGTTCTGAGTGGAAGTGCTTGATGTGGTGGGAAAGTTATCATCTATTCGGCCAAAAAAAGCTAGGAATGTAAAAAAGTAGGGAAAAGGGGTAGGAAAATGTAAAGACGGGGAGAAAGTAGCAAAAGAGGGGACACCCTAGCAGCTTGCAAAAGAAAACTAGTGGTGGAAAAGGAAAAGCAGAGGGACACTAGATAAGCATCACTGCGTCAGAGTAAGTGATCCTACCGTCTCCTTTTTTCCCCCCAGAAGTTCTGATAGAGACTAGACAATAAAAATTGGAAGGGGGTGTGCAGAAGGGATGAATTTTTACAGCTGTATGTGATGTACATCTGTCTGCTATCAACTTTTCTTTCTCTTAACAGTTACAGTAAGCTTGTGGAAGTGATGCCACGCGTTTCAATGATAGCCAAGCATTTCAAAAATTTCAGCATTCATTTATATAGGTTTATCTCACACAATTGTTTTCTTGTATATCTAATAAGAATTTTAAAGACTGATTTGGAATAAAAAGGTTAAGCTAAGAAAATGAAAACAGAAACAAAACCCTCTGAAATCTCATAAATGTTTCCTGATTTCACTTGGACCAAAAGAAGGGTTTCATGCAGACTTCAAGAATTGAGATACAGCTTGTACTTCCAGATGCATTATATTCTAAAATATAAGTAGACTTTTGTAATTATGCACTGTGGAGGATTAATATGCTTCATAATGTGCTTTACTCACAAGGGAGCAACACTTTCTATCCTACAGGTCAGAAAACTTAAGAAGTTTTTCTGTCTGTTTCCTGTTAAAAAAACCCAAAAATCTTTGTATTGCTATGGCAGTAGATGCATATAAGATGTTCATGTCCCCAGTGAAGAAAAAATTGCTTTATATTTGTAAATTAGGTGAAAATATGTTATGCCAGAAAGTTCTTTTCAGGATTTTCTAGATCAACAGTTACTGGCTAGGTGAGCTTATTGTTTCTGTTGTTCCCTCTCCATCACACGTATCTCACTTAAATATATGCTCCTCACTTGGGTGGAAAAAATGTTGAGAGAGACGTGCTTACATCTTTAACACAGTAATTGTTCAGTTGATCTCATTTATGGGGGAAGGAGGCTATACTTCACTGATACCGATTAAATATCCTATACTGGGTTCTATATAAATAGCTACAAATGTGCACAATGGTTACATTACATGGTATATTTAACAACATAGCTAAATCAGAAAGTATGAGCTATGCCTTTAGTGATGGGAGTACTAACGATTGCACGCAAGAAGGTTTTTGCTCTGCAACCATGAAGGAAATAATTGCTGTTCGGCACTATTCAGTTAAGTTTGCATATCAGTAAAAACACATGCACAGAGGCTCCACCTACATTCCTAGTGCCCTAGCACTGATATGAGTGCAGCATATATTAAAGCTTTAGAAGGTGTTACAGGATTCACAACTTGCAAAGTGTGTGTAATTTTTAATGGAGTTAATTTGACCACTGTCAGATGAAATTGCAATGGCGATGTTCGGGTTTTATTATTTTTTTTTTTTATTTTAAACATAAAGCACCTTAAGTGGCATTTTACAGATTTGTGGGCGGACTACTTCTGCTGAGCTTTTAAATCCTGTGGGTTTTTTGCTCTTTTCGATTCCTTGCAGATATAAATATATAAAGCAAATGTTTGTTTTTCATATTTTAGATGGAAGACTTTATTTGAAAACTACTGTCATGTATTGAATTTTTCCTGCTGAAGATACCTGTGCTACGGTAAAGAACTTTGCAGTGAGACATTGGCTCATAAGGAGTTCTGTGGAAACAAAGCGTTTTCAAGCCAACTTCCTCAACTTCATTTATCAATGATGTTCTTCAAAAATGTAAAGAATTCTGCAAGAGTGTCCTCCTCCGGTTATCTCCTGTGGCTCAACCCGGAGACCTAGAGAATGTTTGTAAATGTACAGTAGCACTCTTCTCACAGCGAAAATCTACGTCTCTGCGCCGGACTATTGTATCCAAAATTACAGGCGGGTCAGAACAAGGCTGAGTATTCCCTTTTTCAAGGAATGCAGACTCTGTCCTCCTCTGATGATTCTATATTTGAGCACATCAAATGATACTTCCAGCGGTGTCCAAGTACACTTACAGACTGTTATATCATACCGAAACCAGCAAGACAGCTCAGAAACGAACTTGTAGAGGGCATAAGAGGATTCTTAGTAAAAAAAAAAAAAAAACAAAAAGAGAAAAAAAAAAGAAAAAAGGTTAAAAAAAAACATATTGATACGTTCAGTTTTCAAACTATGATAGTGGGTTTTCTTCTAAAGACATTTTTTCCACATGCTTTCCAAGAGACCAACACATATATGTTAGACTACATTAAGTGAAATGGAATTTTGTGTAAGTGAAAAGAAATGCTGAATGTAAACAAACTGTTTTACTGTTCACAAAGTCTCTTTTCCTAAAATAAAAAAATACAATAAAAAGATTAATAATTTCTCATTGTAAACTGGCAGGGGTTTATGAAATAAAAGACTTTGCTTCTTATCAAACTGTTGGTCACATGTACAGTATATAACACAAATCACACAAGGAAGGTATTATGTATGCAGTAGAAATCTAGAGTTTAGGAAATGAAAATTTTAGATAATATTGTTTTGTCACCCTGTTGGTCAGAAAGACACCTTTCTAGTTTTAACGCATGCAGGCATGTAAATATTTGTCCTGGAGTCACAGTATTACTGAATGAGATCTTAAGCATCTGGTAACAAGTCGGAATTCTGTATCAGCCACTTTTATTTGTATATTGAGCCCTGGTTAGTGCCCTGATTAGTGCACTTTTAAGAATGGACTGTGGCTGAGCAGCAAGTCAAAATGCCAGAAATATTTTTATATGTTAATGTCATATTACGTCAATGTTGCTAAAAAAAAAGAAAACCTAACAAACACTTGATGTATCAGTCCAATTCCACGTAGAACTGAGTGATACAGTTGAAGTCTGTTGTCCCTCCCACCTCATCTTAGGGATGGGTGGTTATGTGTTACTTTCACTGTCTTTATGAAAGCTACAATATGTGTTTTCACCTTTGTGCTGATAACTGGAAGTAAGCTGCAACACAGTGCTTATTACATTACTAAAAATTATGTTCTTTGCTTTGCGTACTTTTGGGTTACCCCTTTAAAGACTGATTTTGTGAATCAGTGCTATTACTGTAAGTTTTGTGATTATGCTTTCTTCATCTAATGTTTTATGCATATAAAATATTATTTATTACATGGAAACATATCAAAACCTTAAATGTCTAAGATGCCTAACTTAAAACAAATATTTCTTTAAAAATAGTTCTGATTGATTGGATATTAATATTATTTTGTCAAAAAAAAATCTAATGTTTTGTAAACTCTAGCACTGAGCTTCTATAGTTTGTAGGTCTTCCTTGCAATACTGGTACACATTTATTTTGTGCGGTTCATATTTACTCCACCACAATCCTTTTTTAACAATAGAAAGATGTATATACAAGTTCACATCACGGTAATTTTTTTTAAAGAAATATTGAGCAATATTTTTCATTAAATATTGTTACCTAATACTTTGTAGTGATATTATTTTCTAACCATGATTCTTTCATAATTTTCATAGTTGCTTGAACACATATGGGATTCTGTACTCCAGTTTTTTCATACGCAGTCTTTAAAGGGTTAACAGCTGTAAAGTTAGATGGACTTGTGGCAAGCTTTTGAATCATTCATATCTGAAAGAGAATTAAAAGCCTACAACTGAAATATGTAGTAGCATCTACCATTGCTCTGCTCCTTGCATAGAGTCACCTGTAAGTAGGTTTAGTAGTTTTACAGTATATACTTTTGAGACCTTTGGGAATGCCTCAGTGTTTGGCTTGGTACATAAATGGAAATGTTAAGGATTAAGGGGGAACCAATTTATAAGCTGGATGTTTAGAAAGAATCTTGCTAAAAACAGTGTAAATATTACAGACCATGAGATGTTACCGTAAGTCGAATTTTTTGCCCCTCTTTAGTTATACAGGTTTTGGGTTGGTATTTTGTTTTTGGTTTTTGATTTGGATTTTTTTTTTTTTTGGCATAGATTATGAAGAAAAGTTGTGCTCATGTTATTGTTTATATGCTTTTGTAATCTTAAAGATATTAATGTCTAGTTGTTCTATATTATAACCACATTTGCGCTCTATGCAAGCCCTTGGAACAGAACATACTCATCTTCATGTAGGACCTATGAAAATTGTCTATTTTTATCTATATATTTAAAGTTTTCTAAAAATGAAAAAAGGTTATTACGAATTTTGTTGTACAAAATCTGTACAAAAATCTGTTTTTACATCATAATGCAAGAATTGGAAATTTTTCTATGGTAGCCTAGTTATTTGAGCCTGGTTTCAATGTGAGAACCACGTTTACTGTTATTGTATTTAATTTTCTTTTCTTTTCAACAATCTGCTAATAAAACTGTCTGAAATCTCCCTGTGACTTTATTTACACTTCATCTTTATTAAATTTTCTGAAATGTATAACATCAGAGGAATATTTACTTTCTAATGGGAGGCATCTAAAAACAACATAAGTCAGCTCTTTGTAATGTGAGGAGAACAATGCTGAATGATTTTATTTAACATGCAACTGCTTCTATCTCTAATATGAATTACTGTGGTGAAAAACATCATAAAAGCACACTCTGTGGTTATTGTTTAACAAGCAGATTTTCCTTTTTTTTTTCTTGCCAGCTAAGCAAACTACCCCCATCTACATGATTTATTTATGTACATTTCTCAGTTTATGAAGCTGTTATTTGTACCTTTTTCCTTTACATTGTGATATTCCCATGATTCTTATTTCACAAAGCTTTGTGCTGAATAATGTAAAGTGGATACATTGATGGAACAAAACGTATTATTCCCCTAACTACAAAAATGCAGGGGTAATCCAGTTGGTTTTGTCTCAAATCTCCTTCACTTGATAAAACGTGTTTAGAAACTTTGGTATCCTAACACATTTTTTAACAAACAACACGTATTTGAACATTTAAACAGACATTTGGAGAAAGAAATAGTTCTGGCTTAGCATATCTTTAAGTGGTATTGTGAGGGGGAAAAAAGGGGTGTTTTTTGGTTTTTTTTTTAAGGTAAAGATAGTTATTTGAGAACAAACCTGGAAGTAAGGTATTTTTGCTTACAGAAAACTAAAAAGTTGGCAATGTATGAATGATTTTGAGTATTCTCCCATATTACCTTGCCTTGCCTTGCCTTGCCTTGCCTTGCCTTCCCATCCTTTCTCGTCCCTTCTCTTCCCTTCCTTTCTAAACTATACCTACATGAATGCTTCTGCTTTCATTAGGGAGCAGGCTTGCTCGGGAAAGCACAAGAGATTAGTTTTCTTGGACCAGCCCATTTCATTATCCCTAGATAGCCTGGGGGCTGCAAATGTGAGGGCGACAGGCTTCCTGCATTCCAGGAGGTTGTTGCTGGCTAGTTGATTAGGATTTGGGCTAACTGTATATAGGGCAACCACAATTTCCTTCCATCTGCATTAATATGTCCCGCATGTCTACATTACTAACCATCCCAGCTATGCCATAGCCAGCACCCCTCCTATAAACTCTGGCACAGTTAAAGCAGGTAAGGGAAAAGGTAAACTCATAAATCTACTGGTCCAGCTCACTCTCAAAACTGAGTGATCTCTACAGTAACAGACTAGCAACCTACCTGTGTGTTTTTAAGCAAGCCAGGAAGCAGTTTCTTTCAGCAAGAAGGAACCTGCCCTTACATAAGTTCCACCCATCTCCATTAATAAGTCATTTCTGTATCAGTTAACAGTAGCTGGAATTTAACAGGGCTGAGGTTGGATGGGCCAATAGCTAGTCAGATGTTGGGACTCCTTGCTACGGCAGAACTAAGGTCTGTCAAACCTCAGGTCAAAATCAAGAGGAGGTCACCCTAAATGTATCTTGCCTATAACTTAGTAGGTTATGGTCAGATCCTGAAGAAGTTTGGAGTCAGCAGCTAGACGCCTAAGTTTTAGGAAAATCCTTGAGGAACTGACAGACTCAACTGAGAAAGAATTAATTTTTTCTTTTTATTTTTGCTATGGAAAGAGATTTAAGGTTGTTTTTTGACCTGAAAGGTAAACCTCTTTATTTGTTGAAGGTACTATAAATTCTTGAAAATTACTTCATTTGTTATTTGCTTTCATGTTATTTAACACAAGACTGTCCAATAAACAAAGCCTGAGGCGAAGATTTTCAAGCGTGACTGCTGATTACAGGTACTTCTAGTTTTGTCAGCCAACTCCAGACATTTTCAGTGTCTTTCATAAAATAAAATGTCCTAGCTCAAGGGTTCTGTGCAACTTCAGTAGCTGCTGTCTAACTCATCCACAAGATACTGTGGAATTTATTAGTGTGCCTTTGCTGAACAGGAGCTCGTCCTGATCAATGGTGATGGTTCCACCATCATCAGTATCACACCATTTCAAGCAGAAGCCTCTTCTGTAAAAAGCTTCATTTTCAAAGGAAGAGAAAACAAAGACTTTCTGAAATTATAGCTATTAAAAGGAATCAAGTTTGAAATTAAAAAAAAATAAAAAAAATAAGGCTTCCAGAGTACTTGGAACCTTTGCGAATGTTCACCCAAAGGCCAAATGCAATTTGGGAGAATTTGCACATAATCTGTGGATAAACATGATTTCTTCAGCCAAGTTATGGTAACAATGGTTGTCATAGTCCAGTGAATTGGTTAATTGATCCTCTAAATTTGAATCATAAAGACAGAACCAGATTTGTCTTGCTGTGTACAGCAAAAGGACAAGAAGAAACAGATACCGGTTGCAACACAGGAAACTCCAACTGGATATAAGGAGGCAAAAATCAAAATGACAGTGATGAAGCACTAGAATAGTTTTCCTAGAGAAGTTCTGGGATCTCCATCTGGAGATTTTAAAACGTGAGGTGAACAAGGCCCTGAGAAACCTGATCTAACTTTGTGTGATTTAAAGCAGGTTAGCCTAGTTGACCTTCAGAGGTCCCATCCAACCTCAAATTTTTATGGGTCTAGAACTACAAAATTTATATACATGATGCCCCTGTAGGCATAACACTTTCTGTATCCTGTTTAGCAAGGAGCAAAATTTTATCCTATAAATAGCAGTTATCAGATCTAGAATAGAATTGCTGGGATATATTTCAAGATTCACAGCTTTTTGATCTTCCATATCAGGAGGCCAGAAGAATGAGCTGCACTAACAGCAAGATGTGAAAGAAGATATAAAAAGTGAATACAGAGAGGATAAAAAAAAAAGCACCTATTCTAGTGCAGATACATTTCATTTAAATAATAAGAATGGAAGCTGTAGCAACTTAGTCAGTTCTCAGACCAATTTTCTAGCAATAAATAAATAAAAGGCAAAGTGAGAAAATAATATGGGTAATAACAAAAAGAACAGCTGTTGGGCATTAAAAAAGTAACTAGACTTGTCCATTCATTTTTTTATTGAGTACACAGGCCAGACAGTCATAGGGAAAATTGGAAATGATGAGCTGGACCAGATCCTCCTTTTAAAATATACTTTTACTTTTTCAAATTGCTTTCTTGAAGCTGGTTTGTACTGCAAGGGAATCAATTATTTTGTAATTCTATAGATTTTTCCCACTCTAAGATACAGAAAACTTTGAAAGAGTTAATTTGGCTTGTTGGCTTCTCTGTCAAGTAGGTGTTACACAGGTTGGGAAGCTGAGGTATGGAAACGTTAAACTTGATATTTTAAAACTAGAGAGATAAAAGGAGTGTCTTTGGGCTTCACTGTATCTGTGAAGTTGTATCATAGTACAAGTATATTTAGCTGGGGCTCAGTGCTGAAGGATTTGGTAAGTTAAAAAGCGCTTTTGTTTTGGGGGTGCCTATTGCTGGGTGAATTGCAAAGTAGGGGGAAGGAGAAGAAAGTTGTGGTTAGAAAAGCAATCTTAGAGAATGAGGCTGCAAGAGAATTTTGAATAGAACGTAAGAATGGAGGAAAAGAGGAGATTTCAGCTGTCACAATGGAAGTAAATAGTGATACAATAAGGAGAAACCGGATTATAAAGATACTCTTTAGAAAGATCTGGTAAGATATAGATGCAGCGAACAAACTCATTTGGCAGGCTCCTGGGCAAGCAGACATTGTTTTCAATTCCATTCAGAAGCAACTAATAACCATTTGGCTTCTGTTCACTGTGACCAAACTGATGCTGCAGAATCTGGCTTTTCAGTGATGGGATGATATATTGGAAGCCAGAAATAAGTTTCCACATGGATCTCTTGAACAATCTGAACTCAATTTAACAATTGAAGAGGACAGAGATAAAGTATTACCTTCTTTGTGAGCTGATCAATAACAGGCACACCTCTGGGAAACAGATGATAGTATTACCCTTTGAAGCCATTTCAGTGGCGGAAGCTGAACAAGTTCACAGGCCACCTTACACAGAACTTACAGAGGCAGTAAATAATAAGAAGAAAAATCTCTAATTTGCAGTTTCTTCCAGGTGAGATCTTATCCTATCTGCCTCTGACTCAAACCTCTACAACACTGTAAGTGTATACATGGCATCTAGTAAGAAGATAAGACTCAAGTGGAGAATTAAGGGTTGAAAACAAAATTGCCGTGAAAAGTGAAAAGACAAACAGGGAGAAAAAAAGTAAATGAGAAGGATTATAGTACAAAATTAGTCCATGGATTTCAGAATTCAAAATGCCTAAAAAAGAAACTCCAGCAGCATCCACGTGCCTAATTCAAAACGGTAATAAATAGCCTGCCTTTTTGAAGTATGTACAACTTACCAAATGTTTCTGTTACTGGCCTGAAAGCTCCTTGGGCACTAATAATGATATTTCCATTCCCCTTTGAAGCACCTAGATGCTTAACTCCTGCATAACCTCCTCTTGGGAGCCAAAATCTAAGGTGAGCAATGTGATGCAGTGTGCTCAGAAATCTTGCCACATAACCACGCAGAATCATTGAAATGAAGGAAATAAATACACAACTGCCTATCGCAACCATTTCCACAGTTCCACAGCCTGAGAGTCCAGTACTCCGTTTGCCCTACTACTCGGCCGAACAACGTGCTTTTGCTCTTGTTTTCTTTTTGCTCTTGTTCCTTTTAGGAGTAAGTTGAGGACTTCCTTTTCTCCTGTGCACATCAGGCTGTAACTGTGCAGTGTTAGCTCTTTACCAGTAGAGAAGTGACGGAATGTGAATGCACTGATAGTAGGAAGCAACCCGACTCCCCACCTCACACTTTCTTGGGAAAGTGTTCCTACCACTTGACTTCAGAAGTGGACAGCCCTGGGCATCCTCTAGATCCTGTCTCTTAAAAGCAAATTAGGGTTGTGTGTCTACATTAGCAATTTTACATGCAGAAAGGGGCCTCTGTGGCATCAATTTGCCTTGCATCTGTGCTTGTGGTGTGCCCTCAAAGCTCCAAAAGCAGTCTCTTTTTCTGGTGGAACCTAGTCATGCAAAAGGATCTAATCTAGATTTTGCTACTTGCAATGTGGACCCTAGGTCCCTTAGCGGTTGGTGCTCTGTACAAGCCTAGGACCGACAGCTGGTGGAAACTTCATTGCTGGTAATGCCATGGTGAGGTCATACAGTCCTAGAACTGTAACAGATTGCATCATGTCATACTGTGGTCATTCCCTCCTTGCACCGCAGCAATCAGCAATGGTGACTAGCAGTGGTCACTCAGTGACTAGAACTGCTGGCCTTTGCAATATGTTGGCTCAAAAAAGTCAAATAAACCTTCTGAGGTTCAGGTTTCAAGTGGAGCTGATAAATCAGAGCTGATAGGTAGGGCTTTTGCTTGAGCGAAGCTTTTGAACAGGCCATGAGGGCACTGAGGAGACATCTAATAAAGTGGTAAATAAATGACATCAGGGATGTTGTGCTTTTCCATACTTCATCTTCTTTGTATAAATTATGCTTAAATTAATCAATAAAATATTTATTGATTCAAAAGAGTTTTTTGGGGTTTGGGTTTGTTGTTTTTTTTTTTTTTCCTGCCAGGTGTTACTTGAGTGGAGACAGATCATGATAATAATGACTAGTGCTTTTCCTTTTAATTTACTAAGCAACTGTCAGCATACATAAAGATTACATTTGGGACTGTATGAAGAGTGTATTTTGTGAGAACAATAGCAGGCACTTACCTTAGGACTAGTGCTGACCCTGGACCCTCCTATTATACCTGCCTGGGTAAATGAGTTGTACAATGTATTTTTCTAATAGTCTGTAGTTGTATGTTATATTCAAGTTTAAAAATACTTCAGCCTTTTAACAAATGCTACATATTCTTCTAAGTGGGGGTCATTAAAGAGAGTGCCACTATATCATTCCTCTGTATTTAATTTGGGGCAGAAAGAGCAAACTCACTTTTGAGCAAGGTTTACTCCTTTTTCAATTTAAGTAATTTCTTTTCTAATCTAAGCTGGCCAAGTTCAATTTAAATTATTGTGTGAATTTTTGGTGAGGTGCTTTTATTTGAATCAGCAAACATTTGGCCATGGCAAAGGAGCTTCTGGCAAACAAGAACATTAGTACCAGGGGACATCTCTGAAAACTGCAGTTTGCTTTCGTGCACTGTGAAGAATTTTCAGTGTTAAAAGTTTTATTTTTCTTAAATATTGTTCCATTCAGGGCAAAAAGAGCTGCTTTCTTCTTTGATTTTCATCCCATTCTTCACTGTATGTAAGGAATGAAGTTTAACAGGAATGCAGGTAAAAATAAAAGTGCTCAGGTTCTCAGGTTCCACTGGTTCTCTCCATTTTGCTCTTTTAACTCAATGACACTCTTTTAATGCTTCTCCCCCCCCCCCCCCCCCCCCCCCCCCCCAGCTGGTATAATTTTCAAAATACACAGTAAAAATCTTACGTGGTTTCTCATATTTGATTAAGCTTTAGCAGTGCAATAACTAGGGATTCTCAGTTTGCAGACTACAGGGATCTCAACAGAAGCATCTACTTGGCTGACAGAATATTCTCCTTCTCAAAGGCAGAACAGGAGCTAGCAAGGACTGCAGGAATCATGTTAGCAGCAGCCACAGCTGATCCTATCTGCCATTTGCCTCTGAGTCACTGCTTTACCTGCTAACCACACATCCCCTGTAGTTCTTCTGCATGTATGCAGTAAATCCAACACCTGCAAAGAAACAAAAGGTCTATGTGTACAAGGCTTTGCTTATGTGTTGTGCTTCCAGAATACACTGATTTCACTGAGCATGTGCAAAACTGACATCCTTTATATATTCAATAAACTAGAGTTTTCCAGGACGTGAAAAGTGTTCATTACTTACGCAGGGTAATCACACTGAATGTACACAGTAGGACATCCTAGGATGTGGCACAGATTTTATACCATGGCTCTCCTTTGGTCCTAACAGAACGCAGTCAGAAAAAACCCCAAAACAACCACAAAAAAAAAACCAACCCCAAATAAACAAAAAAGGTTGGAATTATTATTTTAGGCTGTTACAGAAAACTGAATGAAGTCAGAAGTTTTGAAGTCATGGGAATTGATGATTTGTGCTGCTATGTTGTTAGAATGGTCCCTGGCCAAGTGGCCTGTGCCAGCTAGCTCTGCTGCAGATGATTCTGGGGGTGGTGCAGGAGCTGGCATGGGTCAGGCCCAGAAGATAGTTTGTGAACAGCCAACTTCATTTTGGAGAGTGAGAGAGTATCGCAAACAAAGAGACTGCTATACTTTTTGGACAGAGAGTTCCTGAACTTTAGTGATTACATTTAATTTACTGGTATATATCTTGCTTTAGTATACAACCCACCCAGGACTGCTGTCGTACCATACCACAAACCACCTCTAACCCACAGTCACATTCAAATTGCATTGCCCTCATTTAGGTCAAGTCAGTTGCTGCTATTGTGAATCGTACTTTTGTATTTCCAGGCTCTACTCCACCAGCTTTATTCAGCTACTCACTGGAAAAATGCTTTATCAGGGAGAGGAAAGGAAGATTCATCCCTAACCTGTCTTTGAAATGGGTGACTTTCACTGTAGCTACTCAGGCTAGAATGAGGCTGAGTCTCTCTTTCTACTAGATGGACATGTTCCAAACTCACTGTATTTCAGTGCTGTTTGCAAGAACTTGCATGAGGAGTGAAGGGATCTTTCACTCTCAGTAAGGAATAGGATTCTCCAACTTAAGGTTTCTTTTCAGATACCTCTAGCTCTCCTTAACATAAAGAGAATGAATTACCGATGTAGAAGCAGCTCTAAGTGTTAATATGAGTTCAATTTTCCCAGGGAAGTGCCTCTTTCTCCTGAATTTCTCCTGAAATGAACAGAACTCTTAACTACCTAAGTTCATGAACCCTTTTGTCTCCAGATATTATTCTTTTTAAATCATTATTATTCATGTCTTTATAATATTTTTCATTCATTTATTCTTTTTTTTGGTGTGCTTGCATTCAAATACATATGCTGAAGTCAGGGTCCTGTTTGGAAGTCTTGAGACATTCTGGTGAGAGTTATAGCAATATATCAGTCACACCCGAAAGGGTGACGAGTGACTGCAGATAGGAATATGTCCATACTTTTCTGTAGGGCGTGATCCCCTATAAATCCCAAAACCTGAGTAATAGCATGCAAATTGAGAATACTGAGTAGGAATCAAGCAGGTAGAATTTTTTAAAGCAGTTACTAATCTTCTCTGGCATTGAAGCAGTAAGAAGATTTCATAAACGCATGCATACTTAGTTTGTCAAAGATATGGTTTGGTATGTACTGGGATTTTCAAACCGCATGGATATCCATTTAAAATTTCGGTGGCCGCTTGTGCTTTTGTAAAATCCCATGAAGTACTTAGCTGCATCCTACATCAGCTACATACCTCCAGATATCTGGCCTCTAGAGGTGAAAGAATCTTGGACAATGGCCCTATTGTTAATCATTATTTCCAGTATAATGTAACAAATGTTCTAACCTTGAAAGGAGGCAGGGGAGTAAAACCCTAGGCCTGCCTCCTTATCCTTTTTCCTTCCAGGTTTTATTCTTTTACAGCTGTAGCAGTACAAAGCAGCTACAACTAAGAATATGAATCATCGTTGCTATCGTCATTAACATAATGCCCATGTGTAGATTTATCTGCAGACTTTCAGTTTGATAAACTGTTGGCATGTAAATATTTCCTTGAAGAAATTCCAGTCCAGCTGCTTTTGTTTACAAATCTATCAATGGTTAACACCATAGAATGTATTTTGCCAGTATCTGAATTATAATTACAACTTGTTTAATTGTGAATTAATTATAAAAGAGGAAGACAAAACTAAATAATAAATATTTTGCAGATTTTGGAACCATGCCAGCTTTGCCTGCATTAATTTTGGAAATGTGAGGACTTATGCTTGTAAGTCTCCATTCTACTATTCTTTCTTATTATTTATTTGTACAGCTAATTGTGCAAGAAACTCTGAGTAATTATTTCATTGTACTTATTTTGTCTTCAGTGGTTCTTCTGCTTATTCTTTGTTTTACTTCTTGACTTCTGCTTGATCATTCTATGGATTTAAAGTGTTGGTTTTGATACACCAGTCACAGTAACATCTAAACTGACCTGAATACTGAGTATTTGCAGGTTTTTAAAAACTTTTTGAGATACAGGATCAAAGCAGCTCTGGAATTTCACTTGTATTTGGCAGCAGGTTATTGAATTTGCTTGTTGCTATTTTGACCAGTGATGCAGAGAGACGTGCTTTGAATTTATTCAATTCTCACTGGTTTGTATAATCATTTGTTACAACTTAATTACAATTCAGTACAATTTGCATGGATCAGCTATGGAAACAGACTATGAATGCTCTTATCCCTAAAATAGGATAGCTAAAAGTTAGATTTGAGCTACATATTATAGACCTATTTATAGCCAATGGACAAAATACACTCCTCAAAAGAATAAATAGTTTGTTATCAACCCTTGGGTGCCTATTTTCGGATTCGATGAACTGCTTAAGGTGCCTATCTGTCTGTATTAGTCGGTGAAGGAGTACATTTTAGCCAACGGCTATGGCAGGAGATGAGGTCTGCCTGGGAGTTGCCTACAAGAGCTATTGGGAAGCACTTTGATTTTACTAGCCAATCCCACCAAACTGAACCAAATCGAATCCAACCACACTTCTTCCAGAATTTCATGTCATTTGCATATGTAGCTAGTATCCTTCCAGCTAGTTTGTGAACCCTCTAGTGACACCAGTTAGAGGAACGACATACATATAGCTGGGTCCATGAGATATGTATATATTTGGCAAACAGTGATGGCACTCATGTATGCTTTGCTGGTTTCTTCCTATTGCTTATGATAATCAAGAATGTGTGTATCTGATGTGCAGATTGTGCTGTGCACAATAGTGGAGGTTAGAATGAAACAGCCTCTGACTTTTTTTTTTTAGTTTTTTTGAAGTCTTTGGGACAGTTGGAAGAATTCATACAAGAGGTTTAATGATTTTTTATTCTCTTAATTGCATTTGTAAAAAGTTAAATGTTTTGAGATTTTTTTTTTAAAAAGTCAGTGTTATACACTATTTTTGTCATGATTTTTCACTTTTCTATACAAGAAGTGAAAGAATGTTTTTCAACACAATGTAGAGGTAACAAACTATGAAGAATGATCTCTGGTTCATGTACCTAAGAGTCTAACTTTCACCTGGTAAATAAGTCTTCCAAAAATAAATACTCGTAGTTACGGAAAAGTGTTTCTGAAATACTCTAGAGGAAAATCTTGTTTGCTCAACTTAATCCTGTAAATATAGGTGGCCGTGACCTTTCACTGAGACTAGCAAAGGCATCCTTTTCTCCTTTGACTATGCAGTTAATTTAGTCAACTTCTTTCTGAGGCTGCTTTCTCAGGTACTGCCATAGCAATCATGAACTTTTTATTTCTTTATTGTTCTTTCACATTTGAAGCTACAGAAGCATGTAGAAGGCTACTGGATTGTCTTCATGGAGAGTTTCTACATATGTCATCAGGAACAAGTAATGACAACAAAATAAACATTGTCTATTTCAGATATAACACACTGGCAGACTTATAACTACCTTTATATTCAATGATTTTTTTTCTCAGTTTGTGTATACTGTCTATATATATATTACAGACACTCTCTACTATAGTTTTGGTGTATCAAGGAGTGTAGGTTGGATCACATTTAGACTAGGAAGTCATATGGCAGCTTAAAGGCTCTTCAAATTAGGTATCCACCTCCCCCCACCCCGGTGATACTGTTTTAATTGTAGCACTCCCCATAAAACTGGCTTAGACAGTTTTTTCACTGGATTAAAATATTTATGCTTTCTATCAAAAACAATAAGCAGCCTTTCTTTTAGCTAATATTTTATGTTTAGAATCAGATACTGAGTGTAAAGTCTCTTAATTTTTTTTCCTATTTATTTAAGTTCTGAATGTTTGGTTATTAGCAATAATGCTTAGAGATTAACTCTGTTCAGATACAATATTGATTAACTCTATCATTCATAAAGCCACTAGAAAGTATTTAGCTATATGATTCATTGGCTTTCCACATAATCAGCCTATGAATTATAAGACTAAACTTGATGGGCTGACAATGTGAATGATAAATTCATTCAGTAGAGTATTTTTGATGTATTTTATCTTTCTCTGGTACATTATCAAAAATGAAACTTTGCCCATAACATTTAGAATATCTGTTGTGAGTAGTTGCCATCTAGTGCCAGCATAATGGGGCAATACTTACACTTTGGAGGCAATATGTTTCTCAATTTGTAATGGAGTCATCTAATGTCATGTCCGTAATGGGAAGTAAATAACATGCCTTGACATGAATGAACACTTCAGGCAATCGTTAAAATAACTGAGGGTGGTGGAGAGTTAGAAAGATGAAGAGTAGGAGAGCTGCAACTTCACTCATTGACATATCCGCCATCCTCTTTGCTCAATGCGTGGTGCTCCTGATCTGGAAGTGAATGCATCTGATGGGACAGGAAATTGTTCTTCTGGCTTTCTCATAAAATGTTAGTTCCTTCAGGGGGATGTATCATAAATAAGAATAACATTTGGAATTCTTATCATCACAACAAATAGATCAATTTGGAAAAACACCTCTAAAATGTCATTATGTCGTTGGGAGAGTTGGGCTTGTGCTGTTGCCCCTTCACAAACCTTTCAAATTTGTTCAGTTTACAAATAAATTGAAAGTGAGGGCTCTCTTTCCATTTCAACCAGGTATGTGAGAATTTAGCAGGGTTTTTTCCAAAGCACTATTAAGAAAATTCTGCAATAAGAATTTACTGAATTATTCTGTAGGTGATGTGTGATTTTTCAAAGAAGCTAACTCAGTCTCCTGTACCGATTTTTCAGCAGCACCACAAGCAGTAAACCTTTTCTATTTTTTTAAATGACTGTGAAAGGAAGGATAACATCTGTGGAAAGCAAAGGTCTCATTAGAACAATGCCTTTAAAAGCATGTTAACCCCTAAATGTGTAGATCCCTATACAGCTGAGGTCATGCAAATGTCATTCCCAAATGACTATATTAATACATTAATTTAATAGTTTTTCATTTGAGTGTAAATAATGAAAAGGTGACAAGTCAAGACTTTTTTTTTTTTTTTTCCTGGGCATTTGGTTTTACCTACTGGACTCATTTATCACACTGTGTTGTCTTCTCACTTCTTTTTCAGTACAATGGATTGTAGTTCTTCACCTTGCTCCAGTCTTCATTCAAGGTCCCAAAGTCTCAGGCATGGGGTAAAGGTGGATCACTTCAATTGATGTTTAAGAAATCATGTAAGCTGTGATTTTAAGGTTTCCTAAAAATCCTGTCATTGTTAGTATCTAGAAAATTAGATAAATGATTACCTGTGTATGAAAAATCATCTACAGCTACCTCTAGAACTTTTGGGATGACTTGTACAATCAATTTTATCTATAACTTCTAGCTTTAATGTGCCCTTCTAAACAAAGTGAAAATATCAGATAACAAAAGGATTTTTTACTACGCCTTCACTATCTCCCTAAGTCTTTATTCCCAGGCTTCAGCCCTCTGTCTTCTGTGTGTGAATGTAGCTATGTGTGAATCCTGCTGATTGCATTGTGAGATTGCAGACGATTAAAAAAAAGAGTGTAGTAGGAAGTGAGATTTACCTTTTGACTTCTCCTCTATCTTTTCCATCTGCTGTAATACTCACTCACACACACAGACATGCACATGCACACGCACTTTAGTTTCCAAGCGCAAAGTGATTTTGGTGGTGAAAATGAGTGAAACTGATCTTGCCAAGAGTAATCTCCCTTTACCTCCTTTTCCTTTTCGCAAGCCTGTCTAAACCCTGAGCTGACACTGAAGGTGATGCCCACAACTTCCATTCCAGATCCTCATCCAGCAAACTTAGAGCTAAATTCTGTTTCCTTTAGAGCCCAAGGAACAAAGTTCCACTGGGAAGCAAAGCCACACTGTGCCATCTTTCCTTCCTGATGGAAGGAAGAAAACTCATAATGTTTCTGTTGCTTCTGCAATTCACCCAAGGAGGAATTTTATGGTTTAGTGTGTAGAGGACTCAGAAGCCTTTGTCTAGTAAAAAAGTGTAATTTGTAGGTCAAGTCTCTTTTGAGCCATGTAGTGCTACCAGGCACTACACCACAGCTTAGGCCACTTCCTGTGGGTTGTGGTCTCTTCCCAGATCATTCTCCTGTGAACGACTGTAACATACATGTCTAATTAGCTTTCTCTTTTATTCGTGGCTGCCCTCATCTTATCTCTCCTATGCTGTGATCCTTATCTCATTTAAAATTGCTTTGTAAACTATTCCTCTCCAGATAGTTTACATCTGTCATATATTTCCTATTGCATTATCAAAAAAAAAAAAAAAGGAAAAAAGAAAAAAAAGAAAAAAGGAAAAAAATATTTGTCTAGTAGAAACTGCCTTTGGGAAGCCATGTTTTATCCCATTTTTAGATTATCTTGCTTCTTGAGAAAACCAACTCTGATCTTTCAAAACATTTCGAACCACTAGGATCTCAAACATTGTCTTAAACAAACAAACAAATAAACAACAACAAAAAAAGAATTTTCCAAGTCACTACCTATTCATTTATGATGCAGAACAGATTTGCCATGGAAAACAGTCATGATGTGCAATGTACACATCTTCTCACAAGAAAGCAAGTAAGCCAGCTATGACACAGATCAGTAAGCATATTTTGGCATTAAGGTGGCTACTTACAAGACTTATATATCCCATGTACAAGATTAATTTTCTTTCAGTACATTTTAAGTCATTTCATGAATACAGTAATTACACTATACTCAAACCGTGTCAATCAATCACTGCTCTGAATCAATATGGTAGGTGTTTTTCAACTATTTATAAATAACAATACTCATATATGCCAAACATCTTATAAAAGTACAATTAGTAAGAATAAAAAGCATATTTGTTCTTGTATTGATTTAACTCCTTGTCATGCTCTGTAGGGTTGCCATATATATGTTTTTCTTTAAATTCAACCTTGTGTTTTAACTTTTTCTTTGCAGCAGAGTTTTCCTTACTTGCCTCATTTCACTTTCTATTCTGTGTTACAAATAAACATGAAGCGAAATGGATTTATAGTCTTATTTGTTTAAATGTACAAGTGAATAGTTTTACAGGCACAAATTGCAACTGTTCACTTTTCACTGGAAACCAGTACAAGGAGACCTCCTGGAAAATGCTGTACAAACGATTGACTGAAAGCGTTAATTTTCCATAAAGATTGTGTCTTGCAGAAAGATATGGGGTTAGGGGAAGAAAGAAAAAAAAAGTTTAAAGAAACCATGGTCAATATAGGTTATCTCAACCATTTTGAAAATTAATTTTGAAGTGTTGCGTAATGAAAATTTGATGGCAATTTAATGCAAATAGACATTAAATCAGTATAATGTATCACTTTTTTGATTTTTAGTTACTATTTCACTTTATTTCATTCTATTCCTTTTAGCAATTATGTATTTATTTCCCACCCTCTCAGTTATCTATAGTGAAATTCTTCTCCAAGTGAAGTGACTCAGGTGACTTAACAACTGGCCCATCAAAGTGTGAAGGGAAAACTGAAATGAATCTTCAGTGTTTCCTCTAGGTTTTCATACAGACCAAGGAAATTTTGAACGGCTTCAATAGAAAAATATCAGTTAGCCACTATGTTAATTCAAAGCCAGTCTTAAGGTCATGAACCTTAACAAACCTTTTGATGAACCTCATTTATGTTTGGCATTTGTAATGAAACCCAATACCATGAGAGTTTCACATGGTTTTGGGTTTCATTGCAAACATCTTGAATGTAATTTCTATTACTTTGAAGACACAAAATGCAATGGAGCAAATCTTCGTTAGGTGTAAACTGACAGTTCTGCACTGAGTTCACTGTCAGCAAACATCCTTCACGATTTGATCCCTTAATTAATAAGCAATACTTATCATTGACCCCAATTAAAATAAACAAAAATGGTACATTACCATATCCTTCAGTGCAGAAATATGCAAGATTTATACAGATGATATACAGGATTTTAAGTTCCATTTGGACACCTAAAAATGAACTTTTTGCCTAGAAAATAGATGTTATTATAACTGCAATAAATATGCTGACACATTACTTACTGTTATGCATCCAATCAATATTAGCCAGATTAATTCTTTTTGCTTAATCTGTAGCATTTTTTGTGTCAGAACAGCATTAGTTATGCAAAAGTGGTCATACATTGTCAAACTGAGAGACTCATCTTGATTATTCGTGGTTATTTTGAATATAAGTACAATCCACCCTGACTGTTAGACTGCCCTTGGGAGCCAAGCAATTTGGCTGTTATTATAATGAGGTGTGGCTCATCATAAGGGTGATTATAATGGAGTCTAAGGGAATAGGGAGTCAAGCCTACTGTATATTATATTTCATTTTTAAAGACTGTACTTTGGAATAATGGTTGAGTATTGTAGCATTTTTGTTCATTGCATGTCTTCAGGGGTTGAGATATCCTCCAATGGACTGTTTTGATACTAATAGGAAAGCACGTTTAGAACATGAAAATCCCTGTATCTGTTCCTTCAGGCAATTTGTTCAGAGTGTAATTCACATCTGATGAATACTTGGTGACACTGAATGGTCCAGTGAAGATCGGCGCTAATTTTGCAGTAATGCTCTCTGCTGCATCTGTGTCTGACTGGGAAGGTATTTTTCACCAGTTCACGAACATTTAAAAATCACTTGTATGTGTTTGTGATCATAACTTTACTTTCTATCCTGTAATTTCTTACTGAAGTTGCCCTAAAGTGGTTGTAGATCTGAGATGTGATCTTTATAATCTTCCAGCTTTTCTCAAGAGGACCAGGTCCTGAAACAACACAGTTTCTTTTAAATAATAAAGTGGTGTCTTCAGAGAAACAAAAAAATTTTCATTAAAAATTCCTTTACAATTTTTCTCCATTCCTCCCCATGAACAACATTGATGAGAGATTATTTTGATTAAAACTGAATATCTTAAAGTGCCACCAAACCCCCCACCCAAATCATAATCTCCTTATTACAGGATGTTAGGGGTTTTAATTTTACAGTTATGTGAAAGGTTTGACAGATGGAAGAGCAACCCATATGATACAAAATTACCTTCTGTAGAGGCTTTCAGTGTATTGCCCAAGCGTGCTGATGTTGAACAAGAATTGCTAACCATATCTAAGAATTAAACAACAAAATTTCCCAAGGTGTGTGTGAAAACATAACCCCGGTGTCCACGTATGTATTTCTATACATAGTTACAAGAAGGGTAGACCTGTTCTGACAAAACTGAAGCATTACCCTCTTATGCAAAAACTTTGGATATATCTACATAAATGTAAAAAAAAAAAAAATATCCCCACCCCTTTCTGTTGACTGGAGAACATAATATTATTTATTTTGTACTTTATTCTTTTATGAAGTAGTCTAATGGCCTCAAAAATGAGCAGAATCCTTTTCTACTATTGGCACATTTTGTGAATGTGCGCAATTCCCTTTACTTCATTATAATTTTGTTTCAGCTCTTACCTTATCTTTTAAATTTGGACTGTATAAAAACATTCGATTTAAAGACCTAAAGTCTGATGACTTGAAGTGTTACAATAATAATAATGGTGATGGTCTGGAAATAAATGAAGAAATGTATCTATTTATATACACGTTCACTTTTTTTTACCATCAGTTTAATTTACAATTCAAAATAAGACAGGTAAAACCCAAAAGTTCTGTTTCTATCAATCATTGTGTATGAGACTGCTAAATTTTACACCTCTCTGCGTCACTGACTGCCATTAAAAGATTGCATTTAATTGCAATTACTAGGCAATGGAATATATGTAGTAACTTTGTTTCTATAGAAGTTTCTGTGAAGTGTTGGCACATGATGAGAAGCGTGTTGAGTGGTTTTTGCATAGTATATGCTTTAAAGAAGCTTTGTTTAATGCCAGGAATCCAGAGTTGTTAGGATAAAAACTATTTTGTCATTCTTTGTCCAAAAAGGACCAGTCTCACTGGTGACTACTTTTCATTTGTGATTCAGGTAGAAAGAATACATAGATATTATTTTTATCAGAGAAAAAATATGGTTCATAAAACTACCTTTATAAAAGTAAAACTGTTGGATGTGGTATTTTAACATATAAATCTTCACACCCAGAAATGCCTGAAGTTTCCAAATGATCAAGGAAATGTATACTTGTAATGTTAGTTATGTTGTGAGTAGTCTTCTATCCTGTACACTTGATGTTATTGTAAGACTTTTCTTTTTTATAAGTAAAAAAAACCCCAACCTTACCTAAAGCTTCTTCCTTCAGTTGCTTATCATCCTTTCAAATGGTTGGATCTTAATTGCTCTGTTAGAAAATACATTTAAAACTATAACATTTAGAGAGGTTTGCTACTAAGCAATAAATATGTGCCTCCAAAATACACTTCTTCCCTCCTGCAAGCTGTGGAAAATTGAGTAAAATCACAAACTGTCTTGCAAGACTGCCTACTTTTCAGTCTTTGAGTGTCTGATACGACGGGAGATTTTGCAAATACATTTCACCCATGTTGTGTTTGAAGCACAAAATACCACCAGACAGTCCATTTCTAAAGCTAGAAAAGTTCCTCTCTAGCGTTCTGTTGCCATATGCTAATATCCTGTCATTTCTCTGAGCATCTTTCTGCATGAATGCTCCACCAAGGCCCCCATGACATGCCTCTATGTGAACTGTAAACACACTTTTAAAGTCTTGGAAAGCTTAAAAGGACTTGATGACTGGTGCTTGCTAGGAATATTGCAAGGCCTTCTAATTTAACCAGTGTGCTCAAAAAGGACAACATATTTCACTGTAATACTATGTAATGTTGAACACTGACTGACAACATAGACCTCCATGAATTATGGCAGAATGTAATGACTTCTGAATACTGCCTGGATGTTGAAAATGTAGCTGTATTTGACCCCCCCCCCCCCCCAAAAAAAAAAAAAAACCCCACATAAAAGAAACCAACAAAAAACTTGATAGGATAATTTCCCTTACTTTTCAGGGAAAGAATAATCTAAACATCTTTCTGAACATGATCATAATAGTTAAGCAGGATTTAATATTGAGAAATTATTGATTTAAATACCATTAAAAGTTCTTAGCTTTAATGACTGTTAATAATGGTTCCGACACAGCCAGGATAAAGTGTTTGGGCAGGATGAATAGCTGGATAATAATTGTTATCTGTCCAAACCTGTTTGGTTTGTGTTTTGGTTTGTGGGGTTTTTTTTTTTCCTCCCACTTGAGAGGAGTTGAGAGAACTAGTCTTTTCCAATTCTACCAGTATTCCAGTGGCACTTAATCAATGTGCAGATGCAGAAATCGTTATTAAACTACACATTTTTGTATATCTGCTGTGGGAAGAAAAAAAAATCTTGCATTTCAGTCATCTGAACTGAAATTTAGAACAGAATAGAACAGAACAGAATCAAATATTTCAGTTGGAAGGGACCTACAATGACCACCTAGTCCAACTGCCCGACCACTTCAGGGCTGATTGAAAGTTAAAGCATGTTATTAAGGCCATTGTCCAAATGCCTCTTAAACACTGACAGGCTTGGGGCATCGAACACCTCTCTAGGAAGCCTGTTCCAGTGTTTGACCACCACCTTGGTAAAGAAATGCTTCCTAATTTCCAGTCTAAACCTCCCCTGATGCAGCTTTGAACCATTCCCAGGCATCCTGGCACTGGATACCAGGCAGAAGAGCTCAGCACCTCCCTCCCCACTTTCCTCCTCAGGAAGCTGCAGAGAGCAATGAGGTTGCCCCTCAGCCTCCTTTTCTCCAAATTACACGAGCCCAAAGTCCTCAGCTGCTCCTCACGGGACATACCTTCCAGCCCTGTCACCAGCTTTGTTGCCCTCCTCTGGATGCATTCAAGGACCTTCACATCCTTCTTAAACTGTGGGGCCCAGAACTGCACACAGTACTGCAGGTGAGGCCGCACCAACACTGAATACATCGGGATAATCACATCTTGTGACGGGCTGGTGATGCTGTATTTGATGCACCCCAGGATGGGGTTTGCCCTCTGGGCTGCCAGGGCACACTGCTGGCCCATACTGAGCCTGCTGTCAGCCAGCACCCCCAGATCCCTTTCTGCAGGGCTGGTCTCCAGCCACCCCTCTCCCAATTTATATTTACTTCTGGCATTACTCTGGCCCAGGTTTTGTCACACAGGTTTACATTGTTTTTCTAGCTAGGCCAAGTTATGTCAGTTAAGTGGGGCAATGCACTTTTCAACACAGTAAACAATTGCAGAGTCAGATCCTGTGCCTGTAAGCAAAAAGTGAAGACCATAATTCACTTTCTGTGGGTGAAAAATAAATGTTGTTCTTGAAAACATTTGGAAATGTATGATAACTTTAACTAAAGTGCCTGTATCATGCTTCACAGTAGGTCTATAAAACATTTATGGTATGCACTTATGAAATACTATTTTTCCATAATTGACATACATATATAGAACAATTAAAAGCAATTAAAAAAATCTTTTCTCCTTCACTTTCCTTATAGCTCTAAACTTAAACAAAAGGTCTGGTGATTCCTTCTGATGGCATTTCCTGGATTTAGTTCTCAATAATGACACTTTTGGGAGCAATTCTATAGGGAATGAGATTGATCACCCATCACTGCTGCTGATGTGCTGTTAAACCAAGCTGGTGAACCATAAACTGTCATCAGAGAGGGTATCAGACTAACAGTGTGTATCATGCAGCTTACTCTCCTGTACACCTAACAATGATGATAATTCTCTTAGTCCATTAGACAGCACAAGGACCTGCTAAACAAAGTACTGGAGTGGTACACTTTACGTGACCCAAAAAAGAAACCAAATCCTGCTAGATGGGCTAAGCGGTGACATAAACTGAAGCTGTAGGTCATCGAGCAAGAAGTCTAGTGCTTCATGCCTTAACAGGACTTTGACATACAGACAGGATTTCTAAAGCTGAAGCTTTCTTTGATAGTAGTAGATATGCTCTGAAAAGGGGTGAACTTAGTTAGCTCTCTTGAGCAATGAAGATGACATATTCCAAAATAATTTCAGGTTATACTTTTTCCAAAGAAATATGAAAAAAACCTCACAATAAAACCAAAAAGAATTTAAAGGAATAAACAACATTAATATTTTTTAATTACAGTTAAATGTCATGTACCTGATGTTTCAATGTTGCCAACTGTATCAACATGATTAAAAAAGTTATGATTACTAGATAAAGTTTATGATCCAAGGCCCCAGACCTATGAATTTTTAAGGACAGAACCTCAAGGGATATGCACAGATCGATGAAGATGTGCATAACCTGATGATTGACATTTATGTTCTTTTTTTAACTTGTATGCATAATTCCTACTACTGACTTCAGTGGAAATAGTCACATTCCCCCCTTTCATGCTTTTAGTTTTCTCTCCTTTCATGCAATTAGTTTTTGGAAGATCAAAGCTTAAATTCGTCCTGGTTCTTCTACTTCAAGTTGTTGAAGACTGGTGTTTTGTGGGTTGTTTTTGTTTGTTTGTTTGTTTGTTCATTCATTTGTTTTTTCTTCCTGGGTAGATCATTCAAAGGATCTAGCTGGGAGTACTCAAGGAATAGTTAGGAGGCTTTTGCCCCTAATTAGTACTGTTGAATGCATTGCAGATACTCCCAGACATTGTAAAGTACTCTCAGACTTGCAGAAATGCCTGCCCCAATTCATACTGTAGCTGTATGCTAGGAACTGCTCATTCCAGCTAAAACTTACTGTAGGGCTCCAAGGGTGGCCTTCTTTCCTTTTATTTTCCCCAGCTCCATGATCCTGAGGAATCACCCAGAAGCATACATGCAAGTACTAAATATAACTAAATTTTCTGTGTTTCATTCCAGACCTTTTTGTATGGGATTCTTCTGACCAACTTTTTGATATCTGCAACATGTGACATCACTAACTAAGGTAGTCAGAGGGGAAAACCCAACTCTTCCAGCAATAATGAATCTCATCCTTATGTGGGTATTTTTAACAATTGAGATAACCTAAATCTACCTGGTTTTCTGCATTAAGAAGGCATGCAGTGCTCATTTCACAGGTAGAGAGTATCTATCCTGAACAGTACACTATCCATAACTGTAGATGCCCAAATGTAATTAGATAAATCCCTCTGTAGATGCCCCCTGTCCAAACTAAAGTCTCTTCAGCTGTAAGCCTAGGTCAATAGTTAAAGCAGAAAGTCTGCCGCTTCCTCTGAGCAACCCATTTTCTATTGATCTATTGATTTGAAAATTTTTGTACAAATGCCATATTTTCTCCCATCCATCTCTCAGACCTGGAACGAGCTTGCCAATAACATCTGCAAAATCTGTTTATGATTCTGGAAGAATTGCTTCTGGATACTTTTCTTTTCTGTAACACCTGCCAAAAGCTTCAAAATGTGTAGGACAGTGATAGTCTGAGACACTTACTGAATGTTGGCTTCTGTTTCCCAGTATATCTCCACCTGTATCCATGCTATAGCCTCTTTTTTTACTGCAAGCATACAGAGGCAGTAACAGCTCTTTCGGTGGACAGTCCCTAGCACACTGGGACTTGTAGGGCCTGTGAAAGTAATCAAGCTGGCAGCAATAACAATAATGAAATCATAACAATAGTAATATTAATAACATACAACAATGCAAGGAAACAAGAAAAGATTTAACTGGGAAAAAAAATTCTGAAGAGACCTTTTTCTGTGTGCATCATCTGCTAAGAATTCACACAGAGACTACAGAATTAGGAAGCTTCAAATAGTGAATTAAGAAAAATTGGGCAATACTCTCTGCTACATTATGAACATGATCAGAGGGCTGGAGCACCTCTCCTGTGAAGATAGGCTGAGAGAATTGGAGATGTTCAGCCTGGAGAAGAGAAGGCTCCCCGGAGATCTAATTGCAGCCTTCCAGTACCTGAAGGGGCCTACAGAAAAGATGGTGAGGGACTGTTTACAAGGGCATGTAGTGATAGGACAAGGGGTAATGGTTTTAAACTGAAAGAGGGTAGATTTAGATTAGGTATTAGGAAGAAATCCTTCACTATGAGGGTGGTGAGACCCTGGAACTGTTTGCCCAGAGAAGCTATGGATGCCCCCTCCCTGGAAGTGTTTAAGACCAGGTTGGATGGGGCTTTGGACAATGTGGTCTAGTGCAGGGTGTCCCTGCCCATGGCAGGGGGGTTGGAACTAGATGACCTTTAAAGTCCCTTCCAACCCAAACCATTCTATGATTCTCTGATTCATTAGGAGGTAGTAAAATTATGTACTGATTCCAGCAATCATCAGAGTAATCATCGGAGCCCTGCAGGAACCACCAGACCTGACTGTCCTTGTCCAGCCGCTCCAGGGCTCTGCCCACCTTGCCCATGACCCAGGACCCCATTTCAGCACCCCAGGGCCGTCAGTCCCTGCCCCAACAATGCCACAGCAGGGCCAGTCTCCAGCTTCCTGCAGCCTTGCTCTCCACAGCCATGGGCCCCACTGAGTTGGGCCCACCCATGGATCCTTGTCCCAGCCCAGCCTCGACCCATCCCCATGACCATGGATGGGTCCGATGCCTTGGGCTGGGGCTGCCCTGGTGCCCCCTGACTGCCCCACTCCTGGCTGGGGAGTTGGATGGGCCCAGGGTGGCAGGTTCTGCTGTGACAGACCCCATGGGAAACCCCCAGGTACCAACCCCAGCAGCACCCTGACGATCTTAGTTGTAATGCTAAGTGTAATATGTGGTCCTTCAGTTCAAGGCTATGTAAATTCATCTCAAGGTATTTCATCATTCTTATGCACGAGGAATAGTAAGATATTTTCTTCTCACTGCTATAGAAGGTCAAAATTTCAGAGGATGTCACTAGGAAAGTCAGGAAGAAAAGCCATGTCTCCTGACTCTTATATTGCAAACAATGCAACTTTACTCACTAATTTCTCAGGTAAGAAAATATTAAAACTGTTGCTTATTATGATACAGCTTTTTTTTTTTTTTTTTTTTTTTTTTTTAGTAACTAAGCCTAAAGCAAATATAAAGCAAACAAAGTTTTCATCTCTATCTTCGCAAGTCTGAACATTAGACTCTGGTCAAGGTAGTGGCTATGCCTTTCATTTTTTAAAGGAATGCTTTTCCTTGTGTCTCAGTCTCTTATGTACAGTGGAGTCCATAGATTTTTATAAAAGCATTTGTCTGAACAGAGATGTCTAATGTCATTCTGGATGTCCAAAGGTTTCTGAGATCTCAGCACAGGGCTGGCAGATACAACAGGGAAACCACAGGAGACTTGTGCCCTTCTGCAGTGGCAGCTGGAGGCCAGGAAAAGAAAACCCAAGGATATTTTACCTCACACTAGAGTCCTATGTGTAGGCAAGTTAGTTAAGTTTTAATTTATTTTTAAAAAGTTTTAGTTAATGATTCCTCTTCTTGAAATAAAAATACAGATTTTTACTTATTTGGTCTATTTGTCTTGTTTATTTGAATACCATCTTTAATATTGCATATTTTGTCTTTCTTTTTCTTCCTATAAATTACAGAGTGTGCATGCTAACTGACCAGCCAACTTAATTGGCCAGCTATTACTGATGGAAGAAATAGCTCCCTTCAATTGACAGTTTAGAGCAGAAGTATTTGCGCTGAAGGGCACTTTCTCTGTTTACTACAGAAGGAGCAAAAAAATCAAACTAAATATTCTGGATACCTAATATTGACTGATGTATAAGCCCTCATAAACTTGATCTAGTCAAAGTCCCAAGAAATCCTCTTACAGTTTGAGGATATTTTACCATTAACATTTGGTACAAAGACAAGAGCATACACTTAAATTGTAACATATATGTTATTTGCCTAATTACCCCTACTACTTCAACTGAACTTTATCAATATTCAGGAAAGTATCTGCGATGTTACACACTTAAAAAGAGTCTTAACTGAAATCATGTGATTTTTACATTCCTGAAATACTGTTAATGATCAATAAAACGTAGATGAAGGGACTGAAAATCTGAATTCTGGCGGATGAAATCAAGTTTAATAACAGCCAATGTACCTTTTCATCAAGAAGAAAAGTTTAAATGTTTAATGTTGATCTTTTTCAATACAATAAGTGTTTTCATTCTGTTATGTGCAAAAAGTGCATTCATGATCTACCTCCTGGTGAAAGAAAGGCATAGAATCTAGAAAGTGGATTGTGACATAGAATTAATATTGCCATTTGTTCAAGAGATAATGGTTGAATTTTCAAAGTAGATTTAGGGCATAATCAAAAGAGCACTAAAGTCCTTAAGTTAAGAATATGTTATTAAGCAGATAGTTGAGAAAGTTGAGGAATTTCTCCCTACTTTAGCTGGAAATTTCTACTTATTACGGCCCTAGTTCTCCACAGTATGGGGAAGTGGAATGGCTTAAATCACCACTGGTCCATTTTGTACTAGGAGTACTAGCATAATCAAATATTTCATTTCAGTAAATTCCAGATACGGTGTACTAATAGAGAATTTAGTTGCATTAATCCTGCAAAAAGAAAAAAATGCATAGTCTTATGCACATGAATAATTTCATCAGCTAGTAGCTGATAAGCCACATCATTGTTTTCTAACTTGCATGGACACCTCCGGAGTTGCATAAAATGGCACTGCTCTTAATCAGGAATTATTAGCATTCATGCCACAAATGAATAAAGTTCTTGCTCCCCCCCCCCCCAGTTTTCTCCACTTTTCACCTTATTTTTTATTTGTTAAATTGATGTACCTCTCTGTAGACTGAAAATTGAGGTTCGTTTACAATTTCCTTACTTTGTTTTTTTTATATTGTTCTATTTTCAGGTTTTAAGAAAGTTGTTTTTAAGTTGCTTTTTCCACCAGCTGTAAACAGCTCTGTTCCAAAGAGGTCTGTGCTAAGATTCCCTCAGTACATAGTTCTCTATTTCTGAAATAGTTGTAAAAATCTATGGAAAACAGAGTAATGTCATTTCAGCAGTGTATCATCCTGAATCAGAAACTAAAGCATGCAAACCGAAATTGATTTGTAACAGGTACCTTATTAGAAGCAAACATCAAGAAAACTAGAATCAATGTTGAAACAAAAATTTGTCTTGTAAGCAATCCTGAGTGAAATGTGTTGACACAGCATCACAATCTGTAGCCCCATTTTTGCATGCTTTTCAAAGCACAGCCATCTCGATCTGGGAGAGATGAATAATTGACTGATCACTGCATAATTCAACGTACTGTTGTAAAAATTCAAGGTCTGGCAAATTTGAAGCTTTTCTTCTTTATTGAGACTGAGGTTAAAGTTTCAATCAACCTTGAAGAAACATTTAAATAGCACAAGGATGCATGATTTATTAAAGTGCATATTATTCTTCCTTATATTCCCTCCTTCTTCATTAAGCTTCCTTACATAATGTTTATGTGAAGTTTATGAGTTGAGCAAAGATTACCTTAAAAGATAGCACTAAAGGTCAATCATCTTATTTTTCAAATGAAAAGGAAAAGCCAAAAAAAAGGAAGAAAATGGGTTTGAAAATAGGAAACATATTCACCCATATCTTTAATAAAATATCTGTGTACTTAAATACACAAATTTCCCCATTTCTATTTAGGAAAATAAATTTCTTTAATAATTACCATTAACAGTTACTTTCTGCACAGCTCATAATGGTTCCATGCAATGTTCAGCAATTAATGTCCTTTAGGATATATTGAATTCCCTAGTTAAATTACCTGTCATTGTCACTATAAAAATGATCTTCTGTGGAAGTCGGTCAAGTCTGCTTCACTTTCAAGTCGTACTACTGTTTGAGGAATGCGTTTTCAAATGAAAAGACTAAGTTCAAACATTTACATTCTCATTGTCCAAAGATATTATAGTTGCTTCTTCATAATATTGCCACAAAAACTGACTCTAGTCCAATTCTTCACTATTAATTTTCAACATTTTACAGGTCATTGCTGAATCTCAAAATAGTTTGGACTGCCTTTTCATTATTTCTTCTTTAACATTTATGTAGAGCTCTAAATTTGCATGGTGCCACCTGAGACCCAAAAAACTTTCTCAGGGCTTGTCCGCAAAAGGAGATTAGTGTGCTGTAAATGAGGATGTGAATTTGCAGGGAAACGGGTACTCTATGCTTGCTCCTTGTTTGGATATACCCGCCATAAGTTATGGGTGACTTAATGGGAGAGAATTATTTAATTTACATGATTATGAGTGTTATTGTGAAGTTTACCGCTGAATACTTTGTGCACTGTGAATTTATGCAATTTTCTGTAGAACAGAGTTCTCTGTATGAGCAGATCCTATGAACCTACTTCTGAATAGACTTATATATACTTGTGAGTAGCTTTGCTATGTAATTTAAATGCATTGAGATGACTAATATCTGTAAAATTTCTCCTCTGTATTACATATGCAAAGGCCAAACTGAATAAATAAGCAGACATTAGTAAGCTCAACACTGAGAAGGGGAGGGTAGTCACTGAAACAAGGATAACTTGATGACATTTTCTGTTCAGGAGTTGATTAAGAGTAAATATGAGAGAACTAAGTTAGATCACACAGGGAATCTGTGGAATAGAAATCTGGCAAAAAAAAAAAAAAAAAAGAAAAAAAGGAAAAAATTATGTTGAAGGAGAAGAATGAAGATATTTGAAATAATGGAGGAGAAATCTTCTTCCAAACTACAGGTACAGCATAAAGGAGACTTGAGTGAGTGTTTATTACAGCCATTGTACTTCACATTCATTTCTCACAAATTTAGGGGAAATTTGAAGGATACACCACCTTGGAGTCAGATGAAAAACATCTGAAAAAGAAAGTATGAGGATATAATAAAGACCAGAGAGGAATAAGCAGAAGAAAAGGTCGTGATATGAAATCAGTTCCATGAAAGGGAAGCTCAGTAAAATGAACCCAATTGGGAAAAAAAGAGAAGAAACAGGAGTCCTAGCAAAATACTGCTAAAAAGGGTTATTTCAGATATAAAATGTAGGTGAGAGTCATAAAACCAAAGGATTTTGGTTATTCTGGTTTTATTTCCTTATTAGGAGCTTGGTGAAACAAAATGCTAATCCTTCTTGCAAATGAAGGTTTTCAATTATAAAAGAGTTTATAATTTTTACTTTTGAGTGTAACATCTGTTCTACAGATAGTTCAGGTTATTGGTGTCCTTTGGTTGTATTTCTTGTATTAATTTTAATTAATTTTTGACAAACACAAAACCTTTTAAATTTTCATCAACCCAGCATTAAAATATTAGATTCTGTAAAAGCAAGGCAAGCCAACAAAGGCCATTTTCTTACACTGACTGTCACAGGAGAATAAAACTCAGTTGGAAAGACTTCAGAAAAACTGTTTCTTGCAATTTCTGTAGTATTGTTCCTAGTGCTTTTGCTGTAACCTAGATACCATTTGCTGAGTTTAAGCATACAGGGAATTATATTATATAATGCAAATGCTGTAATTAAATTCATATGGGCATGTATTTACCTGCACATAGCTCTGTAAATAGAAATGTAAGTAAGCTCCAAATGTATTTCAAGAATACATATTTATATCAACTCCATGGGATATTTTTTGGAGAAAAAATCCCACCAGATCAGTTTTTTGTTCCTATTAGGAATAACTGTGAATCTTAATAAATCAATCTTTGGATGTTATTTGTGTAAATTGGATGAAAACAAGTCTTTCATTGCAGAACTTGACAGTGTTAACCTTCAAAAGTAACAGAAAGCATTTGGAAGAATTTTCTTTGGAAGATTGGATTACGAATGGCAATAAATTTACTCACATCCAGATGAATACATCTAATGAATTCATATGTATTGCATTTTCATCACAAAAACACTTTGGGTGTAGGTACAATTAGGAGTCTATTACATGATGTACAAATTAAAACTTGGTATTGCATTGGTGGCTTTGAATTGATCACTGATATATTCTATTTTGAAATGAATACTTTTCAAAGGATGAAAAACCCCACGTATGTAATGTTTTTATTTTTTCTGTATCTATGTGATTCCTTTAATATGGGAGTGTGTTTCCATTGTGAACACAGAACAATACATACCTTAAACTCAATACTTTAATCAATGGCATATTCAAGCCCTCCTTACAACCTCTGGAGCATACATATAACTGTCATAAAAATGTAATTGCTGGCAAAAAATAAAAAGCAATACAGACTCTTTATTAAAATTTTATCTTCACATTTTCTACATTTAAATAGTTACTGATGACTCTGGTTATTTAACCTTTAATTTTATTTAGATATTTCTCCACTACTGCATGAGGAACATCATATTATTAAAGTTTCTTATTACCTCCCAGACCATTGGGTGGGATTTTTGGTTATGTCACTCAAAGGATCTTGCCATTCTCAGGGGATTGGTGGGGAAGCAACACTGCTACTGAATAAGATTCCTTGCCTTGAAAATGTGCTGTACTCTATTATTGATTTAGCTAGCAGGAAATAAGGGGTGACAGCTAAACCATAGGTAATATGCAATTTGAGTGAAAAAAACAATATAGCAAATGAAATGAATGAAAGGAATACCTTGTATTTGGAATAATAATTCAGTTTTTTAACTATATCACATTGCTTTACTAAATGTTATATTTTGAGCTTGAAAACACTTTTTTTCAACATAACTTTTCGCTGGAAGTGCCTATACTTACCATTTTGATAGTGTAAAGTAGAGTTGCAGTGTGCTTCACATCATAAGAAATTATGAGGATTTTCAGTATTTAATGGATATTGGAAGATATTACATCATTCATATAATCAAGATAGGACTGTTAGTATAAGCATTCTTACACATCATACATTTTTATATAAAGGTAAACCTTCCTTGTGAATTAAAGGCATCTGATCTAGGTAATCATTCATAAAATGTTAGGATTAAACAATACATGTATTCTATCTTTCAGGAAGGTTGTTGGACATTTTTGTAATTTACTAAAGTATGGCCAAGTACAAAGTTACTGAACAATTTTTGGATTGTTTTCTCCATCTAATGTAAACAATTGCTTTTCCAAAGAATATAAAGTTATAATAGACTTCTCCTGGCCACCTAGACTAACTTTCTGCCTGATTCAGATAACGGAATTTCCACAGGTGATTGTTGGCTCAATCTCATAAGCCTGTGGCTGAGCTAGAACATGTCTTTTTGAAGAACAAAACAAGACACACATACTCACCCCCTTCCCCAAATAGACACCTCTGTTTTAAAGAACACCAGTGATGGAGAGTACCCTACAACATATTTGAAAGCGTTCCAGTGGTTCACTTTTTAAAACATTTGCTTTTAAAACCCACACAGTGTATCCAGCTCCAATTTCTGTCACTGGAATTTGATTTTTTGGGTTTCTTTCGTTTTTAAAGTAAAGATTTCTTCATTCACTAATGTTGTCTCCATGTGAGAATGGTGATCAAGTGATCTCTTATTATTTAGCATACTCAGTACAAGTGGTGAAATGCAAATTTAGCGTTTCTGTCTATTCAGGGGAATAAAATAGTATCTTCATGGAAGGAGACTAAAGGGACACCAAGAGAGCCAAGGTTAACTAATTTTTAAACTCAAACATTCACAAAAAGTGTTCTTCACTTCTTGCTCAGCTGAGTTCAGCATTTCTGAAGGAAAGCATGCCCTCTGGTCAAAACCTAGCTTTATACTTCTGCATTGTCTCTCGTTTACTTTGTCAGGTAGTGACACTCCCAAAGAAGGGATCTAATGTACAGATCTTTTAAAAATTTCAGTTTCTTGATAAAGTCAGAGTACAAAGCTCAGTGTGAATCCAGTTTCAAGGTTCAGTGCAGGTAAATTAAAACCTCTCCAATAATTTCAGTCCAAAATTAAATATGACCAGAAAAATACCATAATAATGAGGATATAAATGTGACTAAACAAGCAGCGAGTATACTGATATTTATTAAATGATTCTGTGAAATATTTATTTGCAGAAGGTAAAATAAAATAATCTCTTCCCTCAAGAACAGTGCTACATCTAATACTTTGTCACCTCCTATAATCATGAAAAGAAATGCGTTTTCATTTAACATTAACATTGAAGGAACTTGATGCTCCTTCATCTATAGAAGACAACAAAAGATTTAGACCACAAGTCACAGACCAGATGATAGATAAAAAATTTGATTTTCATGTATTAGCTTTGAGTATTCTTGATCAATCTGATTTTAAACAACTGAGGATGTTGGGCCTTCATCACTTTTCTGCTCACTATTTCAATCCTAATAGTAGAGGTTCTATTGTAATAACTTTTGAAAGACATTTATAAAGAATGGATGTTTTCCAATTCCGACATGAGAGGGAAAAATTGAGACACTGCAACTTTTGCAATAAATTGTCTTCCTGTCTGTGGTCTTCCACCTCCTCCAGCTATTACTAGTTTTCCAAACAGTGTGGTTATTCTTTGGTGAAAGATACCACTGTATTCTTTCCCCCTTTAAATTGTTCTGCTAAAGCAAAGAAGGAATTGCTTTGTATTTGGAAAAAAAAAAAAAAAAGGACATAGCAAGAGATATATGTGCAATTTAAGCTGTGAAAAGTAAGAATGCTAACCTCTTTATGACTACCTATAAGAAAAGCTTTATCAGAAATTAAATGTATTAGTATACCTTCAGGATGGTCCCATATTTGTTCAAGCCTGTACACCTGTGTTAGTGTCCTGGTTTCAGATGATGGTGGTGATGATGATGATGATGATTATTTTCCTTTGCTATACTATTAAACTGTCTTTATCTCAACCCATGAGTTTGTTTTTCCATCCTCCTCCTCATCCCCTTGGGGGGTGGGAGGAGTGAGCGAGCGGCTGCCTGGTGCTTAGCTGCTGGCTGGGGCAAAACCACGACAGTTAGTCTGTGTATAAGTCCCAAAAGAGACATGGGAAGCAGTATTTCATCCTACAGTACTATTCTTTAAGATCCCTGAATAAATTGGTAATATCTGTCTATATTATTTCTGCATACATATTCTCAATTATTTTAGTACCCTATATTATTTGTTACAGGGCTATGAATGCGTATATTCCTACACATCCCATGTCTGCCTGCTTAACTCACCTGGAAGTACTATGAATTTTTTCTTGCATGAAAAAATAGCCTTTTTTTTGAACGATTCCATTTAAAAATATATATATTTTAAAGAAATGGCATACATGCATTATCATTCAGCAAATAATTCTGTAGTGGCAAAAAGTAACATACGTTCATTGTTAACCAAATAAAAGATTTTTTTTTTAGAAGATTCATATTTTTTCTAATACAATCTATTGAAAGATGTAAAGCTGGTGTAAAGGGTTTGGGAATCAGGCCACAATACGATTGTTACAATTTAGATTATATTCAGTCCCTCAGGACTTGATTGTGCCTCTAGGCACAGCCTTCAGCAAGAAATAGCGTGTAGGCTGTGTCATCCCAAGAGGGAGTGTGCCTTAGAAATACACCTCTGAAGTACAATTGACTCCTTGTTCATACATGAATTCAGCTTGTCAAGAGACTTTTCTTATTCTCGGTGTTCTACATTCAATTCCCAATGACAAAAGGATCTAGCAGTTGTGGACATGTGGGTCTGAATTCCTGACACCTAAATTAGGTGCCTAACATAGGAAAAGAGCTATCCTGGACTGTTTATAGTGCTAAAAAGGAGAAATGGAAAATGGAAAAGTAACCTCCAGAAAGAAGGCTCAGACCACTTAAGATCTGATTTGCTTTCTGGAGGTGCCTTTCATGGAGAAGTTCTCACATTAACAGTGGGAAGAACTAATGCCGCTTGAAGAACCAGGATACTTTCAGAAGGGCTTTCAGAGCAGAAAGCTGCAATGACATGCAATATTGTCTTTTCTGATCCATATTAGCTACTATAATTTACAATGACTTATCCCTTTCCCTAAGCTGGCAGCATTTGGGATCCCAGTATCCGTTCAGCTCCAAACAACCCTACAGCACCCACGGCTTCATCATGTTATAATTGCTTCCAATAAAACTTCCTCCAAGGCTTGCTTTGTTATACTTGACAACTAAACTACTGTGATCTCAGAAATTCATCTTATCAATGTTGTATCTTGCTTCCCTTTTCATTATTGCACTAGAAAGGAAATCCTAGTATGTCTTATCTGCTGGTACATGAGAAAGAATCTTCTTGCATGTACAGCGTCTGGCTGGGATGGAGTTAACATTCTTCATAGCGGCCAGGATGGTGCTGTGCTTTGCATTTGTGGCTAAAACAGTGTTGGTAACCCACCCATGCTTTGGCTGTTGCTGAGCAGTGCTTGCACAGCACTGAGGCTTTCTCTCTACCCAACAAGCTAGGGGTGGGCAAGAAGTTGGGAGGAGACACAGCTGGGATAGCTGACTCAAACTGACCAAAGAGATATTGCATACCAATATGATATCATGCTAAGCAATAAAATCTCAAGGAAAGCAGGAGGAAGGGGCAACATTCATGGTGACTTGTTTTCCTAAGCAACTGTTACCTACACTGAGGCCCTGCTTCCCAGGAAGTGGCTGGACATCTTCCTGACAATAGGATGTAGTGTACGAATTAATCTTCTTCCTTTACTTGTGCCTACAGCTTTCACTTTCCCTATTAAACAGTTATAGTCTTGAATCCACAAGGCTTCTGGCCTTCCTTCTATTTTCTCTCCATCTGACATTAGAGGGGAGTGAGTGTCCGGGTGGGTGTTTGGCTGCTGGCTGGTGTCAACCCACCACTTTGCAAAACAATGCCAATCCTCAAATACCTAAAATAAAAAATCAAAACCAGTGAATTTAGTAGAGAATATTCATAACTCTTTCTTTATATGGAGTTATTGCTTTACTTAACACTGAAAAACAAAGAAAGATAAACCCAAAATATTTGTAGTTTTCTTAATTTTTTTGCCAAATACAATTTGAAGCTGGAATTGTATTTTGAATAATAATGTCAAATTGCAATGACTGAAAATCTACTGTTGCTACTGTATATTGTAATTCTATTTTGTTTCAACCTGATAATTATTACTATTTCACCCAGGAAAAAATCCAAATCCTACTTCCAAGTATTTTTTAAGTTTGTATTGCTTTGTAAAAGAATTTTTCCATGTATGTGCTCTGCATTATGAAATACGTGGCCACCCATCATATAACCCAATGACCAACACTAATTTCAAGTAAAAGCACAAGAAACTTGCTTTGCAGACTCATCATATGTGCCATTTCCATCTGCTAACCAATCCATACAATTCTAGAAATGTAAGTAGTTTTCATCTGATTATTCAAATGAAATAAGCAAATGTAGTGTGTGTTGCACGTTTCATTTAGAGAGGAGAAAGTATGGAATAACACCTTTGGACTTACCTGATTTTCAGATAGAAAAATAAGAACTCGATACAAAAAAAGGGTGCAGAAGTCCCTCCAAATAGGAGTTCTAGAGACTGCTTATAGTTCATCTGGTACCCTGGGGAGAAATACAAGTATTGTGATGAAAAATATGCAAGCTAGAGTCCAGTCCTGCTGTGAGATCTACCCAGGTACAACCTAGAGCGTGTACAGAATCCATCTAAATCAATGCCATTCTGTCAGGGCACAGAAGTCTCCCATGGATTACACTTGAAGGTCTGGATCTGGTCAAAAGATCATGAAATAAACAGCTGAAAATGAACAAGAGATGGCATGAATGAACTATATAATCAGCCTCCTTAAGAAAAAAAAAAGTCTATATTGACTATATTGTCAAAGAAATGAGTTAAAGCTGCTATGAAGATGCCTTATCATTTCACTAATGAGAGTAGGAATGAAGGTGATTAAACTGTATAATTCACTCTGTGGCATGCTAAAATGTAGAGCTGGTAAAGGAAATTTTTCTTTTGTTCTTCAAGGATGCATTTTATGAGAAGGCTTTTATTTACTATTATGTATCAGGACTCAAAAAACCTTTTTAGTATGTTTATCTATTTTAATTTCAAACACAGATGAATAAATAAGTACTTTTGCAATATGAAAAATACAACATATGTTTTCGCTTTCATTGTATTTTCCACAGTTTAAAATTTCAAAATAAATGACAGAGTTGTTAATAGGCTGTAGAGGATTTTTTCCTGTCCTCCCTTGATTTATTGCTGCAGAGTGTAAACTGATGTGGAAACAAGTGAGAATTCCCCTGCGAAATGTTCTAAAATCCAAATTCCTCATGGAGAGGAGAAAAATATTTGAGCAGAAACAATCATCCCCATGTGTATAAGCTTTGAATAATAACAGCCTAGTTTCTACATTTCTTTTGTTCATGATGTATCAATCCAGTATGAAAGGAAACATAAAACCAGCACATATATAAACCAAATGTCCAACAGCAAAAGCTTTAACAAACCCTAATTATTCAGGTGGTTAAGGAACAAGCTAAATAGCAGCACTAGTACACTGTAAATTCTTGCGGCTGACACAGAAGTGGTTATGACAGCTTTCACATTATCTCATTGCAGTATCGAGGCAGTAGTCGCAGCTGGCTCATATGTCAAAATGTGTCAGGACTTAAATGGTAAAACAGGAGTGCAACAGCAATTGGCTTTTCAATCAATAACGCAATCAATATATTTCACAGATATTTTCCCATATCTAAATTACTCTGCAGAGATGAGGTAGCCTGACTGAGTGTTTATAAATCAATAAAACACACAGCTAAAGGACATCTGCTCCTGTTCTTTCACTTCAAGGTGCAGTTTGCCTTTTATTTCCAACTCTCTCTTATTTAAGAATGTCCTTTTGAGAAAAAACAGCCCTCTTTTTGCACACAAATCAGTTTTGAGTTGCATTATGCCTATAGACTGTTTTTGTTAATAATTGTGTACTTCAGTTTTAAATAGGTGTAATGGGCAGTTTCTACAGGCAACAGAGCTAAGAATTAACTTTCATTTCAGATGTGTAATATACATATAAACAGGTATTTTATATCGCATTACATTTTTCTGTAAGTACAGTACAATGCACACAATTTTGAAATCCCCCTAACCTTACACAATGCAATTTTTTTCCCAAGCAAGAGAATTCCAGAAGATTCTCAGCGATATTTTGTAGAACAGCTTCCTCTCAAAGCATCATTTTTTTGATGATCTTTGTTCACTAATCTATTCCATTTTCAGCAGCAGATGTATAAAAGATGGCAGCTCATTACAATATTGTTATATGAAATTACAGAATTTGCCTTCTGCGTTTTTTTTTTGTTTGTGAAGAAGTGACTACAGGTAAGGATTTGTCATTCAATGTCTATCATCAGAATAATTCCATAAGAGAAAATGATTTTATTATTTTCCTGTGTATAATTACAATATATACGGATACTATACTTATGCATATATATACAGGTATATACTACACACAGATATACATGCAAATACGTGTGAAGCTTTGCAGTACTGGAGTTAATTATATGAGTTAATGCATATAGGTGTTCATCATTGTCTTGTGCACTACACGTTTTATTTATACAGTGTTAAGAGCTGAAAATGTGTCTCTAAGTGTGCACTTTTAACACAAAAAGACTTAATATGTTTTAGCCTTATCCCTCTTCTGCTTGAAAATTATATCAGGCATGAAAAAGAGAGTAACAAAAACAATTACATCTTTCAGGTAAGACAGCCATATTCTGTCAAGAAGTACATAAACCTAAGCAAATTGCATTTCCTAATCTAGGTGTTCCATTAAAAATAGATTGTCACCTTGGTGAACACCAACTAATCTTATCATGTTATATCTTTAGCTCACATGCTGTGTTATTCTCTCAATATATGCAATGCCTCTCACATCTGAGATCCACCTCTGAACAACAGCTGATACACAGTCAAAACACAAGTTAGGATCACAGTGGTTCCCTGGTTCACTTACTCTGAGTATTTTATTAAGATTTTTACTGAATCTATTACTATATTATAGCATTTTAGAGGATTTGTATTAAATTTCGTAATATAATTTGAATATAGCTTTAACTGGAAAAGCTCCTGTTAAATGAGTCCAAGATCTCACACACCTCATTTCCAAATTAGCAAAGAGATACTGGGAAGACTTTTTTGGTGGCAATAGCTGACTAGATACAGCAATACTGAAAGAAAATCTTGAAAATATTAATATTATATAAAGAAAAAACCTCCACATCTTGTGGTACTTTAAAGGATGGTTTCAACCAAGTTGAAGGGTTTTTTTTACAACACTTTATATAAAAATTGCCATAGTATCCTTTTTTAATTCCATTTTAAAAAATTTTCACCTTTTGAAGGTGCATCTGAATAATATTGATGAACTGCAAAATATTTTCATTGCCTTGTTAGGAGTGTTTAGCAGCCTTGTTTAAATATTAAACTCATGCAAAATAGACTACAGTAAGAAAATACCTTTTTTTTTCTTAGTTTGCAGAAACATTAAATGAACATAACGACTGACTTCATCATAAAATGTTCTCAGATTATTCCCCATTAATATAATTTTGATAAGACTCTGGAATGACTGAAACTGCTAAGTTTTTTACAGCTTTTGAAAACAATTTATTGTTTCAGTGACTGAGCTCTGTGGAATCCTAAGTTACAAATTCCTACAAGTGTCGTTAAAACCATTCTCATCCATTGTATATAAGTGTCAGAAATATTTTTAGAGACCTGAAAATCTATTAAACTTCCAGCTGAAAATGTATCTTAAGCTGCAAGTCAAACTCCCAGCAACCATAAAGTGCTTAATACGTTTATATTTGAGAAGCTGTAAAATGAGAGAACACTGCTGGGAACTTGAAATTGAAACTAGTTGAAGAATGCCCCTGGTGACATGAACTTTATTTTAAGTAAGAGCTGGTCAAAATGCAGTACTTGAGCTTTGCAAAATGTGGCATCAACATTACCAAAGGTGTTCTGTTTTGGAAAGTTGTCCAGCATTTTATTTTGGGAATATTCACATTCCTTGTCTTTCAGAAGATGACAAAGAAATGAACCTGTAGTACTGGGAAAAATGCTTAAGGAATCTCATAAATTGGTTTTGTGTGTGTCCTGGGTAGGCATCCCTTCTTGAAGATCATATGCTTTGGCTTTATCACAGTGTTTCACGTTTTCTTTCAAAATTATCCTCTGTCCTATGTGGTGTTGCCTGAGGAAGTCTAGTAGTCTGAAACCTGCATGAATGATCTATAAATGTTCTTGAATTTAAAATTTGATGTGAGGGATTAGAAATAAAGAGAAAATACTAGATTGGATGACATGGAAAAAACAAGTGACAATACTCCTTGGAAGAAAGAAAAAAAAAAAAGAGAGGACAAGAAAGGAGAGAAAAATTTGGTTTTTTAAAGAATAGTCATAAAACCAACAAGCTAAAGTGTTTTCAGGCATTCACATTTAGAAATAATTAAATGGAATATATAGACAAAAATACACCTATAAATTACACTTTCACTGAAAGTGTCATCAGGTTGAATAATAACCAGGATCATATACAGTCAGCCCAGTTTCTACTTCTGTTCTTACAGACTATATAAAGAGTAAAGGTTAACCTGTGGACTGTAAACTATATTCTAATTATATGAGTACATAAATCAATAAGCCCTCAAGGGTATAAATGATGGTAGAGGAACACAGCGGATGACAAAGCAGGAACCAGGAGCAACATAATGATTAAAAGGCCTAACAGCATTCTTAGAGTGAATGAAGGGAAGCATAATATTGGCCTGATCACGTTTATTTTGTTGGCGAAAGCAAAGGGTTTGAGTGTGCAAAAGTGTGAGCAGCTAAGTAGTCTCAGAAACTACCAAACACATTTCTTTTATACAACTTAAAGGTCTGGTAAATGAGGTTATACACCATCTCTGTGATATATTGTGTGGGAATACAGGAAAAAAAAACCAAAACAAAACAACTGTCCTTGGGCTAGATAGCTTTGGCCCCTTATTCATCTCTAAATAAAAACAGCCTGTAGTTGGTTCATGTAGAACTTTATCTCAGCAGAATAGGGAACTAATCTCTCTCTAGCACCTCTGTACTATCTCATGAAAGTAAATGCTGAAGACGGAAAATGGTTTGAGACTGAAATACCTATCTTTAACGTTTGATGGTTAATGGAGAGCTAGGCCCAATTCTGATACCCAATACAGGCATCTACAAATGCCTTTTGGGGCACCTTAGCCTATTCCTGCTGGATTCCAGTCACTGGTCCAAAGGACATAGATGTCCTATAGGTCTTGTTTTACTGCCATCTTACATGCATGTTTTTAATACCTGGAGTATTTCAGATGCTACAAGTTGACTTAGTGCTGGTAACTGAATTGAACCCCACATGGTATTGGTGCCTCTTGGAAAAGCTGTGTGGTGTTTCATAAGGAATGTGAGCTATGTATAGAGTTGTGAAAGGCAGTTTCCTAAACCTATACATTGGCTATCATTCTATACTAAATTATATATCTTTCAGAGTTATCTCTATGCACCTTACAAAATCCATAGAATACACTGATATTCTATAGCACCCTTCCAGTGAGTTTGGGAAAAATCTGTTTGTCAGAAGTTTGTTAGAAACTTATCAAAATGATATAGGAAAAAAAACATTGAATACATTGCAAGAAGATGCATTTGTCCAATGTAATCTGCCAAAGGTGAAGTAATCTGTCAACAGAATCGTTGGCTGATTCAATGGAAAGTCCGTAAGGTGTATAGAGGTTGTCTGTATTTTTTCTTAATATTTACTTTATGTTACTACAAATAGTGAAAATTAGCACAAAATACTTATTCTCTTATTTTGATAAGAAGATCTTTTGTGACATCTGAATAACCCTTATCTTCAGAGTTTTTCATGCCTAGATCATATAGTGAATCTGATTTGCATTTTAGATTATGTCTTTTGGAAGTCAGACAATTTATTCATGACAACAAGTTGTGAGAAGCTGCAATTTTTTTTGTTGAGTGACCCAAGTTAATGGAAGTGTGGAACACAACCTCTGAGAATTTTTTCCACTCTCTCAGGCCTAACTACTGCATAGAGTGAGAGATGGCCTTTCAGCTGTTAGCTGCTCAATTTTAAATGGTTTGTTGATCTGGGCAAAGAATGCTGAGCATTCTGAGATGCCAAGGCTGGCTCCAAGTGATAATGAACACAAACTAAGGAATGTGGCTAAGGAATACATTGCCCTCTTCCTATATAAAGCTCTAGCCAAAGGAATAACTTTGCAGGACAATGAGGAAGTCTTTGAGTTGGATGTTTTTTTCTTGCAGCACTGAGGGAATACATTGACAAGAGGGGTGGGGTAGCTGAAATCATCTGAAAGAGAGTAAGAGCATAAAAGATGAGCATACTGTATGAGGGGACATTATATAATGAGATAACACAAATTCCCAAAACTAGGAAAATAAATTATACTTACTTGTAAGAATGACAAAAAATTCTTAACAGTAATAAAAAAAAGATTGCACAGGTAAAGTTGTTGGCCAAATATTATAGAAATAATTTAAATTATGAAAATGAAGATACTACATATGCAGCTGTGACCAATGTATAATAACGGGATCAGCTATTTTTTCTGAAGTGTTAGAAAATTCATATGAAACTCAGGGTCTCATGGCAGTGCACCCAAGGAGGCATTCCTCTGTCTTTGGTGCACAAAAGTTTCACCAGATGCACCTGTCAGGAGGCACAGAATATAAAACATTCACTTCCCTAAACAAAAGGAAATGCCATTTTAAAGGCTGAGGAGGTATCTTCCTAGTGCAGCAGATGTCCTGCATGTCCTATACCATATCTTCGGGCTTGGACAAACTGAATAAATGGCATTACAATGGACTTTAGGTACGTCTCTTTGGGCAACTGAATCCTGGCTAGATAGCCATACCATCTATTTTTCTCCAAGAATAAAGAGGCATCATTGAGAAACAGTCTTTGCAACGCAGAGGGCTAAAGTTAGGAAGTGGAAACATCACTCCATATTCCTTAACTCCTGTTCAGAAGACAACGCTGGAAACCACTTGCATATCCAAAGAACAGAAGAATGTTGTAAAGCTCACAGAAGTTACCAGGAAGAGCATTTATAAAGCTATTTACCCTTGGCTTGCTTTAGAGTAAGTTCATCACAGAACTGTACGCTCATGTTCAGGTCACATAATAATATGAAAAATACCATGCAGTCACAGAAACTCTACCCTCTGTAGCCTGTCTAAGCAGGATTCCACAGATGTTTTTAAAAAAATCTTCTGGTACAAACTTGTAGGACATAGCTATCCTGGATACCATTTTATACGATTTTTAAAAATATAGAATAATTATACATTTTAACTTTTTTTTTTTCCTAAAGTACCCCCAAATCTCACTTTGGAGATTGCTTTCCTTTCATTGTTATTAATTTAACTGTTATGATAAGAGCTATTGTCAGTCAGGATCAGGTACCTGTTGCTCTAGGGGTTGAAATCACTGAGAGTAAAGCTTTACACAGTCTAGCTCCAAGCAATTGTCCTGACACATTTCTGCTCAGCCACCATAACTGCCGGTAAAATGAGAGTTTCAGCTGCAAATGGTAGCCTGAGGTATATTGCTAGAAACTTTGCTATTGCATTAAAGATTTGGGATCCATTAGGTAATGAATGGATTACACTGAGCAACTAGAGAAGATTAATTGGTTATTGTTTGTAAATTGCTTTGCAGAGAGTAAGTCTCACAGAAGTGCTCTGTATTACGTTTATTAACGGACTATTTTTATCTGTAGTGGATATCTTGCTTTGCCATTGTTCATATGCATAAAGGGAAACTGTAATACTTTTCTTCAGACCAGTGTTCAGAACTTCAAAAGAAATTACTTTTAAACCTGACTAGTCTGATTAATGTTTATCAAGAATGAGGTGTGATACTGTGTTGGGTGTGGCAAGGTTTTGGTAGCCGGGGGGTGGGGCTACAGGGGCGGCTTCTGTGAGAAGCTGCTAGAAGCTTCCCCTGTGTCTGACAGAGCCAATGCCAGCTGGCTCCAGGATGGACCCACCGCTGGCCAAGGCCGAGCCAATCAGCGCCTCTGTGATAACATATTTAAGGAGAAAAAAAAAAAAAAGCCAACCAGTTGGGGGAAGTTTTTGCAGCCGTAGAGAGAGGTGTGAAGATGTAAGAAACTCTGCAGACACCAAGGTCAGTGCAGAAGGAGGGGGCAGGAGGTGCTCCAGGCGCCAGAGCAGAGATCCCCCTGCAGCCCGTGGAGAAGACCATGGTGAGGCAGGCTGTCCCCCTGCAGCCCATGGAGGGAGGATGAGGGGGTGTAGAGATTCCACCTGCAGCCCGTGGAGGACCCCACGCCGGAGCAGGTGGAGGCACCTGAAGGAGGCTGTGGCCCCATGGGAAGACCACACTGGAGCTAGCTCCTGGCAGACCTGTGGATCCATGGAGAGAGGAGCCCATGCCAGAGCAGGTTTGCTGGCAGGACTTGTGACCCCGTGGGGGACCCACGCTGGAGCAGTTTGCTCCTGAAGGACTGTAGCCCGTGGAGAGACTCCATGTTGGAGCAGGGGAATGATGAGAGGAATCCTCCCCCTGAGGACAAAGAAGCAGCAGAAACAACGTGAGTTGAACTGACCGTAACCCCCATTCCCCGTCCCCCTGTGCTGCAGAGGGGGGAAGGAGGTTGAAGCCAGGAGTGAAGTTGAGCCCAGGAAGATGGGAGGGGTGGGGGGGGAGGTGTTTTAAGACTTGATGTTATTTTCTCATTGCTCTACTCTGTTTTGTTTAGTAATAAATTAGATGAATCTCCTTTCTAAGTTCGGTCTGTTTTGCTCGTGATGATAATTAGTGAGTGATCTCTCCTTGTCCTTATCTCGACCCAAGCCTTTTGTTATACTTCTCCTCCCCATTGTGCTGGGGGAGGGGTGAGCGAGTGGCCACGTGGTACCTTGCTGCCGGCTGGGCCTAAACCACAACAGATATGTAGCTGTAAAGAAAGGAAAGAATGCGTATAAAAAAGTATTTTAAATGTTTAAAGAGAAACCTCAGCAGATGCTATGCTAACAGGAAATTTTCAGGTATGACCTAGCAATTCAGATAACAAGTCCTTAAAAATCCAGCCATAAGCTTTTGTCATATCTTCTCTATCTCCTTAAGTCTTCTAGAAATATACCCTTTCCTGACTAATACTTTACAGGATATTATCATAGAGCCAATACTTAAAAGATTTAAAGAATCTTTGTTTGAGAAAGAATAAGGAAAGGATTGATATTTATATCAAAATTATCAGAAATCTTAATTTTAAGAAAAAATATCTTTTAGTATGGTTACATTTTTTTCATCTGCCATGAACAATAGAATAGAATCTCTATTTCTGAGCTTAATTTCTGAAGATCTTGTGTCAGACATTCAAGAGCGTTCAGATATTTGAAGGTGCAAACTGATATTTACAGAAGAAACCAACAAAAAAGGCTAGTAGCAAACCTATGCCTAAATATTTTTTCACCCTTAATCTCATGTGCCTAACGTAACACTCTAGACTATTGTCACTCCTGTAAGATTACAGAGATTCTTATATTCTCTGATAAATAATTTCTAGAAAACCCCCAAGGTATGACTCCTGTGGCATGGAATATTATTATTGGTATGTTCTTATATAAACAACACCACCACTTATAAACTTGGTAAAACACCACCCATATCTAGAATGGAAATTAATGTAAAGGAGACATGGTGGTGCTGGTAAACGTATTCACAGTTAACATATGGATATGGTCCACTGCATATTTGCTTTGCCTCCCTTGCCATTTTAGTAATCCATGCTATTATCTTAGGGGCTGTTCTGTGCTAATATGGCTGTAAGTCTTCAAGACTACAGCAAGCTCACACCTGGCCAACTAAGTACATAGACCGAAGATCTGTCTGCAACCCTTTATGCAGAATATTTAAGAGATAAGACACGAATCCCCATTTAAGACATAATACACACTTTTCTCTTAGCTAGCAGAAAGAAAGCAAGAAATTAATGTAGATTCCTATCAGTGTTATCTCAGCGTCTTTTTGGGGTATTCATTACACACTTTTCAACCTCTTTCAAATTCAGATAGCTAGTAGAGCAGCTACATCACGCAGCTAAATCCTAAGCATCTCTAATGACTTAGAATCATAGAATGGTTTGGGTTGGAAGGGACCTCAAAGATCACCTAGTTCCAACCACCCTACTGTGGGCAGGGACACCATCACGAGACCACGTTACCCAAAGCCTCATCCAACCTGGCCTTAAACACTTCCAGGGATGGGGCATGCACAACCTCTCTGGGCAACCTGTGCCAGTGCCTCACCACCCTCACAGTAAAGAATTTCTTGCTAACATCTAATCTAATCTAAACCTACCCTCCTTCAGCTTAAGGCCATTACCCCTTGTCCTGTCACTCCATGCCCTTGTAAACAGTCCCTCTCCAGCTTTCTTGTAGGCCCCTTCAGGTATGGGAAGGCCACAATTGGATCTCCCCGGAGCCTTCTCTTCTCCAGGCTGAACAACCCCAACTCTCTCAGCCTGTCCTCATAGGAGAGGTGCTCCAGCCCTCTGATCAGCTTCATGGCCTTCCTCTGGACTCTCACCAACAACTCGATGTCTCTCCTGTACTGGGGCCCCCAGAGCTGGACGCAGTACTCCAGGTGGGGTCTCACAAGAGTGGAGTAGAGGGGCAGGATCACCTCCCTCGACCTGCTGGTCACACCTCTTTTGATGCAGCCCAGGACACAGTTGGCTTTCTGGGCTGCAAGTGCACACTGCCGGCTCATGTTGAGCTTCTCATCAATCAATACCCCCAAGTCCTTCTCCTCAGGGCTGCTCTCAATCCATTCTCTGCCCAGCCTGTAGTTGTGCTTGAGATTACCCCGACCCATGGGCAGGACCTTGCACTTGGCCTTGTTGAACTTCATGTGGTTCGCATGGGCTCACCTCTCCAGCCTGTCAAGGTCCCTCTGGATGGCATCCCTTCCTTCCAGCCTGTCAACCACACCACACAGCCTGGTGTCATCGGCAAACTTGCCAAGGGTGCACTCGATCCCACTGTCCATGTCGCCGACAAAGATGTTAAACAGTGCCGGTCCCAATACTGACCCCTGAGGAACGCCGCTCATCACCATTCTCCACTTGGACATTGAGCTGTTGATCACAACTCTTTGAGTGCGACCATCCAGCCAATAGATTCTTCAGTAGATTCTTGCCATTCTAGCAGTGAAATGTACAGAACAGATTTGTTGAGTCCGTATACCATTGTTTCACTAACTGAACAGAGGCTCTTATCACTCAGACACACTTAAGTGTGGAATCATAACTTAGTGTCAAAGCCACATGTTTGGACACTATTTATTCCTAATGATGGGTCAGGTTAAAACTAGACCAGATATGTATAACAGAACAGAGTATTTCATCCTTTAAATGATTTTAAATAGTCAGAAAACACGTGTATATTATGTCTTTCACTTCAGTGATGCTATATTTCAGGTATTACAAAAGTACTGTAACGTCATCTGTGTAATCCAGCAATACATTTAAGTCAGATTCTCCGTATTGGATTTTTCAGTTATACAAATCAGTGTTTGGAAGAATCCCAATTATCTGATGTTGAAAATATTGATGAGGTGGTAAACTGCTGTGGTGGCAAAATCTGCTCAAGCCTTTTACAATATTAGATACATATCGTGATGCCTAATATTGTAGTGCCATAGGTAACTTTCCCATTACATAGCATGTTCCCATTATAAATGTGATTTGTGACATTTTTGCTAACTACTGTCAGAAATAATCCATCATTGAACATCTTTTACATTATCCTTTGGGATTCCTTTGAGAATTTGGTAATTTAGCACACATGTAAATGTGCATCATATGATAATATTCATTTTAAGGACGTTATTTCAAGGTATTTTCAGTAGACATCAATGCATAAACAAGCAAGTACTTTACTATTGGAATGTCTTGTGTGTTGAATGGGCTGGATGAAATTTCCTACATGAATAAAATTAATTAGTAGAAAAGCACTGACATTAAATGTTTCTGATATGCAGCTAAGCAACTCCGTCCCAAATTTCTCCACTTCTACAACTAAACAAACACACAAAAAAAGGTCTGATCTCTTAAAAATGTAAAATGTAGGAAAAACATATGGAGATAGCAATATTTTACTCCTTTTCTATGGGAAGAATGAAAGCACTTCTCTGCTGTAAACGAAGGGATGAACAGAAGATAAAAGCCTGCTATAGGAGAGTTTAGGAATAGTCTGTTCATTGCACCTTTCATATTAGCAATTTAAGCCTTAATTTTGCTCTGCACTTTGTGATTGGGATCAAGGGAAATATACTGTCATTTTACTTTGTTAATGAGTTATTTTGGGGAAGGAGAAAAAAGGGTACTTTAAATGGGTGTGGAAGACTATACTTAGTGCTAAGCAATGAAGAAAGATGGCTATAATGTCTGGAGGAGTGCAGCACGGCAAAACATAGTGTTCTTAGCTCTTTATTTCTGTACCTATTGCAGTCATTTCCAGCTGTGCAAAGACTGTCTGTCAGACTGATAGTATAGCATATTTTGTTTTAAATAGCAAGGAAGAACTTGATGTTTGCAAGGACCGATACAAAGATTGTGACAATAGCTGGTTTGTAATGACAATGCTGCAGAAGTGTTTTGAAAAAATTAAATGCAAGCAAAACTCTCTAAGATTATAGTATTACTCTTCCAGTCAATTGGTAATGTTTTTGGATCAGTGGTAGATAAACAAGTATATAGTTTACCTGTATTTCTCATATGTTATTTTCCCTTGCAAATTACCTAGACAGAGAAGAAATCTTGACATAGCACAAATATAAGATGTGAATTAAAGTACTGAAGAATTCAAAAGGAAATTGAAAATAAAATTCCAGCTTCACTTTCCTTGAATAAAGGCATTGAGAGTGATGGGAAATTCATATGACATAAAGGAGGGCAGAATTACACCCATTCTCTTGGTTCTTTTTGAAAGCATGTAACATGGTGTTTGAGGACTGAATTTACATTACAGTTTGGGCTCAGTTTCAAGTAGTCACACAAAAGTTATGGTTATTATTCGTCCATTCATTGAGAATAACTTTTAATCATCCAAAGAGACCCTGTACAATTCTTAACATATATTTGTGCAGAAGAAAGATAAATATACTTGCTAAAAGTTAGAAAATAACTGCTGGATTCACGAAAAGAAGGGAAATCCTCCAAAGACTAGTGCTCTGCTTTTTATCATACATTTTAGAAGATTTTGTCTGCTGTATCCAGAAAAATTAAAAAGTTCTGGTATCACAGACACCAATGATTTATCAGAAGTATGGCACTGGCTAGTAGCAGGATTTCTAAATAAGATATATGTGCCAGGAGTTAAAGGAAATGTTTTGTGGAAAGCAACTTACCACATGTATATGAACTCCTGATTACCTTGGTCTATGGATACTCTTGGCACTACAGTTCCCACAACTACATTATTTTCCATAAATTATAGAAACAACAGAACTTTTATGTATTTAAATCCTCTCAAAAGTTGTGTTAATGCTACAAAATTAAGCTGTTGTTTAGTGTGTTTCCTGAGAAAAATGCTTAAATATATATTTTAGTGGCAGGTTACTGGCAAATTTATATTCATTCATATTTGTTTTCACTAAATTAATGTACAATGAAGAGGTGAATTTAAGTAAGCAGGATTGTAATCTTCTTCCTAATAAGGATGATGGACAAATATCATATCATAAGACTGAAAATAAAAAGTCTGGCACCTATTAAGAGGAAGAAAGCATCTGACATTGATTACCCACTGAAATAAATATTTATTTGATTTATTTCAGTATATTTTATACACTGTTTCACAAGACCAGGAAGTTTTGTTCTGGAGAATAAATTGGTTAATGTATGCGCTTTTATCGTTAGGAGTCAGAACACAGCACTGGCAAGTTCAGTGTAGGAATCTAGATGGATTTATAGTGATCAGAGAACTTCCAGCTGCTCATAGAGGTGTGTATCAGAACAGGATGAAGAAATTAGATGAGGCTGGACAGCCACACAGATTGATAAGCTGCTGTATGGAATTCAGGCATTCCACTCTATTTTAGAGTGCTAGGTAAAGTCCTCTGGTGCTCTATTAGCTATCTTGTAGGCCAAAATGACTTGGGTCTTTTGATGAAATGAGCCACATACAGAGACATACTAGGAAGCATTTGCTATCTCTTAGTCCACCACTTCTTCACTCCTTGGTTAAGCATCATGTAGCACGTAAGAATTTGCATTTCCATTAATAATTCCTAAACAATAGCTCAATTTTATTTTTTTTCCTCTGTCTACAACTTTTTCCTTTGCAGCACTTTTATCTTATTTTTGCGGTGTGAAAATATTTGCTAAATGGAATTCTTAAACAAAGCTCTTGATAGTGGTTTGCTATACATAATATTCAAGTCAGGAAACTGGAAATATTAACCACAAGAAGTTTCCTTCCTCTTGGCTAGTGATTTAGTAAGTATTTGTGAGTTTCTGCTGTATTTCAGACACAGAACTCTTAACAAAATAAAATAATTTGGAAAACTTGTCAATTATATTGTAATTATTTCAAACAGAAGAAATGTAAGAAAGGCATGAGAGAGAGTATGTTAGCTAATCAGTTTAACAAAATGAGTCTTCTGTCTGAATATCTGCCAAATATCAGTCAAGATATAGAAAAAAGAAGTATTTTTAGGCTTGGGAGCAGAATCATGTTCTTTGTATGGATTGAAGAACACAATCTTTATTCCCACCATTTTAAAGTATGGATTTTAGAGACTTCAACATAGGACATCAACTCATATTATTGTAATCATGCTAACACACAGAACATTGAAAATGAACCTTATTTGATTTGATGGCTCATTACTTGCTTTCACAAAAGCACTCTGAGAACACAGCATATCAAATTAAAACACACGTAAAAAGCAGACTTTTGAAAAGGTCCTGAAATGATCCTGAGAAAGGAGAGTATAGTCCATCTACAGCTAACTATTGAGTGTAAATATAGCATCAGTGATCCAAAAGAGAAATACACGGAGGAATGTGACTTAGATTATAACAAAAGGTGTGTGCAGGGGTGGGGGGGTGGGGGGGAGGGGGCTTTTCTCAATGGAATATGAAAGGGATTTCCCAATTTCATGGGGTACATATTGACCTGTATATCGGTTGTTTCCCACTCTGTACTGCTGTGAAAGACTTGTGCAACACAGAGCGCACCCCAGCCATGTGCATCAAACAGTATTACCTCATGCTCTCCACCTTTACGCTGCGTCCTGTTTTCCCCACGCAGTATTGCCATAAACTCCATACTCTCACACTTACCGTCTTCATCTCACAGTATTATATCACAGCTACTACTTTCAGAAACCTTAACCCATCCCCATGCTCCTTCTTCCTGGCAGCACTTCCTTACAGAAGGAACGTTTTTTTGAGAAAAGTGCATGTATCCTTTAGGATCCACAGTAGTACCTGTTTGAAGAATTTTCTTGTAAAAATATCAGGATGAGCCACTTGCTATCTAGGCATCTCTCTTTGATTTCAAGTTCTACTTTAGTGATTGAGAATTTTAAATTTAGGCTTTAATAAGCTGAATTGTAAACACCTATATGTTTTATTAGCTACAGCCCATATTAATATTTCTTTACAAAAATATAAAAACACTTACAAATTGTACTTGGAGATGGAAACCAGATCCATCATTGCGTTTGCCATGTTCTCAGACCATCCATTGGACTAATGATTTAGAGAACAGGAATAGGACGATACATAATTTCCGTCTTTATTAAAATTCTGTTTGAGATGACCAGGTTCTGACAAGAGCAGAGCAATTCCAGAACATAATGAGGTGCAACTCTAATGAGTTCAGACAACTCCAGAGAAAGGCTGAACTTTTCATTCCAAATGTGTGATTTTTAGGATCATGGTTTTGATCATGGACACCTGAATTTTGTATGTGTGCTATTTGTTACTATTATTTTACTTCCAGCTCATCTGATTCAAGTTTATGTGTAGCACAGAATATAACTTAAAACAGGAAAACTTCCTTACCACAATAGTAGAGATCATTTTTTAAATCTCCTTTTGCTCTATGCATTCTCATGTTAAAACATGGTGTGGTTATGGAAACCTGAATTGCTTGCTAAACATAGAATTTTTCAACAAAGAAAATTACGTTCTTGAATTCAGACGCAGATGATACTCTTGTGCATCTGACCAGAGACTTTTGGAACCAGATCACTGGATTTGGGGAATTACAAAATCCCAGCTAGTGTCAGTACTGTCTTCCTGATCAGTATGGAGCCTATGGATTCTTAATTCCTGTCTGAGCTTGGAAAAATGAAGACAGTAGTAATGGGAAGAGTCATAGAGGATTCCTCTTGAGAATAGAGGTGAGTGCTTAGCAGCTTGATAGCTGTGAATTTCAGTCTTTTACATAAGGACACAAAGGGTTCAATTCAATTGCTCCAAAAGAGATAGCTACTGCCAATTAAGATGACTTAAGACATCTGACAACTCCATGGAGCTATGAGATATGACACAGGATCGAACTCCTCTACAAAAGCAGCTGGAGACCAAGTGGTTTACCTGAGGGCATCTCGAATGACCTTGGTGAGGGAACTGAACTGAGACCATAAGCTGCAATCCATCCTAAGACACCTGAATTTATCTCTCTCTATGTGAGTCAGATGCTAAAAATTCAGTTATAGACAAATGAAGACCTTAGCAAGTCAGCCAACGGAGCCTAGAAAGCATTTCCGTTGACCAACTTCTAGCATCCCCCCTGAGGGGAAACTCTTTAGGCTCCATTTACTGTATTGACTATATCTTGAATGCATAGGACCCTTACAGCTGACATCTAGATATTGACATATAGACATCTACATCTGGAGCTGCACACATAAAGGTGGAATAGGAAGGAGGAAGAGAAAGGAACTCCAGAGGCAAGAAGAGAATTCCACAAGGTTTCAAAGAAAATTAGAAATAGTAAAAGAGCTCTGTTATATGACTGTTAAGGGAAGGAACTAATTTATATATCTTATCAACATGTGCTGTATACATTATTAAACTAGTGTTGAAAGGGTAAATGTGGCATATTGATACATGGTGCTTTAGCAGAATACTTCAAACAGATCAGCTGACTAAGATAAGTTCAGAAATTAAAAAAATAAACAATGGCATGTAACTGATATCAGTGAGCTGAATTCTATTATTGATGAATTAATTAAATATAGACTGGGATATGTATGAAGACAAGTGGAAATCAAGAAGCATGAATAAGAATGAGTATCTGTAATTGAAGAAAGACTTTAAGAAAAAAACATGAAAGAAAAAAAGTGAATTTGAGAGCCTAGAGGTACCTTACACTATAACATAAGCAAACAGATAAACAGACATTATCTGCTGGTAGTATTCTATCATACCAAGGAAAATTCAACCCAACATCTCTATCAGAAGTGAACTGAAGTTATATTAAATAAGATGAAATATAGATTACTTGAAAAAGAACCTGTATTGCTTAGGAAGCTGAAAAAATAGAATACAAGTATGTGAAAAAATAAAAGATGAGTAATTGAATATTTCTGAACCATTTAGAGGAAACAGACTGAGAGTGAGCCAGTTTGGCAGGATAGAGAACACTCACAAATAACAAATTTACTATAAAAATGTTATTGGAAAAATTAAAATTACTTGGACTAGACAATACAGAAGCAAGGAAAGTTTGCACACTTGTGTGAAGTATGAACCGTCCCTTGTTTGTGGGCAGTTTGGGTTTGCAGTAAAGTCAATAGGAGTCAACATACTAACCACCTGGTAGAACTGGACAGATGGCGTATAGTGTGTGCAGTTCATATTTTATTTAATTCTCTGGCAGAGGGAAAGAATTACAGGTCAATATTTGTCAGGAAGTGCTGCAGCTAATGAATAAAGGAGAATAATGTGTATGAGCTTTTTACTTTCTTTTTACTTGGAAAGCTAGTGACTCTGTTAATTAAACAAATGCAATATATCCAAATGAAAGGTTTTCAGACAATGCAATAACCTAAACCATGTATTTCCGTCATGTTTATCAATTTCAGTCGTGATCTCACTGCAGAAAACTTTGCAGGTTTTAGTAAAAATACTGCTAATACTACCTTTTTATTAATTAGTGCTTATCTTCACAACAACAAAGGCAAGCAATAGCAAGGGTCCTTGGGTATCTTCTTACCCTTGAAACTGAGACAGTGCCAGATTATCACAGAGAAGCCACAGGCTATTGTTCTGTGGATCAGTCATGGACTCTGGTTTCTGTCCGTCTCTGATGTCAAGCACTGCAATTGTTTATGTGTTACTACTTTTTCAGTATGGCTACTCCCAACCATAGAAACATTTTATCTTCTGCTCCTAATGGCAAAGGAAGTGTTTGAAGTGAAAATTTAAGTATGCGTGGTATTATCTTTGACTTCTAATTTCAAAAAAGTTTGAAAAACTACAGCTAAGATTCAGTCTGCTTCAGTGAGGTACCTAACCGCTATGAAAATTTGGGGTGCCTAGGAAGCAGCTCCATTAAACTAACACCTAAATGTTACTAGTAGTCATAGGAGGGAAACAAAGGCTTGTGGGGGAAATTCTATCTGCTAAAATCAGACATTTAAACTAAGCTATAGAAGATCTCCCCCTCTGGAGACCTTGGCTACATCTACATTTACAATTTGGTACAAAGCACTACTGCAGTTGTGAGTCAGTGAATGCCCTGATTGTCCCAAGTTGCTGCACATTGGTTTGGTTCAAGATGTGTTTGAGGTGCATCAAGCACAGCATTGCTAGCCGGTCTAGGGAAGTGATTGTCCCACTCTACACTGCGCTGGTATGGCTTCACCTTGAGTACTGCGTGCAGTTTTGGGTGCCACAGTACAAAAAAGGACATAAAACTATTGGAGAGTGTCTAAAGGAGGGCAACAAAGATGGTGAAGGGTCTGGAGGGGAAAGAGGGGAAGACGTATGAGGAGAAGCTGAAGTCCCTTGGTTTGTTCAGCCTAGAGAAGAGGAGACTGAGGGGAGACTTCATCGCGGCCTACAGCTTCCTCACGAGGGGGAGCGAAGGGGCAGGCGCTGATCTCCTCCCTCTGGTGACCAGTCATAGAACCCAAGGGAACGGAATAAAGCTGCGACAGGGGAGGTTTAGGTTGGATATCAGGAAAAGGTTCTTCACGGAGAGGGTGGTTGGGCACTGGAACAGGCTCCCCAGGGAAGTGGTCACAGCACCGAGCTTGACTGAGTTCAAGAAGCGTCTGGACAACGCTCTCAGTCATATGGTCTGATTCGGCTGGTCCTGTGTGGAGCCAGGAGTTGGACTCGATGATCCTTATGGGTCCCTTCCAACTCAGGACATTCTATGATTCTATGATTCTATGATTTTATGTGATTTTGGATTAAACAAATGCAGATATACTTCTTGCACTGAGAAACACTAGCAGATTTGAAGAGAAAAACTTTGAAAATGCATACCATGTGACAGTCATTGCTACAAAGAACTTGTAATCTAAATAGGCAAGAAAAGTTATTGGAAAAGGGAAGTATAATTATTGTCATTTTATAGGTGGGAAACAGAGAAGAGATCTGCTTCTGACCTATAAACAAGGAAGCTAGTAGAAGAAAGGAGGGCTCCATGAATTCAGAATGAGTTTAAAGTTTCAAATACTGCATTCCAAGCCAAATAAAACCAGAAACTATCAAGATTGGTGAGATTTGAATCAAGGCTCAGGATACAGTAATTGAGACAATAAAATAACTAGTGTCTTAAATACTTCTGTGTTAAAAAAGAAGGAACCAGCAGGAGAATATAACCTTAATGAATAAGTTTACTGGCCTAGATCATGAATACAGAGTAATATAGCAATTGAAAGGCTACCACAGCAAAATGAAAATAGTAACAAATTTAAAAACAATCAATAAAAGAAAAAAAAAAAATTTCCAGAATATGATGAAGATAAAATTACTTTATAATATTTTCTCAAGTTATTTTAAGCTATCCTACTACTATGAAATCTTTTGGTAAACTCTGGAATATAATGTGAAATTATAACAAAATATAATCCAAATTTTAACTGTCCAACAACTATTTTTAACTCACTCACACTTTTTTCTACTTTTCTGTCATTTTCTTTCCCACTTCCTCTGTATGTAAACTCAGGACTTAGATGTAGGATACTTAGTAGAGAAAGAAAACATCACCTTCATGTGTCATGTCTCTGCATGAATTAATTTCCATTTCCACAAGAAAGAATTACACATTAAACAATCAAATTTTGGTAGAATACACTGAGAAATGAAGTGTTTATCCTGGTCACTATTGATTCAAAACCTATAGATTGAATCAAAACTGTACAGTATGTTATGGAGGATTATGTCTCTCACAGCACATCATTCCACTGTTTCAGCCTCAATCTTGGGTCAATTGATTAATCAGTAATAACTGGTGATAATAAGGATGTAACTAAATACATGATCTCTCCTATTCAGTGTCAGCTTTCATCACATCAGATTTCCTTTTCCTGTGTCCTGTGTCCCATTACTGAATCAGCCAGCATATATTTGTGACCTCAGATAGTTATCTTTGTATTTTGGTGTGATTTGGAGTGAGTGTATGAAGACATCTTAAAACAACCATTACGAGCTTTTCAGTTTGTAAATCAAATCGCCTGCCTGCCTTCCTTCCTTCCTTCCTTCCTTCCTTCCTTCCTTCCTTCCTTCCTCCCTTCCTTCCTTCCTTCCTTCCTTCCTTCCTTTCCTTCCCCTCAAAAGCCCCTTAAAAGCCCCTTGTTAACTTCCGTAACTTGCTGGTCCCCAAACCAAATGCCAAAATGCTGTATAAGAATAAGTTTGTGGGGGTGTTTTTTGTTTTGTTTTTTTAACTAAGGGTAGAATTCATGTTTTCTGCACATAGAGGTAGCCTTAAAGGTCAAGATTGATACCAAAATATAGTGTTCTCTGTCATGTAGGCCTTTTCTTCAGAAGCCTATAAAGCTTTTTGGCAATCAAAAGGACTTGGATTTTCTGTTACAATCAATGGAAAACTACACTGTGGTCAACAGGACATGAATCAGTTGATCATACACAGATGTTTAGTGCCTTTTGAGATAGCCTGGGATATTCTGGACATCAGCTGCCATTTCAGATGGACACAGATCTCCCATAGATACTGCATCATATCTGCCAGCCTAGGATATATGTCTCATATATCACAGAGTGTCTTAAATATCATTAGAAGTTAATAGCAGGAAAGATTCTGGCTCTTAGAAAAATTAAAAATGTGATTTACTTTCTTTTTAGGCTTTTTTACAAATCAGCGGTGCACCTGTTGATTCATATACAGCAGTTTCTTTGGGGGAAAGAGAACAAAACAATTTAAACTAAAAAGCAGCTACTGTAGTTTGGCTATCTATTTCCTTACCTATGGCTTTGTCCATATTTTTGAGTTCCGGAGTTCCACAAGGGACTGCTGATGATACAGTTTTTCCAAAAGATGTACATATTATTCGTAAAGCCTGACTGTCTGATGACACAAAATTGCTATGCACAATATTTTCTTTGAAAAGTGGTAATTCTGAAAAAGGTAAAAAAGAAGCCATCTTTGATCATACCAGCCAGCAATTGGGCAAGCCATTGAGTTCAGTCTCTGGTCTTTTTTAACAGTCCATTGTTAAAGCAATGAAAGTACGCATGCAGTTACATAACCTTGGTGAAATTTTAATGTGGACATTTTGCATTAACTTCTTTTCCTTTAACAACAACAAAAATGAGAAGAGAAAAAAGAAAGAAAAGAAGAAGAGAAAAAAGAAAGAAAAGCAAAGCAAAAAGGTGGCCCCCAAATAAATGAAACTCAATTTCACGGCACATTATCTCTCTCAATTCTTTCCTCTCAGCTTTCATTTTCATTAAAATCACAGACAACCATAAATTAATAATTACTTCAGGTTGACTAAATGCAGGCCACACTATTTAGCTCTCGTTTTCCTACAGTGGCCCTTCTTGTTCATGCTGGAAAAATGTTAATTTAGATAATGTGGCTTGCCCCTTGTCATATAATTCTGTTTTGCAGTTTCACTGATCTATAATGGTCTGTTCTTATTAGGTAGTATTAACTTTATCTTTTGTTCAATCAAGCTTCACAGTACCCTCCAACAAGATAACTATTGCAAAATATCAGATGAAATGTTCTATTATCTGTATTTCTGTTATATTTTGATTCATCTATATGTCGTAACAGTGTTCAGCAACATTCCTAATTTCTTCCAGTAATAAATTTATTGTCCATTAGCCCAATCCATATGTGAAACTTTTTTTGGCAGGAACTAGAGAATATATACCTCAATCTTACTACTTTACAGTTTATGCACATTTCAAATTAGACATTTTATCAACCTACTTTTCAATTAAGAATGGGTGAATAGGTTCAAATAAAATAAAATGTGAACTTTCACCCAGAGCTTGAACCCAATTGGTTTCTGAGGTTTGAAACAATTTAGTGTAGTTCAGTTATCTATAATATTTTTGGCAGAGTATTCTAGTAGTGAATGAAGGAAACTGAGACATACAACAGTATTTATTTCTAATTGGTCATTGATTTGTTGCTACCGTCATTTTGATTAAACTATTTAACTTCTCCATGCCTCAGTTTACCCATTCTTAGAACATACTCAGTTGAATTCAGATTTTTATCTAGACATCTTCAAGGGAAAACTATGGATATGGCCTCCTTTAAAACTCCTTATTTCAATATACGTGTATATTTTGATGAGGATTTATAAGAAAAAACAGACAAAATGAAATTAAATTTTTAATTTCCACTGAAAATATGACATAATCTACATTATTTTATTCATAAGTGGAGAACACTTGAAAGTTTCTAAACATATAATTTGTACTGTTATTTTCATGATATATTACAATAGCAGTCAGCTCTTTACTTTTTTCAGGAACCCTTTAGCAATTAGAATCTGTTTCTTGTAGAGTAAAGGTGACATAATTAGATGAATATCAGCAGAGTTCCTGTATGTACAGGGAATTCCTGGATGCGTAGGTACCTTTGGCACCCATACCTATCTACACTAAGTAAATCATTGCAGTAATTATACCTGCAAATATGAGTAGGTAAATATGATTGTAAATTTCTCATGGATTATGGGCACCTCTTTTAATGAATAGTCATAGAATGCAGCATAATCGGTAAATTTATTTTAGGTAAGTTCTCATTTATTTTCACCCAAACAAATCTTCTTAAAACAAGACACAGGAAATTACCTAACATGACATTAAACACCATTGGTAACCATTTGAAAGTGATAGGTAGCTTTTTTCCCAAGTGTCAGGGTTCTAATTCCCATGGCATATGTTCTATAATAAGATATAAGTCCTCACAGTTTGAAATAATGCATTTTCTTCTGAGCGAATGGCATATTTTCTTCCACCCTTGAAAATTGCTTATATAAACATTCTGGTAACAGGCTATTGACATATGGCCTAAGCTAATTCCTTGGCTTTTTTGTTTGTTTTTAGGGAAATAACCAAAAGTCATTAGTGGAAGTTAGAAGAGGAAGAAGAAGAATTGGCCCACAGAATTGTTTTTGTTATGTATAAATTGTTGTATATCTCTCTGGAGATTACTAAAATATCTGAATCTGTTGTGATCTGCCGTAGATTTAAGAAGATTTAAGAAAATATTTCAAAGTTTAAAATAGATTCTGTTTGGCTAATTGCATAATATATGAATGCTACTTTCCTAAACTAATAAATATTTATCAGCTACCACAGTAATATACTGTGGTATATGGACCACAAATGGACCAAAGCAGCTTCTATCGTCCAAATGATGTAGCTCAACAGCGACACTCCTATATCATAGCCCTAATTTTTTGTAATCTCTTGGTATGCACCCTGAAGAGATGTGATCTAGTTTATAGGGTAATACATGAGAAAACGAGATCTGTCTGTTTATGGCCGTTCTATTAGTAATCACAGTATTGGTGTCACTGGCAAGTCAGTTCACCTCTGAAGTCATTTATAGTAGTGTTTTCTTTGAAGCATAAAACCAAACCGACTTGCCCAATGCCAAGTGGATCCTCTTTCTGCAGTCTGTGATACAGCACATCACCATCTGGGGTAGGATTATTCTTCAGAAGATATAGATGTCTAGAGTATAAATGTCTTCATTTCAGCTTGTCATTTAGATTCCCTATATAGTCAATGGAGAGGAACAAGCACTTCATATCATTCATCTTATCCTAATGCAGCCATTAAATATAGGTCAGAGGAACGGTACTTTAGTAGTGCCAGTTTCTGAACACTGCCTCTTAACAAAATGCAGCCAAGTAGCTCATATGAAGATGTCTACATCATAGACAGCTGAAGTTGGGTGAACGTGTCCCTAAAATCCTTGCTTCACATACCCTCAACCCACTGTGACTACCAGATGCTAATGAAATTGCATTTTGCTGATATCAATAAGACTTTCCTTAGGAGAGGGAAAGGTAGGCAGGTAGTGTCTGTGAGAGGCCTCTTGCCCATGCAATAATCAAAACATAATGATTAATATTTCTTGAAAAATTTTCTGTTAAACAAGGAAGGCATAGCAGCAAAACAGAAGCTGTCTGAGTGATATTGCACTGTAATTTTAGGGAAGAAAAGACAAATTAAAGTGTCACAGAATTAAGGTTTTCTAAAATACTTCCAGGGAAATTATTTTAATTAGTGTTTCTTTAAATACAAACCAGAACAGCATTTTCCTTTTCAATAATAATTCTTTTGTTCAGCCCCAATCCAAACATTGCAGCACTGTATTAATGCAAGACAACTTGAAAAATGGAACTGACTAGTTTCCATTTGACTGAAATGAGAACAAGATCTAGCCTTAGGCAACAGGAGCATAACTAGCCAAAAACAAATGCCATTTTTAAATTTCATGAAGTGATTATTTGCTGTTAAAAAGTCAGTATTTCCCAACACATATAAGACAGTAATAGAATCTGAGCTCTCAAATGACCTTATGCTTACAAAGGAAATGGCTGTAATATATCAGCCATTCCTGTGATCACTGGAAATAAGGCTCTATCAGATCTTGTGTGAATTAAAATAGTTTAAATTAGTACAGCGCTACTTCAAATTGGAGCAGTACGGTAAACTTTAACAAGCCTATAGTGATTCAGATCAACAGATATATGATTTACTAATTGTACAGTGATGGATCTGACTCATCAGATTTTCAGTTTGACTGATGAGTCTGTAAGTATTCCTTTTCACATCACTCTAGTGTAACAGACCCATATAAAACTGCGAAGGAAGGGAATGGAATGGAAGGGAAGGGAAGGGGAAGGGAAAATAAGGATCTTAGGTGCCAGCAAACACTAGCCACTGAATGTCAAATAATCAAAAATGATTCCATCATACAATGATGTTCTTTTGTATAATAGCTGTGACTAAGTCTGTAGAGAAACCTGATTGTTACAGTCACTGAGCAGCTTGTCGTTCAGTCAGGGAGAGAGAGAGAAAAAATATTTTCCCTTCAGACTTAACTAGTGACGATGCTACTGAAGTTCCAGTGTAACAATGGAGATGATGAAGATTCAGGTAGAAAGCTAGGACCCAATGAGGATGAATTATCTATAGAAAATAACCAACCCATGAAGCCACGTTTGTTCTTGCACAGGGTAACCCAACAAATGTGCTTTCAATTAAATCCTAGTTAAAGAGAGCACACTGTAAATCTTCAGAATCCCTTATTTTTGGATCAGGAAATACAACTGTTTTTATGAACTCTGACTCTGTTTTGACACTCGCATGAACTCCTGGCCTATAGTTAAACCACTGAATTACAAGAGCCATAGTAAAATTTACTTCAGCATGGGGCAATGAGTGCCTGTCTTAGACCAAGTACAGCCAGCAGAATTTTCTCTGCTTTCTTTTGTATATCTCTCTGTGGCAATGTCATGTTTCTATAATGATTTCTCAGGACTGATTCTACATGGACTTGAGGCTAAACTGTGCACAAGCAGTTTCTTTGGTGATTTCCCCAATTTACTTTCCAATTATTTGCTTCAGTATGACCCAGTAAAAGGGCTAGTCCACTCACAGATATTTCTTGGACTTTGTCATAATTGCAGCATCTGTGGGCATATAGGACTGCATTCACTCTGTACAGCATTAGAGCTTTTAAGACCATCAGTTTCAAACCAACTTAGATTTATTCTATAGCTAGTGGCAAAGGACAGTTACTACAGAGTACATTCAGATAGCCTAGGATATCAGGTTAAAGACCTGAAAAACTATCACCCAGATCATAATCCAAGTCACAATCATGCATATGTTATTATTATATATAGAAACACCTACATTTATTTAAAAAGGAGGTATTGGTTACTTGATTTCCACATGCAGGAGGATAGCCATTTCTTGAAGGTAATTTTATAAAATCCTTGAATCGTGTGCTAAAAATTGAGCATTAAATCATTTATGTTCTAATCCTTTCCATGTATGTATACTAATGCCTTTCCATAGCTGTATATATAGGTATATAGTTAGTTAAGTAAAAAATATAGTTAGTTAACAATACTCATATAGTTATACAGTTAATTAACTACGTACTACATTTTTCAGATAGGCGAGAAATAAAAAGACACCTATATATAAATAAATCAGACTAATCATATCTAGACTTTAAGCAAAAACAAAATACTGAATATGCTTTTTTTATGTTAGGATCATGGTTTTGGAAAAAAAAAAAAAAGAAAAAAGAAAAAAAAACCCAAACAAACCCTAAACCCCAAACCTAAACCCAAACATTTTTTTTACATGTTTCTAGCTGTTGTGTTACGCTGTGACATGATAGTGTCTTGCTGAGTTTCCTGGCTCATGCTGAGTATATCCACAGTGTAATGTTACCTGCAGGGAAGTATCCCTGGGATTGTGATATAGTATCAAAGAACTCACAATTGTGCAGAGTGTCTGTCATTTATGTATTTTATGCCCTACTCTTGTCACACTGAAAGAACTGGTTCTGAAAAAACCAAATATGTAGCGCTCTAGCATTTTATCATGTACTGTTAAGTACTTCAATTATGTACTCGAATTCTTTACATCTCTATGGATCTATATGTGCGAACATGCATTCTTTGAAGGTTTCTGCTTCTCAGGAGCACTGCTATGGATTGTGATGCATCATTTTCTGTAATGACATACCTTACAATGAAATGTTTCGGTTCCCTGAAAATTTACAAGACTAATAATGTTAGTATGACTGGGGATGTAATAAGTATTTTTGCAGAATCCCTGCATCAGCTTGCTGGACAATCACGCTATCTAGCTTTGAGGAATAATTTACTAGGACTTTGTATTTTGTTATCTCTGAAAAGAATAAATGCAATTGTGTAACCCACTTTTTACCGTGTGTTTCAGGTCTCCTCTGCCCAATCCAATTGTGAGGGCCTGGGAGAAAATGTTTAGCCTTTCAGTGCAACAGTGATGAGATTGTACCTCACAAGTGCTGGCCAAGAAAATTCTCTTTGCTTTCATTTCTTGAGGGGAATAGCGACACATTATTTTTTCTAATAACCCGTGCTTTAAAGTAATGGAAGGTGAAGACTAAATGTTTCTTCTATCAAAATGTCAAATCCCCACCTATGCAGTTAAAGGTCTGATTTTCTGGTCACTGAAACGTTTAAATCAGGTACATGTGTGAAAATAAAAGTAAAACACTTATCTGGTTAACTGCAGGAGACAGAATGCACTTGCACAGAACTAATTGTGACCAGGACAGTGGATGGCATTCTTTCAATATTCCTCACACTGAACAGTTAAAACAATTTAAAATAAAAATTATATAACTTAGTTGTACCACAGGAAGATAGTTACTCTTTGATATACATCTACACACTTAGATATACATCTATACACTTTGCAAGGAAATGATGTTATATTTTTCACCTGCCTCCCTGATTTTAGTTTTCTAATACAGAAGGAAAAAATAGTATGCAAGGAAGGAAAAAAAAAAAAAAAAAGTTGAATTCTCACAGAATGGATCTTTGACTGTTCTTGCCTTCTGCCAGCCTCACAGGCAGGAACAAGCATTTTCAAAGCAGTTAGACCCACAAATATACATTGCACTCCAGCTATGCTTCTGAGTTGTTCATACATGCACTATTTTTACATCAATACCCATTTTTTGCATAGATTAGAGACTTTGAGATGATCAGATCTAAGAGTCCCCTTTAACACTTCAAGTTTAAAGTAAAGAGTCTAGACTTTTCTGTAGCTGGTAAAAAAAAAAGAAAAAAAAAAAGAAAAAAAAGAAAATCCTCTTATGTCTTCTATTGCATCAATCACTGCTCTTCTTTACTAGCTATTCCCTTCAGAATACTTTGAAATGAGATCTGTCTTTGGATTGTCCTACCTGCCACAGTTCAAACACCTTTCTAAAGAGTGGCAATAAAAAGCTCTAAGTGCAAACCTGGAAGAACAAGGAGTCATTAGGCCCCTTAGATACTGTGAAGGTGATGATTACATAAGAATCTATATAGAGAGATGAAAGGTTTGGAAAAACATAGCATGTTAGCAGAACTGTAGGAATTTATCCCCTGCATGCAAATAACTTTAAATTTAGAAATCTTGTGTACGCAAAGGATTCAAAGTGGGACTGCAATCATATACAGGAAAAATTTGTCAGTGGACAAGAAATTGCATTTTTATATGTAAATATGACATACATCTGCATATGTTTTGCATATGTAGTTACTTAAAATTCATGTAGAACAGTTGATACCTACCTATTCAGAGAGAGGCCTCCATACATTTAGGCAATAAACCTTCGTCTCATGATTATTCTGAATTTTAGGGAGTAGATGACATACTGTTATAACTGGAATTAGTAGATAACTATTTATAGAATTTTGTTTGTGAGGTGTATGTGTACTGAAGGCTTCTCAAAACTTTCTATGATTTTTAATTGGACTTCATCTGAAGAATTTCTGGAAAATCAGACAAGTCCTGCTGTTCTTAGCGAGTGAAAGGTATTGCTTTTTTCTAAAATATTGACAGCATCAGACTATCTTCTGAGGTTCAGCCCCAGTTTAGCAAAGGTCTGCAAAGTGGATAGGTGCTTGTATCCTGGCTTCTGTGGACTTCCAGTGGAGGGAGGACAGTTCCCATGACGCAACATATTGCTGCCCCCTCTTGGCAATTTTTGTATTTCAGGGCACTAGGGTGTTGCATGGATGGACTGCTGGCTGGTGATCCTTTTGGAAGCACTGTCCCTTCATTATCTTACTGCTTTAGTTAAATTAATTTCTTAGCTTTATTTCACTGAACAGAACAGCCCCTGTAGTCTAGAAATGCATTTTCAAGCCAATAGTTCAAAACGCTACAAGCTACTATTGGGAAAATTTGCCTGCAAAATCTTATTTGTGATATATAATTAACATTTTTTTTCAGAAACATATATATATATATAAATTATTTCCCCTCCTACAGATCACCTTCAGTTGCTGTTTTTTCAGCATCATCCTTTGTCCCAATTTTATACCCAAGTAATCTAAGATCCCGCACTCACCGCCCTGTCCCCAACCTCCTTCTGCCTCTCAGGTTTAGAAATGTTCTCAGGTGAAAGTAGCACAGCAAAACCTGTGGAATTTGAAACACAGTATTAAATTCCTTACTCATTATACACCAAAGTGGGTTGTCCTCACAACTTTCTTTTATGTTTATATGTCAGCTGCTGTTGAGGCCTTTTATTACTCTAAATCCATCAACTTGAAGGTCACACTTTTATAGACCGTTGATGTCACTGCATTTTGCATTTGGTGTAATGTGTGCTTGAAGATATAGCGAAGGCAAAAGGGCTTTTGGTTTCCTTGGGGAGTCCCATGCTATTATGACCATGACCAGTCAAATGAGGATTCACATGACATTTTCTTATAAAGTAAGAACTTTATCTGCGAGGTATAGATGTGGGCTGAGTTGCATTCTGATATAAAGTGCTTCTTATTTTCAGGTATTTTCACTTGTTCTCACAAATAAAAAGCTACTTAATTTAAAGGGAAGCTAGTACACGTGGGTGGACCTCAGAGAGGAATATTTTCTTTACAATCTAAATTAGTTCCTGTCTTGTAGATATATTTGTTTTTTTCAGAACACTGCTGTGATGTGCTCTGCATTTTGATATGTGTAAAATAGTGCATTACCTCTGTTTCTTATGTACTTCTTCAGTGTTTAATTCTGAAAAAGGGATAATTCCAGAGTATAAAAAGATAAAGAAAAATCTCCCAAATCTAAGTACATATTGTTCTCTGTTTATTGCTGATCATAGCTGTCAAGACAACAAGAGAAATCAGTTCTTTCTACAAGACATTAATTTTTAGATCTAAAACTATGCAAAATGGAATACTGAAAAAGAAATATTTAAAATTGAAATAACTATCTCATGCTAGGATGTAGCTAGAGGGAGAAATGGATTTAAGGACAGTATTCTAGGTAGAGAAAAATATATGTAAAGAGGTGTGTGGTAAGATAAATGAGAAAAGAAAAAGCATTGCTATTGAGATTTGGTGGAGACATCTGATCTCTTTCAGGCTGATCATTTCGTTTACTGCTAAATATAAGCGCAACTATTGGATTAAACTGTATTTCTGTCAGGACTGTAGTTTTATCCATAGTTGGTAGGATCAACCATACCTCCTATATTTGAGAATGACTTCTGTACATATTTGTCCCTCAGGGCAGAACTAACACTTGGTTACTGGAAGCGGAGGGCCACATGACACAAACTGATGGGATATACCCATGAGTGCTGAGGGAGCTGGCTAATGTCATCATGAGGCCACTCTTCATTATCTTTGAAAGGTCAGGGTGGTTGAGGGAGGTTCCTGAGCACAGGAAGAAAGCAAATGTGACTCCCATCTTCAAGAAGGGCAAGAAGGAAGATACAGGGAACTACAGTCTGGTTAGCCACACTTCAGTCCCTGGGAAGGCAATGGAGGAACTAATCCTGGAAACCACTTCCAGGCACATGAAGGACAAGAAAGTGATTGGGAGGAGTCAACATGGATTTATGAAGGAGAAATTAACCTGACAGTGTCCCACAATGAGATGACTAGCTTGGTGGATGAACGAAAGAAGAGTGAGAGACATTGCTTATGTTGACTTTAGCAAGGCCTTTAGTAAGGGTTAGATATCTCATAACATCCCCATAGATGAGCTGACAAAGTAGAGGTTACATATGTAGTCAGTGAGATGGATTGAAAACCACCTTAATGGCCGGGCCCGGAGGGTTGTAATTGGTGGCATAAAGCCCAGCTAGTGGTCAGTCACTAGTTGTGTACCCTGGAGGCTGATGTTGGGGCCAATATATTTCAACCTCTTCATTAATGAACTGGATGATGGGGCAGAGTGCAGCCTCAGCAAGTTCATACACAAATCGAAACTGGGAGGAGTGGCTAATAGAAGAGATTGGTGTGCTGCCACTCAGAGGCACGTGGACAGGCAGGAGAATCAGGCAGACAGGAATGTCATGAAGTTCAAGAAAGGGAAATGCAAAGCCTTGCACCTGGGGAGGAATGAGCCATTGCTGGGTAGCCCAGTATAAAATCCCTTCTGGAAATCTGTCTCAGCTTTTGAGAAAGTACTGTGAGTGCTTTTTGGCTATTTTTCTTTTCTGCTTGAGGACCTTGATATCAACAATAGTTCCAGGAGCGAATAAGAGACGTTGGGAAGGACCAGAGCACAGAAAATAGTTTTGCTGTGATCCATTTTGGTAAGAAGAATGGTGACCATTTACCTTTCACCAGAGTTGCGTTGTTTCAGTGGAGAGATGATGCCTTGGATTGTATAGGCAGAGTCTGAGAAACTTTTAGTGAGCTAGAGGACAAAAGGCATTTCTTTGTCCTTGAGGTGTTTTGTATTTCTGTGATGAAGGACAGGTTGAACAGGCTAAAAGTTTGGAAAACTAAGAATTCCCAGCAATTTTTTTCCCCTGGCATTTTTGCCATTTCAGACAGCTCTGTCTTTCTAATACCATTTTTGCTCTGACTCTTACTCTGCCAGAGGCCAACTCCTATGTGGATGGCTTCCAGCACTCTTCTGCACATGAAGGAGAAATGTTAGCCAAGGAAGGAGGCAGAGAAGGGGTATTGTTCGGCTTCATGGCTACATATATTCTCACTGTCTCCAAACAGGAGCACTTAAATCCTCCAAAAGTGAGGATTTGTGTTAGAAGATGGGAAGGTTTGCAGTTACTTGCAGTGATCTGGAACCACTTTTATATCCACATGCTGGGAATTGACTAGCTGGTGCAGAGAAGGACCTAGAAATCCTGGTGGGCCCCAAACTGACCATGAATCATAAATGTTCAGTGATGTTGCAGCAAAGAAGACCACAGCATCCTGGGTTGCATTAGGAAAAGCATTCCCCATTGTGTTAAATTGTTACGATTACTGCTGTGTTTTCTGGGACAGTTAAAAAAAAAAATTGTCAAGGGAGAGACTTTGCACTATAGTTACAACAGGACAATAGAGATATCCTTTCAAAAATTTCATGAAATAGGAAGTAAACTTAACCCATTGCTAGAAATCTTTACATTTAAATTGTTAAGCAACTGCTAAATCTTACTCCATAATCTCATCAAACTGTTATTTTCTTCCCTGAGCTATTGGACCTGCAATGTATTTATGTTACTTTGACCTTGGCTAAAGGTTGCAGCATTTTTTATTTTCTAGAAAACACGAAGTCATTATTCAATTCTATAAGTAGTTTTGTTGTTGCTGTTGTTGTTTATTTTACGTTATCATAATGAATAATAACTTCACATCATAAAAAAAAGGTTTGAATCATCAACCTGAGAATTGGCAATGGTAGTGTTAAAAACTGGCTCTCATGTTCTACCACTAAGGCACAGAAAGCTTTCTCTCATAAACTATCCTCAACCATAAAATATGGTGTTACATTTTCACTTCCATGAAAAATCCCTCTGGTCCTTCCTGAATCAATTGTATCCTCCCCTGAACATGCAGTAGCAGGCAAAAATGCTGTTATAAGAGGATGTACATCCCAAATGACAAATACATATAAACAGTACTCTATTTAGCCTTTTTATTGACTGATTAATGCAGGTTTAGTTAGATAGATAAAAATAATAATCTCTGATATTTTAAATGGAAAACATTTTAAGATTATTAATGTTAAAGTATTTTACAATCTTCTGTCAAATTTGAGTAAAATTTAAATTCCTATGAACAATATTGAACAGCAATGTTAGAAACAATGGTAGTTTTTGGTGAATATTGCCTATGACACATAAAAGCTTTTGCCAATCAGTAGAGAAGTTGATAACAGGATTTTAACTTAATTGAATTAACATCATGAAGGAAAACAAATATCTTTGGGCAAGCTAAGTAAAATAATATAAACTCAAATTTTAACTGTGTATACATGAACAAAAGATATTGCCATACTGTTTCAGATTAGCTTCATTTGTGGTTCTGCATGAATCTTTTATAATGTCAGTCACTGCTACTTTTGAAGACACTGAAATAAACTTTATAAAATGCTATTAAAATAGCCTATCTGTGAGGAAAGTTGTTTTCATCCCCTCATTAGTTAAAGAAACACTGATAATTTTTATGTTACAAAATTCTTTTTAGTTCTTAGGGGTTTTTTTGTTTGTTTTTTTCATTTTTGTCATAACAGGATACTGCAGATAAAATGGTAAAGACAGAGAAGGTTCTGGCAAACACTGCATAAATCTCTAAAATAATTGCCACAACTAATCAGTGTTGCCAAGACTTTCATCCCCATCACGGAGGTGTCTACTTAATTTATTGTAGGTCATTTGTAAACCATAGTGATCTATGAAGACAAAGCTAGGCCTAAAAGCAGTTATTTTCATGGAAAGTGAATTTTTTCCCTGTTCCATTAATGTCAGAAGTCATTTCTTGTAACCATTTCTCCACCCTGAAAAGAGAAATACATTCTCCTCTCATGACAGGAGACAATGAACATTCCATGTTGTAGATATTGCTTCCAAATTCTGAGCCTCTGATCTTGACCCAAACAAATGATTCAAATCAATAGAGACTACAGTCACCCAGTCACCTGGAGGAGCTCAATAGTTGCCAGCATGGACTGGAAAACCAAAATTGGCATGGAAGTCCTAATCATCAATACTGAAGTCAAAATCATCCAACACGTTCAAGACTGGGTCATATTCAGAGCTCGGAGAAAGCTAATCAAAGCATGCAAAGACAATTAAAAAGCTTTTATTGGCATTTTTCAGCCTTTGGATTATTTCCTAGATGAAAGTTGAAATGACATTAACCCTATCTATTATATAGTTAATAATTACAGCAAATTGTGAAGACACGATCATTAGAACTACAGAATGTGAACATGTTAGTACACATACTGGTAATGTTTGACTGAAAAACTCAAAGGACAAATATCTCTCTACCCTTAAAGTACAGTTCCCTACTGCTTCTAGGCAGCAGCAGGAGATGAAGGTTAGAACAAGAAGGTTAATAATTTGGATCCTATCCAGTAACAAATCATGCTTTGCACAGACATTAGTTACCTCCTTACACATTTGCAAGGCTATTAGGGAAAAAAAAAAAAAAAAAAAAAAAAAAAAAAAGAGAAAAGCAAGAATAAAAACAAATATCTTTCTACTTTATAGTATGAAAGCTTTTTTCCTCTTATTTTTCCCCAGTGTACGAACAGGATCTTTTGAAAAATGACTGTATGCAGTGATTTATCACAGGAATACATTTTATGAAGCCAGTCTCCCTGCAAAAATATTTAAGTCTTAAGAATGCCCTGCTGATGCTGTGTACAAGAGAGTTCTTACATGTAGAGCTAATTTTTTTTTTAAAAAAAGCAGAACAATGCTGAAATATTGAATCCAGTCAACGCCCCAAATAGAGACCTTTTGAGATGTGTATCTATTTTCAGGAGATGATAGAAAGAGATGGAATTCAGCAGATGTTTAAATCCTGAAAAGACATCATGAATGGTACTTTTTCTTCAGCAATGCTCCAATGGTATATATCAGTTTGACAGTGAAAGGCCACTCTAATTCCCTCTGTAATAACCTAGGGAATGACACTTGCTCAGAATGTCAAGTTCTGGAAACTTGCTGTTAATTACAATGCTTGCCATGATATTTTCAATTTTATCAGCATTGGTAGGAGTTTTTGTCTGTTTCTTCGTCATACAGTAACCGCTGAAAACTGACCCTCTAGTTTATGCTCTGCCCCAGCACACACAACTCGCACCTTTAAAGTGACCTTTATGTTCAGTAGCAGGTGTAAGATTATATAAATTATGACTCCCAGTGTATTATCAATCAAAAAGCTACTTGTCAAGCTGCTTTTTTGCTAACAACAAAAAAATCAAATCTATCCTCAGAGGCTATAATCCTGTATAGGCAAATAAAATACCATGGGGTCTGTTCTCCTCTCAGTGCACATACGTAAATCTCATTCCTACTAACATTAATGGGGAGTTACATGCATGCATCAAGAGAAGAATAAATCTGCAACAGAGCACGCAGGAAACCATTCAGTGTGAAATGGTTTAAGGAGACAGATAGGGGAAAACACTGCATGGAAAGAGCCTATAATGCATTCACTCAGTTTTACTTACAACTCTTGATGAACTTTTTCAAACTGAATGCCATACATTTGTGTCATATGGATTTAGAATGCCTGATAAATTATATTAGCAAGTACATATTAACTGTAGCATGATTCAGGTGGGATTGCTGTCTCTAGGTCTTACATTGCAGATTGATGGTGATACAATCCAAAAAGCTTTTAAAGAATTCATGTTAAATGTTTTCAAGTTTCAGTTTTAACATGTTCAATAATATTTTAAAGCAATTAAAGTCTTACAGTCTCTCCTAAAGGTTTCTAAGTTTCAATTTAAAACAAAACCAAGAAAATACATACATTTGCTTCTTCAAATACATATTATTCTAAACAGGGCAATCAACATAGAACATAATTATTCAATGTTGCACTTAGTAACCTCAGGCACATACATCCACTGCCTCCCTAAGTTAAATACAGTGTACATGGGCTTTGAACAGTCATATCTCATTAAGAATATTGTGAGAAGAAGATTTGGTCTGGACTCTTGTCAAATGTTAATCAGTCCAGATGGGGAAGCAAAAGTAGCTGAGCATAAAGGTATCTATACAAATTCCTTACATGCAGAGCCTGGCTTTCTATAACCACAGTGGCTGAATCATCTAATTATTCTGGTTCTTAACCAAGAACTTAACAGACACATGGAGAAATAATATATGTGTACATATAAATTTGTGAAAACCATGTCAGAAACAATCTAAGGTGCCATTTTGTTGCAAAGGTAAATGGCAAAATGTCAAAAATGTTTGACAATTTCAAGTACAACAGGAAAATGTCCAGAATGTAAATATCATCAGAAGCAAGTTCAGTTTCCTTCCCCATCCAGATCCTATAGATTTTTTTTTTCTCATTAAATTCAGCAGGATTTAGGGGGTTATGAAGTTTAAAGTAACTGAAGAAAGAATGCAGTCAGAAACTTTTTTTTTTTTTTAAATTTAAATCAATTTGTATGTTTTCACTTTATTGTTTGGTTTTTGGTTTGGTTAGGTTTTTTGGTTTTGTTTTTGTGTTATTCAAAAGAATGTAATCCTCCAGGAAAAGGATGAGTAGAAATTTTAACTTAGAGGAGTTGTTTTCACACACTGGTAGATGTATCACCCTATAATTTAAACCCTAATTACTCTGCATTAGAAGTATAGATCTAAAATATTTACTAAACCAGTTAGGACAGTGAGATAATGGAAGAGGTATGGTAGCACTCAAATAAGTAAACTGCAGTAGCATCTGCTATAGACCCCAAAGACTTGAGAGCAAGTATGAAAAATTCCTGGACCAACTATCATGGAGCTTGAAATCTCAAGGCACTGTACTCATGGGAAACTTTAACTATGCAGCCATCTGGTGGGTGACAAGTACATCCAGCCATGAATCATCAAAGACATTCCTGAGTTAGGTACATAGAGGACAGTGTCATGATTCAGAGAGAAGGGTTATCTAGAAAACAGAGCCTTTGTTGTTGAGGAAGTATTGATAGAAAAGGTTATGAAAATAGTACTGTTCAGATACTTGAGTGTAGAGTAAGTGGACTATGAAGTGATTTCTTAAAAACAGCAGTATAAGTGCATTAAATTTCAATAATGGAGAATTAAGAATAATGGACAATTAAGGAACAGTCAAAATCCTTGGCCTACGCAAACCCATTTGACTTTTGATGATGATTTGAGTGAGATTGGGTTTTTATTTATACTGAGATAATGGCAATGAGAAGATGTAGTTGAATATGTCTGTAGAGGAGAAACTGACATATAAAAGGTACTAAGATTAAATTACAAGAAAGTATTATTCTAATAACAAGGGAAAAAGAAAGAAATTATAAAAGGTCAAAGTAGCTTTACAATAAAATTCTTAAAGGTTGAAAGAAGGGTGCAGACAGTAATAAATGCAATTAAAAAAATCACTGTGTAACATTTTTGCAACTCTCTACAATCCCTAAGATTTAGAGACCCCACAGACATTTTTCTTTAGTCTGATTTTGATATCATTATTCATTATCTGGAAGGACACAATAAAATAACAGGTAATAAAATATACAAAGATTTGCAGAAATTACAGAAAAGTTAGACTTTACAAATAATTTTTTTTTGGCAAACAGGAGATTATTCCACAAGTGTAATTAAATATATTCCGCATTTTACATCTGAAGAACATAAAGCTCAGGAGCTGAAGTGAATTTCCTGAAAGTCCTAATGCTTCTGCCATTTTAGGTGTTCTTAGAGCATGGCTGTTGCACTAGACAGCCCCTGTGTGGACTTCAGCTGAGGCATCCCAGCCAGCCTTACGTGCTAGACAAATGGCTAGATGGCATTTCTCACATGGCAAAGTTCTGCATATGTGCATGTCTGTGCAAGCACTTACTGGATTTTCAAGTCATGAAGGAGGTGATATGATGAGTTTGAGACAATCTCTGAAATCCTCTTGGTCATACTTTAAGTACCTCGGCCTGTTATTGAAATAAAGCCTCAGGAGATCACAGCAACTTCTTGTTTGGTATATCAGTGGACTACCTCACTTAACACACATTCTCTTTTGGTTTTGTAAAATCACTTTTCTCTCAGAAATAAGTCTTATAAGCTCTTGTCATTATTGTCACATACATGATTTCATAGGATCAGCATTACATAGCTTAAATAATCAATATAAGGTGCAAAGGAGGATGCAGAGCAGTGCAAGTCCCAGTTAAGTAAAGTCCAGAAATTCTAAAGTATTCCACATCCAGAAACCATGATTTGTTGTCTGTGATGAGAATTTTTAAAGAAATTATCTCATATATAGGATCCTTGAAAATCTGATTGCTTATCTCCTTCTCTAACATGTCATTGAGCTACTGGAAAGTTAGTCCCAAATGGGATGAGAAAACTTTTTTCGATATTCCAAAACAAGTTTGGTTTTTTGGGGTTTTTTTGGGGTTTTTTTTTTCAACCTTTTTCCTCTCTGTTGCCTAATTCAGGGAATACTTCCACAAAAGATCTCTACTCAGTTGAATTTTCTTGGGATTATCCACATGAATAATATTTCTCCTGTGTGAAGATACTTAATCTCTTTATATGCTATATAATTTATGTTTCAGATTTAATACCCCAAGCTCACCCAATTCCTGCATGAAGGTAAACCCTGATAATCCCACAGACTATATTTTTTTAATTGAGTAGAGGCCACTTAAAATAGAACTTTTAATTTAGATTTAATAACTCCATAAAAGATAAATCTAGTTGCCATGTAATAAACAGTAATTAATTAGTTAATATCAATTAAATACTAAAAATATTAATTTACATTTAACATCTAACTACTGTAATTTGCTATAGCTATCTTATTAAATGCTAATTAAATTCCTAAACATTCTTACAAGTTTAATGCATTAATAATAGGAACGTAAGTACACATTTACTGTATCTGCAGTTCTCAGTTCATTACATGGCAACTAGATTTATCTCTTTTACACTAATTAAATATACTAAGCAAACCTCAGTAACTTTTCTTAACACATACCATAACTGTTTTATTAATTTCAAATTAAATGCCCATTTAAGGCTTCTAATCTACAGCTGCCCTAAACAGTTTCCTGCTAACAGAGCAAAGGTTACTGTGATGTTATAACTAAACCACGACATTTCTAGGTGTTGGTTATGAGACTTATATGAGAAGCAAGGCTTTCCTTTCTGCTCTTTTAGTTTAAATGTAATGAGTGTTTATTAATCTGCTTTTTTTCTCTCCAGCAATGTCTTGTCTTTCCTTTCTCACTCTGCCCTGTGTCAACATAATCTCATTTCCTCTCTGTAATCACAGTTTCTCTTCAGTTTTTCTAGCTGTAGTTGCTGATTGTCCACCTAGGTTATTGTTTCAGTAGTCTTGAAATAAAAGGAAAATGCTTTCCATATGTAAGGCTATCAGTGTTTTATTTAAAATATCCCTGATACTTATACAATCATATTAATCTTCCGCAAAACCACTCAACATCATGGAAGTTTTAAGCAAATGATCATATGCGCCTCTGTAAGCACAGAAATTCCAATCAGAATGGCCAGCTGAAGTGCTATGAATATGTCACAGTAACATCCATAATGTGATTTCTTTGGGAGACTGAGGGAGACACTACAGTCACATGTATCAAATGATTTAGAATCATGGCTCTTTTCACATATGATGGAGGCTGTCATAAAGGCAGGAGGCTGCTGTGCAGCAAGAAAAGCACATTAGCTATTAACCTTCCCCCAGCCGATCAACTTTGTTTTGCAATCTTTCCTCAGAACCATTAGAATACCCTGAAGAAATAACTTTCCAATTAAAAAGGATCTCAGAGAACAAAGCCATTTTATCTCTGACTCCTGGTGTTCTTTATTCCAATAATTTAAATTGGAATTGATTTTTCAATTTAGCCGTTGACTTGCTATGGACACACAGCTGAAAAGGCCGAATGGAATTGCATGGCTGAAATATTTGTCTTTGTGATGCACTCCTCATAAATTCACAGGAGCCTGCTTTTTTTTTTTTTTTTTTTTTTTTAATGCATTTTCTTTCTGCTGCTACTCCTTTAGACAACAGCTTTTTAGCTCAGCATGAGCAAACTGAGAAAACATGTCCAGTATGACCTCAAGGGCCTCATACTCTGTTCTTCATAGATCTATTTAATTGTTACATCTCTGAGAAAAATGAATAGATCTAGTGTAGCCAAAGTGATAGCTGTTTTTCAAAGCCTGAAAATGTGTTCTATGTTTTTTGTGTGTATTTGTGATTTTATTTATTTATGATAATAATAAAAAACCCCCAACAAAACCCCAAACACCAACCAGTTAATTTTACAATTTTCAGTACAAATATGCTACTACATAAATATCTCAGGTATATTTTCTCATTGTTCTAGTGGCATACTCGCTTAACACAGTAATTGATTTACCTGTGGAACAGTTTTGAACTAAGCACTCCAGTTATTAAGGAACCTTTTAAATGATCAAGGTCCAAGTTCTGCTTGTAGTTCAGCTCGATGTTAGTGCACCTCGACACTTCACTTGACTGGGAAGAGAGTTGTGTCAGCTTCACTGAGGATAGAGTTGGGTCCTAACAGAATTTTGTAACAGCAACATGTAACTTCCCAGTGTTTCATTAGTAACTTTTTGTGGACCAACACAGCTGAGCATCTGATGTTGAAAATAGAAAGTAGAGCTAGAGAAGGAAAGGGAAGAGAGAGAGCAAATTTTTGGTGCTGCTTAACTAATTATTTTAATCTGTTATGGATGGGGGTTGTGCTTATTAAGAAGACTGAGAGATGGTTGCTGGTTATACCTTTATCTTCATGACCTTTCATTCTTGTCTCTTTTCTTCTTTTCTCCTGCAGTGCAGCTGGCAATCATGGGAAGATAGAAATTTATCTGTCCCTTGACTTAGTTCAAATTGGCAGTCCATGATTTCCCCACTGGAGAGGGACTTAATGTGCTCTCTGCATTCTGATCTCCCAGTGCAGACAACTCCCAGCCTGAAATCCACCCAAAAATGTAGAAGTACTGGAATTTTTTTAATCTATCTATGTATCTATCTATCTATCCATCCATCCAACTATCTATCTATCTATCTGAGACAGGGTCTGTCATTTCCATTCCTAGATGAAATTGGTCATCAGTTGAAATATGGTAGCAGATTTCAGTAATGCAAGACAATACCTGAAGGCTAAGGTAGGGATTAGAAAAAGGGTCTTAACAAAGCATCTACTTTAATTTTACCAAAAAATTGTTTGCTCTTATGTAGAAATAGGCTTAAAGACACATAGAATAAATTGAAGAGGGAGCCAGTTGGCGTAACTTGTAAGATGTCTTGATCACCATGGGACATGAGCTGCTCTGCGTCTCTTTGCCTAAGGGCCAAGGATCACTTCTTGAAGTGCTTGCATTAAGCAGAAAAGCTGTAGCCACAACTGAAATTGCCAAGTTAATTTACTTTCTGCTTTACTACAGTGCCCTGATCCCTCCTCCCTACATGTTAATTTGCTCACCAGCTGCATTCTGGAGCAAACGAGAAACTCTGTTAGTGAGGAAAACCAGAATGTAACAGATGATGGTTTATTCTAGGGTCCATACCCTACAAGAAGTGCAAGTACCCTTTTGGGAATATAAATTTCACTTAAATTTAAGGCATTTCTTAAAGCTGTCCTAAATTAAATGCCTACATTTTCTTCATGAAAAGTTGTTCTGTCTGCCTAAGTTTAGACACATAAAGTAGGCTTGTTTATGGACTGTGTGACAACTCCATAGATTTAAAAATGCTCTAATTACATTTGAATGTGTGGATATACCGTTGCAGTTAATGAAATAGTTAGAAATGATCACAGAAGACAAGAATATATTTGAAGAGCTAGTCTTTCAGGAAAATAAGTCTAGTGTTTGTGGACACTAACAATATTGAGGATATATGTCATCCAGCATAAAGAAAGATAGCTCTATTCATGTATATGGAGTTATGCCAGTTTATGCCATTTAGTTCATTATGATTTTTAACTAATGTAACAAATGTCAAGAAAAAATAATTAACCGGAGACTTCCTCACAGAATAGCTGCTTCTACTACAGTATTAATTTTTCAAGATGAATATTCTCTCAAAAGTGTTGTAAAAAAAGCATCAAACATCAGTATTTGAAAGCACCTGGTCAAAATATTATTCTCGGACACTTTTCTGCTCTAGTAATTATAGTGCTTTAGATGAGAAATTAACAACATGGAGTTTAGTACTGGTGAACTATGCAGAGGAAAACACAGTGAAGGAGGAAGAGGATCATTTTCCCTTTTTCATGGAGATCAGTGAAAAACCAGGAAAAAAAGATATTGCTCCATTTTTAGAGTGAATCTATCAAAATCTCTGTCCAACCATTCCAACACTTGAAAAAAACTATTTCTGTCAATTTTAGAAAAATGTGAGAGAGATGTGTTTCTACATTATATGTCTCATTATCTTTGGTACACTTATGCTGTTAAGTGAAAGAAGACCATAATGTTAGATCATTCCCTCAACCTGCTTTGGACTGCTCCAATTCTTCTGGATATACCTGCTCTAGAGAGGACTAGATGTAGTAGTGTGTACACAGGCAAATGGGTGCTGCTGGGATCCAGGTCAGGGATTGGTTCCTGACCCTTTTTTGTTTGGCAGTTTGGAAATAAACCGTACGTCTATGACAGGATGTCTTTAGTTTATGTTGAAAATAGTTGTTTAAAACAGGGACTGCCACTAGAACACAAATAAACTTGTGAAGGAAATTCTGTGGAAATTGAAATTACTATGTTAGCCTGTTAGAAGGAAGGTTAAAATAGCATTAGATTACTCTCATACAAATATATGAAGCTGTGAAGATGAGAGGAGGAGAAAAAATATCTAAGTGAATGGGCAATGCTGGGTCAAGAGCCCATAATTATTAAACTATCAACAAATAACTATGTAACAAAATTAAGCTGGCATTTGAGTGATGTTTTTTAATCATCAGAGGTAAAAAAAATCTTGCTTTTCTTCCAATATGAAAAATAGATGAGAATTTTAACTATTTGTAAAACAGGTTTTGATAAGTTTGTAAATTGAATTGTGTATCATAGTGTCCTGCAATAATATTACCTTGGATCCAGAAGTCCATTCTAGTCTTGTATAGTCCCTCTTTTGTTTTGTTTTGTTTTGGTTTTGTTTTGTTTTGTTTTGCTTTGCTTTGCTTTGCTTTGCTTTGCTTTGTTTTGTTTTGGCTTGGTTTGGTTTGGGTTTTTTGTTTTTATATATTATGGGTCGTGGGAATATATGACTGCTTCCTGGTTCCTCGATCCAGTTGAATTCCAAATACATGTTGGGAATAGATGCAGGCACACTCTGGATTTCCCCCATCTTCCTCAAGTTTTGCTTTCCATGAAAAGGAAACCCAGACTCATAAACTAGACTGAAATAAAAAGACAATCTTACTGGTGTGGTTGACCAATAGGATGGCCAGGACTTCAGATGCTTTGCAGCTTGCATCAATCAGCAAAAGTGAGTTTAGAATCATCAGTCTTTCAAAAGAATCTTGGATGTCAAGAATGACATCCAAGTTTCCTCAATTACCAGAAAAATTAAAAACTTAAAAGGACTTCCACATACTTAAATACACACATACACACAGAAGTATGTGTGTGCATATATATGTGTATGTACATGTATATACCTCTCATATTTTAAAATACTTCCTTTCCACATTGCATAATGTAGGTCATCTGTATAATAAATTGACAAAACAAAAGGCAAGGAGCTATTTTGGAGACCTTGTATCAATAGCTAAGGGCAAAAGTTCATTATGGTGCCCAACTGGGCTATTGATAAAATAGCCAGGTGCTGAACAACAGTCTTCCTGAAGTATACTTCAAACTGATTTCTAGCCCTTACATACAGATGAGGGAACATATTCTTTCAAGAGAAGGAAATATGTTTTGGGTTTTGTGGTTTTTTTTTGTTTTGGTTTGGTTTGGGTTGGGTTGGGTTTTTTTGTTGTTGGTTTTTGTTTTTGGTTGTTTTTTTTGTTTTTGTTTTTTTTTTTTAATGAGAAGAAAATGAATGAAATACTTAGCTGCTTATTTCCTGAAAGACTGAAGTTCAATTCTTCCTTCAGAAACTCCAATGTCCATTTCCATTTATTCTATGTTGTATTAAAAACAGTCTATGTTCTGGCAAAATCAGTATTTCCATGTACAAGACACTGCATTGGAATTATTATAGATTTTATGCATGTTTGAGAACAGATATGATCCTTTAATTTTAGGGTCTTTTAAAATCCTCCATTAATTTTCTTAATGTTATTAATTTATTACAAAGGAAGTGATTTAGAATTCTAATAAAAATCTTGAACTTGTTTTTACTTCTTTGTCTTAGGATGGCATTGCCTGAAAGAACATCATTGGTCTGTCAGTTCCCGGAACACATATTCTTCCTTCCTTGTTATAGTCATCATCTGCAAATTTTATCTTCTTTTAAAAACTGTGATTAGATTCTGAGATCCTGCAACTGATATGTTCAGTCAGGAACATTTCTTTTTTTTCCCCTTTTCTTCTCCCTGTTTCTCCTTCATGATTACTATTTTGTCTTTGATTTCCTAAAGACACTTAGAGATGTTTCACTTTTGCCTGTTAAGAAAATCTAGATCACAGTGGGCATTATCTTAAATTTGTAATTATGATACACTTTTAGAGAATTTCATCTACCGCAGCATTATGACAGGAGTAGAAGTAACTGAGAAAGATTCAGAATAGAGTTTAAAACAACAAGAAAAAAGAATTCTCTAGGTGTTTAATTGCAACTGAGCAGGTTGAAAACATTTATTTGTCATGGAACAGTATCCAAAAGTGTTCTCAACATATGCAGGTAAAATATACTATTGACTAAGCCCATGTATAGACTCAATGTCACATACATGAGATTCCAGACTGACACATTATTTGAAATGAATGAGCTTTTATTGGCTGAGTACATAAACGAAGTCTTTGACATTGTACACACTTCTGAAAATTATCTTTTCCAAATTATTGCTTTTATGGATGTCAGACACCTGGTCACTTTGATTTCCAAGTATGCCTATTGTAATGACTAAATGATGCAACAGGGACTAGATTTATATAGTGGATTTTGTTCTCTAACATCAGTAAAAATAGCCTACTCTACAAATCCTTGCATTTCCATTAATTTCTGTTATCAAATTTCTATAGGAAACCCCCCCAAACAAACAACAACAAAACAAAACAACAAAAAACCAACAAAAAACCCCGAACACCCTCATTCTCTCCATTAAAAAAATGAGTGCTCTATAATATATCCTATAAAAAAGAACTTTACCACAGAATCTAAAAAATATCTATTCTATAGCAATTGGTTGTGCAGTATCTAGTCAAGATGTCAAGATCAGAAAAAAATGACAGCTACAGGAACTGTTGGCATAAAGTTCTCAAAGAATCTGAGAAGTGAAGAGACATACTGAATTTCTTATGCTGTCTCTTGAGATTGCCAGGACTTCTTGAACACTGTCTGCATTCAAGTGATGATGATAGTCCATAAAAAGTTCAGCCATGGACAAGGATTTCACTGAAAAAAATAATAAAAATAATAATAAAAAAAGTAATTCAAAATGCAATCTCCTTGTCAGATAACTTAGAGTCTAAAAGCTGGAGTCAAATTCATATCGTTAAACTGTAAGCAAAGATCTACTTTGGATACTTAGTCTCGTCAAGGTAATTAATAACACCCCATGTCTCCTATGTAGACAAGAGACAGAGAACTAAAACATCACTGTGGAAGAAATTCAGAGCACAAAAGTTTTTCTCTCTAGATACAACGTGAGATGTATTGGTGCCTTTCCTCTTAAGGAAAGCTCCTATTCAAAGGACAAGTAGAACCAGCTTATAAAAAAACAGAGCACAGAGCACAGCCATATCTGAACTGTCTCTTTTCATATTAGCTGTCTGGTTCATGGCTTCAAGTAGGAACCTCCGTTCAATCAGAATTCAGGGCTAAATCCACTCCTGAGGAAAAGTGCCTGAGCAAATTCTGTTGTTTGCTTTTGTGGTTTTGTGTGTGTGATTTTTTGTTGTTTGTTGGTTTGTGTTTTGTTTTGTTTTGTTTTGTTTTGTTTTGTTTTGTTTTGTTTTGTTTTGTTTTGTTTTAAAAAAAAGTAACCAGAGTATGAAGAGAACAGAAAGTGGGGCATCTAGGTTGTGGGAACTGCTCGGTTTGAGTGGTTTTGAGTGGTTTAGAAAGAGTTAAGGAGGGTGAAATTCGCTTATGTGAACTTAAGTATCTAGGGCTATTTTAGATGCCTTAGGAATCCTTCCACCTTTCTCAATAGGTATTGTGTCATATCTTGGATACACTAGCTCACCTCAAATGTCACCTATCTTTAGGTATCTAAATTAAAGCCATTCAACTTGAAATATAGTCAGAACAATTACACATCTCTGTATTTGTCCTTTTAATTCTTTCTCAGATGTAGCCCTAAGTAGAAGTTGAGAGACACAAATAGACAGCTGTAAGCACGTGAGTGAACATCAGGAGACATACCGGACACATCCGACTGGAACGATACACTAGTACTGAACACACTAGGATCCTAACCCTGATCAAGATTTTATCAGTATTTAGTCTGATGGGAACTTTAGACTTGGATTTAGTCTGTCCTAGTTTCTTCTGGAGCTTCATTGATTCAAATGACAATAGTCTTTTGTGTAATTGTAATTTCATATGTGAAATCTCACTGAATTTCAGTTTCAAATGTATTTTTCTGGTTTTGTTATACATGTTGAACATTAAAATCAGTGAAATAAAGCATATGTGGATAATATTCACTGTGATATGAATGAGAAGAAAATGTTACTGTGTTTACTAGATTAGTTAAGATGAAGGAAACACTATTTTATTGTAAGAGTGACCAAGTACTGGCACAGGTTGCCTGAGGAGGTTGTGGAGTCTCCATCCTTGGAGATACTCAAAAGCCATCTGAACATGGTCCTGGGCAACCGGCTCTAGGTGGTCCTACTTAAGGAGAGAAGATGAACCAGATGACCTCCTTCAACCTCAACCATTCTGTGATTCTGTGATTCCTTCTTTACACATAGCCTCAGAATATGTGTACACTTGTTTATATGTGCTCCAGAAAATTCTATTTATTCTATAGTTCTAATTCTTAATAAGAGATAATAGTAGGTAATAATATCTATAATTGTGTTTAGCAGAAAATTTCTGAATTCTTCATGTACACAGTGAATGAATTACTATTTTTTGCCCTTCAAGCTTTTTATGGTTACTACTTTATAGGCTAGTACATTTATTCATTCATTTAAAATGCATTCTCTAATGCTTAGATATATTTATTTATAAAATATTTCTGAATGTGAAAGTTAAAAATCTAATCTTTTCATATATGTAGTATGGCAAATCACTTAGTAGTCCAGGTGATTTTTATTTTCTAAAAGGATTACTTTTTTATATTTGTGTGGTGAGGTTCTTTTGCAGTGTCTAATTGGATCACAGTAAGGGTGTTTTACTAAAATTTTCACAACAGAACATTTTTAGTGGATCAAAAGTGTGTGTGTGAGAGTGTGAGTGTGTGGGCAGAAGGGCTTCAAATCTGTATTATATGAAATGAATTACTAATTGCCTGCAGAAAGTATAGAAAGGTTTTCAGTTTAGTGTTTTTAACATACAATCATTGCTCAAAATGGTTTTTTTTGGGGGGACCAGTTATTAAAAAAAACATTAACTGATTCATTAAGTTAACTCGTTAAAAAAAAAAGGAGAAAAAGAGAAAATGAAAAAATGTAAACAAAGATAAATTCATCAGTAGGTTTAAAAATTATAACCTTACATTTTATAGGAATTTCAGAGGTGACCTGGTCTTAAAGTTGCTGAGGTTTCTTGAGTATATCTAATCTGCTGAAAGGGGAGTAGGGAGAGAGCAGTTAGCATTTGATTAACTACTTAACTATTCTCCTTGTCACTATTTTGGACACGCCATCTAGACATGTTACAGATGGGAACAGTTTTAAGCAGTGTGGATGGAAACTAGTCAGTTCTACATGGTCCTGTGGTCAGTGATCACCCTCTTTTATTTAGCGATGTCAATGAATTTAGCTCATCTCTCTATGCAAAGAGAAGCTATATAATTTTATTTGCTAGATTAAATGTCGCCCAAAGGTTCCATCAGGAGTTAGTACTTATCGAGCCTGAGTTTCTTCTTTGGAGATGTAAAGGTGACACCTATGTTACCAAATAAAAGATTACAGAGATTACTCTGGCTGGATTGTAGAAGTATCACACATTTTTGTTGATGCTTATGTGCTCAAATGTCATTCCTGCTGAAACTTTGCTGTGGAGAATTGTAACAATAAAACAGTATGAATAATCATGGGCCAAAACTAGAGATCCTTTATTTTTCCTATTTTATTTACTAGCATATACATAGCTAGAGGGATTATGAAGGTTAAAGACCCTCCCCTTGCCACCCCAATTATTTATTTTTTAAGCTATAGACTGGTTGGAAGGAAAAGATGTAGGAAGGATGAGTGAAGGTGACATGCGGACACATTTCCTGAAATGAAATCCTAGTTAGAAATGGGCTATCTCGAAAAGGGAACTACTGAATAAAATATCTAGCACATTTTCAGTTTGGTGGATCAGAATGAATGAGAACAGTGATGGACCTTTCCACTGGACTGAGAAAGAACAAGCTACATATTGGTTTTGAAATAGTTTTGGGATAGATTAACATGGTAAGACAAGGATTTTTTTCTTTTTATCACACAATGTGTTCAAAGCACTGGGGTTATCCATAATAAAGGAGTATTGTTTGAATATATGTTAACAAGAGATGAGTTTTTAGAGAAGTGCAAGAAGTAATCAATTGATAGCTGTAGCATCACATTGTTAAACTGGGGTTAACATAATATTTTTTAACTGAGATGATAGACATATCTAGAAGAAACTGAGTCTATTCAATTCAGTTCAGCCCATTTTAAAAAACATACTTGTGCACAGATTCTGTCTGATGTAGTTGTGTATTTTATTGCATCAGGCATGATAGTTGTTCTATGAGACATTCTGTTGTTCAACAAAACGCATTATAAAGTACAAACCACAACACTGTACTGTAATATTTGTATGGAAGAGAAAAATTACTTTCATATGCAGTTTGTGGGGGAAAATGATTAGTTTTCTGATGCTGATAGTCAGAAAACGTAAGAAATACTGTACTTATGTCTGGCACATCTAAACTCATAACATCTATTTGCTTTGCTTTGTCAAAACATATGAAAAATCATTAAAGTGTTTTAATAAATGTCTGGTTTTCTTGCTCATTCATCTTATAAATATTAATTAGCCATGGATCAGGCAATTAAAGTTTAATCAATTTGCACTAATTAGCACCACATACTTGCATAAAAAGATAAAACCAGCTCCTGCATCTGGCTGTTATTTGCAGTTTTTGTCAAGTGCTGATGAGTTTCATCTTGAAGAGAAGATTAAGAAGAAAAGAGGAAAATAAGAAAGTAGTGTTAATTTTATTAAATCTTCAATCAAACCCTCTGTTCATAATCTTTATGGGACAATACCAGGTAACATTTCACTTTGCATAGAAGTAGACATGATTGGGCAAAAATTTAACACTTTTTGTGACCACACCCTTCCTAATTATAATTTCTACAGGAACAAAAAAACAACCCAAAAAACTCTACTATGGAAAAGCACAGATTCTGTCTTATAGCAAAACATTTTTATAAACATATGCCTGGAGCTGGATGCCCCAAAAATTAATAAAAAAAGTAAAGAAAGTAAAATCAAATTTTCATCAAAAAAAGTGTTTTCAGTAGTTTGACATATGTGAGTGGAAAGAAGAACCCAAAATCGATATCTGAAATTCACCTAGAATCTTGATATATTTAAAAATGAATTTCATAACTGAAATTATTTCCCTTTCTAGTGGAATGATTAAACTTCACATGTCACCTTCCAGTATTCTGCCAGAAGTTGGGCCATAGGATGGGAGAATTTAGCCTAGTTCCAACAGCAATGAAATTAGTTGATAGATATGTTACAGGAAATGAGTCAGGCATCTGTAGTGAAAAAAGGATATTAAGAACTTCCTGCCCACCAGGAAAGAGAATTATTTGGTAGTACTTCCCTCAGTATTCATGTTTGATGTTTGCATTATAATGTTTATCATCTGAATTATCTATTCAGCAAAACTAGAAAAAGAAACAAACCAATTAACAAAATCAAAACAGGAACACACTTAAAAAAAATAAATCAATATTTTCATTCAAGAGGTCTAGTTTTCAGGTGTTTCACCTTTACTGGGAAACAGTAAGGTAAATCTCATTCTAGAAAGCTGGGAATTAGGGAATTATATAAGTATTGGTTTTGGTTAAGAAACTTATGGTGTCCTTTAGTATTACACCTTCACTTATTTTTAAAAAAATGCACTCTGGCTATGCAGGCCAAATCTCTTACATGGTAGTCCATGAACAGAGAACAATTCAGACCTTCCACAGGTCAGTTTGTTGTAGCGTGAAATCCAAAGTAGAACTGTTTGCTCAAATGAATAGCTGGAGGACGGTTATCTAAGTGCTGTTGAATAAAATTGCAAACTGCACATTTAGCTTGTCACAGAATTCTCCAAGTCACTGATCTGTGTTCCTGTTGGTCATAGCTTAACATCATTAAATGTGTGGGTGTCTACTAAGAGAACACCTGAAAATCAGCAATCTAAGTCTCTGTGTATGTTTTTCACACAGTTAAATGCTATGAAGTAACAGTCAAGGCTTTTATAATACAATTCAATTTCTGGCTTCTGAATTTGGTTGAATGAATTAGACTGCCAATCTACCAAACAGATTGAGTACTTCGGTATGACTATTTCGAGTTTTAACAACAAGGGAAAAATAGAGTGTTCCATCCAGTTTATTTATGTAACTGAAAATGATTGTAGGGAATGAAACATATGTTTAATTACCGATGGAAATTTACCTTAAGCTTGGCAGGTAAAGCCACATTTTTAAAAGTGATTTAACACTATAAAAAAACCTCAAACCACGAACCAACCCATAGTATGAATCATAAAGAAGCTATGCACCATTTACATGGGGATTTTCATGTAGTTTATGCAAGAAGAGACTTGTGAATGGTTATTGATATTTTTCAAATAAAGTATGTATGAACCATTAAACTCCTCATTCCCTAGTGTACAAGCCATTGCTCTGTTAAACACTCCTTCACTAGATAAGCTATAAAAGAAGTAGAGGCACTTGAAAAGGTGTCATCTTTCAATGTTTGTTTAAAGATCTGATGCATTTGGCACACAAACCCACCTTGTAGCTGAAACTCCAAATTGCTGATTGTTGTTATAGAATAAGATATTACACAGAAGATCTATTGGTTTAGAGCATAGAAAGACTGGGTTTGACATGGTTTCTCTCCTGAAGACTTTTACATCATATCTGTAACTGAGGAATATATCCCTGTTCAATAAATGATATTTAAAAATATGCTTAATACAAATGAATATAATGTAAGCACTTTCCTAATTTGACAACTGCAGTAAAAAATCATTACTGGGACAAATTCCTGCAGGTGAAGCATTTTGTCTGAGAGATTTCACCTATGATGCACCACATATATACACTGAAACTAGAAAACTAAACTCAGTGGAATAGGCTACAATAAACTTTAGTGGGTTTGGGAAGAAGCCAAATGCTATTGTATATTTGCAAATAATACATGCACCCGTGAGCGGTATAGATGTATTTCCTAAGATATTAGAACTCAAGTGTGTATTAAAGCTCAGTGTCCAAGGAGTAAATGCAGCCCCTAATTAAGAGCAGGGAGACAGACATACATAGGTCCCTGTTTTACTGTCTAGATGCAGAAGGCATTCAAGGCTTTGTGAATAAATCTGCAGAAGCAGTGAAGCAAACATCTGAAACCATCCTCAGCTTGTACTGTCTGTTATTGTTACACTCTTGAAAGCCCTTTGCACTCCTGCAAGACCAAGATCCCCTTTGTATTATCTTTTTATGGTCTGGTTGAATGGGACATAGGGAGAGGCGAGCACATTGAAACTCAACTCATCAACAGATATTCCAAAACTGACTCTTCATAAACAGTTAGGACTTTATATAACATTTGTAAGACACACACCCTGCCTGCACCCCCCGCTAAACTGTGCTTAAAATTAGTATGTGGTCTGCTTTTTCTTAAATTTTGGAGACCCAGCTTTGTTTTCATATTTTTGCTTCCTGAACTGCCACTGTGCAAGACCAAGACTCTATATGAATAATATGTAAAATAAAATAAAATAATAAAATAAAAATCACATCCAGGTGGAACATTCCTTAAATACCTACTACTTTAATACCTTTTGTAACTCACAGACTTGAAGTAATTTAATGAAATTTGTTCCTATTGGTGGAGCTTGTGTTGGGTTTGCGTGGCAAGGTTTTGGTAGCGGGGGGGCTACAGGGGTGGCTTCTGTGAGAAGCTGCTAGAAGCTTCCCCTGTGTCTGATAGAGCCAATGCCAGCTGGCTCCAAGATGGACCCGCCGCTGGCCAAGGCCAAGCCAAGCAGCACCTCTGTGATAACATATTTAAGAAGGGAAAAAAACAGTTAGAGGGACCTTTTGCAGCCGGAGAGAGTAGGGAGAAGATGTAAGAACATCTGCAGACACCAAGGTCAGTGCAGAAGGAGGGGCAGGAGGTGCTCCAGGTGTCGGAGCAGAGATCCCCCTGCAGCCCGTGGTGAAGACCATGGTGAAGCAGGCTGTCCCCCTGCAGCCCATGGAGGGAGGATGAGGGGGTGTAGCGATTCCATCTGCAGCCCGTGGAGGACCCCACACCGGAGCAGGTGGAGACACCTGAAGGAGGCTGTGGCCTGTGGGAAGCCCAGGCTGGAGCAAGATCCTGGCAGGACCTGTGGACCCGTGGGGAGAGGAGCCCACGCCAGAGCAGGTTTGCTGGCAGGACTTGTGACCCCGTGGGGGACCCACGCTGGAGCAGTTTGCTCCTGAAGGTCTGCACCCCATGGGAGAGACCCATGCTGGAGCAGTTCATGAAGGACTGTCTCCCGTGGGAGGGACCCCACGCTGGAGCAGGGGAACGATGAGAGGAGTCCTCCCCCTGAGGATGAAGAAGCGGGAGAAACACCGTGTGATGAACTGACCGTAACCCCCACTCCCCGTCCCCCTGTGCTGCTGAGGGGGGGGCGGAGGTTGAAGCCGGGAGTGAAGTTGAGCCCGGGAGGATGGGAGGGGTGGGGGGAGGTGTTTTAAGATCTGATTTTATTTCTCATTCCTCTACTCTGTTTTGCTTAGTAATAAATTAGATGAATTCCCTCTCTCAGTCAGTCTGTTTTGCTTGTGATGATAATTAGTGAGTGATCTCTCCCTGTCCTTATCTCGACCCATAAGCTTTTCGTTATACCTTTTCTCCCCTGTCTGGTGAACGAGGGGAGTGATAGAGCCCCCAGCCAGGGTCAACCCACCACAAGCTGCATAAACAAAACATAATTTTTAAAGATTGCAGCATTAGTTTCTCTACTTTCATAGCACTGGCAACCATCGTTATTAGTTCTGAGTTTCATTTGACCATTAGGGAATAGAAAACTAAGAAAGAAGCTAAATTAGACTCTTAAGATATCTGCAACAAAACAGCATGAGGGGGGAACCCAGCATTTCAAGGCAGTGTTAGGCATGAAGGTGTGGTCATTCATCTACTTTATAGAGCTCTATACAGCTAGTCCTTATGCCCAAGGCAAGGGAAGGATTGTGACTCCCTAGCATTAATTGGACAACCTCCAAATAACACTGTTGTGGCATGTCCATGGACAATGGGACCTGAAATCTGCTGTCGTGCTTTTGTTTTTTCACAAATAAGTTGGAAACAAAAATTTATATAATATGCATTCAGGAAGAATAATTTTATTTTTTGAGAAATATTGGTTTGGGTCCTCTCTGCTGCATACCACTTGTGAAAATAAGGGAGCACATACCTAGATATCCTTGAGTCTTGTCTGTTGAGCACATTTTTCTGTAGCTTGAATCTACTTGACTTTATAGCATATTTTTCAGTTTTCTGGTGAAGAGATTGTGGGAGGAACTAGAACAGCACTTGTGAAAGGTATTTATGGTTGACTAACTGGTAGTGGAAGAATTTATTTTTTTTAAAAAGAAGAGGGTCATTTTCAGAAGTGTTTTACTGGATAAATCTGTTAAGCTAAAGTGTTGTTTAACCCATACCAAGGAGATTAATGAGAAATTATAGGGTGTCCTTTTAGAGTTTTGAAAACCAGAGCTGCAGCAAATCGTGAACAATATGTATGTTTTGCATGAACTATATAGTTCATGCATTTCAGATCTGACAGTTTTAATCAAGTCCTATTGGATCTCTATTGTCACAGTAATTTAAAATCTCTGCCAAATTTTTCCTCTCCTATCTTCTTCACGCAGACCCTGAAAAATATGTAATTATCATAACATGTCATAGTAGCAGCCCTCACCTACATCCAGGGTCTTCTATTTTTCAGTGGTGCTTTTTTTTCTTCCCCCTCCTCCCCCCCCCCCCTTTTTTTTTTTCTTTTTCTGGGATGGTTGTTTCTTTAAAAAACTCTGCTTTTTGACTGAACTACCTTTTACTGTGGTAATAAAGTTTCTTGGTACTTGACTCAGGTAGTCTTGCAAACAGCTTACATTAGGGACTACAGGACAGTGTTAGAAGTTATTCACCAAATGTCAGGTTATGAATCTCTTGCTGTCATTGGTGGTGTTACTCACATGAGTAATTTCATTGACTTCAGTGTGAATAACTGCTACTCACCATTGTGAATTCAGTAGTTGCTATCTGATACTACAGGAGAAACACTATAGATGATGGGAAGATAAGTACCCATCCAGTTTCTATACCTTTGATCAAGATCAAAGTATGTTTTTTGAGGCTGGTGCTGTGTTAGATTATGCTGCCTACTTTACTATTCCAATTTGCTATTCTGTTTTTCTTTTGAGTGTATAAAAATTGAGTTGCTTTTGTATTGACAGGCGTTGCACTGAGAATATCAATTTGAAATTTTGTTGTCATTTTAAGTCTGTGTTCATTCTTTGTAAAAGCACATAAAGATACGGTGATTTCCTACTTAATCTTGATATGTGCCTGGAGAAAGTGAAATGAGCACTCAGACAAATGAGTTCACTCTTGGAAGCCTCACTTCACTATCTGGGAGACAACTAAGAATTGTGTCGCCTATTTTGAGTTTATGCACACTAGACTGTAAATATCCTAAGTCTCATCTGTTTTGCAACAACAATGGGTGCTTGGAATGGCAGGAAAAGTAAGTGGTGCACAGCATCTTTCTGCCACATGCAGGAATGTGACTTCCAGAATCAATAGCAGCCTTTGTCTGATGATATACTGTGAGGTGAAATATTTTGTACTGTAGAAATTGAAGAGAGATACGGAAGATTCATTCAAACATTTGTGACAGCAAAAATAATCATGCCCACCATCACTTCCATAGGTATTAGATGAAATTTATTAAGTTCTGTTCTAACTTCTACAAACTCTAAATGTAACAATGCATGTGGTACTTGAAGTGTAAATTTTGCTCAGAAATCAGTGCTCAATGACTAATGAATACTTTGCTCCAAAGGACTTGCATTTTAAGGACAACAGATGGCTCAGCACAAAACAAAGAGGACGGTACAGAAAACAGCTAGTGGGTGCTCATTGTAGTTGGAATGTATTCATCCATTCTGGAATTGTGGGAGGGAAGTTTGTGTGAAGGGAAGATATGAAGGAAGCTGCTAAGAGTGATACTGGATTGAACAGATGGAGAATAAAGTGTAGAGATAGAGTTTGGAGCCAAAGACTTATCATTATGACTGAATGAGAATCATAGTCAACTTTAGTCTACATATCACAGGAGCTAAAATTGAGTTTTCTCAAGTATTTTATATGAGCTTGCCTAAGTGTCATAACACTTTAATCTTTCGACTTTCATATAGTCCCCCCCCTCTAATTACTTCCTCCTGCCACTTATCCACTGCAAAAGTATTCCACTAGGCACAGAGGTGCTTTCATTGACAAAATTCAGAAATCCTCCTGTGATGAGGCATTCAGTAAAAATATCTTGCTCAAAATTCAGAATACGAAAGGAAAAAAAGAACGCTAGTTTAGTTTTGTTGTAGCACTACAACTCGAATTAGATCGCTACTCAACATTTACAGATTTGAACACAAAGTTCATTTTTTAGACAGAACCCTAATCCTTTGGGTATTCATGGAGATTTATTATACTTACTAAAGTTAACCCTGTCCTATCCCTGCCGCCTTACAGAAGGTAATGAAGCAATGGCTGTATTTGCATGTGACCAAAAAAGAACCTGTCACAAGGAATACAGTTTACCAAAACTGAACTACTATTGTAGGAATGCTAGCACTGAGGCAGCATGAAGCTCAAACACAGCGTAACTTTAAGAGTTTACTCAATCTCTTTAAACCTTGCTGGACTTTGAATTTCAGGAGAATGCTGAAATGCCAAAACCAAAAAATACCTTTGTAGATAACGTAAGATTAATTAGTATGATTTCATTTTCCTACTAACATAACATTTTTTGCCTTTAAATATATTACTAGGGAGCACTCCACAGGTGGAATTAATGTCTAACCTGGAAGGTGAAGAAGGCATTGTATGTAACACCAACAGATATTCCAGAGAAGTGGTGTGGAGTTTTTTGTGTGGTTTTTTTTTTCTTTTTTTTTTTTCTTTTTTTTTTTTTCCCCAGATCTATCTGCATGATGCTATTGCAAAATACCATCTGAGAAAAACAGATGGTCATGCCTCTTCAATCTTCTATTTCTATACATGAGTTTATAAAAATAAAAACTATAGACAAATTAGATAGAAATGTTTCCTATTTTATCTTGACCAGCGGATAAAATAAAGTCTCTAGAGTAAAACGCAAAACGATAACCTAGGATTCCCTGTACCCAGCTGAACGTACTAACTGGAAGACAGCTCTTTCTCTTCTTTCCCCTCTGCCTCTTCCTCCCCCATCCCATGATATCCTGAAATCTTTTCTGCATAGTGACACAGCTTCAACAAGAGGGGTGGAATAAATTTCCTTCCCTCCCACCTGCCCTCTCTCCCAAATGATTAGAGCACTTTTCAACAAAGTGGGAGATGTGGGTGTCCCTCCCTACCTTATATACACTGAGAATACATTAAGTATGAAATTGCTTCCCAGGGGAAGTGATGGAAATGCCAGTTGTTCATTTTTAAACTGGATTTGAAAAAAGCTTTATAGAAAAAAAAAAAATCTGCTGTATGAGGGAGAGATTACATGACCTTCTTAAGAAAGATTTTATTTTCTCATTTCTAATATCTCTGATACTGTGGTTTACTCCCTTCCAGTCTGTCATTTTTTCCATAGCATTGTGTTTTAGAAGATTTATTCAAAATGTGTGTGAGAAAACTAACTGAAGATCTTCAAAGCAGACAGAATATAGCTTGGTTTCATCGGCTGTTTGAACCTGAATTACTGTAATGACTGTAGTGGAATTATTTTCTTTTAAATGAGCAAATCTGACACGAACTTCAAAGGGGAAGTAAATACATGTAATAAAGAGGCCATTTTTCTTTTTCTTTTCCTAAATGATTTATTTTATCCCCAGAAACACCACAAATGTTCAAAGTTCTAGATATTTAAATAGGTACCAAGATGTCTGAAGCTGTAATCCTTGCTCTGCCAGTTCACTGAAAAATTGCTGACCTTATAAAAGCCTATGTTCCTTTTCACTTTGATAACAGCTTTTGCTTCATCAGTCCACAATATGTATTACAGCAGCGAATCCATGCAGGATCAACTAATTGCTAGTACATGCATTTAAATAGAAGTACTTCAGAATTCTTATCACATAACCATACATACACATTTTTATTTTAAGCAGGAATTAAAAAGTTTTTGTTCTCTTAAATTATTTTGTGTTATGGACCTTGTTCTAACAATTACATTTTACCAGTTAGTGCTTTATGAAGCATGATGGAATCTAACCAGCAACTAATATAAGAGCTCCAGTTTGCCCTCAGTACACAATCTTAAAGCCCATTAACATTTGTGGGAATTATATGTGCAACGTGCAGGGAGAATATAACCTTAAGCAAGAGAAAACTGAAGATACTGTATATGTTTGATCCGACTAATGCAGTCTAGATTTTCACAGCAGTGTGTTATATCAACTGAAGTTTGTTAGGCAGCAGGGAGACTAATAAAAAGAGGGATAGTATAAATAAGCTGAAACAAAGAAATGAACAAAGACCTTCTGCATTAACTAGGACATAATCTACAGATGTTTCTCAGTTGGTAGAAAACAGATTTCCACACAGCAGTTGCATACAATACAAATGTTTGCACAGAATCCAGCTGGACTAATATATAAAGAGATCTCTCAAGATTAGAAGCTTTATAAAAGAGTCACTAGCTGACTGGAAAGAAGATGGGTGACTGAAGTTGCTGTCCGAATCTCCTAAGCAATAGATAAGTCTAAATTGTCAGTTTCAGATGGGATAGAAGCAGAAATTCCTTTTAGCTGTGCCATCCCTGGCTATTTCTAACTTGCCATTCAGTGATTTTTGAAAAGATGGCAAGCTAATGAAAAATTGCAGGTTGTTGTGAAGTTCTGAGTTTGATTTGCAGACCAAAAAGGTTCATGTGTGGGCATGTTAAACTTCAAATGTGTAGCCTTTATTTTCCTAGCCATGCTTTCCAGCTTACAGTTGTCTTGGGACTTGACCAAACTTTAACCAAATTTTAACTTTGACAACACAGGCAACTGGTTGAAACATAGAGGTCAGCAGGGAAAATATGAATGCTAAAACTAAAGAGATCTATTTTGAATGAGCGAATGTGAGTGAAAATGAAAGAATGAACACAAAAATCCTTTCAGTTTTATGCTTTCCCTAGTGATTTTCAGCAAGTTTCTTCATCTGAAAAAATACTTTGTAGCAATACAATTTTTTTTTTTTTTTTCAGTGACTAGTTCTGTATGCTAAGCAGTCAGAATAATCACAATTTGCAATGCTAGTTTTCTGTTACATTTCCCTATACAATGGTTCGGGCAAAAGATAGCACCTTCTACTTTTAAAGCATTTCCAAATGCTTGGGAACGAATGAAATTCTGGATTTTTCAGCATGAGTGCCATGCTTTTATATTCTTATCGTTGGTCAAATATAACAATGAGAGGTTTTCCAGATGCAGGCACCATGAAAATCATCTTGCTGAACTTTGCTGTGTAAAATGTACGTATCTTGCCTAACTTGGTTGTCTTGGTGTCCGTCTATGTTCCCTAGGGAACCACCTCTAGAAAGCAATAAATTTTTTCTGTTTAAGGTACCCATCTTCAGGGAGGATAATTTACCTTCCGAGGGGCCTGTCCTTTACTTTTAACATAAAGGGATCCCATGTAGCTTGCTTAGAATTGACACCTAACGCTTTGATGGATAGAGTCAGAGAAGAAGAATCCACTGTCAGCATTCTGCACTAAATGCACTGAGAGTTTATCATGGTGTCAAGATGAGGAGAGTTAATCCACCTTGGAGCACTTCTGAAATTCCACATTTCTTTTGCAACATTTTTAAAACACGGTATAATAATACAGTGACCAATAGCACCATGCTGAGTTAGCAACATTCAGGGAACTGTTTTTATCTGATGACAGTTATGAAGTTTGAAAGAAGATGAGGTCAGTGTTATGTATGTCATATCAAAACACTTCCTGACTACATTCTTCTATTTTGAAATAATAGACATTCTCTTATCATAACCATAAAAATTTCCATCCTTATTGTATTCTTATTTTTCATTAGCAAGAATATTTCAAAATAGAGGAAAAGAGTGTGGTTTTGTCCTTGTAAGGGCTGATTACCTTCAGCATCTCTCCTCACATTCTCTAGATTACTCTTGTAGCTAGTATAATTACACCCTGGCTTCTGTGTACCTCTTTTCCAAGTTATATTTATAGTTGCTTAAAGGTTTGACAAGGCTTGAACAGTTTGTGACTTGCCCACATTATTTTCCATTATTCTACATTGTTCAAAAATTCCTTGATGGCAATAATCACAATCGATCTGCTCCTGCGTTGAGTTCTGTGTGAGATTCTTTGTCTGTCTTTTAAGATTTTCTTCCTTCTCTAGCAATTAAACTGACTTTACAGCAGTGTTGTTTACAATTAGCCTCTTGTTCATGTATGCTTATCAGCTCAGAAAATCTCCTCGCTTTTTGTTGATTGGTGCAATTCATTTTTGACATCCTGTAAAAACCTTTTTCTTTGATTTCCCTCTTTTTGCTGGTTTCTTCTTTCTTTTTAAAGGACAGAAGGCAGTAATTATTACTGCTTTTAAAAATCCAGCTTGAAAAATCATTTAACTTCCTTGAACTTCCTTGAAATTCCTTATTTTTATGTGTTATTGCCAAGCATATTTTAAAAGATCTGTCCATAAGGTACCTTGAGGCCAGTGTTTTAATGCTAATTGACCTGCAGGTAGTAGTACGTGATTGCCTTTTCGTGTGTGTGAATGTGTGTCAAATGTGTATCCATCTGAGTGCCTGGTAGCAAGAACGGCTGTACCGATGAACAGCATCTGCTATTAATATAGCAGACACTGAATTATTTTTTTCTTCTACAGAGATATCATTTTCATACTGCTAAGTGACTATATATACACATGCTAATTCTTCTAATGGGGAATGCTTGATGTTGCTGTCCTGTGGCCTTATCATACTTCAAATACCTACCTAATCAGCAGTTATTCTATAACTCATGTGTTTTAAGAGTGGTTGCTTAATTTATGCAAATGGGAAAACTTCCTTAATTTGTATACTGCCAACATTTATCATGGTGAATAACGTATATAATGTCTTAATCAACATGTTTTACATTTTAGGAAAATCTTTAAAGTTTCGCAAAATTTAAATTGTGTGAAAGGTCTCTGCAGTGGATGTCAAAGGGTAATAAATTTGGTGTAGTGGCCCAACTAGTAGGATCAGACATGACTATTGCTTTTAAATCCAACTGCTCCTAGCTAACTGCTATTTTAGCTATTATAGAAGCATCATATGAAGACAGAGGTAATGAAAGCCAACTGATTTGCAGGTTTATCTGTGGGCACCCCACAGTTCCTCAACTTTGGTGCTTCTCTGCTGAATGACTCTGCATACTAGACATAAAGTTGTGGTGGGTTGACCCTGGCTGTGAACAATAGTGTGTTCACAGGTCTGGAGGGGCAACGCACTCCATTGCTTCAGAAGGTCATGGTGGTCAAAGCATTACATTTGCCAGGTCTGCAGTTTTGGTGCTTGTAAATTAGCTATAACTTCTGAACCGCAGCAGATGATTGTTGATGCTCTGTTGTCTGATGCAAACAGATTCTTTTTCTTTCTTTCTTTCTTTCTGAGTGGAGGCTACTCTTTTGCGACTGGTTTCAAGCAAAGATTTCCTATGATCCAGGTAAGGGCCAGTCAGTACACCCATCTGAATTTTTGAGGCCATATCAGGAAATGACAGTGGACAAAGTATGTGTTTGAGCAAGTGATCCATGCTGTTTCACTATTCACTGTGTGATCCTTGATCTGGTTTTGCCCCACCCCAGTTATCACTCTCTTGGCTAGGCACAGCTAGAAAATAACATGGCAGAGTGACTGCTCCCATTGTTTATTCTGGAAAAACAACAGTAAATCTGGGATAGGATGCAGCCAGGAGGCATCCAGAAAGAAGAGGAGTTCAGATAAAAAGATTCTACCATGGAGTATGCTGACTAAAAGAGCTCTGGTTTTCTGCTCTACTGTAAGGGACTTCTTGAAAGTGAAACAAGACATAGAGATCTAGCAGAGGAATTTATCATGCAGGGCTCATGCTGCTGGAAAAGTACAAGAAAATTGCAGCTTTCTGAAAAACAGAAAACCCCCAGGTGCAGTTCTCTGAGACAGATTTCTCATTCCTGTTATTCCACATGTTGACGGAGCCCTTGAAACCACCAGTTTCAATATCTGATTCTGATTCCAATATTCTGGCAATAAAATTGTACTTTCCGAGGAAAATATCATCCATTACATGGTACTGGTAAATACCTCATTCTAAGAGGGTAGGGTTGCTCAATGATGACAGCTTCTGCTTGTCTCGAGTTTCCTCAATCTAGTGCCTTCTCAAGGTGTCAAGTCTCTGCTACAAATGGATCTTGTAGTCTGCCATGTAGATTCCAATTATAACTGCAATTCAGAAAAAAAAAAAAAAAATTATGTCACTATGTTAAGACAGATGCATCTTCCAAATCGTTGCAACAAATATGTTTAATTTACTGGTCCATTCTCAATAGGAAAAAATGGCTAATTATAGAGAGCAGTTACAGACATTTCACCTCATGGAAGCAGAAAAGGTGCTGTTTTTTGTTGAGATGGTTTGGCAGTATCAACAGCCAGAAGCAGAAATATTGCAAGATTCCCTAAAAAGAAGCTTGTGTCATATTCTGCATATTTTATTCCTTTATTCAAGCGTGCTAATAATCTTTGTAGGCACCCTGAATTAGTTTTGTTCAACTACAGCATTACCAACTCAGTTCCTCCTTAAAAATAATAAAAGCCTTTCTAATGTTCGTTTGACTGTATCCACTTTCCATGTCATTCTACAAGAAACATAAAGCTAACATCTGAAATGTGTGAGAAAGAGAAATTCTAAGAAAATCTAGGCAAGATAAACATACACTCCTGACCTCAGCTTATCCAAGCAAGGATGCCAGTGCTAAGGAGATTAATGTACCATATACACAAAAACCTCACACAGTCAAGAAATATTAGTCTGACAGTGCAGTGTACAGACTGAAAAATAATGCTAAAAGAAACTCACATATAGTATGTATCTAGAATAACAGAAGCCATTTACATCTGTTAGTCCTAGACTGCACTAAATCAGTGGAAGAAGGATTGACTTAGTTACCTTGCTGTAAGTTCTAAGAAATGGAAGAAAACACAGAAAAGGACATGGTTTTGATGCATGTAGAAGAGATTAAACATTGGGAGCCTTTTGGCTAAAACGAGCTAAATTACAGATAAATGTTAGTTGAATGTTTAGCAACAGAGGTACATTTTCAAAGCATGAACAGTAAATATACATTGAGGTCTAACACTGTTGGATCTGATCTGTAGTTGGGAGGGGAAACTTGAAAATATTGGTACTGGAATAGGTTGTGTAAGTGACTGAATATGGGTCCCGTTCATTACAGAAATATGCAGGCAGGGGATGTTTTGGATGAATAAGTAATTTCCATTCAATACATTGCCAATGGCATCACACTTCTTGCAAGAATTAGTAGAAAATTCTGAGAATTTTGATTTTGGATTGCCAACCTAAACTACTTTAAGAATGACTGGATGAAGTTTCTTTTTCCCCCCTTAAAAACTCCGTAATGCTTGTTTGCTATGTTATAATAGCTATTTAGCTTGCCGCAAATACACAGGCCAAAGTAGATCTCCTTTCTAAGAGAACCCCTTGGCTTTGGGAGACAGCAGGTATTTTCTTCCAACTGTTGCGAGAGGTAAGTTTTCACTCATTTGCATTTCTGCCTTCAGAAAAGCAATGAAACATGTTTACGTTCTGATCCTCCAAAGCCCAAAGTAGGAACTTTGAAAGAAAGTACATGCCACAGCTTCCTAAGGGGCTTAAAAAAGACCTGTGCACCGCAGCCCTGCCACTATAAAGGACAATACTCATTGTGTCACAGCACTGGTGTTCCGTCCCCCTCCTGATTATTGCTAATGTGTGTGAAATGTCTTGGTAAAAGACAGCATTTCGTGATGCATTTAAGACAGCCTAAAAGTAGTGGCATGATTTTCCCCCGCAGCTCAGGTGAAGGACTATGCGTCACTCGGCTCCAGTGACTTTCTCATTTGGCTCATATAATGGTATTTTTAGAGCTACACTTCTTAGACAATCCAATCCTTAATGATATTAACAACATAAATGTGTTCCTAAGAGCAATAGGAGCACTTGCTGAACTTCTAAAGCAGGAGAGATTTACAGTCCCAAAATTTTGGGAAGAAATCACAGAGGATGCTTGAAATAAGTTTATTGGATTTTGCTGCCAGAGAACACAGAATTAAAGCAAAGAATAAGGGGAAGAAATGCAGCATTTTAGTAGAAGTGGCAAGTTTATGATTTAAAATGTGAACCATGATATATAAAAAGTTTTGGCCAATATTTGCATTGAGTTGTTTGGCTTCATTTACATTTAAAAGTCCTGGAATGCAAACACATGCAAGACAAAATCAGTTTCCAGACACATTAGGGAAGCTTACACCACTCTTGTCACATCTAATAGACTATCCTGAAAGGCCCAAATAGGACTGAGAAAATATTGCAGATCTTTCCCCATACATGGCCCCCAAAGTACATCCACTTGGAGGGAAACAAACTGTCCATCCCACACTGGCCTTTGAATAGCAGAGCGAGGGTATATTTTTCACATTGCAGAAAAAAGTGCTTTAATAATAAAACTCATATATTTATCAAGCATCTAATGATGTCTAATCCTTAAACAACCTGATGAGTAACTTGATTATCAGCAGAACAAACAATCTGAAATTCATTGCCCCCAGTCAGATAACAAAAGCCAACAAAAGCAGCTTTCTGTGAATTTACCCTCAGACAATTAGCAGATAAATGCACTATCTTGCTATGATCTCTTTTCGAAACATTTTGTCTTTGATTAACCTTTAATTGTTTAAATTTCAGCTAGAGTTATAAAAAATGACAGGGAGTTGTGCTGAACACAGATGATTTTAGAACATATAGTATTACAATTACTTCTTGTAAAAATAATCATACTCACTATGCAAAGAAACTTAAGAGATAAAGTGTTTTTCCTCCTGAACTTTCTTCAGGAGAAAAAAAAAAAAAAAAGGAAGAAAATCTACTCTATACGGTTGAAATAATCTCTTTAATATTGGTACCAAAATAGCAAAATGCAGTAATTACATCATTATTTTGTCAGTCTCTGTCAATCCATTGTAAGAAAATATTCTCTCTCTCACCCTTTATCCAGGTCTTAACACCTTCATAATGTTGTTATCTCTATTGTCTTAGAGTGCATGCTTTTCAAGTCAGAGATCTGTCTTCTACTTGTCTGTAAAGTGCCTACATATTTACTGGGTTATATTAGTAAATCAATAAAAAAAGTAGTAATTTGGTATCTTTTGTAGTTCTTAGTGCCCGTAATAATGCATTTACTTTGGCAAAGCAGACTATCTGTATTACACATAATTTTGATATCTACTTCAAATAGTGAACATTGTTATTGACCCTTATTAAATACAAATCACACTCAAAGCTCACCCATCAAAAGAGCAAAAGGTTATCTTTCCTGTGCAGTGGTACTACTGGACAGCAATGTGTCTAGTTTCTCCTCGTAAGTCTTTTGGCCTGCATCTATATTAGTGAATTAAACAGGGCCAGAGAACTTTTTCTGGACATTGGAATGCAGTTGTCTATACTGTTAAATTATAATACTTCCTTGTATGTTTTTTTGGTTTGTTGCAAAAAGCACTCACAAACGGCTCCCAATGACAGTTTGAGAAAGGGACAATTTCCAACAGACAATATGGATATATCTTCTGGTTTTGGAGGGTATGAGTTTAGTAATATGGATGCCACACTAATAATGAATGCCAAAGAATGATGCCATTAGTTTGATCACAAGTATAGACACAGCCTTAGTTGGTGATCAAAATGCCAAGTAATTTCTATGGATGAAAATCTAAGTTTTTATTCTAAAAGCTTGAAAAATCCTTGAAGCTGGTAAAGATGTGGTAGGCTTACTTTGGGTTCCCTGCTGCATAGCCATGTGATGGTGATTTCTCACAAAGTCCCTCTTTTTTCTCCTCAGGAAAAATCTATGAGAAGAAATTCACAAATATTAAGTGTTCTGTACAATCTATTCTTCATTTTCCACTAATAGATATAGTAACAAACTAAATTTATATTAAAAAGTTGTAATCTGTGTGATACCACAGAAATCTTCAGAAATAGAAGAGTGACCATGACAATGTGCCCTATAGCACATCTAAATCTTTATCTTTCTTCATCTTTACATACAGTGGAAAATCAAAGGATGTTTAGCTAGTGTGTTATTAGGTAATCTAAGATGCATAGTTAATTCCAAGATCACAGTGTAAATAGTCATAGGTCTTCTGAATCTGCAGTTCATTCTGGTGAATTAACGAGACCATGAATCTTTGAACATGGATTCATTCTGTCTGCAAATTTAGAAAGACTGTCTCGTATTCAGGAGGAGTTCTTCGCAGGTTGGTCTCGCTTATTTTGTTGCTTTTTTAAAGGTCATCAACCAAAGAATAAAATGCAAGAAATATACACAGAAATATAAAAAGTCTAGAGAGTACTTTATACCTTTTTAGTGACAAGTAATTTTTCTGGTATAGATTTCAAATAGCCCTACTTACTGCAGGAACGCTCTTTGTATGCAGTGTTATGTAGTAAGCTGAGAAGATGCGAGTAGTTTAACTAACTGATTTAATTTCTTTACTTTGCATTAATATGAGACTCTGGATATTGAAATACCTGTACAAACTACACACTAAATAGAAATATAGTCAGATTTAAATAGAATAATATTAGCAAAGATATTTAAAATTATTCAGCATGTATAGATACATTTCACGTAGTCTTCACTTTTAACATTGCAGTTTTGCATAGCTGTACCTGGAGGTATTTTGCAACAAAAGTATATTAAGGTAAACGGAGAAATTCAGATACGTAATATCTAGAGCTCTATGATTCCCACTGCAGAAATCTCCATAATTATAGAGATTATAGAGATTGCACACTAATACTAATTCTCCACTAAAATTGATGCAATTAAAAGATAGTAGTAGTTCTAAATTAAAACCTCAAATTTGCATTTGAAAGATAACAATTAGATTAGTCAATAAAACTTTGTGAAGTAAAAACGTAATCTTTATTTTTTCCCATGGAAAAACAAAGGAAATAAAGAACAGAAGAAAAAGACTGAAGGAGCAATGTAATTATTTACAGCGTAGCTTTGTTATCCTAGTCACTGCAACATTTCAATTCTGGATTTTGGGAACATCTGTTCACACATGTAATATGTATATCTACACTGCCATAAAAGATAGATGATAAGTTAGGCTTCCAAACTGCTGCTGCTTGTATTGCTGAGTTTGTCGGTTTACAGTATCTTCTGGGTATGCATCAGCCAATGGTGATGGAGGAGGGAGAAGGGTGAAATGGCAAAACCAACCTTCCAGCACTATGCAGTATCGGGATCAAAGTTCACTTTGAATTCCCTGTATAGGTGCCAATATTGATTTTCTGAAGTGGTGGAGAGCAAAGTTATGAAAACTTTTGTGAGAAAGAATTCAACGTTAAAAAAAAAAGATCGAACCATCACTAGGTTTAAAAAATACGTTACAGAAAAACTTGCAGGAGAAGCTTTGGTAGTGTTCATAGGCTGTAAATGCTAGAGCTATTTTTTTGTAAATGAAGCATGGAGAGTTAGGAATTTGATGCATGTGTTTGTTCTCCAAGCAACAGGGATATTTTAGCATTTGTGGCCTAATGTCTAATCCCAGAAAATGGATTGCAATTTTATTTAGTTATCACCTGCTGTGTAGAGACCTCGTTACAAATGCAAGGATCATAGGGGGTGTTGTGGGTATATGTATTTTTTCCCCTTGTCGCTTCAAACATAGAGGAAATAGCTCTCTCCTTAAACCTTAATGAGTCAAGGTGAATTCAAACCAGATGTTTTCTGGTTTTATTCCCACTTACAAATCATAGCTCCACTTGCTGCATAGAGTGCCCTAGATATAATGACCAGCTAGTGTTCCCTCTTTTAGGAGTGAACATTCATGGGTCAGGCTCCAAGCTAAATGTTTATTTTTCTAACTGTTTTATAGTAGAGTTTGGTTAAAAGACTTGGCACAGTGCACTTCAGTTTAATTTTAAGCTTGACAGCAGTGCTGGCCTCAGAGTGTGTATGTGTGTAATTTAGTTGCTGTGCTACTGGAAGTCTATGGAAGATTAATGAATGGTAAAGCTCCGTGGCAGTTGTGAAGAGATGCAGGATAGAGCAAACCAGTTACCATCTGTTCAAAATGTCTCCTACAGCTCTTTTAAGGAAAACTATTATCAGCAGGAGATAAAGGCATACAATAGTTTTAAATATTAATATTTTTCTGATGTCAGTGGGAAGTTCTGTTTCTGTACTTACCTTCTTGGGGCAGTAAGGTCTCATATACATGTATATACACATGCATACATTTGTGTTTATGTGATGTATGTTTATCTCTGCTTCTAATGTAGTATTTTAGAAAACACAGAAAAAAATAATATAAATCAAAACAAAACAAATACTAAACTTAATAGTTCAAGTCATTTAAAAAGCTACCATAAATATTATTTTCCCCAAAATAAAAGGGAGATATTTACTTCCATATAAACTATTACATGTAGATTACATATTGATTAAAATAAAAGTTGGATGGGTGCATCTAAAATTTAAACAACCTCACCATGGGACACCTCCATTTTTCAGATGGACTTACTAGGTTTGGTAGAGACTTCATAGCAAAATTTCAAGTTAGAGATATATGTTGCCAGACCATAAAATGCTTACAATTTGATTAACCAGCATTTCTCTGTATCTTGGTTTTCAGAGAAAGAATACAATGAATGGGAATCACAGTTTTGAAGAGGCTCTAAATCCAATTGGGTCGTCAATGTCCCTCAGCAGATAAAGATAGATGCAGCTTCAAAAACTCTCCGAATCTGTGAATGTTTTAACATTTCCTATCATGCAAATAGTTCATGTTCTGTATTATTTAGGGGTTAATTCTGTTGTTACAGACGTCATCAATAATAATTTCTGTCTCTTAACTTCAGGGAAGGAATTCTGCTTATCCTAACTCCTTCGAGGGGGATCAACTTTCAGAATAAGGCATCTGAATTTAAGCATTCACACAAAAGAGTCTACCTCTAAGCAGAGTGTTTAAGCTTCCCTTACAACCAATATGGTTCTAGACAGTACAGTCACTGAAAACTGGAGAGTTATTCAGGTGATCAAATGTAGATGATTACTGTAGGGTGAGACAAAGAACTCTTCTGCACCTCATGGACTACAGTGATCAGAGAAGCAATTAAGCTGGTGACACATAAACATCTAGTGCAATTTTATATTCCATGAGGTTATTCCACCTGGCCTTTAACTTCTTCTTCAGAAGGATTCAAGTCTCCTGCAAGTCTTGTTGGCTCTCAGTCAAGGTCCACATTATTGCCTCAGAGAGCTTAGGGCATCTCAAACAGAACGAGATACCTGCGTGTGGTTAGTTGAATCCCACTCTCATTTTCCATTGAGTTAATAGGAATTTAGGTCATCCAGATCACATGTAGCAGTAGACATCTAAATGTAGATTAATTGAGTCCTGTTCAAACGAAGACTTAGTTCATCATCCTGAGCTTGACTTGTATGAGGATTTAGTACTACTTAGAATGTCCAAGAATATCTGCCAAGGCTAGCAGATGTTACTGAACTCCTGGGAGAGATGTCTGGAGCTGCTGATGGAGGCCAGAAGTAGAGTCAAGAACATATCAAAAGAAACATGTGGACAGCTGCACTGAGCTCTTTGCTTCCTTTTACACATGGTGAAGGGAAATATACACTCTGGAAGATGTTGGTTTGCAAATCATTGTAGATAAGTGTTAAAGAAACAGAATAGCAAACCATAGATTAAAAGCTTTTCCATTGGATTTAGCTCAGATAATTCCTGAAACAGGTGAATAAACTTAGAAGTACGGGTTATGCAAACCAGTAGTAAAGAAATAGCATTAAAGTTGATTCTAGGATGGTGTTCTGCATGACACCACTGAATCAGGACTCTGTGTCTTAGGAAGGGATGAACTGCCCTTCAGAGAGGTCTATTTCTATTGATTGATTGTAGCAGGAACCCAGAAAAATCTAAACTATCTTTTTCACATATCTCAAAAACTAGGTAAGACTAATCACATCCATATTTTATAAACTTTCCCTGTTATTGTCCAGCTACCTTTGTTTACTCTTAAAAAAAAAAAAAAAAAGTAAAAAGTCAGGATCTTTCCTTTCTCCTTTCATGAGGATAACCTTATTTTGCCTTCAAATGGCAATCCATCAACTACTACAGAGAATGCAGAGATGGTATAAATTTTTTTTTTTTAAATTTCCGCATTTTAAAATAAGCCTTCAGAATTAGTGGTGCTGTAAAAACAGCATATAAAGCACGTACATAGGTCTTTCAAGAGGCCAAAGCAAGCACAATGCAATAAACTTACTTATATTTTATTTCCCTCACTTCTTGTATAAAATTGTTGTGCCCTTTAATATATATTGAGACTCAGAGAAGATAAACTACACAGTTTATATTTGTCTTTTGTCTTTTATATTGAATAGCCTTGAAGAAGATCTTACATCATGTCACTCAGTACACCAAACATTTAATACTGTAAATTAAATCAACATTATTTTTTGTAATTAGTAAAAAAAAGGTTTATTTTCTCTGACATGTAGAATTTCAGGGTTTTTTAATCCTTCACACAAAGTGCATTATCACATTTGAGCAGAAAACTATATTTTTTCAATTAGAACACTGTATACAGAAAATTATAATAACTTATTATTCTTGATGAATGGTAAAATATTCTTTTGACATTAACTAATCTATTATTTTTTTTTCTTTTAGAGTGATTAGAGGCTACTAAGGAGAAGCATCTTTGGTTAAAAAATATACAGTTTTTATTGTGTTTGTCTTAAATTGTGTAATTGTTTTTTTAGTTTAACATATGTACAAAGTCTACTCTTTCTAAAAAGCCAAATTTCCAACAGAATATTTACTTTTAATTAACTCTTTATATTCTTTTCTAACAAATGTAGTGTCTATACAACTGAGATATCTAGTGATCTAGTGTCTATGTTCCTTTTTCCTTAGACCAAATGATAGGACACTAAAAGCCAACTGGAAGTCATTGGTCCCAGTTCAAGAGCCAGACGACATGTCATGAAATGAGAAAAACTGCAGGCATCAGAGACATGTGGTGAAGTAACCATTCATGGAGTGACTATTATATTAGCCTGAATCTTTTAATTGTCATGGACACAGGAGCTATTTTTACTAAATATTGAAGTACAGGGAATTGCATCTCTTTAAAGCCCTATTTTCTGAAACCTGTGAAGGTCAAGAGTCTTTGTTGTGGGACTTGGAATCAGCGAGGGTCTTCTAGTGGATCTGCTTCACATTTCCTTTGAAGTTCATACATCAGAAGAGACCAAAAAGTTTCCAAATTTATGTTTAATTACAATGCAAGAAGGAAAATTACTTTTTTAATTGAATAAAATCTAGTCTGCTGCGTAGGAAAGATACACCTTTCCCTTTCGTCTGGCTTTTCACTCAGCAGCTCCAGGCAGTTATCAATACTAGAATGACTTCTTTGGTTACATTGGAAAATCTCCTCCTTTCTACTACGATGGGTTGTGTCTGCTTCCTAATATATTCCCTGTTCTTGCCAGGCGTTTCCCAGGGTCTTCTCCTGGCTGCAGTCTCACCTATCTGCCCACTAGAGGCATCTCCCCACTGTGCATAATTAGTTGCCCAGAGGAAAGGAGAACACTATTAGCAAAACAGTCTGTTCCCATTCTATCTATGCAACAGGTGTTAGGGATTGGTTCATAAAAAGACTTCTAAGTTCGACTGTAAGAAGAGCCATATAGGACAAGATCCAGACTGCTTGTTTCCAGAGCCAATTTGATTATTCTGACACTTAACAGAAAGTGACAGCCACAAGATAAGTTTATTCAGATTTTATAAATTGGGAGATTATGTTCTCTATGCAATTTATGGGAAGCAGTGTTTCTGAGGATAAATACGGTGTAGTCAATAAGAATAAACAATATAAAATCATACGTACAGAGAGACATTTGCCTTTCTGCCCTTCTCTGCAGGTTAGCAATCTGATAAAGGTTGTGCTTATATAGTGATGCAATTAAGTCCTTGATCCTCAGTTTAATCAGAGCAGACCTGCTAACACATCAAATTTATGTCCATGTTTGATATGTTAACATACACTAAGCCTGTCTACACATAGTCAGTTATGGAGTTGAAGCTGGGAGCTGGAATCTAATAGCTGAAAGGCATCAAGGAACAGTGTCTTAAATTACTTTCAGTTCTGAAAGGATTTATGAGCAATTCTAGTTAATTCAAATGAAAGAGAGAAAGAAAGAGAAAGAGAGAAAGAAAGAGAAAGAGAGAAAGAGAGAAAGAGAGAAAGAGAGAGAAAGAAAGAAAAAGAAAGAAAGAAAGAAAGAAAGAAAGAAAGAAAGAAAGAAAGAAAGAAAGAAAGAAAGAAAGAAAGAAAGAAAGAAAGAAAGAAAGAAAGAAAGAAAGAAAGAAAGAAAGAAAGAAAGAAAGAAAGAAAGAAAGAAAGAAAGAAAGAAAGAGAGAAAGATAGTAAAGTTCACAACTAGAAATTTAACTTTTTTTTTTCAAATGAACTGGGAGTTTCACCCCATCAGTTTCAGTGTCTTAGCTGGGAATTGTAGCTAACCAAGTAAACACCAGCTTCCTAAACAACACTCAGCTGGAAGTCTTTGAACTACAGACCTGTTACAGTCCTTTATCTCTGCAGCAGGAAGGGTGGATTTAGTTTCTAATTCTGAGTGCTATCAGTTTACCTGCAGTACTATGCTTACCTTTCAGACAAACTCCAAATTAAACCATGATACATTTTATTAGGTTGATGGTTCAGGTGGTAAACCTCAAAGTGAAGATTTAGGGCCTTACAGAAATGACTACATAAACATGTCTTTAGAGCTGTTTCTTCTGGGGATCTAGAGTTCGGAGCTCTCATGTGAAGGCACATGATTAAATAAACAGATTTTTTTTTTTGGTGTAAGAAGACAAGCAGAGGATAATGTAGTAGAGCCCATCTTTTGTACAACAACTATGGGACTGAAGTGGTGACTTCAAAGCTCCTACTAGCAGAAACTAGGGGATGGAAGGAGGCTAAGGGACACCTTCCATCTCTTCTGTTAAAGTTGGATCATGGTGAAACCAGGAGGCAAGAGAAGAGGATTAAGACAAGAGAAAGCAATTGAAAAGTAGCCATAGCTCAGAAGTGTGCTAGTGTACTACTCTTAGAAAGAATAGTTGCAAATTCTTCTCCTGTTCCACTTTCATTCAGCAATTGTCTAATATTAAAATGACTATACATTTCAGGGAGCAGTGCTTTCTGTATGTAATGCGTTCCAAATTGAAATATACATATATACAATTATATTTTTATATATATAAAACTGTGTGTGTGTGTAATACTTTAGGCTGGGTAGAATGCAACTGTGATCTGAGGAATGGTTTACCACTCTTGATCTTGCTGACTGAGTATTGATCAGTAACTAATTCAAATAATGCAGCGGTTCACTTTTAGGCCTCACGAAGTAAATTTAGCAATGAGAACCTTTAGGTCTTGAATCACTGGCTTCAGCTAGCTTACTTCAAATGTATGTGCCTAACTGGCCTTGATGGCAATAAAATTACAAAGAAATATAAAGACAGGGACAATAGGTCAGTGTGACCCAGGATTTTCTCCCAGGTTGCTAGGGAAAGAGTACAGGAGCAAGGAAACTACTTTCCTGGTTTGCTCTCCCAACTTACACGAATGAATAGCTTTGGGAATTCTCGAACTTGAGTATGAAGTCAGGCATGACATTTTTAATAGTCCCAGTTGTACTTATCTTCCATGAACTTGTCAAGTTCCTTTTTGACTCATTTAGACATCTGGCCTTCAGAACATCCTGTGGCATTGCGTTCCCTAGTTTAATTACATATTGTATGAAAAGAACTTCGTCTGAGAAATTGTCTGTCTTTTCCCAAAAGGAAATCCCTTCTAAAAGAGGAAATTTCATAGGAAGGGGTAATATCTTCCATTAGATCAATAACCTGGCTGGAAAAATAAGACTTCTGTGTGTCTGAAGCCCAATCTTTTTGTTTGTTTGTTTACTTCTTGCCAAATATATTGTCTGGTTTAATTACCTTTTCCATAAACCTTACCCTGCGTTTTCACTTAGAACATTGATTGTATTTAACAACAATGCAACTGTGAGTCCTAGCAAGAGGTACTTGAAAATGCTTTATTTCTAAAGTTTGTGTCCTGAGATTTCAACAGATGAATAGAACTTGGTCTCCTATTCCCTGGAGATTCCCAACTTTAAATTTGCTTTATCAACTGTCATTAGTTATATGAAGTTAAATAAAATATATGTTTCAAATAGCACTTTTTATCAGTAAGATGCATTTAATTTTCATTCTTCTTTGTAATTTTATAAATCAGGGTCTATTTTTTGTCTTGATCCTGGGCCTCCATTGCCTCTTAGAAAACAATTCCCATCACAACATTGTTGGCAAAGGCCACATGGTGTTTTGTAACCAACCTCACTCCACAGCTATTCATTCACTTATAAGTAGGTTGGATTTAGCCCTGATCTTTGAAAAGGTATGCGCAGTGTAATCAAATACATTTTGTAAACATCAGATGTTTAATCCAGTTCTGCATATTCGGGCCAGATGATTTCGCTAATAAGGAAACCTTACTTAGTGACTAAAATTGGAAAGCGCAGATCAGAAAACCAACAGCAGCACAGTTCAGCCACACAGTCCATTATCTACCAAAGGAAAGGATTTTTAATGAGATTTCCTTGACACTGGTGTTCTTCTATCACAGCCAGGACTGCTAATGTACCAATCAGACTGAAGCAATGTTGCTGCCAGCATTCTTCCTTAAAGAATGCATTTTTCGTTATGCCCTGTTAAGTATTTAACAGGTTTGCATTGTACACAAATCCTCACAACACAGTTTAGTTTTTCATATGAAATAAATCAGCCTTCAGATATGAAACGTGGTTCATTTCAATGAACACGCATTTTTTCTTCCAAATGTCAATATTAATGGGGATAGAGGTGAATGGGTGGCTCTAATAGTTTTTCTTTGTTGCCCTTTAGGAAAAAGCTCTCAGCTATGGAATAATACAACATAACACCTTACTTTCTCCAAGTTATAATCCTCTTAGCCCAGGCAATTAGGGTAGCTAGCACAGATGAATGTAGCACATAGAATGTTGCTTCTACAAAACCAATTTTACTTGTTGTGTGGGCAATTAGGAGTTGTGGCATGTTTAATTTATTTAGTTATCTACAGAATTTTAGCTTTTCTATTATTACTTGCTAGTTCTGAAATTGAACACAGAGAATATTGTGCTGGGCATGTAACAATGAGAACTCATGCAGAACTGTCTTGAGGAAAAGAAATATTTTAATTTTGTGTAATAATCTAACTCTAGATGTGGCATAAATTCTATACTGAAGTCTGTTTTAACAGAGTTTATGAAATATTTCCACTTAATTAGGTGAGTTCAATTTAATCTCAAGAATATTATAGAGGCGGCATGGTCTGATGGTTAAAGAATTACAGTAGTACGGGGTGTTACCAAATCCTGTTCTGCTATCCCTTCATGCTAGGATCTTTGGCAAATACTGAGACTCATTAAATGAGTTATGTAGAGTCCAGGTGCCTAATTTACATTAAATTCATAGCAAACAAAATGTAGTCTTAGGAACAGTAACAGAAGCTTTCTTCTTCCCATGTAGGTGCCATAGAACATAAAGGCAAAACCAAAACCAAACCAAACCAGATCCAAAATAACAACAGTGTAGACTTGTTCTCTGCCTCTGCTCCTCTTCCAGTAAACTCTTCATCTCTTTGCTGCATAGTTTATCTACCTTACTGAAAGAACTGAAAATGCCTCTATTTGGTATAACACAGTGGTAAATTCATTTTCATAGAAGTAAGAGAATTTAATTTTGAACACTAGGAGAAGATGAGGACATTAAAGTCATGGCTCCACCTTATCAGGAAGGCTCCTACCTTATATTATTTCCATAACTGTGTGGTGTATAACAGTGATCCCTGAGAGTAAAAGCTCAAGAAAGTCACAAAGACCTTGAAAATACAGATACAAGACAATACCTAAGGCCACAAAGGTATAAATGCAGATCACATATGGTCATAAAAGAATGACACTTTGAGAACTGGATAGACCTCAGTTTAGAGTATAACAAGGAGAACAAAACCCCATATATCTAACATATGTAATGAATCTCTTATATGGTGAAACATGAAGGAGATGAGATAACACACATGCATCGAAGTCTGCCACAGCTTCTACCAGCATGGGGAAAAGGGAAGGTGAGAGGAAATGCTGAAGTATTGTTTCTCTCGGTTAAGGACACTATGCCTGACCTGTATCACTGCTTACAGAAAGTACTGCTCTTTCAAATGCTGTTTGTTATGTTTTGCCTAAAGAGCACAGATGAGCAAGGTTCAGTGCTAAAACATGTGCTTTTACCTAGTTTTATTTAATAGTAGCCTGTGCCTAAATTCTCTGCCTCTGAAGTGAATAGTATGTATTTCTCTTACAGCTTTTCTCCTCTGACTAGACTGACAAATAGTGTTTAGGATTTTGAGACACCTTTTAGACAGCCTGTATTTTCCTGAAATCCTCAGCTCCCAAATTAATTATCTGACTATAAAATTATCCATCCTGGAATTAGACTTGAAGAAAATATTCTGAATAATGCCAATACTTAAGTAAGTTCCGTTCCCTTTTAGGTGGTTCGATTCCTAACTTTGACTAGCAGACAGCTTTCCTCCCTTAGAAGATTAATTTATTTTCCACTTTCTTCTGGGAATAGCCATCACAGCCCTTTCTTTGAGAGTTTGGCATTTCAGACCACTCTCAAAAAAAGAAGGGTGGGTGGCAATGCTCTCCCCTCACTTTTTCTAGTAACCAGTAGTTAGGACATTTACTTGGAAAGATTGAATTCTTTGCTTCAGTGAGTCTTACTTTATGCATAGCAGAGCAAATTGCACAAGTGGGAATGAGAAATGCTTGCCCCAGAAATACATGTAGCCTGTTTTTTATTGTGTTCACTTGGGACATGGTCTCACATCCCATTTTGTAGAGAGACTTAGGCCTAGGTTACCGTTTTGGGAAAGTTTCCCAAACTTATATAGGGAAGAAAAGTATTTGGGAATGATCTGCCCCTCGTGTTTTCTCGGGGGAGTGTGGGGGGTGGAGGGGTGGGAAGTCATAACTCTGAGCATGTCTGTCAGTTCAGATTTGGTGCATGTGTTTGTGAACAATGCTAAAACGTAACCATGAAGTTGAGCATTCAGGTCTGTCAGGACATAGCTGCTGCTGAAAATGCCTAGGAGCAGACACTTACGGGATTACATCAACAAACATCAGTATGTTTATCAGCTAAATAAAAGCAGACCAGTCCTTCAACCTAAGAACAAACAGTGCTTATTAACTTGCATCCCCTCTACTAGGATTTAGGTCTCTCTGTAACAGAAAAATCTATTTAGAACTGACCAAACCAGACACAATCAAAGAGTTAAGTACTGTGGATGATCAGGGTCCTCTGTGGAAGTTTATTTCCTGTGTCCCATTTTCTCATAATATAACTGTAGACATATGTGCTGACGTTAGGGAGTTAGGACCATGGAGCAAATGTATTTGATTTAGCTATCTATCTGCACTCCTTCTGTGATTTTTTTCTTACACAATGTCAAATATCCAGATACTAGTGTGATGGTAATTCAGATCAGCTGTGGCAAAAGAGAAAACACAACGAAACTGTGGTTAAGACAGGTGACCACTAACATTGTGGGCAAGCTGTCCCTCATGTTATGGGCAGATATCTCTTCAGAGGTGTTTATAATGGGTCATTCTTCATTTTCTTGGAGATAGCTTTGTTTTCCAAATGTTTATTATCTCTCAAGTCAGATGGTGGATAAGAGAAGAGCAACTGACATCATCTACTTGGACCTGTGCAAAGCATTTGACACTGTCTCGCATGACATCTTTGTCTCCAAATTGAAGAGACATGGATTCGATGGACGGACCACTCAGTGGATAAGGAATTGGCTGGATGGTCACACTCAGAGTTGTGGTCAATTGCTCATGTCCAAGTGGAGACCAGTGATGAGTGGTGTTCCTCGGGGGTTGGTACTGTGACTCGAGCTGTTTAACATCTTTGTTGGTGATATGGACAGGGGGATCGAGTGCACCCTTGGCAAGTTTGCCAACAACACCAAGCTGTGTGGTGTGGTCGACGTGCTGGAGGGAAGGGATGCCATCCAGAGGGACCTTGACAGTCTGTGCGAACCGCATGAAGTTCAACAAGGCCAAGTGCAAGGTCCTGCACATGGGTCAGGGCAATCTCAAGCACAACTATAGGCTGGGTGAGGAATGGATTGAGAGCAGCCCTGAGGAGAAGGACTTGGGAGTGTTGATTGATGAAAAGCTCAACATGAGCTGGCAGTGTGCACTTGCAGCTCAGAAAGCCTACCGTGTCCTGGGCTGCATCAAAAGAGGCGTGACCAGCAGGTCAAGGGAGGGCATTCTGCCCCTACACTCTTGTGAAACCCCACCTGGAGTATTGCGTCCACCTCTGGGGGCCCCAGTACAGGAGAGACATGGAGTTGTTGGAGCGAGTCCAGAGGAGGGCCACGAAGCTGATCAGAGGGCTGGAGCACCTCTCCTATGAGGACAGGCTGAGAGAGTTGGGGTTGTTCAGCCTGGAGGAGAGAAGGCTCTGGGGATACCTTATAGCAGCCTTCTAGTGCCTGAAGGAGGCCTACAGGAAAGATGAAGAGGGACTGTTTCCAAGGGCATGTAGCAAGAGGACAAGGGGTAATGGGTTTAAACTGAGAGAGGGTAGATTTAAATTAGATATGAGGAAAAAAAATTCTTTACTGTGAAGGTGGTGAGGCACTGGAACAAGATGCCCCGAGAAGGTGTGCATGCCCCCTCCCTGGAAGTGTTCAAGGCCAGGTTGGATGGGGCTTTGGGCAACGTGCTCTAGTGGAGGGTGTCCCTGCCCATGGCATGGAGGTGTTGGAACTAGATGATCTTTGAGATCTCTTCCAACCCGAAGTATTTTATGATGATTTTATGAAGTCAATGGGAGATGTTCTTTGAACATTTAGGATGGGATTTTGTGATTCTGTGATTCATCTCCACTAACTTAAGATGTCTAATTTCAACCCATTTGGTGTCTAACCTAAACTATGTTTAATCTACTCTATTAAATCCTAAGTACTCTGACAATCAGGTCCATGGTATCTCCATTTGAGCAGCCAAAATAAACATATCCCTTGGCCTCGATCTTTGCCTGCTAGAGTTGCTCATTTGTAAAATGAAGACAGTAACACCCTTCCATTTCACTGGGGAAAGTTGAGAAGTACTTCTGGCATCTCTAAACTTTTAAGTGCCTTCCTGTGTAACCTTAACATTCTTCCTCCATGGTGTTGTGTGTAATAACAGGGATAAAATGTAGCTTTTGCTACCGTAACAAGGACCTTGGAGTCAAACTTCTGCTGCTTGATCTCTGTCTCCTAGAGATTTGTTTGTAATTTCAAACTGCCTACAGTTCATCTCATAAGCTCAAAGTAAAAAAAAACAGAGAAGAAAGAAATAAAAAATTGTAGAGACTTATCACAGATTTGAATCTTTGCTCCGTGTATGTATCTCCCCAGAGAATACGTCCTGGATATTTGAACCTGTCTTGAGCTGTTATAAGCTTCTGCTCATTATGACATTAATTTTTTTTTTTTTTTTTCCAGAGCTTAGAGGTAAAGCTTTGGTTGTTCTTTTCATTTTAGGCATTTGTTTCTGTATTTTTGCTTAAAGTTTTCTAATTACCTGAAGGAATAACCTTGCTCTGACATAATACCTGTTCCGTATGGGTTTGATCTATTCATGTGTATGCCTCAGTCTCCTCTTTTTGTGGCAATGCATGCTGTAATGCACTACTGACATTTTTAGGGGGAAACCATTATTTCAGGTTGTACCTTTTTCATATTTTGAGAGCATGGGGAATATTAAGAGGCTACATATTCAATGTAGCATCAATAATGGCCCTGCTGAATATGATAATATTTTGTGATTGTTGCATGTTAGACAGGTACTTGAACACACACGACCTATTCATACCAAAAAGCCCCCATATCTACTATAATGCTACAGCTTTTCACACTGCCCCTGCTGAGTTTCTAATGCAAACTATCACAGTGTGTGGTCCCCACTACTGTAAACATGCATTCCTTTCTCGTTGTGACTTTATATCTTCTACACTGATTGTAATGATTCCCTGTCAGCTCAAAGCTGTCAACATGCTCCTGAAAGGACTGGTAGTGGCAGCAAGGGGAAAAAAGGAAAAAAAGGGGAAAAGGAAAGGTCTTGGGTAGCTAAACAAAATAAAGGGTGACCAGAATCAGGAAAAGTTCAAGCATCTTTTACTACTTAGTTTCATGTAAATGAGCGTATATTTATATACACTGCTTCCTTTCCTTTCTCTGCTCTTTTAAATTAATCTGAATAATTTAACAAAGGGAGTAGTCTTTCCCCCTCCATTTCATATATTTTAAAGACATAAAGATGCGTACATCACAGAGCCCATCTACTTCATCAGTTTCTGTCCTTGTCAACATCAGTTTGCATTCATTATATTCACCCAGACCAGTGTAATGTCAGAAGTGAAGCAGGTCTGTTTCCTTCTTTTAGAAAACTTATTCATAGTTAGTATCGCTTAATTGTACGTATCATTTAACAACGGCAAAGTATTGGTGAGAATGCCACATTCTTTTTGCATAGAAGAGGACACTTTATTACAAGAAAGAAAATAATAGTGTTACTAAAGTTACTGTGTATCTCCTTCATCAGCCACAGCAGGAAGCAATACTTCATGTGGTAGTTTAAATCTTCTTCAGTGATTTGACAGCTTCCAGCCAAGTAAAAGTCCACATGTTTAGATGGATTTAGAGGACTTGGAGCAGAGCCGTCGACTTCAAGAACTTGGAGCTGTGGCACGAGCGTGTGATCTCATGTCTTTCACACAAAACCCGTTATATGATTGACTTGCGTTATAACCATGTTTCATTAGAAAGAAGCAACCATGTTGGTTCTTATGAGACAGAGGCAGTATTGTCATTATCTAAAATACAAGGAATTTCAGGGAATCCAAGTGTGGGCAATCTTTTTTCTCAAAAAATATTAATTTCTCTGTCAAAGTTAAGGGGAAAAGGTAAGCAATGATAGTGTTTCTACTACAAACCTGTGCCATTCAGCTATGAAAAGTTCTTAATGTACTGGCCAGTCCAGGACCAAAGTTGGTCATTTGCTAACATATCCAATGCTCCAGAACAAGAAGTACAGGAGGTAAAGAAACAGTTATGTTGTTCTAGTGCCTGCTCATGTCTACTCTCATTAATTACAGCAGGGATGGGAAGCAGACAGCTTATCCACTATTAACTGAAATAAACAAGTGATCAATATGTTTGTTAATTGCACAAATAGCAACAAATACCCTGGGTGCCCTCCCACAAGGTACCAACTGAAGAGAATTTTTGTACTGCTGCTTTCTTCAAACCAATCATACTCATAGGCAAAGCAAGCACAGAACTGATGTTCAATAGACTAAATTTAATGCCGCTCAGTGATAATCAGGGCCTTTAGATACAATACTAATAGTAATGTCAAGCACTATTATATTTTCAGATTTATATGAAATGATTGAAATGCTATTTGCTATCATTTTTTGTACAAGGTTCATCCAGTTGTTTATGCAGTATGTCAATATTGATTCTACACAGCAAAGTGCTTATAGCAGGGGCCCAGTGGCTAGTACATCTAACATCTCCAGTGACAGAGGCAAGTGAGTTATGCCAAGTGTTAGTGGCAGCATGCCAAGCCATCCAGTACAGAGTTCATCTTTGCTGTGCTAGCTTGCTTTGTACTGTTGTGGGTTGTTTTTTGGTTTTTGGTTTGTTTTTTTTTTTTTAATCACTTATGTTTGTCCTGAATATTTTTTCCCTTTACCTAACACAGAATGCAAGAAAAACAGAAAAACAGGGGCAGGTAAAAGTCTTTCTGAAGGCTCTTTCTCAATGAGGAAAAGATACATCTAGTAAAGACACTGCTCTAGAGTCATTACATGCTGTTATATGTGATCAGTGCTGTGTCATTTAGCAAAGTGTTGCTCAGTGGGTGCAGCAGCTGGTATATATGATTTTCTATACCACCTGCAAAAATATCCCATACCATATAATCAACCACCTGGATAAAAAAAGAAGAGTAGCAAAACACTGTTTATTATGTAGCAGCACCCATATTTTCCCTAAACTTGTGAGTACATAAACAGACTTTGATAGTACAAAAATGTGTACAGGATAAGGTTTGTTAAAGCTTTTCTGTTCAATAAAGCATATACTGCCTGCTGTTCAGATAGTATTGAACAGATTTGCTTTATTTCTAATGAAGGTGTTTGGGCAATTTTCTGGCACAAATGAAGTAAAATTATGTACTTAAAATGTTCATTAAAAAAAAAAAAAAAAAAGCATTCAACCAGCCACCACCATTTTCCTGTAACAGATTGGAAACTACAAAATATACAAACAGAACCTCAGTGATAAATTGGTATCATTAGTACTGTCGGGATTACTCATTTGCTTAGAAAGATCCCGTACAGTGGCAAAATTTCAAACAACTGTTATAACAACTTCTGATTAACAAGCTGCCCTCTAACATCCACAAAAGACATCTCAGATTATCATTGCTCAGCCAGCTCCCTCCCCACAGTCCCTACTGCTACTACATTCCTTGTGGTCGCCATGATTCATGTCCATGAAGATATAGCAATTTAGTCCCACTGAAAATCTGGCACTTGGTCTTCAGCATCAAATCCAACACACCTAAGTAATAGTACCCTTCATGTGGACATCCACTTCTTCAGTCTAATATATAAGGATTTAACAGATGCAAGGAAAGATTTAGAAATTGGAGCTATCCTTTTTGCCCTCATTAATTTAATTTCTAATTTGGCAAATGTGGTACTACCTAACCCTTAAAGCACTATAGGAAATCTAAAATTTCTTATGTAACAGTAACTGACATAAGTAAATGTTGTAAACTAATAAATGGACAGACTAATCAGCTGGAGCAGAGAAGGAATATCCAAAAAGACCATGGATTACTATGGATTCTGTGATATTTTGGCATTGTGGTTAAGTTCTTAAGTTAATCTGTAATTTATTTCCACAACTGACACCTTGGTTAGACCTGCTTTAATCAGATCAACGCAAAATCAGAATAGAAAAATTTAAGGTTTCATATAAGAAACTAAAATCTTTTCTCAAGCAATGTCTTTCTGTTCAAACACTGTGTTGACTTGTTTAGGTATCTGAGTTAGCCAGAAGCTATCTTCCTGAAGGCGTTGAAAATCACCTAATCTGTCTGCATGAGGATTTTGTGCATCTACGGTAAACAACTGCTTCACTAGGAACCTAAATTTTAGTCAAACGTTACTGTCCAGATGAGGCTAAGGGGACCACAGCGGAAGTATTTGGGTGATGACAGTTGTCTGCTGCAAACATTTGCAAATGTCTTGTTGGTTTTGTTTACCTTTTTATGCCCAAATTCTCAGCATACTTCACAACTGATGTTTTCGAGGCAACATCATTTACTGAGCCAATAATAAAATTATAAAGTACCTTTGTAAAAGTGGACTAATTTTTCTTTCACTTTTACTACTGTAATAGTTGCATTTGGTTTTCATTTACAAAAATTTTTTTTCTGTTATAGAAATAAATGAATTGAAATAGAAGAACTAAATGATAAAGAAAAAGTGTAGAAGGATATGGAGTCTTCAGGCCACCTTCAGGTCACTAATTCATATCTGACCAAGTAATAAATAACTCAGATTTTTTACCATCTGTTGGTTCTTTGAAGTCCTTCATAAGATGAGCTGACAGTCTCAGTCATGGTTCTGGCGGATCAGTAAAGTCATCATATGTGAAACTAACTGACATTTTTGTCTGTAAAGGCAAAAATTCTGTGAAAAAAAGAGGAAAAACATTTTAATATGCCAAGATCGGTTTGGTCAGAAGAAAAAAAAAATAAACTCAGAGGAAAAACAGGAATATAAAAATCATAAACTGAAATGTGGATAGAGGTTTTGATGGAGATAAATGGCATTTTCAGGACTATTCTTTTAGCAATATTCCATTAGAACAATATACTTGTATGGACTACAAACCTTCAAGAAGCTAAGACATGGGATAACACTAAGCATAGGATGTCATGGAGAGGAAAAGCAGAAAAATACCTACTGTCATCCCACCCATGGGAATACTGCTCATTCTTTTAGAGCAGTAATGTTTTGTGTGCCTGATTTCAGAGAGCTTAAAAGATGTGCTTTTCTGAAAGCTCTTGTTTAGCAGTCGGGGTAGAATGAAGCCCTATATAGGTCTTTAAAGCCAGATATTCACCAATTAGGAACTTAGAACAAGATGTGCCACAGCAGGTCAACAAATAGAAAAAAAACCCAAAAAACCAACAACCAACAGAAAAAAACCTCCAAAGCACCAGCAGCTCCCCCCTGCCCTGCCCAGTAAACCTGTTTTTTTACTAGACTTACATATACTCATTGTATAGCTGTGAAGAGAGGGAGATTTTTCAGGGTTGTCAGCTCAATATCTCACCCCAGTGAAAAAAAAGTCTCTTTAGGAGTTTAAAAAAAAATACAAATGAAATGAATAGTGCTAAAACACTAATTAAGTCTGTTTTCCAATTATGTTAATGAAACTACAAAGAAAATGCAAATCTAGAAGTCTCCAGAAATTCTAACAGTTGTGGTGTAACACCATGGCTGGTAGTCCCACAGCAATACTTCCACAGACCCCCAGGAGAATACCATATTAGTGGTTCACAAATATGCATTAAATTAATCTGTTTGATCAGTAAGTGTTTTCTATTTTTTGGTGAACAGGGATTTATTTTGAACTCTATTCCATGGGATTCAAGAATTGTGACGTAATGCTGCCATTTGAGTCACAGAAGTAAAGCGAGAAAAAAACTGTCACTGTTTGTAACACTAATATCATTCTTCAAGCCTCATGCCATCAGCCAGCAAGATTCTCTTCATTTTAAGTAAGGTATAAGTACACTTATAAGTAGTGCTATTTCAGCCCACTAGAAGTCTAAGAGGTCCCACTACAGCAGTATAACAGTCACAAGACTAGTGATGCAGCACTTTAGGAGCGCTTTGCCTGCCTAATCATATTATAAACATATTCATAGTAGTCCCATGGAAGTCCAAGATTGCTTTTGTAGTAGGGTACTTATGCAGTACAAATGAAGCTCACTTTGTCACTAAGGAGAGGCTTTTTAACATTTTCTTTGGCACATGGGACTCCTGTTACTACAAGTTTTCCATTATGTTTTTCCATACACAAACACCAACCATATACTTTGTCAGATTGACCTTTGTTTGATATTAATTGAACAACAAAACAAACAAGAACAAAGGCAAGCATCCATGAGAAAGCATGCAAGTGTGTATGTCTTTGCACTGTACTAAACACAAGCAAAAATAAACCAGCAGCAATCTCTGAGTAGAAAGGGGACATTCTTTTCATGTAAAAGCAAAGAGAGAAAAACAGATAATTTCTTATGCACGTTATAAGTGCCTCAGTTGAACTCCGTTTACATTCATTTAAATGGTTGTCTGCAGGTATGTTAAACCTGACTTTATTCATTTACAGGCTCAAGAGCTCAATTTCTCGAAGGAAATAAGTTTGTTTGGAATAGACAGAAATAACTGATGATCTACGTATCAGGGCCAAGACTCTTTTTCTCCTTGTGTCACTTCATCCCTTTACTCTTTTAAGTAATACAAAACTTGAGTTTAAGTGGTCTTGGGTGTGAGGGATGCAGGAAGACCTCACTGGGATACTCAAAAGTGCATCAGGATATGAAATACTGTTATTCTGTTGATACAGGTCTCCTTTAAACATCCAGCCTCCCAAGTACTTTTAAAAAAGCTAGTAACTACTTCTTTAGGTACTTGACATGATGAAAAGGGGGCTCTTAGTTTTTCAAGTGAGTTCCCTGAAACTCTAATTCCTGTTAAATCTACAATGTGATTAAAGCTTCCTTGCAACCTTTTGCAGAAGTACCAATTAGCCATTGGATACTTCTCATGACTCCATTGCAAACTATAGCTTACCTACTGTCCACTGTTTACTACCTGGAGTTTTGGTACTGGTTGCACCTACATTTCAGGACTTGGCCTATAAGCCATTAAATGTTTGGGTTCTTTTAGATTTTTAAAATATTTTTCATGTCTGTAATACATATTTCTAAGTATACTTTATATATAATATGTGCATATTACTAAGAATAGCAGAATAGCAGTGTGTAAACAAGAATGAAAGAAATAACTAATATAAAAACTAATACAATCATAAGGTATTTTTAAGGGTTATGAATTTCAAAGGTTGGGTATAAACACTTCCTTAAAAAACAAGATTCTTTAAAGTTCCTCAAGTAAGGGATATTCTGGTCATTCTTTTCCATCTTTTTGGTTTGCTTCTTTTTTGTGAGCCTTTAGTGTAAGTGTTTGAATTCTGCAAAAGCCAGTATTTATTCTTCACATCACAGTGCTAAGGAAGATAAGAGAGACACATTTCAACGTTATCCTCTGATTCTGCTTTTAATTTCCCATTCAAGTAACCAAACCTGGGCCATTGGGTTTTAACACATACTCCAGCATGAAAACCACTGCAGTTTTCAAATTCAGTAATCGAACTGGGAAAATGGACATCTCCTCACACGTGAGTAATTGCAGATTCTTCACAGTACCTCCTACATTGGAGGTATAAAAGTCAATGCTATTTTTTTTTAAATGAGCACGTAATGAGTCATTTTATGGTGTCTACTACAGCATTCTTTTCTAGGAGTACAATGATTTCTTCTTAGGTGCTAGGAATCTGAAGATGGAATAGGAAGGTAGGAGTTAGAATGATTTAGTTTCATGAGTGCTTTTTCAATGGCTTCTCTTATATGCATACATCACAGTAAAATGTTTTTGGAATACTTATTGGTTGTTGTCACATAATGATTCTTTTGAATATGCAGTAATGTGAAGTTACCCTAGTGTGCGTCCTTTCAGTACTTGAAAGTATACTTGTGGGAGTGTCACATTGCAACCGGATAAAGGTTGAAAGAATCATAGAAGTTACAAAAGGAAAAAGCATATTATTCACTCCCCCCTTCCCTCACAGACTTTATGTAGACAGTCCAGCTGGATTTCCTCTCTCCCCCCCTAGAGATTCTATACTAACATTTTTTTCCATTCCAAAAAAAGGATCACTGAAGCCCCTTATTTTTCCAATATTGCCTTTAAATCCCTCTGAATTAAAGGTCAAAAATATAACTGATGTAATGCATCAGAATTAATGTCCAAGATCATGGTTCAGAAAGTGGATGCTTAAGGAAAGAGTGTGGGAAAGAAGCTATCTATTCAGTGATTTTTCCTTAATGCACCACCAGAGCTTTTGGAAGTCATCAGTTAGGGGCTCCTTGAACTGAAGATAGCAGTGATGCAGAACCACAAATGGTCTAATCCTGATCATTTTGTCCAGTCTGTTTCTGAATTAGGTTTCCTTGTTTCTTGTCATTTATCCAATAGTTCACACTTAGCCACACACTTGTTAACTAACTCATGAACTATGCTATAGAATCATAGAATCACAGAATATCTCAGGTTGGAAGGGACCCATAAGGATCATCGAGTCCAACTTCCTGCTCGGCTGCTTCTATGTCAGAAGCAGAATTATAACTGGTCAGAAAGTTGGTTTTATACCATAACTTTACGAGTCATGATCTAAGAGATGCCTGGAAAGCATGAGAAGTATTTGAAGGTGCAAGTTCTGTTCAGACAGCACTGAAGGATTATTTCAGCTGCTGGGAGACAAACCCCATACAGTTTTCAACATACGGACTTTAGTGTTTCCTGAAGTGCTCTCAGAACCTCATTCAGGTTTGCTTTGGAAGAAACTAGTTCATTCATTACAAAAGGGAGAGCCCAATAATAATGTGCACTCAATGTAAAGATAAGGAGTTCTGCATACTGTAATGAAAAAGGGTGCTAAATTATTTGGTTACATAGATGCATTCCATTCTCTGTATCACTATATCCTTCTCAAAGTAGGATAATAAGAGAATTGTGCATTACTCAAGAGGAATATGTACTATGCATTTATACAGTAGCATAATGGCATTTTCTATTTTTTTCTGTATTCTGTTTACCTCACCACCATGCTAATGGAGAAACAGGTATATGTTCACGAGGCGTGCCAAGATTTCTTTCCTGAGAGCAGTAATACCTAATCTGAGCCCATCAGTTTGTTTGCACAGTCAGGATTCCATTGCACTTACCAATGTGGTATATCACCTGCTATTTTATCACCTGTTCACTTTTTATTTGTGTTTTAGCAGAGATCTGGAAAAAGTTGTTTATTGTGTAAATTTGTCACCTCGCTATTCACATACTTCTCCACTGGCAACCTTTGTGGAAATCAACCACCTATTTCTACCTTTTAATCATGCAATAAACCAAGACATGATTGCTCCCCTTATCCAAAGACAGTTTAGTTTCTACAAGAGTCTCTGGTGAGAAGCTTTTTCAAAAAGTTTTGGAAATTCAAGTGCATTATATTGAAGTATACTTAGACCTGTGATGATTCACTGGCTCTTGTAGGTCAAAAGTCTTAGGTTATATGATCAAGACTGTCTGCTCCACAGAGGAGCTCTGGAGACAATGGCAGGAGGGAGAGTCCAACTAATACACTGCTGGACTGATCCCAGGCCCATTACATGGGCCATCAGACCATCAAAGGCCCATCTCCACAAACCCAGATGAGCACAGGGCAGGCAGGACCCAAATTCCAGACCTCCAAGGAGTGAACACCTTGTCCAGGCCCCTCTCAGTGCTGTCTCAGCAGAGCCATCAGCCCCGTGGCCCAGGCATAAAACCCATCAAGATGAGTCATTTTGCACAGTTCTCCAGATCACCTTTCAGACTAATTGCTGCCTAGGGGTGGGACACATTATGGGATGCAGGGGAAGAGCAGTTTGGGATTATGCAGGATTTGTTACAGGATGCTTAAGGAGAAATCAAAGGTAGGACAAAGGAGAGGCTTAGGTGAGGTGATTTCGGGAGGAACAAGTGTGGAAAAATAGAGCACTAAGGGGATAGAAAACACCAGTTGTGTATAAATAGTTAGTCCATACACTTATCTGGTTATGCTCTGCACCTGACCAGCACAATCTCTTTTATCATCTTATTAAATTCGTTTTTAACTCTTTCCTGGGTTAGAGGGGGATCTCTGTTCTGTGTGCGTGTACATGTATAGGGGTGTGAACACAGCAACTGGAGTCAGACCACAGGTTGGAGGGTTTGTGTGTCCGTGGTCACAGCAACTGTATATACCTATATACGTAGCGTATATGTGTGCCGTGTGCCTGCTGGGAATACATCGTCAGCCTCGCTACTGGTCGCATCTGGGAGTGTGGAACAGCAGCAGTCTTGCCTCTCATGTGTTGTTGGATCCAGAATGATACATTTTCTTACAACGAAAAATAGCATAATACTTTTTTGAAGCTTACTAGTGAAAGAAAGGAAAAATAAAACGAAACAAAACCTTTGTGAATGCTAGATTTTCACGTGAATCGCCACTGCTTTTTCCTACTGCAGTCATTTAGTCCTCTGCAAAATAAATAAAATGCTATCACGTGGAGCTAGTAGCATTGCTATCTTCTTTTTATAATCACAAATGACTACTTAAGGTGCACCACAAATAGGTTTTCAAGAACATTCACTAAATGTGTGAGCATAATGAGATTTTATTTAGCTAAATAGGGAGAATTTCCTTACCCATTCTTTGGACTACACCTGGATTAATCCTTTCAGCGTGGTGCAGTTTCTGTAGCAGAGCATAGCACTAATTTAAAGAACTAATATTCTGCTGGAACACTCTGATTCAGACTTCTTTACTTGACACATGGGACGATGCTCAGCGCCCATTGTGCTCTACACACCAGATACGGGAACTGTCAGGTCACTGAGCATAAGCTCTTTCCTTCACTGTCTGGGGGGCTGCCTGTGATAAATTTTAAACTCACAAAACATTTATTTAATATAGTAAGGGACTAGCTCCAGTGTCCTGACTAGCCATTATCTTTCTCATTAAAATAATTATTGCGTCCAGTGTTGAATGTGAACTATTGTGTGTTATGACTGTGCATTTGTCTACAAAGTCATTGCGCTCTTGGAAGCTATTGTAGCTCATTTCTATAGGAAACCTTTTTATTATCTTGACTGTGAAGGGGAGTGGGGAAGAAGGGAATTCTGCCTTTCCCATATTCTGCATTTATTAAACATCATCTAAAAGAAAGCATTTTAAACACATAAAAGCTTTTACATGCACTCTGCATCCAAGGGAACACATTTATTTTTTCTGCTACTTTAGCAGTATGTATGTGGTGATGGTATTTAAAAAAAATAGGTCAGGACCATTTTCAGCCTTAACAAAGACACAACCATTTCACAATGCGCTGGGAAAAGTATTTTCCTTGTATTTTCTTGCATTTCTGAACTACAAGCAGGTGTCCATGTATTTAGAAAACTCTAAACTACATTATTTTCTATAAATGTTAGAAGTGACTGGAGATACTTCAGATTGCTCTAATATCTACCTGTTTATCAGGTGGATTTTCTTATGCATTGGGCTACATTGGTTAAATTAAATGACCATAGAAATCACTGGCAGTCCTAAACTGATTATCTGTCTTCTGAAACATTTTCTTTTTTAATTTTTGGGTGTGAATGAAATTTTTCAGGCTAAACATATGTGCATACCCTCCAGTTACAGATAAAGTCAATTCTTTTGTACATAACAAAAAAGTCTCCAACTTCTCCTTCTTACAAATCCAAAAAATTCCAACTTGGGTTATTTTGTTTATCAGCTACTCGTATGTGTCCGTAATAATTTCAGTCACCCACAGATGATGTTTAGTTTTGTCTTACATCTATGTTTTTCATTCGCTTGCTGCCTTTTGCTAGGACTGTAGCTCTCTGAGAGTAAGCTTACTTTCTTGTTGTGCATTTAACACGATGAAGCTACCACCACTGGTTGGTGCTTCAGGGCCATGCAACAGCACTGGGTATAGGAAAATCTGATAATTTTTTTAGAGACAGGCAAGCTGAAAAAAGAACTTTCCAGGCTATTTTAGAATGAAGGTACCTTATTCCTCTGAAGTTTTATTTCTGTATCAAGGATGGCAAGAGAAAATTCAATGCAAATAACCAGTTTGGGATTGAGTCTAACAGTAGTGATATGACTGTCACGGAGAAACATAGCTGGCTAATGATATTGGCACGAAAGTCAGAAGGCCACAGGACACCCACTGTCTAATTAACAGAAATAGAGGTTATAATGACCTGATCTAGGTTTCATTGACCACCTCAAAGGTATTTTCTTTTTGCAAGCTCTGTATTTAGACATTACTAATTAAAAGTATCAAAGACAAGTTAAGATGAAAATCAGGGAATGCTATTTGTACATTTACAAATGGTATAGCAATGTTTTAAGACAAAAATTAACAAACTAACCTGCACACATGCACTTTTAAAGACAATTACAATCTGGATTTGTTAAAAATATTTTCACATTTATGTATTGGTGTTTCTTGTCAATGTAACTTTGGTCACAGTAAGCACAACCACTAGATGAAAATGTTGAATTATTTTACTATTTCATAAGCAATATAAATAAATAATTTATGTTTTACACAATATTTATGTGCGCATACATACATGTGTAACTCTGTAAAATACACTGCAAATTATTTTGTTAATCAATTCATTGGAATGTGTGATTGAAAAAGGCTTCAGAGATTGGTTGGTCTAGCCTCCTGCACTGAAACAGGCTCAAAAATACCTGTAATGACTTTCATGTATATTATTTAAAAAATCAATATAAATCCATTTCAAATTAAATCAGAAATTATGACAGCAAGTATTTTATTGCCTAACTGAACAACGAGCCATCAAAGTAATTTAAATTAAGAAAAAAAAATAAAAATACTGCCCCTAGTCTGCTAAGATGATGGAAGATACTGGCTAAGTACTTAGAAACAGCATGTAGGAGTGTTTCATTAAGTTTTAAGAGCAGAAAAGTTCCTTTTCCTCAAGTGAAAAAAATCTTTTTTCTTTTCAAGTTTCATCAGAAACTGACTAGAAGTTAAAGAGGCAGGATGCTTTTTCCTGTTCTCTTCCATGAGAAAAAAAAAACCACAACCAAAAACCCCTCAAAAGAACAAGTTGCGTAGGATGAGAGGTATTACATTGTGATCACTCAGCTCTTGAAACACAGAAAATATTTTGTTTTGCCTAATAAATTAATTAGTTTCCAAGGCAAAATTAATACATTTTTTTAAAATTCTTATTTCTTGAGCACATTTAAAGTTTTACTTAAATAATAAAACCCTTGTAAAATGGCATTTTAAACATGTTTACTTTATTTTTATTTTCATTCAAATTTAGTAGCTATAATTTGCAAGTAAATGAAACTTTTCCAATATTTCCCAGCATATTAAAAAAAAAAAATAAAAAAAAAATCAAAAGACTGAATAAATATTTATTGGACAATGGAACTCCCTAAATAGATGTAAATAGGCAAGATATATCTTCCTAGTTAGCAAACAGAAATAAATTAGCCTAAGCCTTCAATAGGACAATCATTAAGACGTATGAGGGTTGGATGTATCTTACCGAGCATAGATATTCAGAAGTTGAGATTTCCCATAAAGTAAACAGAGAGCAACAGGCCCTTCTGGAGGACATTTAATCTGTTATGTATACAAAATCCTCTTTCCCTATGCTGAATCTACATGATGGGCTTGGATACTACACAAGTTAGTATTTTAAATGTCTAAGGCAGCTGAGAAGATTCCTACTGACATTTGGTTATTGATATTGAAGATTTTGAGGCTTGCAGATTTAGACAGCAGTAAAAGTCACAGGCAAGTCTAGTTCCCTGCTGAAAACTGAGAGCAGCAGTGAAGTTGCTTTGTATTTGCCCTTCCAGTTATTGAAAAGTAATTTTCAGAGCTCTTCCATCCTCTTGTGGTGGGATAATAAAATGGAATCATGACTTTTCTTCCTCTCCCTCTTAACATCCATAGTTTAGCTCACCCTCAAATACTGCCTGTGGACAGGTTTTGGTGTCTTTTTAAAAATGTTAATATCTGCAGTAGTACAGACAAATCTTATGACACAGCAACTGAGAGGAACTCTTCTTACCACTCGTCAGTGTAACTGCGTAACTAAAGGCACAGAAAAGATAGATTTTCCTCTATTGTAAAACTGTTGTTTATGACACCTGGGCCAAAATTTGACTGTCCTTTCAATCAAAGGGGCTTTAAAAAATATTGTGTAGAGATGAAAAGCAGACACTAGCAAGAGTTAATTCCTGAAATCTATAGGTCCTGCAATATGTCATGCTAACACATATAGCACATTTGCACACTCGAGTGGACACTTTCTGGTGGTTGACAGAATCTAACACCCTTTTTTCTTTGTCTGATTCATTGCTATTAGACTGGTTAGTTCATGTGTCTGTGTGCACACTCATAAATCCTCTTTTTTTTTTTCTCTCCTTCTAGGAAAATTCTTACTCATTTGATATAACTTTCAGTAAATGTCTTATCATAACACCCTTTGTAAAAAGATGAAATGAAGAAATGCATGAAATAAAGACAATTAGTTTTCACTGTTAGTCACAGTTAAAAGGGTGGATATTTAAAAAAGGAAAGTATTTTTAGCAGAAAGACTGATAGCCTTTTTCAGAGGATAGATTTCTATGATCCTTGTTTGCATTACTACTTGATCATTGTTAAGTAGTCTTATTGAAACTGTTAAAAATATTCAAGTTAAGTACAAGATCAGTACTTTCGTCAATCTCTTTTATATATATTTGTTCAATCAAGTTTGAGTTGCATTATGTCTAAGGAAGGACCAAGGAAGATTCTCACAGTGTAGTGCCAGAACTGTGGGTAAAGGAAGATTCCCTTGACTGAAAATGAAACATGTATTAGCAGTGTGGCATGGTGACTGAAGTAAAACAGGCAAAATTTTACAAAAAGAAAAGCATCCTTCCTTTTGATTTTTTTTTAAAAATAGTCAGTAAAATTTAATAGGGAAGAAAATCATCAGTGTTAATTGTGCTGGTTATCAAATCTGCTAGAATGTTTCTATTGATTTGTATGAAATCATTCTACAAGAGAAATTTATTTGTAATTTTACACATGCTTTTGCTACCATTTAGGTAGCAGTGAAAGTAATAATCATGTTTTCTCCCTTGTATTGCAAATATTTGTCTCATAATCAAAGACTTGTCTCTAAATTTGATGGAAATCAACTTTGCAAGTAAACGCATCCTCTTCCTAAGAATGCTTACAAATTCTTGTAACTCAGAATTTTTTTTCAACATTTTTTTAAACAATAAAAAATAAGCCTTGCTATTGAAAGGGAAATGTTAACATCATTTGCCATTAGTCAGAAGTGTAACTTCATTAAAGCAGAAGGCCATATAATCCCTACAGGAGGTCTCTGCAGGAAATACTTTATTCTTACTTAGCATATCTGTGAATTCTATCAGCATTACTGTCTTTCACAATGTTTGTTTCTTTTGAATATTTATGAAGGACTGTCCAGTGACCTGCTTAGCATCTCCAGGTTTGTTCTGCTTTAACAGTCTCTCAAGTAGAGTGCAATCAGAAGACTCATTTTCCCTCAACAGCAGCGATCAATATGGCAGAGGCCAAGGAAATGTCTGCAGAAAAGAGATTTCTATCAATAAAATGGAAGAAGCAAAGCAAAATATAGAATTGGTCTATAACTCACAAAAAAAAAAAAAAAAAAAAAGCCCAAACACCTAGAAGATGACAGTCTCTTCTTTGTTAATCTTTGTCTAATCAGATCACTACATTATAACAGGTCACCACAAAAATTCCCCACAGAAAAAAGAGGTAGTACTTTTTAAAATGAATTTGAAAAGCTTTTGAGATCAGACAAACAGTGTTTCATCATAGGTTATTGATAAAATTTAATTAATGATTTAAAATTTTGAATTCATTTAACTAGGACCAGAAGGTTTGATTTTTTTTATAGCTGTTTTTTGGCATCTAATTTTACTATATTATTGCAACTGTTAATGAAACTTAATAAAGTCAAGCACTCAGTCACTGTTATGTTATGTATGGTTTTGTTATCCAGAAGATTATGCCTCAAATATATAGATGTCACAGACAGTGGTTGAAAATGTTGATATAACACTAAGGTAGGTCTGTCATCTCATTGACTTTATAACCTCTCATTCCCAATGGGTTAATTCCCTTGTAATTGACAGCATCTTTACTTACTTTGCCAGATTTTTTTGTTTCTAATGCCTCTGGAAGATTTTACATCCACCTGTTTGCATGGGGGGGGGGTGTGGTTTGTTCTTTGCTTTCAACTTTCATCATGACCAGCCATCCCCAGTGTTATACACGGACCCTCCTCAGATATGTTCACATAAATTAACAGATCGATCAGAATGCAGATGTAGTGTTTCTGAAGATAAATATATATCATGTAGCTATCACTTGAATGGAATTGATCATATTATTAGCATCAGTTTCCAATGAAGAATATGTTTTATATAATTTCCCAAGAACTTGTTTTAATTATTATTATTTTTGCAGATGAACTCTTAGAAAAATAGAACTAAACCTTTCCAGGAAATATTTTGTCCTGTATAGCATGGATAGCAGCACAAAAGATACAAAATTCACCCCTAATTAAATCCTTGTCTAAGCTCTAAGTTTCTACCATTTATAAATTTGGTAATGTATATATTTTGCAAGGTCAAATGGCCTTGTTAGCAATGCTAAAATGTGTTTCTCTAACTCTGAAGTTCCTACTGAATTCTGACTTCAATGTTTACCACCTAGATTAATTATGATAGATCTGAATTAAAGTTCTCAGTGTTTGGTTTTGTTTTGGTCTTTCTTTCTTTCTTTCTTTCTTTCTTTCTTTCTTTCTTTCTTTCTTTCTTTCTTTCTTTCTTTCTTTCTCTCTTTCTTTCTTTCTCTCTTTCTTTTTTCATGACCCTCTCTCCCCTCTCCCTCCACCTCCCCCAGTCTAAGATTTCTGGAAACTAAAAACAACAGTTGAAAATTGTTTATGATACATTTCTAATGTTAACCATATTATCAGGAAATATTAACAAAATTTAGGGTCTCAGAGTAAGGACACATTCAGCAAGAAAATTAAAGAGCTGAGCAATTTTGATGAAAACAGATGTATTCTTTTAAATTTTCTGCAAGAAATAACAGTCAAGACTACTTCTTATTTATAACCCCAAGTCCCATTCCCAAATCCCGTTCTGGTCTCTATTTAGTCCAAAAGTATTTTTTTTCTTTTTTCTTTTTTTTTTTCTTTCTTTAATCATTACTATTTTTATTTCTGGATGACACTAGTTGTTTAAGGTGAAAATGGAGATGGATAGAGAGGGAATATGTGTTGGGTTTGCATGGCAAGGTTTTGATAGCAGGGGAAGTCTACAGAGGTGGCTTCTGTGAGAAGCTGCTAGAAGCTTCCCCTGTGTCTGACAGAGCCAATGCCAGACAGCTACAAGACGGACCCGCTGCTGGCCAAGGCCAAGCCAGTCAGCGCCTCTGTGATAACATATTTAAGAAGGGAAAAAAAACAGTTAGAGAGAGCTTTTGCAGCCGGAGAGAGGAGTGAGAAGATGCAAGAACATCTGCAGACACCAAGGTCAGTGCAGAAGGAGGGGGAGGAGGTGCTCCAGGCGCCGGAGCAGAGATCCCCCTGCAGCCCGTGGAGAAGACCATGGTGAAGCAGGCTGTTCCCCTGCAGCCCATGGAGGGAGGATGAGGGGGTGTAGCGATTCCACCTGCAGCCCGTGGAGGACCCCACACCGGAGCAGGTGGAGGCACCTGAAGGAGGCTGTGGCCCCATGGGAAGCCCGCGCTGGAGCAAGCTCCTGGCAGGACCTGTGGATCCGTGGAGAGAGGAGCCCACGCCAGAGCAGGTTTGCTGGCAGGACTTGTGACCCCATGGGGGACCCACGCTGGAGCAGTCTGCTCCTGAAGGTCTGCACCCTGTGGAAGAGACCACGCTGGAGCAGTTCGTGAAGGACTGCAGCCCGTGGGAGAGACTCCATATTTGAGCAGGGGAAGAGTGTGAGGAGTCCTCCCCCTGAGGATGAAGAAGCAGCATAAACACCATGTGATGAACTGACTGTAACCCCCATTCCCCATCCTCCTGTGCCGCTGAGGGGGGAGGAGGTTGAAGCCGGGAGTGAAGTTGAGCCCAGGAAGATGGGGGGAGGTGTTTTAAGAGTTGATGTTATTTTCTCATTGCTCTACTCTGTTTTGCTTAGTAATAAATTAGATGAATTCCCTCTCCCAGTTCAGTCTGTTTTGCTTGTGATGATAATTAGTGAATGATCTCTCCCTGTCCCTATCTCGACCCACAAGCTTTTTGTTGTACTTTTTCTCCCCTGTCTAGTGCACGAGGGGAGTGATAGAGCGGCTCTGGTGGGCACCTGGCCCCCAGCTAGGGTCAACCCACCACAGAATATTATTATGTATTATATAGATTGTTATGAAAAAAACTTTCACTTCAGGAAAAAAATTGAAAAACAGTCACGTTCATTTATAAAATGAGAAGAGAAAACCAATAGTTTCTTTGATTTAAAGCTGAGAAATATTAGATTTCAAAACAAATATACACGGATGTGGACAGGTTTTGTACAGAAGAGGAAAAAAAGCATGGGACAATAGCAAACGCAGGAGGGTGAGACGTTTGCCTGAGAAGTCTGGATAACATAGAAAGCTCCAAGTAAGAGCTAAGTGAGCTTGGAGCTGAGAAATGCTTTTCTGCTGTTTGACTTTTGTATTGTTCAGAGACACAGAAGTTTGGTATTCTTTGTAAATAAAGAGAGTTTTGACAGGAATATCCTTGCTTCATCTTGTAATTCTCCTTCTAAGCATATCAGTCCCTAAGTTTTCCTTACGCATATGGACTAAAGTCCTTGTTTTCTGAAAACAGAGCCTATACAGACTATAATATAATGGCATATTTTCATTGGGTTTGGCTGAGATAGATACAATTACTTTTCTTCATAGAAGCTGGTATGGGGCTGTGTTTTGGATTTGTGCTGGGAACAGTGTGGATAACACAGGGATGTTTTCGTTCCTGCTGAGCGGTGCTTACACAGAGCCAAGGCCTTTTCTGCTTCTCACACCACCCCACCAGCGAGTAGGCTGGGGGTGCACAAGGAGTTGGGAGGGGACACAGCTGGGACAGCTGACCCCAACTGACCAAAGGGATATTCCATACCATATGACGTCATGGTCAGAATATATAAGGGGCTTGGAGGGCTGGGCAGGGGGGGCGGTGACATTTGGAGTGATGGCATTTGTCTTCCCAGGTACCCGTTACGTGTGATGGAGCTCTTCTTTCCTGGAGATGGCTGAACACCTGCCTGCCCATGGGAAGTGGGGAATGAATTCCTTGTCTTGCTTTGCTTGGGTGTGTGGCTTTTGCTTTACCTATTAAACTCTCTTTATCTCAAACCATGAGTTTTCTCACTTTTACCCTTCTGATTATCTGCCTCATCACACCAGGAGGGAGTGAGAAAAGGCCTGTGTGGTGCTTAGTTGCCAGCTGGGGTTAAACCATGACAACCTCATAGAGTCATTTAGGTTGGAAAAGACCTTTAAGACCATCAAGGTCAACCGTTAACCTAACACTGCCAAGTCTACCACTAAACCATTTTGGTGAAGGAATTTTTCCTAATATCCAATCTAAACCTCCCCTGGCACAACTTGAGGCCATTTCGTCTCATTCTATTGCTTGTTACTTGGGAGAAGAGACCAACACCCACCTGGCTACAACCTCCTTTCAGGTAGTTGTAGAGAGTGATAAGGTCTCCCCTCAGCCTCCTTTTCTCCAGACTAAACAACCCCAGTTCCCTCAGCTACTCCTCGTAAGACTTGCTCTCTAGATGCTTCACCAGCTTCATTGCTCTTCTCTGGACACGCTCCAGCACCTCAAGGTCTTTCTTGCAGTGAGGGGCCCAAAACTGAACACAGGACTTGAGGTGGGGCCTCACCAGTGCTGAGTAAAGGAGGACGATCACATCCCTAGTCCTGCTGGCCACACTATTCCTGATACAAGCCAGGACGCCATTGGCCTTCTTGGCTACCTGGGCACACCGCTGGGTCATACTCAGATGGCTGTTAACCAACAAGAGAATTTTGGCTTTTCATGACCACACATGGCGAGACCTTTGTTTCCTGTAACACACAAGGGACTTAACATGAAGTTTCAAGATTTGCTTAAGCTGTGCTACTGCCAAAACCAGTCTGTGTAACTGGGGGGAAGCTCTGCTATTCTTTCGACTTCATTCAGGACTTAGATGTCTGTTGGTTTCCATTTCACAGCTCTAGCTGTCCATTATCTGAGCCAGCTCATCTCAATTTCCATGACACACACAAGGAAGAAGAGGGATGTATGAGAAGGTGGCTGAAATGAAGGAAGACAGGAATTTTTTCATCACCATGCTGTAGTTAGGAAGTCTTAAGCTGTTTTGGAAACCCAATCTAATGGAGCTTTGAGAAAGATATTTTTATGAGTAGGAATTACATCCATAAGTAGGCATCTAAATAAAAGCACTGATTTTTTTTTTCAAAACCATAACAGAAAGTCTAGTCACTATAATTAATCACTACAGGAAATTCCCTATGGGAGCCTCATAAGGCATTTTTAAAGTGGCCTATTTTATTTACCTAACTATGAAGATGAAAATCTAAATCTAAGATCCAGTTATTTCATTCTCCTTCAGTTTTGAGCAATATGCATAAATAACAGCCATCCTGACAAAATGCTGCAATGCTGGTTGAGTACTGACTCACAGGGAAGCTTGATGACCAACACTACTTCCTACAGTAGTCTTTTTTTTTTTTTTTTTTTTCTTTCTTGGAAGTCTGCCATACAGGTATTGACCAGCTTTCATGCTGTTTAGCTTGTAAAAGCTGACAAGATCACAGCCCAAGGTTATATGACTGCACTTCATATAAATCCTGCAGACTTTAGGTGATGCTACAGAACAGCCAACAAGCCATTCTAACAGAAGCCCACAATGCTCTTTACACCTTGGAGAAGCTGCATACTCTTTGAAAGATAATTATCAAAGTTTATAAGGAAGGATAATATGACACTGTTGAGTGAATCCAAAATATTGGTAATAGTCCTTTCACATTAATAATTACATTTATGTTAGTTTAGAACTTCATACTTGTTCTACTTTTATTGTTTACAAATGCTGATGAGAAATTATCATTTGGAGTGACTGAAATGCAGGCTGGCATATCTTTACATGTTTACAGGGAAGTATCCAGATAAGAAAAAAATCAACTTTGTAGTGCCTAGTTACAACAGCTAAATAAACAACTCTAACTAGGATCTTTCTACAACTGATTGTAAGAGTTACATGATGAAGAGAAGAATGGCAAGAAATTGGTAGATTGAGCAATGCTTTTGTCTTTTTAGGTAACAACTAAAAGATTTTGGGGAGAAAAAGTCTATAAATGAAACCTTGCCTTCTCTAGAGCCTAAGAATTTGTAAATAGGATTCTTTTCCCTCAATCCTCTTGTGATACTAGGAGACGAAGTTAATTTTTTAAAGAAAGATAAGCTTTCTAATTTTATCCAGCAGTTCAGTGGTTAAAATTTACCTCCAGATTGTGAGAATCCTGGATTCAGCTCCTTTTCTGCCTGAAGAGGTTTACATATTTCTCACCTGTTGTGAACATGCCCTTTTCTGCAGAGTATTTTCTAATATATGGTGAAAAGGAAGAACGCACAGTTTATCCTAGTTTTACTCAGTCTAAAAGAATGTAATAGTCTTTGAAATAAATGTGACAAAGGGAGAGATGCATTGCTGGATGAGCACAGATGAAGGATTCAAACACAGGCAGTATATACTAAATAGGTTATAAAAATTACATCTATTCTCTATGCAGTGATTGTACTCATATAAAATTATTAAGATTTCTAATGGAATGGCTGTTGGGATCATAATATCATTCTTTTTTTTTTTAAGAAGAGACCTTAACCTGTTCATCAAGACATATTTTTGGGCAGCTCTGCTGGTAACTTGTCTGTTGGAAACTGAGGCAGAGGTGAATGCTTCAATTATTATGGCAATATTAACACTGGCTCCTGATCTGTTATAAGAGCTCTGAGATTGTTTATTAGACTGAGTTGTCCAGCAGACAATGAACTACCTAGTACAAGTTTAGGTGCATGGGGAAAATTTTAATACCAAAATTGTTGGTCTTCAATAGTTTTGATAAAATTTTCATTTAGTCCTCGAAATATTTTGTGGATCTTCTCCAAAATGTGTGGAAGAACTAGCAGGAAGGTCTCTACAGTTAAATTAGTATGTGGAAAAAGCACATCTTCAATGATTGCTATTAGAAATAAAGAGACTATAGAATTATTTGATTTCAAACTATGACTAACGCATTGTTACAGCATTGTGTACTTACTTTACAAGTGAGTAATATGACATAAAGAAATATTCTTCATCACACAAGTCACATTTTGTACAGTAATAGGAAAAGTTTCTTAAGTTGAAAAAAGTGAATAATAATGTGAGAGACAGACAGTATAGAAGAATGTTATATAGATTAAATGTAAAACAGTGTTCCAAATTGCACCTTACACCTGAGCTGGGACTTGCCACTTCAGACATTTTGCATCAGAAATACACTCCTATTTCACAATTTCTCATCAGCTGTGTACTAAGGCATGAAGTGCTCCACTTAATACCACAGCTTACACAAATAAACATGTTTGATTTTGATGAATCCTGTACTTGCTTTTTGATGAATACTATTGAGACAGCTCATTAAAAACTAGGTTTTTTCACTTTGGTCACATTACTATCTAGAACAAAGTCAGACTGCTCTGCAAAAAAAAAAAAAAAAGTTATATAATGACTTGGATTTCACCTCTGCTTATTAAAACAACATCAGAGCCATGTGCTGTTTTTTTCTGAGAAGAGGATTGATGTAGTCATGACAGCCAATGCTGTCTAAAAGATATTGTCAGAAGTTTCACTAGATGCTTTTCTGTTGAGGGGGAAAGCTTTAGGCAATCAGTATGTTTCTAAGACTACATCTGTATGCAGCGGTGTTGGAATTGCTGGTATCAACTTTGAAAATTCATGTTTGAGGAGAAGTAGTATAGCCATGGAGATGGTGCTAGGCCTAAACTCGCAAAACCTGCAGCTCAGTACAAGCAATGAGCCTACTTGGAACTCTGCACTAGTGTGACTATTCTGCTTGTAGTAAGGAATTTTCTCAAAGCTTGTATGAATAATTCTGCTACCTTACATTGTTTGTGCTCCCTGAATTCACACTTCTTTAAAACAGAAGTTTGGATAAACAAGATTTGCCCTTTTCTCCCTTCTTTCTTCTTACAAAGATAATCTGAAATTTCTAAATGTTTGTTAAAATCCTTTACTGGCTGACTGTATTAATTTTCTATATTTGAGAGTCCTTCTTTAGCAGGGTTCAATGGAGAAGGCCTACGTAGAACAATATTATTCCTCCCATTTACTGTGTAACTGAGACAGAGATATTAAGTAAGTGGCTTGTTTGAAAGCTGTGATAAAAGTGGAAGCAATACCTCAATTTCTGTCTTATTTGCTAGTATCGTGGTTTAACCCCAGCTGCCAGCTAAACACCACAGAGTGCTCGCTCACTCCACCCTGGCGGGATAGGGGAGAGAATCAGAAGAGTAACAGTGAGAAAACTCGTGGGTTGAGATAAAGAGAGTTTAATAGGTAAAGCAAAAGCCACACACCCAAGCAAAGCAAGACAAGGAATTCATTCCCCACTTCCCATGGGCAGGCAGGTGTTCAGCCATCTCCAGGAAAGAAGAGCTCCATCACACGTAACGGGTACCTGGGAAGACAAATGCCATCACTCCAAATGTCCTCCCTTCCTTCTTCTTCCCCCCAGTTTTATATGCTGAGCATGACATCATATGGTTCGGAATATCCCTTTGGTCAGTTGGGGTCAGCTGTCCTGGCTGTGTCCTCTCCCAACTCCTTGTGCACCCCCAGCCTACTCGCTGGTGGGGTGGTGTGAGAAGCAGAAAAGGCCTTGGCTCTGTGTAAGCACTGCTCAGCAGGAACAAAAACATCCCTGTGTTATCCACACTGTTCCCAGCACAAATCCAAAACATAGCCCCATACTAGCTACTATGAAGAAAGTTAACTCTATCACAACCCAACCCAGCACATGTAGGTCACAGGGCTTCTCAGGGAAATGAAAAAAAAAAAGTGATCTATGTACCAGTAAAGCTGTTCCTAAAATGGACAGCTTCTGATTTCCCTCTTTGTGGGCATATTTTATCCATAAACAAAAAGGAATATTCTTACTTCAAAACATTATTTCTGCTGGGTATCACAAGCCAGGAAACATAGCAAATGGAAAGGCTAAGAGATACGTGTGGGTACCTTGATGGCAATTTCCCAGGCCTGAAGGCTATTTCACTGTGGTCACAAGTCACTTAGTTTTCCTTTTACTTCAGTAAGACTTTGAGACTTCTTTTCCTCCTTTGTAAAAACTTCAGGAATCAATCAAAAAGTTCAAAAACATTCAGATATTAATGGTTTCACCTGTGCTACTGCTAATTCTAATAGCTGGTGTGGAACAGAGCACTGAAATAACCCTGTGAACTAATTTACTTCTCTGAAAAACAGGTGTTATTCCACTAAAAAGGTAAGGGAAAGGATCATCTTTATTTGCCAATAACTGCACTTGGCAAGGGAAAAAAGAATCAGTCCCATGATTTCAAGTCAAAACAGCTGTGTAATTATTGACCAATAGTTGGTCATATTTTTCAAGTATAATTTTCTATTTGAAAATTTGTATACATTGCTTTATCCAAATTGGATATCCTGTTTTCTTTGAAAGGCTGAATACAGTGATCACTGCTGAGTTATTATCTTGTTTTTCAATATGTGACATGACAAGAACCACAGAAGGTTGAAACATGAAGTGGTAAAATACTGTTGGCCCAATTTTGATTTGACACTACTGGAAACGTAATTTCTTCAGTGGAACTGTCTTTGATAGACATTGCTCTATGTGTGATGCTTATGTTGGTCTGATTATATATTTGCATCACTATAATGTTTAAGGAATTTGATCACTAAGCACTTAACAACTGAAAGCCATTCTCAGCTGATAACTGTTTTTTTTAAGAATATAACCCAATATAGATAGGTACTGATTTTGCACATTATTTAGATAACTGATGTTTATTTGGCCTTTTTTACTAAAACGGCTTATGTCAAGGTATTAGAAGCACAACCAGCAGGTCAAGGGAGATGATTCTTCCCCCTCTGCTCTTGTGGGACACCATCTGGAGTACTGCATCCAGCTCTGGGGGCCCCAACATAAGAAGGACATGGATCTAATGGAGCAAGTCCAGAGGAGGGATGCAAAGATGATCAGAGGGCTGGAGCACCTCTCCTATGACGACAGGCTGAGAGACTTGGGGTTGTTCAGCCTGGAGAAGAGAAGGCTCCAGGGACATGTTATTGCAGCCTTCCAGTGCCTAAAGGGGGCCTACAGAAAAGCTGGAGAGGGACTGTTTACAAGGGCATGTAGTGATAGGACAAAGGAGAATGGCTTTAAACTGAAGGAGGGTCGATTTAGATTAGATGTTAGAAAGAAATTCTTTACTGTGAGGGTGATGAGGCACTGGAACAGGTTGCCCAGAGAAGCTGTGGATGCCCCCTCCCTGGAAGTGTTCAAGGCCAGGTTGGATGGGGCTTTGGGCAACGTGGTCGAGCGGAGGGTGTCCCTGCCCATGGCAGGAACTAGATGGTCTTTAAGGTCCCTTCCAACCCAAACCATTCTATGATTCTATGATTCTGTGTCAATGTCTCTATTAAATACTTGTGTGATAATAAAACTATCTTTCTCTAGTTTCTTTTCTATCCTAGAAAGGATTGGGTTTTCCATGTTGACAGGTTTTTTGTGTTCGTTTGTTCGCTTGTTCATTTTTTTGTATAGGTACAAATGAGTATGGATAGGGTCTTACAAAACAAAAGAAAATGGTTTTTAGTTAAAAATAGCAAATTCTTAAGCAGTGGGCAAATAAATTCACAGGAGAGGTTTATCACTGAATTCCCCTTCATGGAAAGATTCACTACTCTTACAAGATTTTCTTTGCAATATACTATTTTATTGTTCCAGTGGAAAGCAACCAAACAGGGACGCAGGAAGGCATGGTATCTTAAGCAGGTCAATCACAGAGGACTTTGAATTGCTTTCTCTAGTTAGTTAAGAGCAAGTGATGGGTTTGTGGGGACCTACAAAGCTAAGACAATTCTGGTGTTTATTTGAAGTAATCGGAGCTTTTTAGGATATGTGTCTCAGTTGCCAGAGGGAAGCTAAAATAATGAAGTCTAAATCTCGTGTCTAGATCTGTGTCCAAAAGCACAGACTACAGTAATCTCTTAAGAATGTAAGGGGTAGATACTACGTGTTTGTCTGTTTTTATTACTCCTCATATAACTAGGGAAACCAAAAAGACCACAAGATTGTAAACCAACTTAATAATGCCCACAGCAGTAGGGATTGTCATAGAGAAGATAATCTTTTTCAAATGCTATTCCTACTTGCATCTATAGCTACCTACCATGTTGATTTGAAGGAATGACTATTTGAAGGAATGTTGATTTGAAGGAAGCTGCAGTAGATATCTGAAATGAAGGAATGTGGAGTTTGTGTTTCACCTCCTGATGTCCCACAAGCTTTTTGTATGTGTCTTGTGATAAAAAGTGTGAAGGTCTTGTGATACTTGTGATACAATACAGAACAACAGCCAATACCCAACCATATTTAAGGAGAAAAAAGGTAAAATTTCTAATCTTTTCTTACAGTCAACTGGGGGAGTCACATAAAAATTTGGGTGCAAAATACCTACTTTAATGGAATATTACACAGAAATATCACAGCATTTATCCCTTGCCCACAGAAAAAAGCAGTCACCTGCTAAAGATCATGTAGGTCTCTATTTCTTTAATTATGACTGCATATATACCTACTGATCCAAGATTTTGGCAGCTGGCTTGTCATTTTTGTTGGTTTCTCTGGTATCACATATTAGAAAAGGAAGACCAGATACAGTATTACCCAATACTTTCAAAGACATCCATATTATAGAACCGTAAGCGATTCAAAGCTTGTATTTGGAACCATTTTTATCACAAGTTTTAAAGAAGGTCAAATAGGATCATTAACTAAAGATTCATAAAATATTTCACTTTAAATGAAGGTTTTTGGAAGCCATAATAATGGTGAATGCACTCCAAGTTGAATGTTACTTAAGTTTGAGAGAAATGAATCGAACACAAGTTTCTCTGAGGTTTGTGATAACTTTGCAGATTGATAGGCCTTGCTTATTTATTGACATGATAATTTTGTCATGTTGTTGTGATCTTTATCAGCCTTTATCTTTTAAAGGGTTACAAGTAGGAATTAGAAAATGGGTATAATAACAACAAAAACTTGAAAATCTTTAATATAAAAAAGTTATATATTATTTTTCTTTAGGATTTAGAAGTTAATGTTACATTTATGTTCTTTTATTAACTTCCTTCCCCAGTCAAAAGTTACATTCAATAAAATCTACATATGATTTCTTATTATTTTTATTCTTATCATTCTAATTAAAAGAGAAAAATAAAATATGATAGGTCACTGTTTGTTCATTCATGCCTTGAATGGCAGCTATTGTATGTGTCTGTCTTTTGAGGATTCCAGAGCTGTTTGGCACAGTGAGAATAAGTGACCCTGACATTATCTCCACACTATTGATGTTTTGCGTGGAACCATAGGCTTTGTGAGAAAACTAAGCAGTGTGTAAGTGTGCACAGAAGTTTCCTGTAGGATAGTTTTAACCTAAACAATCTTCACAAATTATTTGTAATCGGTCTTTCATGCTGGTTAAATCCGTGGATCAGGTGTCTTGGATCTATATTTTGCCAAGAGATTTACAATCATCAAAATTTGCTCTTGAAAGCTTTGTGGGCTTGTTGTTGGGGTTTTTTAATTTGTTTTGTTCGAGATTGTTTTCCTCCTCCTTTAAAAGATGGCTTTTGGATTGGCTTTAGCAAATGAGCCCTGAGTTGCCTCACTGTCCTGGTTTCAGCTGAGAGGATTGATTTTTCTTCATAGTAGCTAGTGTGGGGATACGTTTTGGATTTGTGCTGGAGACAGCATTGATAATATAGAGATGTTTTTGTTCTATGGACTTATTGTTGAGCAGTGTTTACACGAGGCCAAGGCCTTTTCTGCTTCTTGCACTGCCCTGCCAGCGGGATGGCTGGGGGTGGACAAGAAGTTGGGAGGAGACACAGACAGGACAGGTGACCCAAACTGACCAAAGGGGTATTCCATACTATATGACGTCATGCTCAGTTTATAAGGAGCTTGGGGGAAGAGAGAGAGGGGGCGGCGGCATTCGGGGCAATGGCGTTTGTCTTCCCAAGTAACCATTACGCGTGATGGAGCCCTGCTTTCCTGGGGATGGCTGAACACCTGCCTGCCCATGGGAAGTGGTGAATGAATTCCTTGTTTTGCTTGGCTTGTGCGCGCGGCTTTTGCTTTACCTATTAAACTGTCTTTATCTCAACCCACGAGTTTTCTCACTTTAACTCTTCTGATTCTCTTTCCCATCCCGATGGGGGGGAGTGAACGAGCGGCTGCGTGGTACTCAGCTGCTGGCTGGGGTAAAACCACGACAGTCTTTTTGGCGCCCAACGTGGGGCTCGAAGGGTTCGAGATAATGACAGATTTGATCGGAATGTGCTAGATTGAATTTATAGCTGCTATTAGCTATTTAGTATTAGCTGTTTAGCTATTAATTGGCAGGCTCCTGTGCTTGCCATGGGGCTTGCTTGCCTTACTATCTATTAGAGTCTAGTGCTCGTTAGTGGCTGCTTTGTGCTTTCGCTGCTCGCTGTACTGCTGTACTTCTTATCATTTTACTGTGCTGTGCCTGGGAACATTTTGATAACAGCAATGGTGATGAGCCTGGCCTGGCAGATGGCCAGGGCATCGCTGCTGTTTTTGTGCTGCTGTACTGGACAGGCTGGAACTCCTGTGTGCACTTGAGTCGAAGGGACTGTGACCTGTGGATGATTCCACGTTGGAGCAGGACACCCCAAAGCGTCTGTGGCTGTGGTTGCATCTGTGCCGCAGCAGGTATACCTCGAAGTGTCTGGGGCCGTGGTTGCATCTGTGCCGCAGCAGGTATATCTCGAAGTGTCTGGGGCCGTGGTTGCGTCTGTGCCGCAGCAGGTATATCTCGAAGTGTCTGGGGCCGTGGTTGCGTCTGTGCCGCAGCAGGTATACCTCTGGAAGGACTGTGAGCCAAGGATGAGTCCATGCTGGAGAGGGTACACCTCGGAGCATCTGTGGCAAGGATAAGTCCATGCTACAGCAGGTACACCTGGGAGCATCAGTGGCTGTGCATGGGTCATGCTGGAACATTTCAAAGTGTGTGGCCATGGACGAGCCCACGATAGGGCAGGTTTATTTCTGAGAGGACTGAAGCGACTGTGACTGTGGGCAAGGCCACACTGGAGCAAGTGTATCTATGAAGGCATTGTGGCTCATGGAGAAGGCCACGTTGGAACAGGTGCACCTCGAAGCGACTGTGGCTGTGGGTAAGTCTATGCCACAGCAGGTGTACCCCTGGAGAAACTGTGGCTCATGGATAAGGCTCCGCTTGGAGCAGGTAGACCCCTAAGGGACTGCAGTCTGAGGATAAGTTCAAGCCGGAGCAGGGGCAAGGGGAGGTGTTCATTGCAATGGTAAACTTGATGGTCTGACTCGAAGGGACCAGGGGTGGAGATTGTAATGGAAATACCTTTAAATTGTTGTAACCCATGATTTGAGTTGCATGTTACAGGAATTATTGTAGTAGAAATCACCTGAGCCAATGGAGAACAAGCCTTACAGGAGGCAGCGCAAGTGCAGCAGTGGACCTGACCTGAGCTGGTTTTGGTGCCCAGTAACTCCACGTCAACAACCTCTCCTGTCCTGAGTGACCACCATGGTGGATGGAGCCCAAGGTTGTGGACCAAGTGAACCCAATGGACATTTTGTGGACATTTATGGACATTTTAAAAGGGTGGTCCACAGACTAAGGGAATGATATCAGCATATTATATCAAGGGATGAGAAGGGTGGTGGTGCTTAATGAGGATGTATTGAATTGTGTGGGACCTGGGCATGACGTAAATAGTATGGAATAAGGGGTGGATAATGTCCTGGTTTCAGCTGAGAGGATTGATTTTTCTTCATAGTAGCTAGTGTGGGGATACGTTTTGGATTTGTGCTGGAGACAGCATTGATAATATAGAGATGTTTTTGTTCTATGGACTTATTGTTGAGCAGTGTTTACACGAGGCCAAGGCCTTTTCTGCTTCTTGCACTGCCCTGCCAGCGGGATGGCTGGGGGTGGACAAGAAGTTGGGAGGAGACACAGACAGGACAGGTGACCCAAACTGACCAAAGGGGTATTCCATACTATATGACGTCATGCTCAGTTTATAAGGAGCTTGGGGGAAGAGAGAGAGGGGGCGGCGGCATTCGGGGCAATGGCGTTTGTCTTCCCAAGTAACCATTACGCGTGATGGAGCCCTGCTTTCCTGGGGATGGCTGAACACCTGCCTGCCCATGGGAAGTGGTGAATGAATTCCTTGTTTTGCTTGGCTTGTGCGCGCGGCTTTTGCTTTACCTATTAAACTGTCTTTATCTCAACCCACGAGTTTTCTCACTTTAACTCTTCTGATTCTCTTTCCCATCCCGATGGGGGGGAGTGAACGAGCGGCTGCGTGGTACTCAGCTGCTGGCTGGGGTAAAACCACGACACTCACTCATGTGGACTTGAAGACTGAATAAAAAGCTTAATATAAGGAGTAATAGCTTTGAATGACCATAGATATTCCCAATTCTTTATTAATGGAAGGTAAAGTGACTGAATTTCTTCTGCTGGGCACACATTTCAATTTAAAACAAAACAAAACAATTTTTAAAATTTAGAAGAGATATACTTATGTTACTGCTTAAAAATCATACAAGATTTAAAATTCTATTAATTTTCTACTAGTACCTTGAATTTACGATATTCAGTAATCTATTCTACACATAATTGTTAATGGTTATGTGGACATAACATTGATTCACACTATCTACCCAACATGTGTAGAAAGTTAAGTTTGGGAGGAGGAGAAGGAAGAAAATGGAAGTCAATATCTATTTCTACTGGTGGATTCAGCCAGCTGTGCCATTTGAATTGTATTTTGGCTCTAAGGGGGCCATTCCATGGTACTCATGAAACTTCTATGGCTCAGCCACTTTCAAAAGTCTCTTTAGTGCTGAAAGGAGTCCTTAAGCTTTACAATCCTGTTAAAGCCTTCATTTTCCACTCAGATTAACCTTTATACTTTGAATCATTGGGGTATTCATCCTCACTTGAAAGCAGACGGAGGAAGCTATGGAAAGTTAGAGACAAGAGTTCATCGTTTTGAGGTTAGGCTATTTTTTTTTTTAAATGTGGGGGAGAAATAAACCTCTCTTTTTGAGCCCTACAAATAAAAATGCCTCATTCTAAGGAAGAGACATAAACTATCAAATGCAATGAAATGTTTTTGTTAAATAATAAGCAACAGAAGCATAAAGAAATAAATATTTTTCATAGAGGTAAAATATATACAACTATAAAATCATAAATATAGTGGAGAATTATAATATGAATTTGTAAATTGTATGCAAATAGCTTGAAACCAGATCTACAAAGACATAAATAAAGCAACAAGACTGAAAGGTTTATATGTTGGCTTGTTTATAGAGTAGCACAAACATTTTTCTTTTTTAATTGGCAATTAATTTTCGGCAGCCATCTAGGTACTTTCATGTCAAATTACTTTCCCTATACTAAACAAGATTAGGCATCCAAGCAGCAAAGCACTTATGTGAAAAGTGAGAAACTGACTGTCAAGTAGATATTTTCCACATATAACCAATTAAAATGTTTCTTTTGTGATGAATGGATGTTGTAATTCCACATCTTGTGTTTCCACTTTGGTCTGCACACCTGCCTAACTTCCTGGTTCTTATGTCTGAGGATAGATAAAGGCAATACTGAGTTCTCTTGCTGTTCCTCTTGCTCTTTAACTCCAGGACAAATGTAGTGTACAAGCATCTGTTATCGAGGTTTGAGTTATAAATAATATATCCAACCAGTAATGCTGCCCATACATATTTTAGTTCAGATGAATACCCACAGTACAATGGATGAATGAAAGCTTTTTAGCAGGTTGTTGCTTTGATGACTTTTTTCTTTTGCCTCACTTCAATATTTTTTTCAAGATATCTCTACATTTAGAAGTAGGGCTACTGACACATAAGGTATAAAGTAATGTATTATTGATACTCTTCAAATGAATGACATAAAAAGGAAAATATTGATTTTAAGAAGATGTCTCATTTTTCTTATTTCACAGAAGACTGATGCAGGTTCATGTGGCTATCAATATTATTTGAATTAATGCATATTCCTTGCTATTGATTGTTTTAACAATGATTGTCATAACTGATTTATGGGCACTTACGCATGTTAAATTTTTAAAAAGGCAAATATCAGATTTGTATATATAGATGGATTGACTTCAATAAACAAGATTGCTAAATGTTAATGACAAAGTGTTTGATAGAATTTACATTACAATACATTATGTTCAATACTTTGTTTTTAAAGTCCTAGTGAAAAAGTTCAAAGATTTCTTCGAGAAATTTTACTGAAGGACAGATTCTGTTACTCTCATTCATGGTACCTTATGCAACAAGTCACTCCTTTGATTTCAATAGGATTTGTTATATATAAATAAAATAAAGGGAAAAAAAGCTAACCGTACCTTAAAAATCAATGCAAACATCTGCATTGACTTCAATGGGCTCAAGGACGGTCCCTATTCAACCTGAACATAAACAGGAAAGAATGGATGGGAGGGAGGGAACCCAAAACTTTTCAAGGAAGGTGACTGTCTTCAGGGAAATAAACCCAGGTCAAAAGGAATGACAAGAACAAAGTAGCTGAGATGAGTATAAGGAATTTAAGATACATAGAAGAGCAATTCTGTATTTCAGAAGAAATGCCTTGAATTACAGAGAAGAATCCTGGACAACACAATACAGTGACTTACACTACACAAGTGTGCTGATATAGTGAAGAAACCATTTGGGGAAACATCTAGAAGGTTTATGAATTTGTCTTGCTGTGTGTGTATGTCTAAAGGACCAGTATTGGCTGAAGAAGTTGGGCTGCAGCACCTCAGCTCTCAGGCAAGTGCACTAGAGAGAAAAGTAGGGATTCATTTCATGTTAAGTTCAGTATCCGTAGGGTCGTTGCCAGTTTTCTAAGTCTAATCAAGTAACCCATACATAATAAATGGAGAAAAACATCCAAGAGACAATACATCTAATCTTTAAATGGGTAGCAAAATAGGTGAACTATTATTTCTTTCCACCTACTGGAAAGGGAAACCCAAATGATTACTTTAGCCTTAGTAGACCACGTGTCAAATATTTCAAATTAGGTGAAATGAATCCCAGGTATTTGGAGAGTGCTTATAAACATCCCAGTAAGTAAAACTGCCTGGATTCTGTTAGGACTCAAGGAAATTAAGGATGATCAGTGTCTAAGTTAGAAGCCAGCACAAGGACCTGTTGTATGTCCAGCAAGGCAGTTTCACCAGGACAGTTACCACATTAACTTGACACAAGTTAAGCAATCTCTCAGAAGAAATCTTGAACTAAGCAGAGGAAGATTTAAGGAATGTTTTGTTCCAGCCAAACCCTAACTGAGAAAATAGCTTTTGAGCTTATCTTTAAGCATGTCAGCATTCCTTCTGAATTAATTTTATCACTTGGTGTTTAAAGATAAGCATGCACTTACATTGCTGGTTTATTTGGTTCAATTTTTGGTTTCGTTTGTTTTTTTTTAAAGAGCCATACAACAGTTTGATCATAGGCAAGAGCATGTAACTTTTTAAACATGGATTTTTAAAATTATAATCCCTTACCTTGAAACTTGAGGGGCAATTACCCTAAATTCACATGTGATTTAACTGTAAAAATATTTATTGAAGATACTAACACATAAAATGCCCAGACTACCTTTATATCAAAAACATTTGGGCTTTTTTTGTTGTCAGCATCTCTATTAATTACAATTACAGTATCTGTTATACGTAATGACTTCATACTGGGAGCTCAACTGCTTCCCACTCTTACTGCAGTTCCAACAAAGTAGCTGACATCTGATAATCCTTGAGGTCCTTTGAGTTCTGTCACTTTTATGTCTCAGATTTAGACTGGATAGATTGCAAACAGATATACAAATAATTTTTTATTCATAACTTATCTACTATGTAATTGCATAGTAAATACAATATAGTTACAAGAAAATCGCATTCTTGTTTATATCTCGGTTAAAAAAGTAAGATAGTCTGCAGCTATTACTGTTAGAATCATATGACAGTTACACTATGAATTCTAAAATATTTATCATATAATTAAAAGTAAGTAATGTAGGTTTTATTTAGTAGAAGAACAGATTCCCAAAACCTGTCACCTTAGCTCTGGAACTTTCACAGCACTTCATGCTATTATTAAGAAAATTGTATTTCCTTTTGTATACACATACAGTACTATCCCACGCAAGGGATACATTAGTCTTTGCAACGTATTTGAAGTCTACACCAATAAGAATGTAATAGCCATTTGCAAAACGTGTTTAGAAGACAGGCTTGAACGATGGTGGTGTGATTCGCATAAGCAGTTTGTTTCCCAGGAAACATAGCTTTTTCTCGGTCTCTCACTATGGTTTTGTGGCTACATCTAGGCTAAGGAACCTGAAAGTGTTTCTTTCTGTCCCATGATCACATATATACCCACTGGCTGCATCCTAAGTCTGTTAGGCGAGACCTAGGTGTGTTTCACTTTTTCTTGTTGTTGTTGTTGATTTTTGTCTGTTTGGTGTTTTTAACCAGCTTCCACAAAGTGTTCACTAGATCTAGTTTGAGCCCTTGATACCACTACGTCTTAACTTTCTGACTGTCAAACAAGACAGTCTTTTCACAACAGGAAGACAAGTCACAGGAAGATGGCTGTATCAATACTAGCTGTACTTATTTATAAGTTAGAAGTATGCAAAGCCTATTTATTTATACATGCTATTGCTCTAGTAGGGTCCTAAATGGCTACAGTAATAGAAAACAGGCAAATCTCAGGGAGGCCTTCAGTATACCCATTGAACCAATCTAATTCTTACACATTAAGAAGTCTTATTACTTTTATGTAAAATGTCACACAAAATTTACAGATCCATTACTGCCAGCATTTCTATCACAATACAGAACATGCTGTGGACTCAGCTGGTTTATACCTCCTCTCTGGAGCACATTTTGTCCCATCAGTCATAGTAACTGTGACTTTGAAGAATTTCCACTGCTGAGGAAGATCACAAAGCCTCATGGGAAATGTAGTTTCTGGATAATGACTTACAGGGAAAAAGAGGTGTGTTAACCCTTCAAATGCACACCTTCATGACTGAATAGGGAAATGAAAATTAAGATTGCTGTTAAATAGTGCAAATGTGAAATAAATGAAATTGGTGAACTTTTCCTGAGAGTCCCCCACATCTGTAGTGTAAACTTTCCTAAAAACAACTATGCCAAAATCACATCATTACAAATGTAACAAAATACTGCCTCCCTCTTCCTGATGTGACTATATCAGCAAAGCCTTCATACTTTCATGTGCCAGAGTATCTTGGAGAATACACAGGCATGTGAGGTTCATTAACCTATCATTAGTCACTGACAAAGTGCTACTGCATATTATGGTCTTAGCTCTGGTGGTGATTTAAGCTACTGTGCTTGGCTTTGTGCTGAAATAGGCTAAGAGTATCCATTAGGCAAGTTACTACACTTCAAGCAAAAGGGCAAGAACTAGTTTCTGATGAGTGAAAATTTCTTAGATTATATGAATTTGTCTGCGATGGCAAACTTGTGATGGTTTAATTAACCTGTAAGAAATCCTGGCCATAATTGATGGAAACCTGGATAGCAACAACATTTTGTCTTATAAAGTAGAAATACCAAATCAAAAAGATGCAAAAGACATTTTCGGAGCACTAGTTCAACAACAGTGTCAACAACAGTAATGTATATTACGCTTAGAATACACATCCATTCTGATACTAAAATCTGTGTCATTTAGGAAGGATAGATGGATTCACTCACAGGAACAACTATAACTTTTTTTAATCAGGAAAAAAAATATGTATATCCATACACACTTTATAGCACGAGGAAACCTCAAAATTGTCTTGAATGATGACATTTATAATTTTCTATTGCTGATGGCACTTTGCTTTGCACTATCTATCCTGTTTGCCTTTTTTTCACAGCTACATTATGCTGATGGCTCTTAGTTATGCCTGTGGTTCTGATACCATTCTAAAGACAGTTTTCATTGTATAAACACTCAGAACAGTTATTTTTGTTTTGGGCTGGAGTCCATAATTATTTTCAAGCCTGCAAACACATTACACTTTGCCAATCCAACTGAATCTTTCTCAGCCATCCTCTACCAAATAATGCATGACCTCCTCGTTTCACAACATAAGGATTTAACATATGTTGTTTACAGTTATATGTTACCTTCACCATTACAGCACTCAGGGGAGTGAGGATTTTCCTCGTATATGTTTTGGAAACACTGAAATTTTCTGCAATTTCACCTTCTTAAGTAGCCTCTGACAAACCTGCCGTGAGATTACAGAAGCAGCGGACTCTGGATCAAGCTCAATTTTATATTGCATTGCTTTCACTTGCAAAGGAACTCAAATAATAACTTCTAAATTAAACAGCTGTAGAGATGTTAAGGTATTCTCTATGGACTCTGTGCTGTCGTCTGCAAGCTGATGATTCTGGAATTCTCAGGTATTGTCCCCATGAGGTGCTTTTTGCACTGACCTGTACATCTTTTCTGTGTATGTCCCAGTTTCTTTGCACAGTGTTTGTCCTTGAACCAACAATAATTGGCACTGTGAGACTGTGTTTCATAATAAAAATATACAGTCTGTAAGTGTTCCCTACACTGTCCTTCCTGCTCTTCTCTTGGTGTATTTGTTGATAAATGGATTTTCTGATGCTGTCATGACCCCTTGCCATTTTCAGTAGCAGTCCAAATTAAAATAGTAATATCTAATATACATTTTATGATGAAAGCAACCACAGTCAATAGATGATTTGTGTTTTCTTAATTTTGAATATTACATACTATACATCCCTTTAGAATTCAGAATTGTCCCTTAACTCCTCATTGAAATCACCTACCCACTGGCAATGCATTTCTTTAATTCAGCCACTTATTAATGTTTGAGGTTTTTGTTTTCTTTAACCAGTCTGTAAACACTCTGCAATCACCAACAACTTCTGAAATAGGGTAAATTTCTAGAATTTATACAATATCAGCATTTGTTTAGTACTGTGGTTTTGTGAAGCAACAGAAGATATGCAACAATTTATGGGTTTAACCCCTACTGTACTCAGTAAGTGCTACCTTTTTCTCATCCCTAATATCATTATTGACTATATACTGTTATATTCTCTCAGTATAGGTGCTTCAATCCTCTACTGAGCTATCAAATGAAAATCTTTTCCCCAGGCAGACAGTTTAAGTTCCTTTTCCTTCTATATTTGAGCTGCACTGCACCAGTACTCTAGGATGTGGTTTTAGCTTTACTTTCCATCTCCAGATAATTTGTCTTTTACTGTATATGTGGAATACGGTCTTGTGTTTGTCAGTAGTAATTGCGTCTTGCTGCTTGCTTGCCACACAGAATCTCAAATAATCATATGTATTACCTGTGTAGGAGTGTAGACAGTGTGCTGCTATCTCAGGGTTGCGATTCCTACAGCAGGTATGACAGGCAGATAACTCCATGGCTCTTGAAACAAGGCTGGTGCTTGAGAAAGAAGATGTTATGACTATGTTCATTTTACAAAAGGAACTTGTGTTATCAGAAGGAGAACACCAAAAATATATACCAGATGGTAGACATTGACAAATATCCAATGCTCTGTTGCATTACTTACAGGTGAAACTTACAGGAGAAAGCATTTTGCCTTTGTTTTTTACAACCCAACGGGTGTTTCATTTGTAACTAGAAACAATCCAGCCATTCTGAGGTTATAAGGATAAGCTATAAGGATGAAGCTCAACAGCAAAATGAGTACCTGCATTTTATGAATTGTATTACAAAGGAAGAGAGAAATCAGCTGGTGCTATAGTCTGCATTTATTTATTACTTTTGAGAGAATCTATATGAAATCTCATGCTTACTCGCTTGTCAACTTTTGTTTCTGAGCGTGAAGGGATGTTTGGTTTTAGGTAGAAGTCTTTGAATTTTTAGTAAGAATCTAGTTTTGTGGAATTGCTCTGTTACAAAGAATGTGTTAGCATGTCAGGTTTCTGAAAGAGGAGAGCCTGTGGATAATTGCTCACGCATTTAAGCATTTATTACCTAATAGGAGAAAATCCATTCTTCGCTTCTCACAAAGTCAGCTTCTTTAAGAGCAGCACTTAGCTGGAAAAGCAAGAGGTCTAAGTGGGCACCGCCATCAACTAACTAGGCTATCATTCTATGTACTACCATCAAAAGTATTTGGGTCTCTGTATTTAGACAAAGGAAACTAAATATGGAGAGTGCTTTTTCCCACAGTCTCCATAGAATATATATGGGTCTAACTAACACAAGCTGTACACTATTTCATAAACTTGATTCACATAAAATACATGGAGAAGAGGTCAGAAAGAAAAAAAAACCCTTCTTTCTCTATTCTTTCTTTTTCTAGTTCTATTTTTCCAACTGAGTAGTCCATGCCTTCATTTGCCAGAACTCTTGTTCATCTCTTTTTTGTTATGCAAATGGCTTACACATTACTTACATGTACATTTTAGAAATGGACTCTCAAAGAGGTATTAGTAACCTATTGATTTTTTTCTTATTATCAAGTATGTGTTTTATGACTGAAAGATATTGTGAAAAGGTAACTTTTTCAGGTTTAACAAATATTTTATGATCACATTTGGGATATACTATGTCAACTTACACCTTGCCCATCTAGACACTGAGAAACAAATTTCCCAAAAAAGAGGAGGAAAATGCAAAACATGTTTGATAGGTTAAAAGGAAGAAGACTGATTTTTAACAATGAGTTTATTGGAGAGAATTATTAGTACAGGAACTTCTCATATTTTTTGAGGGATCTGAGGATAACCTAGGTAACATAGTGATTTTTTTGGGGGGGTGTGGTGGTGGTGGTGCAACTGTCTTTATCCATTACATGTCTAAGAACTGATTTCCTTCCTTAATCTCACTAGATATCAATCTGTACCTTGTTCAAGGATTCATACACTAATTTATGTTTTTACCTAAATTGCACAATAATCTGAAACCTCTCATTTTAAAGGACAGTTACAACATTAACAGGCTCAGTCTTAGTCTTTAATACTATGGGATAAAGGTAATGGAAAACATGAAATTAAAATAAAGAGATTTTGCAAGTTAATTTGTTTTAGTTGCAACTGTTTTATCCACCCAAGAAATCTCTTTCCCTATCCATTCCACAGGGTTTCTCTATTTTATACCAGAATCCCAAACAAGTAGTTTTAAAAGGTTTTGTCATCTCTTTTTGAATATATATTCAAACATCCCTCTGAATACTTAACATGAAGACCAATCTTATGGTTTAACTCTCATTCATACTTATTCTTTTTGTCTCTAATTGTTGATAGAGGGTCCATAGCCAAAGCAAACGATAGTGACCACGAATATTTCTGATTATTTCCTTTTTGGATTTACATAGTACATTTTTTTTAAGTTTCTAATAAAAGAGCAGATATGCAAATCCTCAGTGTTTTCTGTCTTGTCAAGTACATTTTTACATATCAGCACCTCTCTTGTTTTTACGTGCTATATCTGAGGTCCAATATATCCCTATTGTTACAAGTCTACTTGGCAAGTAGCCCAGTGTCTCTTTTTTTTCAGCTGTGACAACTTTCTTTGCTTCTTTCTGAGAAAAGAACTTCTCACTGTGTGATCTCATTAAGTAAGTCTATTTCCATAGGAGTTACAGATTGTTTTAGAGCCCTGTGAAGGCTGGCTATAAAAATTTTGGGCAAACTGCCTTAGATATCTAATAAATATATCCACTTACTCCTTTGTAATGGAGCAACACAAGAATTTCTCTTCCTTTCCCAAAGGAAGGACACTTCAAGATTGTTTTTTAACCTTCTTTTTGCTTTATCTGTATCTTCTTTTTATAAAATTATCAGAAAATGTCCATTCTCTCTTCTGAATATTGATCAACTTCACTTAATTTCAGATTTCTTTAAGTAACTAATGGGGTTGCTGTGACTTTTTTTTTCTCAGCACTGTGAGTATATCTAATAGTGTCTCTTTTTTAATACAGAGGTGAAAGATCAGGCCAGCTTCTAAGGACAGTCTGCACCCTGATTTACTATAGAAAATATTATTTATAGGTTACTTATCATTGGACAGAAAATACTGGAGTCTATAATACTAACACATAAATTAAAGGCTCATTAGCCTCAAGATCTCATTTTTTAAACCATGTTTTCAGCAGTTAAAAAAAAAAAAATCCTCCTTTTTGCAGTTCCATATGTAAAACTGTGACAATAAAATAGTGTGCTCTGACAACCTATAAAAGAGAAAATCAACACCTATATTCACAATAGACTATTTATTTGACAACCATGCAGTGTGAACTTCTTACCTACAAGCAATGACTTTGTCTGAACTTTATTCCCATAAGAGTATTTATTTCTGAACTTTGTATTTATTTTATGTGGTCTTTGTTGCTCTCAATCTCGTGATTAATTTTATTTCACTATAAAACAAACAAAGTCATTAAGCACCTGATCTACTTAAAATAATATCCCAAAGAAAAGAAAAAATATGATAAATTACATACACAGTATATATTATATATATAGATAATGGTATATATGTGTGTGTATATATATGTACATATATATACCTGTGTACGTATACAGCTTTTATGCTTCTTCAAGGCATATTCCTCATTATTACAGTGAAAGCACACTATTTCCTAGTGCTGTTTTCTAAGAATGACAGCTTCCTCTTTCTCTTGTGCCGTTTGTACTCCAAACACATCACACTAATCTTTTCTTTATATACTTTTCTTTAGACTCTCCTCATTCCACTAAGTTTCCCCCTTACAAAATAGTCTCCCTGTAGTTTGATGTATGTTAAAGAAGCACAGACTTGAAGAAAATGTACCCCATAGCACCCTAAGGTTAGTGATACAAGGACTAACAGTCTGGGAATCTGGGTTTCTTTTCAGAGTCTTCCAGAGAAGAATATGGGCATTCAGTATGATGTCTCTGGCATTCACTTTGTCTCTCTAAAAGTTAGTGTGAGTTGATCACATACATAGAAACTCTCTGTAATCATGGAGAGAAATGGGATCCTCCAGAGCACAAGTTTGCTTTTAAAACAGATGAGAAGAATGGCTCTCCATTGACTGCAGAGTGAGACAGGAAAACTAGCTTAGGCTACACGTTCAAGTTTCAGATGATCTAATAATTTAAGTGAGATTAATCTTTTCCCACGAGTGAGAGATTTCTTAATGCCTCTTTTTAAATATGGAAAAATAATATCTGTCTATGCCGGAGATATTATTAGGTCAAATTAGTCTTATCCAAGTTCTTTTCATAGTACTTTCTTGAAGGTATTGTCAAAATCCAATCCACATTGGATACAATGCTACCAATGCAATACTATGGCATGTTGGACAAATAGATATTATTGAATAATTTGTTAATATATGAATAAAGTCAAAATTGCATATTATAAGTTTTATTCTCTTTCAATAGATGGCTAGATATCAGATACTTAATAGTGAACTACAGAGCTTAATCTAAACCTATATCTATGTCAGCATTTTTATGAGTGGATTTATCCCCCTTCTGTTCCTTTAAAATCTCTAATAGACTATATTAGTCACAGCAATTTTTTTTTTTTTTTTTTCCTACTAAAAATCCACATGGGGCTGGCAGATATGACACAGTACCTGCAGAAAACCTGTACCCTTCCAAATTGGCAGCTAAAATTCAGGTAGGACACGCTAGCGATCGAACGTGGTGCTTATGGTTAGACAGCTGAATCATGCTACTATGAACTACCACATGACTAAATCTATGGAAGAGCTGATGGAACTGCAAAGAATTTTCTGAACATATTAAATGTGTTTTGTATTTGCACAGTTGAGCTTACTTTGAATATTCAATTAATATTTCCCTGGTAATCAAAGTTAAAGAGCGACAATGAACCTCAATGGGCCACAATGATCAGAGCACAGATTGTCAAATACAGCTCAAATTTACTATCACTTTTGGTACATAGCTTATCAAGGTTCACAGTAAAGGAACATCCAAATCACTGACTAAATATTTCTTTAAGGTCAGTTGTAGTGTATTTGCAAAGTGATGTAATAGATACACAGCTGTGGAGTGCACATTCCCATAGACTGGTCAGAACGTCATGTCCAGTTTCAAGAATAGGGCTGGCTGCTAATGCAACTGCACTTATGGTGACATATGTCACCAATCAATATTCTTTCTGAGCCACTGCCATTGAATCTAAAGAAGTAAACAGATGAACAGCAAAAAAGAAATAACATTAAACAAAAAAAAAAATTTAAATTAAATTAAAACCCAAACTAAACATCAAACTAAACTAAAAATAAAACTTTATGCGACCTAACTATTCCCACATTCTTCCATCATGAATAACTTATTATTCCTTTCTTTAAAGAGACCTTTTTTTTTTCCTCAGCCTACAAATATATTATTGCAGAACCCTGTCGGTTCTCCTCATCTTCCATCCAGATCCCACAAGCCATCTTGCTCAGCCCAGCTCCCTTTTAATATCTCTTTGAATAACTTCGAATAACCCTGTGAAGTGCTGGAGTGCATCCAGAGAAGGGCAATGAAGCTGATGAAGGGTCTAGAGCACAAGTCTTAGGAGTGGCTGAGGGAACTGGGGTTGTTTAGCCTGGAGAAGAGGAGGCTGAGGGGAGACCTTATCGATCTCTACAACTACCTGAAAGGAGGTTGTAGCCAGGTGGGTGTTGGTCTCTTCTCCCAAGTAACAAGCAATGGGACAAGAGGAAAGGGCCTCAAGTTGTGCCAGGAGAGGTTTAGATTAGATATTAGGAAAAATTTCTTCACTGAAATGGTTGTCGGTCATTGGAAAAGGCTGCCCAGGGAAATGGTTGAGTCACGATCCCTGGAGGTATTTGAAAGACATGTAGACGTGGCGCCTGGGGACATGGTTTAGTGATGTTTAGTGTCAGGTTAACGGTTACCCTCTCTCCAGTTTAGCTATCAACTTCTTTGTAAACATTTCCTAGCATCCAGTCCAGCTTCCCTGGCAGTCTCCTCACTAACCCAGCTTCTCTATCCACTCTCTTCATATGAATCAAGCTCATGGCATTAGTGCTTCTCCTAATGCAGAATCCTGCTTTTGATGCAATAATTGTATCACCTAAAGGGAGGAAAGAGAATGAACTTTACCTGAGAAGACATGTAAATGGCTCTGGTTCTGATCTTAATTGCCTAATGAATCAATTTTCATGGTAAAATTCAGAACAGAATATTTGCAGTACATTCTCTGAAGTTTTGTCAAGTCATATTCTACATTATTTGCAATATTTTCTTGGCAAAAGGTTTTTATATACTGGCATCTATGACAGACTAGGTAGCCACATGCTCTAACCATTAAACAGGAGCTACACTCAATCTTCTTATAAACTGTTATACTATATGTTGAAACACTAGCTCAGTCAACATGTTGCTTAATTGCTGTCTAAGTCCTAATAACCTCAAAGAGAATAAGAGCAGCTACTGGCAATTTAACAGCACTAACATCACAAGATGAATCTAGGTAATGGATATAACATGTGAGGGACCAGTGGGCTAATTTACTTAAAACAAAATGTGATTAAATGATCTGAATACAAAATACCTTCAGCAGGTCAGGTACATATATACCATGTGATGAACTGCTGGATGGATGCCCAAATCGGGTCTGGAAAGCTAGTATTTCTAAACTGTCAGTTCAGAAACCAAATGTATTATAGCCTGTAGCAAACTTTGCATTTTCTGAGGCAAAGGTGAGTTGGGAGTACTGCATTAAATGTGCTGCTATGAAGCTCTGAGGAATGTGATAAAAATAAGTTCTAAGTGGAAAGAAATAGGAAATACTGAAGTACAATTTGTCTGATGTATTTAGATGTCTAGCTGAGAAGAGATGAATTGTACCCTAGAGTGCCTATTTCTTTCCTTGGAGTATAGGTGAACTCTTACGAAGATATATCTGGCTTGATTCATTTGCATACAGAAAAGGACTCTTATGCCATTTGAAACACTCTAGAGTATCTTAGACAACAATTCACAGATGTGACACACAACCTAGAAGAGCCAGTTGCCTTCTGCTATGGTAGCCACAGGCCAGACGGAAGATCTAGAGCATCTCAACTGGTATTATTGGCCTCTGTTGTAAAAGTAAATCGAGTCCCACAGTGTAAGTGTGAGAAAATGAGAGCTCAGGAGTGTAGACACCCATATGTAATCCTCTGAATGTGAATGTCTACCTGAGGGCTCTATTTCTAAGCCCACTTAGAAGTCCACTTATAATCTACTTCCCTGAAAGGGAAGGGATTTTATTGTCCAAATATAGGCATTTTAGTGCCATTTCTATCCTGGATTAATTTCAGTTGCTACTCCTGAATTGTGCTTATACTCATTTTAGTTTATACAGTTGGGAGAGATACTTAACTACCTACGGGTCTTTACTTTAGGCTGTGCTCTGCAGACTACATTGGTTGCACCAACTATATCTCCTTTGACTGTATCTCCGTTGCTTATAGTGACAGCACGTTCCACGTGTAGTCATCACCATTTAGATAACTGTATATAGACAAACTTATTTGCGATTTGGAAAGAAGTCCTACCCTGCAGGCTAAAGTTAAATTGCACAAATCCAGTGCCTTTTGCCAAGTCTCTCTTGACTTCTGCATCCTGCAGTGATCTAGTGTCTGGAAATTAAGTTCAGCACAGTTTGAGTTTAACACATAGAGACAGGTCAGGCCTGGAACTATAAGAAAACTAATAAGCCTTCTGGTACATTCTAGCTATCCTTGTTACCTCCAGCTTGGGACTGGTCTTCTCAGTTTTATGATAAATTTTACATGGCACAATGGGTGTCTCTACATTGTGTTTTTGAGCACTTTGATGGGATAGTTTATTACACTGGCACAATGCTAAGATTGAGTTATAAGCCTTCTCAACTGACTGAATTGCCCAGGATTTAAGTGTAAACGAAAAGGTGTGGAATAAATGACTCAGCTGAAGTTCGGCATATGCAGAACTAATAAAACTTGTCAGCTTTGTGTAAAAATCTGGATTGTCTCTGAACTAAGTTCTTGTTTCTAGAAACTTGGTGCAGATGTTGGAGAGCAACATAAAGGCGATGAGCTGCAACACATAACTCTATTTTATAAGTCCCACAGTGCCAAAGGACTATACATCCTTTACCTGTCTTTATTAAACCTGTGAAAAACCTTTCCAATTCATCGACAATCAACAGTGGGGACAAAACATTTTTGTTTCTAAACTCTGGTTTAATTCCATGTGAAAACAGTCAGTTGTACTTGGCGTATGTAGTGACAGTGAGCTGGGCAGGTATCCCAACCCTTTGCTAGCAATGTTACAAAGCAGTTTGTGGGTTGATTTTGCCTTTGTTCTTTGTACAATGTGAATGATAGTTATTTCTTTTCCAAGTGAAAGGAAACTGGACATAAAGATTAATTTTTTTTTTGTTGTTTTCAGCTAAAGCAAACAGAAAATACTTGTATGTATACAGGATTTCCCATTGAATACAAATAGACAACCTTGTCCAGTTATTAGTAAATAATGAGGGAAACTTTTAAAAAAATGAGGTAGGATATAAAAAAATCACAATAGTTGTCTTGAGAAAATGATTCCATCAGCAATCCTTCCATCTAGGAATGAAGTGTAATCATTATTTGTTTATGTCAATCTTAATGTTGGTTGTGGTTCTTAATGCAGTATTTCAAACTCCTTGTGTTTTAATTGCCTTGTGAGAATACTGTGCAGGATTTTAGCTTGAGATCTATGGTGTGTTGCCTACATTTCCTTAATTTACTAAGGCTTATAAAAGTAAGACATTGTTAGGTTGGCATGATTTCTCTGTAACTACTATATGGTGCCTACTTTTTATCACCTTGCTTTCCTCTAGGTGCTTACACACTGACTGCTTTAATAAATGTTCTAGCAATTTACTAGCTATTGAATTTAAACTTGCTGTTCTGTAATTTCCTAGATTGATTCCTCTGCTGTTTTAGTGGAAGCTATCCAATATTTTAGAGAACCCATTCTTCCCAGAAAGGAAAGCATAATACTCTTTGAAGGCTTTTCAACATCATCTTTTCCATCTCAGGCATACTCTCATGATTCTCCAGTGTCAGGTTTATACTACCTGTGCACGGTGTGAACCGCTGCTGTGGTTCTTGGTCCTTGGTCCAATTTGAGTTACATTAAAATCCAGGCAAATTCCATTAAAATGCCTTCAGTCAGTCTGTATTGCTTAAATATCCAAGAGGAAAATGAAGCCTGGGCATCAAATTCTCAGTTCAGCTAACTGCATAAAGTGGGGTTACAAAACTCTGAAATCTGACAGCATTTGCCATTCTTTGTGATGAATGGCGTGCTTAATTTGCTTCTACACTGCATAGAATAGTGATTTTTTAAAATCATTTTTGATAAAAGATTTCTTTTTCATTGACAGAGTATTTCTTTGTAATTAATCTTTGAGATAAAAATTTGTGATTCAGTGAAATGCATCTATATTACAGGTGACTGCCTCTTTTACACCTCTGCTCCAGGGAGCAGAGGATTGTGCCAGGGGCTGAGTAACAGAAGGTGATAGAAGGTTTAATACCAGTAAGATACTTGTGTAAGGACATAACCTTAAAGAACAAACAAGTAAAAAATAAATATTCCTTTTAGGTACATACTTATTTCTACATTCCATAACAGGTGTCAGCTACTGCTTTATACCAGAGCTTGCCAAGCTTTCTCATGTTTTCACACACTCAGTTAACACCAAGTTCCTTTACTATGAATTTCCTTGAAATGCTTCCTTGTTTTGTAAGTCCTATAGAGCTATGCTTTTGTTTGGAAGTAGGTTCAAGGGTCCAACAGATAACGTAACCAAAACCACACACTGTGAGAAAAGCTTCCTTCAGAAAAAAATTTCCTTTGCATAAAATCCTTCTTCATTTTATCAACAAAATCAAAAAGGTTCAATAAGGAACTTGAAAGCAGAACGTTCAAAAATAACAAAGAATTATTTTGATTCGTGGTATTACACTTCATCCAGTTGCATCTACCTTTTCTACCTCTTTCACTATGTTCAAACATGTGTGTATGTGAATACAATAGGAAATCTTATACAGATTTATTGTTTCTAGGGCATATAACATTAGAATCGCATGTCTTAAGTGATTATTGAGTTTTAGGGACAGTTTTACTGCTGTATAAAATTCACAAAGCTAAAGATACCTGTGGAATATTTGGGAACTAAAATCTGTGCAAGCACTAAGTTCATTTATTACCCGCTGTTTATATTATAATTCGCTTTTGAGAATGTGCCTTTGGCCTGCTTACATCTTCAGTGTTTTGGTAAACATTTGTAACCCTCATTTCTTATGTAAGAAATTGGAGGAGGGAAGGAAAATAAGAAAGTTTAGTACTCTCTCATATGTCACTGAAACTCTTCCTCATCAGAAAGAGCTAAAATATTATTTTTTCTCTCTGAAGAGCCTCTGCATGACAAATTTTTGCAGGTGCTCAGACTGAAGACATATGTTAGGTCTGAATAATGATGATTCTTAATGATGTCTAATTTGGAAATAAGAAAATCCCAGGGCCCATAGTATTAATTTACTAAGAATATATACACAGAGGCTTTATTTTTCACAAATTTACAGATACACAGTTTACATTCATCATAGTTATAATTACAAGGGAAAAATAAGCATCTAAGGAGTGAAAAATACCATGCTTTTTCTTTTTTTGTTTTTTACCCTTTTAGTTCAAATGTTCATGTCTGCTTGGTTTTGATGAGAAGTGTTTGAGGGAAGTGAAAAAGAGGCAAAAGTGACAAATAATTTTGTTAATAAAATTCAGGAGGATAAATTTTATTATACTTAAAAACAGTGAAAGAGGAAATATAGCTAAAACATGATCAGAGGAGTCTGTTATTTTTTGTCTCTAATATTTTATTTAGTTATCCAAAGAGATGTCAGGATGAGATCCTGGGATAGACAGGAGGTTCCTGAAAGCAGTCACAGGAGCAGAACAGGCTCTATTTCCTTTAGATGCTCTGTTAGCAATGTATTGAACTGTTTTGAGCATCCCTTCCCAGGCCTCAAGCAACAAGCTCCAGCATACTGTTCATGTGTGAGGAACAAGAGAAATTCAGATTGGGACCATGGATCCAAACCATCTTAATTTGTGTCTATAATAATATTGGGGGGGGGGGGGGGGGGGGGGGGGGGGGAAGGAAAAAAAAAAAAAAAAAAAGAAAGAAAAGGAAAGGGAAAAAAAAGAAAGAAAAGGAAAGGAAAAAAAAAGAAAAAAACAAGAGACTTCAGTGGACTGTAAATCTAAGTTGCATGCTAGTGCCAAAAGATGCAGCAGCATCTCTCTCAACTTGCTATGCTTGCCAAATTCACTGGACTAATGTCCGTTATAATAACATCTTCCAAGGAACAGCAGCGCAGGGTTGCTGCTGTCTGCCAAAACAAGACAGCAAGTCCTTAGAACGGTAAGACTCACATCTCAGTTTTTCCCCAAACAGACAAACAAACCAATCCTGGCCCCAAAAATACCATCCAGAAAAACAAAGAATGTGCCCAACATTTTTGTGTTTTCTTTACATATTTTTTTGTTTTTATGATGCATGATATGGTGGGTGATTTTAGAGTTCCCAACTATATGTGGGCTAAGATTAGGGGGAAAAAAAATAAAAAAAAGAAAAGGATTTCTGCCCCCTAAAGTTTGCTTCCTAATTCAGAGGGCATGCAAATGCCAGTTCTTAGATGACATCATATCGAGTATGGCAAGTACACAGAATGAACTGATACCTTTTTCCAATTTTATTCTGTAAGTTTGTAAGAACCTGCAAAACTGCTTAAGTATTACAAAAGATTTCAATAAATCAAAAGTACACAGATAACCTGCAGTAATGTAATTCCTAGTGCCTCTGCCTATATAAAATGTTTAATGAAAAACATGACCCTGGTAATGCATATAATAGAAATACTGTACACATATAGGACATTTTACTAAAAAAGATCTTGACGCTTGTTGTGGTTGAGCCCTGGCTGGCAACTAAGCACCACGCAGCTGCTCACTCACTCCACACCGATGGAATGGGGGAGAGAATCAGAAGGGTAAAAATGAGAAAACTCGTGGTTTGAGATAAAGACAGTTTAATAGGTAAAGCAAAAGCCATGTACGCAAGCAAAGCAAGACAAGGAATTCATTCCCCACTTCCCATGGGCAGGCAGGTTTCAGCCATCTCCAGGAAAGCAGGGCTCCATCACGTGTAATGATGACTTGGGAAGACAAACACTGTCACTCCAAGTGCCACCATCCTCCCTGCCCGGCCCTCCAAGCCCGTTATATATTCTGACCATGACGTCATATGGTATGGAATATTTCTTTGGTCAGTGGGGGTCAGCTGTCCCAGCTGTGTCCCCTCCCAACTCCTTGTGCACCCCCAGCCCACTCGCTGGTGGGGTGGTGTGAGAAGCAGAAAAGGCCTTGGCTCTGTGTAAGCACTGCTCAGCAGGAACGAAAACATCCCTGTGTTACCAACACTGTTTCCAGCAGAAATCCAAAACACAGCCCCATACTAGCTACTATGAAGAAAATTAATTGTATCTGAGCTGAAACCAGGAAAACACTTCATCATATTCTTAGCAGAATTTGGTGCTATGTAGATCTAAAAGATGCCTTCCTAGTTAGCTTGCTGTAATTTCTCTCAGTAATCAGGTGAGCAATTGACTGGCCATCACTGATATCAAGGACTCTTTACCCTATATTGAACTCATGCTTATTGTAGGAAAACAGTTGGCATATACCACACTTATTCCATGTGACAAGCAATTCCAATATATCCAATCTGACCCAAAAATAGAGGTCTAAAAGCACTTAGATTTCATGCAGATTCTCTCTTATTTGCCTACTTCACATAGATATCTCAGGTACCACAAATGGCACCAGATACCTGAATGATATTCCCAAACCGGACCCTAAGGACCAAAAGTCTAGGTCTGTTTCAAGGCGGGTTAAATAGTTGTTCAAAATCTTTTCATTTACTAAGTAGGTCTGTGTTACCTATCATCACACACATTTGAACACCTTGTTCAGATATGAAGATCTAAATTTATGCATTTAAATTTATGCATTTAAATTTACATGTCTACCATCTGGAAGTGAACCTCACTCATAAAAACAATTTTTTCTTCACCTCTCTCTCTGAAGTGGAAAAAAAAAGAAGAAGATGCTTTTTCTTTAGGTAATTTGATACAGATGAGATATAACTGATTGTATTTCTATTTCCTTCATTAGTAAAGTCCTACTATCCTCAGCACAAGAGGAGTCAAATGATACCAGCTAATGCTCTGCTTACAGCTCCAAGCTTTTACAAATCAGCATTTTACCAATAGCTTGCTGATACCCGGTTTTCTCTAGGGTTAAACTGTCAGTCTAGCTGTGGCAGTCTTTTAGTTTTATCCTATATATTTGTCAGACATCTGTGGTCTTTCCATGATTTTGCAGTTAAAGAGTGAGACAAAGAAAAGGTATCAAATTTTAAGTCACTAAGCTGTAAAGGAGGCATGCCTTGATAATTTATTTTCTATGATTCTTTTATGCATTTTGCATTAAATAGTAATTCAATAAAACCTAGAAATGGTGCAGAGACTGGATTTCAGAGCAGTCATCTTCAGGCTGGATCCAGAACTGACAGTCTTGCGATCACAGACTTGCAGTCCTGAGTGAAGCACTTAATTTTTTTAGGTATTGCAGGTGCTCAATCATAAACAGTTAACTAGGTAGGTCTCACTAATAATGATTTCAGTGATGCTACAGCCTGGCAAAAATTAGAGACTTTAACCTTGTGGTGGGTTGACCCTGGCTGAGGGCCAGGTGCCCACCAGAGCCGCTCTATCACTCCTCTCACTCACTAGACAGGGGAGAAAAGGTATAAAGAAAAGCTTGTGGGTCGAGACAAGGACAGGGAGAGATCACTCACTAATTATCATCATGAGCAAAACAGACTGAACTGAGAGAGGGAATTCATCTAATTTATTACTAAGTAAAACAGAGTAGAGCAATGAGAAAATAACGTCAACTCTTAAAACACCTCCCCCCACCCCTCCCATCTTCCCGGGCTCAACCTCCGTCCCCTCCCCCCAGCGGCACAGGGGGACGGGGAATGGGGGTTACGGTCAGTTCATCACATGGTGTTTCTGCCACTTCTTCATCCTCAGGGGGAGGACTCCTCTCATCGTTCCCCTGCTCCAGCATGGAGTCCCTCTCACGGGAGACAGTCCTTCATGAACTTCTCCAACGTGAGTCTCTCCCACAGGCTACAGTCCTTCACGAACTGCTCCAGCGTGGTCTCTCCCACGGGGTGCAGACCTTCAGGAACAAACTGCTCCAGCGTGGGTCCCCCACGGGGTCACAAGTCCTGCCAGCAAACCTGCTCTGGCGTGGGCTCCTCTCTCCACGGGTCCACAGGTCCTGCCAGGATCTTGCTCCAGCCTGGGCTTCCCACAGGCCACAGCCTCCTTCAGGTGTCTCCACCTGCTCCGGCGTGGGGTCCTCCACGGGCTGCAGGTGGAATCTCTACACCCCCTCATCCTTCCTCCATGGGCTGCAGGGGAACAGCCTGCTTCACCATGGTCTTCACCACGGGCTGCAGGGGGATCTCTGCTCCAGTGCCTGGAGCACCTCCTGCCCCTCCTTCTTCACTGACCTTGGTGTCTGCAGAGTTTCTTACATCTTCTCACTCCTCTCTCCAGCTGCAAAAGCGCTCTCTAACTGTTTTTTTTCCCCTTCTTAAATATGTTATCACAGAGGCGCTGATGGGCTTGGCCTTGGCCAGCAGCGGGTCCGTCTTGGAGCCGGCTGGCATTGGCTCTGTCAGACACAGGGGAAGCTTCTAGCAGCTTCTCACAGAAGCCACCTCTGTAGACCCCCAGCTACCAAAACCTTGCCATGCAAACCCAACACAAACCTTTGCTGTCTAGCTCTCATGATACTATACTTTGTTAAGTCTATTGTAGATTTTATTTTTAATCTACTTGTCATTTTGTGCCTAGAATGTTATATTATGTTACACTTTGATGTGTACAGTGAGATAAACCAAGAAGAATGAGTTATATTAATAGTTTAGAGATTAGAAGCTCCAGATTATAAATAGAATATCACATGAATTCAGTTTCTGGGTGAAGGCATTGTTCTCATTTAACATGAATAAAACTCATTTGTTGATAACCAGGATTCAATTATCATTCCAAGGAAAAAAAAAAAAATCATCACTTCTAATATGGTCAACATTTGGACTTCCTAATATTAAATATATTTCTTTTTCTTAATCATATGGTCTCTTCTGCTTTTGTTCTGAGACGAAATATGGTTTCAATACTCCTGTTAAATGCAAAGCGAAAACAAGATTAAAAATGTGTAACAAATTGTTGTCTTGTTCAAAACAAAACCAACAATTTTTCTGGGTCCTTGGCAAGAGCTTCTCAAGTCTATGCAAAAGAAGTAAAAGAAGTTATCACGCAAGAGAGGTATTATGTGAATTTGTCTTGTATTTACTCTGCATACATGGAAATAGGCATCATCAGGTGAAAAAAATCTGGAAAGTAAAAGACAAAATGCCCATAGATTAAGCACCCTGCTGTAGCTATTGATGTGTATTTTATTTTTTTTTTTATTTTTATTTCTATCTTCTATTTGAAAACATCTTAAAATGCAACTTACAAACCTAGAATTCCTACCCATTATAGATGTAGTAATAACTTTCTAATTAGTGAATTCATTGCTACACTGCATAATCAGCTTGTTGAAGACATGCATTATAGTAAAAGAAAAAAACCACTCAATAGTAACATAGCTGTCCCATTAAAGTCTTGATTAACTTTGTAACAATAATGCAATATCATTATACTTTCATAAATTAGAAGACAAATTGGATATATATCAAGTAATGGTCTTGTATCTTTACAAAAGGATGCATGTTTAATATAAAGTAAAATAACTCCAACGACATTAATTTCTTAAGTAGGGGGTGACATATATAAACTCAACACAAAAATAGAAACCAAATATTTCAACATCTCAACAGTATGATATTAAATGTTTCAAAGAAAGCTATACAGCTCCTAGGCATTAAATGACATACCGTAACATCAAAAGCAATTTATGTGTGCAATGACAATTGAGATTATCTATTACAGATGGGCTAACCTATCCAGGTTCAGTCCCACTGCTCCTGTTTGGTCAACAGGCACCTTTTACCATCTGCTTTACCTATATCAGCTCCGTCTTTTCTGTTATTATATAATAGACATATGGCTAGACGGCAATTTGGATCCAAAATGCAGTCTGAGAATCACAGAATTTTCAAATTTTCCAGCTTTGGAAAACATTTTTATCATTGTTCAAAATAGAAGCTAAGACTGAGTTTATGAGAATCTAAAAGAAGAAAGTATTGGTATCTAAATCTACAGTTCGTATGTTCATTTAAAAATAAGAAAGCAAAGACTGGCAGACTTTTATATCTAATACCAAAATAACTGAATGAAATGTTCATAAGCTAAACGAGACCTAGGGAAAAAGTTCTTAAAAGTAAAAAAATTCTATATACCATTGTTATGAACCAAACTCCTTTCACCCCAAAACCAAAACCTACATCATCATTGCTCTGTAACTATTCTAATAATATTTTTGAAACCATATTGCATGTTATAATTTCAGAAGTTGAGTGAATAAGAAAGCATTTTTCATAAAATTATTGGTTAACAATCAAACAGTCATTTACAAGACTGTACATTGAAGTTCAGCCCCAAAACACCACATGAGCATAAAAGAAAGTATATACAAAAGGAAGACTGGGTCAAAACCACAATCCATATCCATGCCATTACATGGCTAGTAATTTACTTTAAAATGTAGCTAATAAATTTTTGTCCACTCTTGCTTCTCTCCTTGAAACCTACTACATAAAATTCTAAAATTTGATATACTTTCTATTATTTTTGTATGGTACTTGATGGTGGAGCTTCATCCAACATTTAATGGATCTTCATCCAACTAATACTTCATGTGTTTTATAAGGTATTTTTAGAAGCAGGATATAAGGAAGATCCCAACTTTCATCTTGTAAATAGAGTGAATCCTGTTTGAGGATAAAATAAAGTAATTTATCAATAATTTGTTTAAAAAAAGAAAGTAATATACTGGTGTGTTGGGTTTGCATGGCAAGGTTTTGGTAGCTGGGGGTCTACAGAGGTGGCTTCTGTGAGAAGCTGCTAGAAGCTTCCCCTGTGTCTGACAGAGCCAATGCCAGCCGGCTCCAAGACGGACCCGCCGCTGGCCAAGGCCAAGCCCATCAGCGCCTCTGTGATAACATATTTAAGAAGGGGAAAAAAAACAGTTAGAGAGCGCTTTTGCAGCTGGAGAGAGGAGTGAGAAGATGTAAGAAACTCTGCAGACACCAAGGTCAGTGAAGAAGGAGGGGCAGGAGGTGCTCCAGGCGCCGGAGCAGAGATCCCCCTGCAGCCCGTGGTGAAGACCATGGTGAAGCAGGCTGTCCCCCTGCAGCCCATGGAGGAAGGATGAGGGGGTGTAGAGATTCCACCTGCAGCCCGTGGAGGACCCCACGCCGGAGCAGGTGGAGACACCTGAAGGAGGCTGTGGCCCGTGGGAAGCCCAGGCTGGAGCAAGATCCTGGCAGGACCTGTGGACCTGTGGAGAGAGCAGGTTTGCTGGCAGGACTTGTGACCCCGTGGGGGACCCACGCTGGAGCAGTTTGTTCCTGAAGGTCTGCACCCCATGGAAGAGACCACGTTGGAGAAGTTCATGAAGGACTGTAGCCCATGGGAGGGACCCCACGCTGGAGCAGGGGAACGATGAGTCCTCCCCCTGAGGATGAAGAAGCGGCAGAAACACCGCGTGATGAACTGACCATAACCCCCATTCCCTGTCACCCTGTGCCGCTGAGGGAGGGGGCGGAGGTTGAAGCCAGGAGTGAAGTTGAGCCCGGGAAGATGGGAGGGGTGGGGGGAGGTGTTTTAAGAGTTGATGTTATTTTCTCATTCCTCTACTCTGTTTTGCTTAATAATTAGATGAATTCGGTCTGTTTTGCTCATGACGATAATTAGTGAATGATCTCTCCCTGTCCTTGTCTCGACCCACAAGCTTTTCTTTATACCTTTTCTCCCCTGTCTAGTGAGTGAGAGGAGTGATAGAGCGGCTCTGGTGGGCACCTGGCCCCCAGCCAGGGTCAACCCACCACAGTATATATGAATTACATTATAGTAATAAAATATCTATTAGCTTTTTTTTTTTTTTTGGTCATACCTTTCCCAGATTGTTCTGAAAAGTACTCATTTTGCCTTATCCTTGGAGAAGTCATTTGGATTTTTTCCCCACTGATTTCAGCTCATGCAGAGATCTTTGGGAGAAATGTTGTTGTAATTTAGGTTTTTTTGGAAATGATACAGAACAGAAACCATGAGTTAGCTAAAAGCAATGGGATTCTGGTGAATAAGATATCACATCAGTATCCTAATCATTTCACTGCCTAAAGACAACTGCAGTGAAGCCAACAAAACAGCAAGTAGAGACTGCCAATGAGCCAGATGCTACTGTTGGAAAAGAAATTTCTCTGGTTTAACATCTGGGCACTGTGAATACCTTTCAGAAATGAAGGCAAGAACTCTCCTGTATCTGACATATAGAGAATGTTATTAAAATACGTATTACTAGCAGACACTTGCCACTTTTTTAAAAATAAAAAGTCATTAGAATGTATTTAATTGTAGCTGAATTTGTTTAAAAAAATAAGGAAAGTTGAAATGTATCTTCTAGAATATATTTTAAAGCAGGCCTTGTGCTCATTTTGAGTTATCGAGAGTGGTCGACAGGAGTCTTGTAATCAATATGGCAGCTAATATGTGGGTGTCATTTTGATTCTATTTGAATTTAAAGGAAGTCTTAGTTGTAAGCATGGTTTTACTCGCAATGTTATGCAGTTTCCTCAGCTCACCTGGAGAGCGTTGTTTCCTAGCAGTCCCGTTGGATGTAAACTTTATCCATGTAAAGGTGTTGAATAAAACAGTGATTAAATGGATGCTGCACATGCTAATTTTGATTCATCTTTCTCTAAGGACTGTAGCTTGAAGATTTTTTTTCCTCTGTGAAGATGTCGGAAGAGAGAGAATGAGATTGTAAGCATAAAGGCGGATGTTAACTTGCATTGGCCATCTTCTCCAGCACAAAGAACAAGCAGTTGAAAAAGGTGTGAATAAAATAGGCTTATACCAAATAGAACTTATAATTTTATGTTGTTTTTCAGTCACAATTTTCATGTTAAATGGAAAGGAAGCAATACAAATAGTCATAGTTTGTGCAAATAGTGCACAAGTGCAAATAGTGGGGAAGGTTTATGCACTAACATATCATCTCATTTCTGAAACCTGATCATATAGTAAAATGGAAAAGATATGTGTTCAGGAGTAATAGCTAAACTAACTCCCCTTCAAAGTAGAAAAGTGAGGATTGAATATAGGTGTACAGATCAGTTCTGCTGTGACTCACACACTAGACTTCAGATTGGACTGGAATAACGTAAGTAGGAAAAATGTAGGTAGTAAGACTATGACCAATTTAGTCAATGGAAATAATTAAACATACTTTTTATCAATCTCCCTGTCTTTTTTTTGCTTTTTACCATATGAAAATAATATTTGGAAATATAAACTTTTAAATTAGAGTCTTCATGAGAATGAAATGAGAAAGGAGTTTGCTGAATTCATATTAAAAACTCTTTTCTTGGAAATTTCTAATTCTACTTTTACCAGAAAATATTCAAATTTTTTTCTGCCACTAAAGGTAGCATTATATGCAATATTGCATATCCATACTGAGGTAGGATGAAGAATATTATCTAAAGCATCGACATTGTTAATGATGATAAAATATAAGCATATTGTATATAGATATTATAGTTCCTCTTTCTAAAATACTAAAATATAGTCACACAGAAAAAACATATTATTATATAACTAATCTGAATAAGGATTTTTTTTCAATCGGGTGCCTGTATACTTGACATTTCTAAGTGTATTAAAAGAACAGTTAAGGAAAATTGAGACAGGTTTTCCATTACAACAACACACGCTTTGAATAAAACTTTTACAGAAATATGACATCCAAACAAATCATAAATTTGACCTGATAAAGAGAAAGTTCTAACATGAAGTCCTTAACCAACTTTGCTTTCACTATTGATTTTATATGGGAAGCACTCAGAATAATGAGAAGGGACACCATTATGAAATCCTGATATAGCTGAGTCATAGTCAATTCTCATTGTTGTTATGATGTCACCAACATTACCATTATGTCTTAGGATATACAAACCTTAAGCCATATCTTTTATGGCTCTAGTTTTACCTCTAGACTACTAATACCTGTGTTCTATATCATTATCCAAAAAACAATAGTTATTAGAATCATGAATATATCTTTTCACATAAAGAGGGTGCCTGATGAAGTAGACACTGTAACATTACCTTTTTTTTCCCAAACAAATAGAACTATATCAAGAGTAAACAATCTCTCATTTCCAAGTAAGAGTTTTATAAAATACTGCCCAGGGAAAAGAAAATTTACCACAGTTCGGGAATAATGCCCATAGCCTTTATTTTCACATCATAATCACAGTTTCAGATCTCAGTAATTTTTTTTTTTTTCTCCCTTGAGTAATATTTTACAGCTATTGACCTTAGAACCAGTCACTATTTATTTGCTGCTTTTTTTTTTTTCCTAATGCAACACACACAATTTCATGTTTCCTGCAGTGTGTTTGACAAGCATAAAAAGAAGTAGAAGAATAAGAAAATGGTTCCCAAATGCTGAAAGAAGTTGTATAAATTTAAAAGCCTCAAACCTTAAATGGGCTGCAGCAGCTGATGTATCCTGTGCTCAGGAATTTCTGTTTCAGGTCACAGAGTCAAGTGAACCTCTTGTAAGACTGTTGCTAAATGATCAATATTTGAGGGTAAAAAAAAAAGTTGAAAAACTAGCTGTGCAATGCTACAAAATTGTCTTTATTATGAAAAATACTTTAGGTCATATGACCCTATGTCAGCCCATTGAATTCTGCTTGGCTGTTAAAATGATAGAATCCAGTTCCATAATTCTTGGCCTTGGTTACAACACACCTTAGATGAAGAATCTGACCCTCTGATATGAGGCAATTGTCTGCTAGTCAAATTTTAGACTTATGCTATGTTTGTTGCTTTTAATTCAACTACAGATCTTCATTAAAGCCTGTTGGAATTACCTGTGATGGACTGGAAAGACCAAGGGAGAACCACATCATGCTACTTGTGTGTGTATGAAAGAAAATGCAATCATTAAGATTTTATAATTTCTATTAGATTTGCTGTTGCATGAAACAATACTTTGATGTACACTGTTTATTACATTTTATTTTCATAATGGCTTGAACATATTTTTAATGGAATTAGCTTTTTATTCATTTACTTAGAAATGCTGCTTCCATTTTCTAGGCTCTGTCATTTGCAGCAGATGAGTAAAAATACTTCTATGACTTTGAAACTACCCCATTTCTGACTGCAGTTTTGTTACTACTATGAATGACTTTCACAACAGGAACGCAGGCCAATTTAAAGTCCAGGCACCAAGCAATTTGAGATCCACCAGCTTTATGCAGTAATATAATTATTCCCTCCGAGGCTCTTAATTGTATTCATCACACCATGATTTCTGCACAAATTAAGCATGCATTTACTGCTATATATAACTTGCTTTGCAGTTAACATCCTGGAAACAAATTTCAAGGAGATAGAATCTTGAACTTAGTCATCCCATGAAATCACTAGTTCCACTGCTCAGAAAAGTCACTTAGACTGTAAGGTCATTATATCACCAAATCATACACAGAGAAGCAGTGAAAAAAAGAGTGTGATGAAAAAAGATCATCAAACTTTTATACAAATTTTTTTTTCATACTTTAATTGTTAAAGCCCCTAGTAAAAAAATCCTTCGATATATTTTTAAGACAGAAAGAAAAAATTGAACATTATCAAAAAACCTCACAGTCTGAAGAAGACAAAATGCCTGAAATTCAGACACAGAAAAAAATACTATTGATATATATATAAATCACATATATATTTGTGTGTATATGGATATATATACATGTGTGTGCCATTATGACCTTTCACTTTGCTAATTTTATAACAAATCACATTTCTAAGGAGCATTTCTAGTAAAAAAAACAAAAAAAAAAGTACTTAGGAGGCACTTCACAGAATTGTCCAAATAATAAATTACAATCAATATGTCATTTTTAGGAAATAATTTCATGTATGGTTTTGAGCTTCCTTGTACAGAGGGATATCGACTCTGTTACCCAGGTAATTTTAAAATATAGAAATTTTCATAATTTCATCACAGCAATGTTGGTATATGTGAATCCAGAACAACCCACTTTATTTTTTTCTTGATAAGCTTTTTTTCTTTTTTTTTTTTTTTTTTTGGGGGGGGGTGGTGGGGGGGGGGCAGGGTGGCATAAGGGGATGGAAAGGAAAACAAAGTCTAATGCTATGGCTATCTCAATAACCCATAGGTATGTGGGCCTACGCATCCTTTTCGTTTTTCACTGGAAATTGTTTTATTTCTGTAGATATTTCTCCATACCCACAATTGCAGAAGATACTCATGAAGAAAATATAAAGAAGAAAGAAACAGGATACAGAGCTTGTGATCCATCTCCACCTTTCTATACTCATTCATCTGGGATTTTAAATTAGAGTACCATTTTGACATGTCTGTAAATTGCTGTATAAATTGTTCAGCATCCCACAGAGTTAAGAATCAAGATTTTAGCAAGCTTGAGAGCTGTTGTGGATAGTAGAAATATCCAGGGTTAATGACAGAGTTAAGGGCTAGAAACAATAACAAAAAAATAGGAAAAAAATTTTAAAGCTTTGTGACTTGAATTGGCCTCTACATATTGAAGGTCAAACCAGAAAACATCTCAGAAGTGTCAGAGGCTGGTGAGCATCAGTAAAAGAATAGTGTCCTAATCTGAATGAGATGGGGACTATTACATCCTTGCCGTATTATTTTCTATTATTTCCATCTCTTTTTTTCCTTATTTTTCCTTTATTATGTGTAACATGTTTACTGAGTCCATAAACTCTTTCAAGGTTTATTCTATTTGCATTTAATGAAATTGGAAAGACTGATGGTTAGAGTTTAATGTTTGCCTCCTGTCTTAATTCTTTGAGGTGCTAGTAAAATTATGAAAATATCAAGTGTATTCATAATCAACAGACCTTTCAATAAAGACTTGGGTTGGCCTTGGTGTTTGATTAGATTCAAAGTATAAAGTCATAAGAATAATTTCTACTTCCAGGAACAAGTCATAATCTCCAGATGTCAATGAAAAACATCTATTGACTAATAAAATTAAATTAGATATTGCCATGTGCAAAGTGAGCAGAATTGCACTGATTTACTAAGAGATCAGATGTCTCATCTCACCATGTACATATTATAATATAGAAATATTTCTGTATTTGTTGCATATATGAGGGAGAACCTTTGTTAGAAAACTACTTGGGGAAATTCCCTTGAAGACCTATAAGACATTTGCCTGACTAAGGTCCTAAATTTGAAGTTTCAATAGCCTACAGGGAGCACCTCCCTCACAATTAATATACCTAAGAATTATAACATGGGAACAGCATGGAAGTTACTTGGAATGTTATATCAGGGCCAGGGGAGTCTTTAATTTAATGATCTCTTTTAGTGGCAGTTCACACATGTGAATCCTCTACCCTTCAGTCTGATATGAGCATTCTCTCAGAGCATTGCATAGTGTGAATGAGCAGGTAATATTTCTATATTTACAGTGCAGAAATGGTCCTTCAAAATCTGCATAAGATACCAAACATACTGCCACCAATTAATAAAAAAATATAATCCCTAAGCATAGACCAAAACCAGCAACAAATTTTAGCCAAAATATAACAACCAATCAGCAAATAACTATTGGCAGTGAAAACTGCCAACCCTCCCAGGTGCCCAAAAGAAACCTCTTTCTCAACAAACCCCGACTCTCTGCAGGCATCTGTTCAATATGATTGGCCTTGCAAAAATCCAAGAAGAGCAACACATTTAGATTGTTCTTGAACAAGATGGGAAAGAGCTACAGAAACATTATGGAATTTTAAGTGTTAGCATTCTCTTTGCTCCTGTTGTGGGATTTGGAATTCTTTTCTGATTAATAGTAGAATTGGAAATGAACCTCTCCTGAGTGGCTTGCTCTATGCCATTTGGAGCCTTAGAAATCAGGAGCAGTACTCTCATGTCCTCCTGGAAAGAGGAGACAGACAGCAAAATTGTAAATCAGTTTCTTATACTCCTTTAAAAATATTATTTAAAATATTATTGAACTGTTTTTTTTCCCCCACCCTCTTAGAACATCTTCCAAATGGATTCCAAACTGATAATGAAGCATATTACAGTAATCCAGTGCAGAAAATCTGAACATGGGCTATCAGGTTCTTCTTCTAAGAAAGAACAATAGTCTCATTCGCTGCTGCTGTTTATGTAAAACAGCTGGAAGTATGCCTTTACCCCAAAGCAGTAAGATTTGGCAAATGACCATGAGTCAGGAAGTGTTGCAGGAGACTTTCTTCTTACTCAGAAAGGGCGAAATGGTAGTCATATCCAGGTTTTATTCTTAACATCCTAACTTAGAACAGTAACACATGGATGCTTCCTAAATTATAGACAAATGCTAGCTTTTGCAACACAATGGTATGGCTTATTGAATTTTAACAGAATCATAAAATCATAGAATGATTTGAGTTGGAAGGGACCTCAAAGATCATCTACTTCCAACCACCCTGCCATGGGCAAGGACACCCTCCGCTAGAGCAGGTTGCCCAAAGCCCCATCCAGCCTGGCCTTGAACACTTCCAGGGAGGGGGCATCCACAACCTCTCTGGGCAACCTGTTCCGGTGCCTCATCCCCTTCACAGTAAAGAATTTCCTCCTAATAGCTAATTTAGCTATCTAGCTATGTTTTAGTTTAAACCCATTACCCCTTGTCCTGTCACTACACTCCCTGACAAACAGTCCCTCACCATCTTTCCTGTAGGCCCCTTCAGGTACTGGAAGGCCGCAATTGGATCTCCCCGGAGCCTTCTCTTCCCCAGGCTGAACAACCCCAACTGTCTCAGCCTGTCTTCATAGGAGAGGTGCTCCAGCCCTCTCTAAGAATATTTCTTAATTCTTCATTTTAATCCAGTCTTTCCTGCTGCAAATACCATTGATTTCTACATTTCCTGCTGAAAGAGATATTGTCCACTGCTTATTAACGCAGTAAAACTTCAGTTCTAACATCCATGTGTACATAGTTCTTGGTTTGTGAGTTATGTAAATGTTACTTGATTAGTTGGATTCTGAGCTGAAATGCTTTCTGGGCCATTATTGATCTGCTTAGGGTACTGCCACTTCTGGCCATATTTCCCAGTTTGGATAGTTATGTTTATCTCTGTTAATTTAGATTACTTCAAACCTTATCAGAATCTTCTCACGTCACTGTATAATACATGTTCATGTAGCAAATTGAAGACAACATGGTAACATGTTCAGTAAATCTCTGTTTTCCCAACCTAATAATAGCATTTCAGGCATGGTGCCCAAGCCTTGACATCTACTACTGCCCAAATATAGGCTCTCTGTTCTATGTACGCTGTTATTCAAGTTGCCTTCATCTTCATTTGTTTTGTTGCCCTTGTTAATTAGACAATACCAGAACACTATTGTTTTGCTCCTTCGACAACTTAGCTACGTGAAGAAAATTAGAATTCTTTTAATTTTATACACCTTGAGTCCCCAAAGCCCTGTCAGACTGAAAGGACACAGTATTGGTATGTTGGGTTTGCATGGCAAGGTTTTGGTAGCGGGGGGGCTACAGGGGTGGCTTCTGTGAGAAGCTGCTAGAAGCTTCCCCTGTGTCTGATAGAGCCAATGCCAGCCGGCTCCAAGACGGACCCGCCGCTGGCCAAGGCCAAGCCAATCAGCGCCTCTGTGATAACATATTTAAGAAAGAGAAAAACAGTCAGAGAGAGCTTTTGCAGCTGGAGAGAGGAGTGAGAAGATGTAAGAACATCTGCAGACACCAAGGTCAGTGAAGAAGGAGGGGCAGGAGGTGCTCCAGGCACCGGAGCAGAGATCCCCCTGCAGCCCGTGGTGAAGACCATGGTGAGGCAGGCTGTCCCCCTGCAGCCCATGGAGGGAGGATGAGGGGGTGTAGAGATTCCACCTGCAGCCCATGGAGGACCCCACGCCGGAGCAGGTGGAGACACCTGAAGGAGGCTGTGACCCCGTGGGAAGCCCACGCTGGAGCAGGCTCCTGGCAGGACCTGTGGATCCGTGGAGAGAGGAGCCCACGCCAGAGCAGGTTTGCTGGCAGGACTTGTGACCCCATGGGGGACCCACGCTGGAGCAGTTTGTTCCTGAAGGTCTGCACCCCGTGGGAGAGACCACGCTGGAGCAGTTCGTGAAGGACTGTAGCCTGTGGGAGAGACTCACGTTGGAGAAGTTCATGAAGGACTGTCTCCCGTGAGAGGGACTCCATGCTGGAGCAGGGGAACGATGAGAGGAGTCCTCCCCCTGAGGATGAAGAAGCGGCAGAAACAACGTGTGATGAACTGACCGTAACCCCCACTCCCCGTCCCCCTGTGCCGCTGAGGGGGGGCGGAGGTTGAAGCCAGGAGTGAAGTTGAGCCCGGGAAGATGGGAGGGGTGGGGGGAGGTGTTTTAAGAGTTGACGTTATTTTCTCATTGCTCTACTCTGTTTTGCTTAGTAATAAATTAGATGAATTCCCTCTCTCAGTTCAGTCTGTTTTGCTTGTGATGATAATTAGTGAGTGATCTCTCCCTGTCCTTATCTCGACCCATAAGCTTTTCGTTGTACTTTTTCTGCCCTGTCTAGTGAGTGAGAGGAGTGATAGAGCAGCTCTGGTGGGCACCTGGCCGCCAGCCAGGGTCACCCACCACAACTGGATAAAAAGAAATTAAAATCTTAGTTTTACCACCGTATTAAAATTACTTTGGATCACATCTTTTAAAGAGCTAAAGCCACTGATCACTGCGGCTGGTAGATTTCAGTAGCCACTGAATTATAGAACTATTGTCTTTTTCATACATACTAATAAATGTAGCTGCACATTTGTCACCTAATCAGTGTAGATTTTATCTCAATAATAATAGCAATCTAAAGCCAGTTACTTTTAATAGAAAATATGTATGTAAGGCAGAAGTTCTGAGCAATCAGACAAAGCAACACAATTAATGTAATAAAAAGCTTCAACAGGAAGTCTGTTGTGTCTGTTTCCTTGTTAATCAACTGTAAAATTATAAAGGAATTACAGGCACTATAAAGTCATATGAGAAATATGTCACAGATATTTTCTTTGTTATTGAACAAAATACCTTATTCATACAAGGAAAAGTAATCTGAAAAGATAAGTAATTTCTGTAGGTGCTCTTTACTTTTTCCCTTTCAGTTATGGGAGGATAAAAATCCAGGTTTTGTGCTGCTGTTTTTCTCATACCTGCATTTTGACAGTAAAATAATAGAGCCAATGAAGTGCACATAGTTCTAGATTCATGTCAGACATATCACTATGTCAGTTTGTAATTGACGTAATGACAAAGTGACCAGGGAAAATGTAGGTGGAAAAAAAGGGATTTGAGCAAACAAGATGTGCAGAAGAAGTAGTCTGGAGAGTTTGCATACACCCAGTGGCATGACTAGCTGCATTCCCATTGTTTCGCTTAAAAAAAATCAAATATTCTAGGTCTTGTGGGTATGAGGTAAGTTTGATAAACACAAACCTTCTAATTTTCTACTTCCAAAGAAAGGTCTGTCAAGGTTAATGCTGAAGGTTCCCGAAGAATTTTGATTGGCACTGAGCAATAGTTTGAGAAGTAGAACTGAAGAAAATGAAACAATAGGCTACTGAAATATCAAGGGAACTGAGATTGTTAGCAGTGTTCATACAGCATCGTACACCATGGCATCCTGGACATGAATATTCATGCGGCTACAGTTACATATGCACAAAAGCCTCAAAAAGTTCCCCGAGATATTATCATGCTGTAACTATTAATCCCAGTTAATATGTCCTGAAAAGAATAAGGCCTGGGACTACACAAAAGGAAACCAAGCTGGTTTATACAGCAAACTTCATTACTTGTACACACTGAGTGTTGACCTCTGGCATGAGGACGTGAAAGGTGTTTGGTTGTGCCCTAGAGTAGCACTACATGCTTTGTGTTCGTATTGTGTTCAATTCTCACCCTTCCCAAAATAATGATCCTGTTCATAATTTCTGCCTGAACCCTTTCCAACCCAAATTACATCCTGGATTGTAACTGGGCACTGGTTTGGGTAAAAACATTCCAGGAAGCACACTAGAAGCCAAAAAGCATGCATAAGTTTGTGATAGTGTTTGAGCCTGGGCTCTGGCCCTGCTTGATCCAGGTACCAACCAACAGGATATTCATAGTTTTAATGAAGAGGGGCATGGCGTGCACAGGTGTAACAACTGGTTCTTAACTGGTTATTTGGTTGTTTGGGGTTTTTTATAATTCACTCTCTGCTTTTTTTTTTTTTTTTTTTGGACAGCTCTCCTCAAGAAAAAACTAGTATAGAAGCTAGCCATAAGCAACATCAAGGATGAACGCCAAACCTTGACACTCAGACTGTGGATCAGTGATTGATTCCTGTCCTCTTTTATTTAAAAGCATGGTTACAGATAGTAAATACTGCTCACTTAGAAAACTGCTCAAGGAAGATACAGTCTCTATTGGGAAAAGTAGCACAATCTCCAGAAAGCAGTGACAGCTCAGAAACATCCCTGCACTTAGCACTTCCTATTGGCCATTCTCTAGGTGACTTCCCACTCAGTAATGTGCTTTCTGGTTTGCCTTTTAAGAGACACCTTAATCACACTGTTGAATATATAAAGAACATCACTACTTAGTTTATACTATCTAACACTTCTGTGTTGCACATGAATGTGTGCAAAAATCACAGAGTTTGGCATTTATAATATGTATAGACTCCTTCACTTTATTCATGACAGTCCTACTACTGATGATTTCCAAATGCATTGTAAAGATGTATGATATAAAATTATAAATCCTTATAAAGATATTTTAGCCAATGCTACAATAGATCTCACATAGATCTGCAGAACACTGAATTAAGTAATTAACAATTACTTAGAAGGTGGAAAAGTGTCCAGTTTCATTTTATTGTTTATATAAAACATGATCTCCCCCCAAATGACCTATCTGATCTGATATTCATAAATAATATGTAGCTATTTTTAAAAAGGTGTGTGTGTTTGTGGAGTTGAGCTAATGCATATTTATTTATAGTTAAATAAGTTCAGGAATTCTTCATTATAAAATAATATTCATAATCTTATTTGTAATAGAATCCTACCATTATTTGAAAGACTTTTCTATAGAAAATATGATTTAGTTCTACACAATAATCCAAGCCCAACAATATACACATGCAAGACCCATTACAATTTTCACCTACTTGCCTCATTAGGCTCAATTCTCAAAAGAGATCAATGACTCCGAGGTGAATTGACAAAATGTGTATTTTATCTTTTGCTTGTGCCCTGCCTTACACAGAGAAAAAGATTTAGTTTGTATTTATTTTCTGAAGCATTTCTACTTTCATTTCTCTAAGTATTACCACATTCAGCTGCTTTCACACTCTTTCTGTTTCACTAGCAATCTGTTAGTGATCTTTTCCTTTCATCTCTCCACATATATATCCTAATGAAATCATTATGGCTGAACTGTTGGTTTTCATCCTCCTCTATTCCTACAGTACACGGTGGTAATGATCTCATTTTATTTTGATACACTGACACTACAGCTGTCCTTTTCATCCCCCCAAATTTATTTTATGTTTATTTAAATAAATATATTTAATTATTCAAATCACACAGCTGTATAATCTCACTTGATGCAAAAACATTTGATTATCAGATATGGGATACTGACATGGCTGCTAACAATTGTTTTGTTGTGTAAATTACAAGTTGTTAAACAATAATACCCTGAACTGCTGTATGACAAAAAAAGAGAAAGAAAAAAAGGTTTGATGATGGTTTGAAAAGTTTTGCTATTAAAGGGGGAAGATGTGTCTCATTTTGTATCTTCCTGCATTATAATCCATTGTCAGCTCCCCTTATCTTACATTTTTAACTCAGAGGACAATAATCCTTCCACTATGAATTTATTTTACCTTTAGTCTCAGGACAAAATTGAAATATGGAAATCTTATCAAAGCAAGGACTGCAAGAACAGGGCAAATATTTCTTAGCAGGCCACTGTATGAATAGTGGAGTTTTGCTAATTTCTATCTATTTCTGGGGAACAGATTGTGCAGTTTCTGGAGCTTGGAAACAAGTGGAAAGTTTAATCACCTTTTTGGCATTGTGCTCTGCCTGAAAAATTCTCCTTACCCACAGAAGTACTATTTTTGACTTTGTTCATAATGCTGACCAGCTTTTCATTATGAACAACATATAACTAAGACCTAGGAAAAGATTTCCTTATTTCTTTTGGTCTGCTCATTTTCCATGTTCCATAAGGCACTGTTGAAGAGTTCCTTAAAAATTCATGATTCCCCTGAAGGTAGATGCATAGGGAAGAGGGATTTTCTGCCTCCTCCCTCTTTCCCTTCTGTACTTCCCCACATCGGATGTCGGGAAGTGCCTGCTGTGTAATGCGAAAATTGTGTGGGTTGATGAGAACTAACTGTTCAGCTATCATTAGCTGGAAACCATTGCTAACTGATGCGAAATAGCATAGCTCATAGTTTTGATCTGAACTTTCTCAGCTGAGTCTAATAAAAACTCAACCAAACCATGTAGCTCACCAAATAACAGCAATAAACAAGAGAAAAAGAGTCAACACTTTTGCTTATTAATGTATCTTCCTTTTCTTAGCTGTTAAAAACCCCTGCCTCTGCTAGCTGCTTCTGTGGCTCAGGGAAAGTTAAGGTAACTTCCTGTGTTTTTTTCTCCTCCACACCAAAAAAGAACCCAGGGAGTTGGTTCTACCAAGGAAAGGACAACATCTGCTCACAACCTTTCTTGTCAATGTCTGAAATGATGGAGCTACAATAGAGTCTGCTGAGCAATCTCCTGCTAATCTCCAGCCTCAATGTCTTCCCTCAACATTAAGCATGATTCAAATAATTTACTATAAAAATCCCAAGGGGAGGTTCATGGGACGCTTTCACTTCATAAATGTACACAAATTTTTCCCTTGATGTCCTCTTTCATGAGAGTCAGAACTTGATGTCTTGAGGATCAAAAGCACCCAAAGCTCACAGTTTGAACATCATTGATGTAGGTCCCTCTTACTCTCACTTTTTAGCTATCTTGAGTTAACAACACAGGCACACTATACTTCTATTAACTCAATTTCCAGTATTACATTTGTACAATGGTACTACTACCCCAGAAATGTTCCCTTGGAAAGTGACATATTAAAAAATACATTTGAGGCATTTTTTCTAAAATGCTTTGGAATAAACTATATTTTTGGTATTTCCTTTAGAGCAACATTTGTAGTTTATGCTTGAAGAAACTAAATCTCAAGAGACTTGTCATGAAATAGTAAGCTTTAGTTGAACTTGGTAAGTCATTAAGATCAGATAAATAATGTGAAGTTTGGGTTTATATCTCTGGGTATTCTAATTTACCAAATTAAGGTTTATCTTCTGCATTTGGATATAACTTGAAAAGCAAGTATAAAACCCTGAATATGGATTTTCATCTTTTATTTAGATGCAAGCACAACTCCCATGAAAATGCTATTAAGGAATAATGGGTATGCACAGGATCTTCTCAGGCCCTACACTAGAGACTCACATCCTGCGCGTAAGTAAGAAGGGGAATGATAACTGCAAAACAGATATTTAAAATAAAATAAGCGCAAAAATTTCCATTTACTTCCTCAAAATAAGGAAGATGCTTCAGAGTTCAGGAGGTTTCATGGATTACAAAGCCATAAAGCCAACGTACAGGTGAGAATAAAGAAGTATATGAGCAGGGGCAGGTGCATAGGGCAGCTACTCTCATTTCAGACTCAGCTTTCTCAAGATGTTGAGTACTACTATATATAGGAAAGAGAATTAAATCAGTGTTTACAGTTCAAGGGTCTTGCTTTCTGACATTCATACTTTGTGTAAGAAATATCCATTTTTCAGAGATCAGGAAAAGTTTCACATAAGAATGATATGTCTTTTATTCTGAAAGTGAGAAAAGGTTCCATCAGTACCGGAGTCTATGCAAGATTTCTACAAAGGAATAAAACTTGTTCACTGACTAGTACATTGTTGTCATTGAAATTACTGCCTGAATAGATTACTATTCCATGCAAGTGGAACAGATCCAGGACTATGTTATTTTACTATCAATCAGTGAAAGAACTCAGAAGCTTTGTAGCTTTGAAGCGTCATCATATTTTAATAAGAGCAATCTGGTGAAAGGATTAGAAGACAGTGAGTAAAAAAGAAATACAGTGTACATTGGAAGGCAAATATATTTTGGGGCTTGATCTTTACAAAGTATTTTATGCACAGGTCAAAAAAACCCAACCAAAGCATTATTTTTCTCATTTATGCAAACAGTGGGATGGTATATCCAGTAAATAAACTGATCTCTGTTTTCTTTTGAGGTCAAAGATTTAAACATAGTGGACATATGAATTATCTATACATATTATATATATTATTTATATACATAGGCTAAGATAGATATAGAGATGATTGTGGTAGGGCAACAGATATTTTTATTTGATTTCTGATGTAGCTATTGTTCTGTGCCATCATGTAAGCAGAAGGTATTATATCATCTAAACTCTGGGAATGACGTGATGAGAGCAATGCTGATCAGGACAAAATACTTTGCTGTATTTTCACTAAAGGGTGTGAATCTCTCACTAATGTAGTTCATACAGAGTCCCTTTCAGATATATTCCTCCTAGATAAATACTTTCTCTCAGTCTTCCTTGTTTTTATGATTTCCCATTCAATCTTTACTTTGTCATTTTACTCATATCTATGGAACTTTTGGAGTAGAAGACTTTACCACAGCTGAAATTTATTAAATACATGAGAAGAGGTTACTGTTTGAAAAAAATGCCTACTTAAATGAGTGGATGGCAAGTCACTTTAAAAGTGACCTAAAATAAATCATTCTCTTCATATCTTTTCTGCCGTTTTTATTTCTGTATCTGTTATTTTTATTCACTCCTGCTTTTTCTGCTTATTAACAATATACTTGATTTCAGGAATTTATGCTCAATTACAATGAATTCATACAATTAAACTCCTCTTACTTCCAAAATTACACCCCCCCCCACTCCATTTCTGCAAGCCCAGAAAGTAAATGTTTAAAAAAAAGGTGAGCTGAGTCCCTTTGGTAAAGACCAGCTGAATGGAACTCTTGCACATTCACAGGGACGATGGAATTAAGAATCAAGAAACATTATCTACAGTTGCACAAACATCTTAATTTTTGAAAGCTGCAAAAACTTTTAGAAATCCCTCCTGAAGCTGGTTTAACTGTGCTTTATTTTGATTCTCAAGGCTAATGAATATTACTTTCCCCACCCTCTTTATCAGAAACTCTCTTCTCCCATGCTCATCAATTTATTCTCTCCCAATTCAGACATAAGGTTTGCATTAAATTAATTTTCTATTTTCTGGATGAGACTTTTAATCTAGCAGATATTTGAACTTCTGTTACCAAAACCCCTCATAATTCTTTAAGCCAACATGTTTTAAATTACTTGCAATGAATAGTATAAAGTGATGAACACAGTGCTCTTTGCTCAATGGATTTCTTGATACTTTTGGTACAGTATAGGACTCCTAAATGTAGTGATTATGGTACCTTCACCTTGGTCTCAGAGTGCAATCTTTAGGTCTCATCTGTCTTACACTGGTATGTTACTGTGGTAGTGTAATTGTTTTCAGTAGAGGTACTCCCAAAGATATTCTTGATGTGTTTTGGGAAAACCGTGTTTCCATTCATGAACACTATACTAGGCAATCCCTGAACTTTAGTGAACTTCAGCTGTTAATGACCTGAGATTAAGTGTCTCTGAAAATATTCAATATGGAATAACTTTAAACTATTGGGTTTTTTACATATCAATTATAAAGTACTCTTTTTTTCTCTTTCCCCTTACTCCTTTCCCATTTCCCTTTCCCTTGGAATTATATCAATTCATTTAGCTTGAATTGGTCTCGCATGCTCAAGAAACAGGTTTTATTTTCTTTGTATTTAACTTTTGCACTTCCTCTTTCACTGCAAATTCCAGACAATTCTTCAGGCATCAAAGAAAGGCAAGCTGATTTTCATTCCTTATATTGTCCTAGTGTATTTTAACACTATAACAACATTAATATTTTCCTAATCCATGGAAATTATTTGGGCCACACAAAAATTGAATCAATTCAACTAAATCAGTATGAATTTAATCTATTTAAATTGGTTCAACTCAGTCGTAAGATAGCCCTCAATTATTTGAAGACCTCCTTATATAAATTTATATTACATTTCTAAAACTATGTGTGCTGGTTTTGGCTGGGATAAAGTTAATTTTCTTCATAGTAGCTGGTATGGGGCTATGTTTTGGATTTGTGCTGGGAACAGTGTGGATAACATGGGGATGTTTTTGTTACTGCTGAGCAGTGCTTACACAGAGCCAAAGCCTTTTCTGCTTCTCACACCACCCCGCTAGCAAGTGGGCTGGGGGTGCACAAGGAGTTGGGAGGGGACACAGCCGGGACAACTGACCCCCACTGACCAAAGGGATATTCCATACCATATGATGTCATGCTCAGCATATAAAGCTGGGGGAAGAAGAAGGAAGAGGGGAATGTTTGGAATGACAGTGTTTGTCTTCCCAAGTAACCATCACGCGTGATGGATCCCTGCTTTCCTGGAGATGGTTGAACACCTGCCTGCCCATGGGAGGTGAGGAATGAATTCCTTGTTTTGCTTTGCTTGCGTGCACGGCTTTTGCTTTACTCATTAAATCCATGAGTTTTCTCACTTTTCCGATTCTCTCCCCCATCCCACTTTGGGGAGTGAGTGAGTGGCTGCATGGTGCTTAGCTGCTGACTGGCACTAAACCATGGTACTATGTATTAAATGAATTGTAGATTTTTATTACCAGTTTCATGACTTTATTCTTACTTCTTCTGATACTATAGCCTTTGCTTTCAGTGAATACTTGCTCATCAATGTATAGTTTTGTTCAAATATAGTCTGTTTTGACATACTGGACTCTTCTTGTATTGACTCTTTAACACCTGAAATATATTTGTAGAAGGTGAATATATAAGTAACATTACTGAAAAAAAACCATACAAAGAAAAATGGTTTACCTGATGTATAATGCCCTTTTTCATTCCAGTTACTGCCTTCTGCTTCAGTGAACTGATAGTTTTCCCACACAACTGTATTATACTATTCTTGACCCTCCCATATCTATTTTATATAAAAGAAAACACGTGCCTATGACTGCATGGTATAGTTTTTAAATAGACTTCATAGATTTGAATTTCTTCTCCTTCCATGTGAGGGCATTCTTGATAAGCTTCTTCATGTTTTTTAACCTTTTCCTAAAGTGTACTGTCTAAATTTAGGTAAAGTCCCTTTCCAGAAGATGTTGAACGAGGACGCATTGAGCTGTTCTTTTAAATAATGTTCAAAGACAACAGCTATCTGTTACTTAGTAGTAAATCAAGAATAGCTTTTTTTTTTTTTTTTTTTTTTTTTTTTTTAGTAAAAGTAATCATAGGGAGTCAAATATTTGTTAGCTCAGAAATTTGATTTTTTAACTCTTGTTCCACTTGGATATTTGACCACTGCTAAGCAGATAGATGAAGCAATACAACTCTTGTTTTCTATAGACAGTTCCATAATGGACTTCAGAGAAAAGTGGTCCTGGCTGAGAAATTGATTTCTTTTTCCAATTAATACCACTCTCATTGGCAGAATTTTGGTGAGATATTAAAAGACAAGTCAAAGGGTAAGATCTGGAATTGATTTTCATTCTGGGTCATGCTTATAGAAATTACAAAAATTGCTACTTGGTAATAGTGTAAAATGATTTCCTACAATTTCATCAGTTATTTCATAAGGAATGGCACTCTTGTTCGAACTGTCAGCTCAACTACGGTTCAAGGTATGGGAGGGCAGAGGGAGGAACAGGAGCAGTCTGATGTTTTGTTTTGCTTTATTTTTCCCTTTTCTTGAGAAAAGGTGGTTAAATGCAGCCCTGAGGAGAAGGACTTGGGGGTACTGATTGGTGAGAAGCTCAACATGAGCCGGCAGTGTGCGCTTGCAGCCCAGAAAGCCAACCGTGTCCTGGGCTGCATCAAAAGAGGTGTGACCAGCAGGTCGAGGGAGGTGATTCTGCCCCTCTACTCTACTCTCATGACACCCCACCTGGAGTACTGCGTCCAGCTCTGGGGGCCCCAACATAAGAAGGACATGGACCTGTTGGTCCAGAGAAGGGCCAAAAAGATGATCAGAGGGCTGGAGCACCTCTCCTATGAGGACAGGCTGAGAGAGTTGGGATTGTTCAGCCTGGAGACGAGAAGGCTCCGGGGAGATCTAATTGCGGCCTTCCAGTACCTGGAGGGGCCTACAGGAAAGATGGTGAGGGACTGTTTATCAGGGAGTGTAGTGACAGGACAAGGGGTAATGGGTTTAAGCTGAAGGAGGGTTGATTAAATTAGATGTTAGAAAGAGATTCTTTACTGTTAGAGTGGTGAGGCACTGGCACAGGTTGCCCAGAGAATCTGTGGATTCCCCATCCCTGGAAGTGATGGGCTGGATGGGGCTTTGGGCAACCTGGTCTAGTGGAGGGTGTCCCTGCCCATGGCAGGGGGGTTGGAACTAGATGATCTTTAAGGTCCCTTCCAACCCAAACTATTCTATGATTCTATGATTCTATGATCTGAAGGTGAGAAAGAGAAAAGTCTTTGCAAACTAGACTCTCATAAGTCCAGTAAGTCTAATGGGAACAGAATCTCATTAAATATTCTCTGCTTCCCTCTGGAAGTATAAACTGGATTTGAGTCTTTTTTTGTTTGTTTTTGTTTTTCTATTATGGTGACCTGAGACAGAACTATTATTACCATTTCCTGTCTGTGATAAATGTCCATGGCAAAAGATGAAGATTATACACATGATCTTTCTCATTGAAGTTATTATGAAGATCAAAGGTAATGCGAAAGATGCAGCGGCAAACTTTGTGTGTTTGTGGCAGGACCTGCAGCTTGCTGTATTCCTGGTGCATTTCTAGCCTTGCACCCTTTTCATAGCAAACATGAAAATGAACAAAATCACTATTTGTGTTTCTAACTGCTGTTTCAAATAACTAACTAGACAAAAACACTTGAGAAAATAAGCCTGTGACTCTTGATCTGATGTTATATTTCTCTTTCTAATGTGACAATCACTAGATTTTACACTAGACCCCAGTTCTTGGATCTTCTATGATTTTGGCTCGGTTTTGATTCATAAATTTAATTTCCATTCCTAACATACTCTATAATTCTAGTCAAACTGTGTTACCCACCTAAGCTATATGAAATCTACAGGCCCTCTATATAATTTCTGAAACTACTTAGATATCTTCAGAGCTTTAGTAATCAGTCATTGCTATGTAAGCTATGGTCTCCAGAGATGGGGTAAATGTCTTCTCAGTGCATTCCTTCCCCTCTTTAGTTTCTCTGTCTCCCCAGGAAACACTGCTTATGGTTTTGGACCCACCACTTCTCTCCTCTTATCTCTGAATTCCCTTAAGTTAGAAGAAGTTTTCTACATAAAATTGCACTCACACGAGACTGGTGAAGTCTCTAACTGTTTCAAGCTCTGATCAGGCAATTCTCTTGGCTATAAGTTCACACCCCCCCCTACACTGTAGGAAGAAGATATAGCATTGCATTAATTAATTTTACTTGAATTAGGAAAAATATAATTAAATGAGCAATTGATTACTTGATTACTTTGTATTGTTAAAGCTCCTAAGTTCTTCTTAAGGTCTTCAACTTTTTCTGAGTACTTTGCTGAGATGATAGGTCTCCTGATGTTTGGTTTAAGATGTAGGTTAAAAGACAACAATAAGAATATAATGCCGATAAAAGCCAAATGAAGTTTACAAAAAAGCCCCAGCTTCTAATATAATATATGAATAAACAACTCCTCAGGGAATAACAAAACATAACAAAAGCTTTCTTTCATATAAACCTCCATAATTTCTGTATAGAAGACTTTTTGGTAAACAGTTTGGGAAGGGGGTCATAGAACAACTAGCCTTTTAACTAATACTGTCTAATGTTATTGTTACAAAGAATCTTTCATCTTATAATTACTTTAAAGTAGGACAGATTAATTTGATTTAAATTCACTGATTTAAATGAACAATTTTAATCATTATTTAAATCAGCAAGCTGAAAAACTTTATTTTAAAATGACTTAACTTTTTTCTTTTTACTATTTAGCATTTTTTCTAAACAAAGACTGAGTCATTGTTTTCCATAATTTTCTATTTTTTAATTGCCTTTTAGGATAAATACCTCCATGCATTTAAAATAACTAAATTATTAACTGAAGAGACCATTATCTTTAGTTACTGTGCTGAAGTGATTGTTTCTGGTCATTGCATCCTTGAAGAACTTAAAACTAATAAAGCTTGATTTCTCACATATATATTTTTTAATACAGTGGAAAAGCCTTCTTGCTTTTTCAATCCAAATTTTTGTTTGTTTGTTTGTTATTTAAGATTAAATAAACTAGTTGGTGACTATAACTAGGTCAAAAACTGAAACAAAATATTTTACTTTCATGCACAGATGCTAGTTATCAAAAACTGGTTTAGCACTTAGTGCAGTTAGACTACATTATTGATAGTTAAGTCATAATTAGATTAATACTGGCAATACTTCGTTATATAAATATTTGGAAATTATTTTTTGTATGTTCATCTAGGCAGTTATGATTATTATGAAATAGCTGTCCAGACCTTGGTTTGCATGGAAGTCCAGCACCTGGAAGTCTCCCTAGCACCTGAAGGCAGCAGTGGATGTTATAGATGCTGTGCCTTGCTGGAAAAACTCTTCAAACAAGTAGCTCTGGTACAAGAGGAACTCAACAGGTAGCGCGGTATCTGGGAATGTGAGTGGAACATTGATACAAGGTATTGTACACTGTCCCAGGCAGAGTGACAGCCCTGCCTTAAGGCTGTGAAAGGGGAAACTAAGCCTGAATTCAACCTCAAGCTGAGTGAAACAAGCAACCCATGAGATGAAAGAGACTAGATCCTTGTCTCTGCTTGGGGCAGAAGGAAGAACCATCCCTCTTCCTTCCCCTAAAGTGCCCCTGCATAACGGATATGGTGCTCCTGGAATGGAGAATGAAGAACACATGAGTAACAGGCAGGATCTGTTGTAAGCTAATCACGCAAAGTTGATCCAACTGCCCAACCACATTAGAACCAGTGCCACCAGGAAAACATGTAAAGTTTTAGTAATTGGATATTCCTTACTGAGAAGTACTGAAGCACCCATTTGCCATCTAGACAATTTCTCTAGAGAAATTTGCTGCCCACCTGGAGCTTGATTCACTAGAGGGAAGAGGTACCATTCAGAGGCACCTTGACAGACTTGAGGAGCAGGCCTATGTGAACCTCATGAAGATCAACAAGCCCAAGTCCTGCGCCTGGGTCAGGGTAATCCCTAGTATTAATACAGACTGAATGGATTGAGAGCAGACTTGTGGAGAAGGACTTGGGGATACTAGTGGATGAAAAATTGGATGCAAGCGCTGGCAACACGCGCTTGTAACACAGAAAGCCAATTGTATCCTGGGCTGCATAAAGAGAAGCATGGCCAGCAGATCAAAGGAAATGATTCTCCCCCTCTCCTCTGTTCTCCTGAGACCCCCACTTGGAGTACTACACCCAGCTCTGGGTCCCCCAGTACAAGAAAGACATGGATCTGTTAGAGTAGGTCCAGAGGAGGGCCACAAAAATGATCAGAGGGATGGAACACCTCTCCTGTGAAGAAAGGTTGAGACAGTTGGGGTTGATTAGTCTGGAGAAGAGGAGGCTTCAGGGAGACCTTACTGTGGCCTTTCAATACTTAGAGGAGGCTTATGAGAAAGGTGGAGAGAGACGTATTACCAGGGGCTGTAGTATGTTGTAGTTTAGCCCCAGCTGGCAGCTAAGCACCATTCGGTTGCTAGGTCACTCCTCTCCCCCTGGTGGGGTGAGGAGGAAAATCAGAAGAAAAAGGTGAAATTTATGGGTTGGGATAAGGACAGTTTATTAGGACAGCAAAGGAAGAGGAAAATAACAAAAACAATACTTATAAAAGAATATACAAAAAGGGTGATACACAATGAAATTTACTCACCGCTCCAAACTGCAATGCCCAGCCTGTCCCTGAGCAACAGCCCCTGCTCCCTGGCCAGCCCTCTTTATATAGTGAGCAGGATATCATAGGTTATGGAATACCCCTTTGGCCAGTTTGGGTCAGCTGTCCTTTCTGTGTTCCCTCTCAGCTTCTTGTGAAAATTAACTCTATCCTAGCTGAAAACTAGGACATTATCCACTCCTTATTCTATATCATCTACATCATGCCCAGATCCTACACTTCCCAATTAATAACCACCACTCTTCCTGTCTTTGATTTTCATATATATATATATATATATACACACACAATACACACACTTCAGTATCATTCCCTTAGTCTATGGACCACCCCTCTAAAACGTCCATTGAGTTCATTTAATCTATGACTTTGGGGTCTATCTGTCATAACAATCTTTCAGGGCAGGAGAGATGGTGTGTGCTGCTGGATTGTTGCATGCTGCATTCGGAGCTTGCGATTGGTATATCTGATATGGCACATGCCCATGGTCTGCTGGCTGAAGATGTTGATTTTGAGGAAGTTGCTGGGCACCAGATGCTGAAGCCAGTTCTAGTTCCATCGTCACTGCACTTTACTCGGTTTCATCAAAATCCATCCTTCATTAATTTGGGTGATTCTTACTGTAATGTCATTGATACGGCATATAGCAATTGTAGTAGTGATGACACAATGGCAGGGTTATTTAGCATTTAACATCATACAATTAATTTATTGGCTATTCTTACCCAAAATCAAATCCCCTTGAGGTACACATCAGACTTTCCCATCCTTCCATATCACCCAGCATGTGCACCCATGTCCTTGAGCAAAAGCAATCCCATGGATATGTTTGCCTTTGCCTTAAGCAAGGCTAATCCAGACTGTGTCCTCTAACATATTCTTCATGTGCACTATGGGGACTTTATCTCCTTCTACAGTACATGGAAGTTTTCATTGGGCAGGGCCAGCTTGATTAGCAGACCCACTAGTGTTGACTAACCAGTAGTTTTTAGCAGTTCATTGTAGCATTCAGTTTTCCCCGGGGGCTGGTGCATGACAAGGGATGTGATGCACCCACTTAATGTCATGCTCTTTGGCCGAGGTGTCTATGAGGTTGCTTCAGAAATGAGTCTTGTTGCCTGACTCAATTCTTTCTGGGGTGCCATGTCACAACAGGACTTGCTTTTCAAGGCCCAGGATAGCGTTCCGGGTGGTGGCATGGGGCATAGGATATGTTTCCAGCCATCTGGTAGTTGCTTCCACCACTGTAAGCACATAGCGTTTGCCTTGGCAGGTTTGTGGGAGTGTGATGTAATCAATCTGCCAGGCCTCCCCATACATATATTTCAGCTATTGTCCTCCATACCAGAGAGGCTTTAACTGCTTGGCTTGCTCGATCACAGCGCATGTTTAACATTCATGGATAACCTATGCAATATTGTCCATGGTCAAGTCCAGCCCTCGATCATGAGCTCATCTATATGTTGCATCTCTTCCTTGATGGCCTGAGGTGTCACGGGCCCAACGAGCTATAAATAATTCACCCTTATGTTCCCAATCCAAATCCACCTAAGCCACTTCCATCATAGCAGCCTGGTCCATCTGCTGGTTGTTCCTCAGTGGCTCAACTCTTGGGTTGTGGGCATCTATGTGACGTACTTTTATAACCAGTTTCTGTACCTGGGGAGCAATATCTTGCCACAATGGGGCAGCCCAGATGGGTTTGCCTCTGCGCTGCCAGTTGCTCCTCTTCCACTGCTGTAACCACCCCCACAGTGCATTTGTCACCATTCATGAGTCAGTACAGAGGTAGAGCATCGGCCACTTTTCTCTTTCAGCAGTGTCTAAAGCTAGCTGGATGGCTTTCATCTCTGCAAACTGGTTCAATTCACCTTGTCCTTCAGCAGTTTCTGCAGCTTATCATGTAGGACTCCATACAGTGGCCTTCCACCTCCCTATGCTTTCCCACAATGAGACAGGACCCATCAGTGAACAGGGCCTATGGTTTCTCATCTTCTGTTAGTTTATTATACGGTGGGGCCTTTTCAGCACATGTCACCTTCTCCTCTGGCAACATTCCAAAATCTTTCCCTTCTGGCCAGTCTGATCAATTCCAGAATTCCTGGACTATTGGGGTTTCCTATTTGATCCTGCTGTATAATCGGTGCAACTCACTTACTCCACATAGCATCGGTTGCATGGTGTGTAGGGGAGACCCTCTCTTTGAACATCCAGCCCAGCACTGGCAGTCGGGGTGCCAAGAGGAGCTGTGCTTCGGTGCCAATCACCTCTGAAGCTGCTCGAACCCCTTCATATGCTGACAGTATCTCCTTTTCAGTCGGAGTGTAGCGACCCTCCTATCCTCTGTATCCCCAACTCCAAAACCCCAGGGGTCAATCTCAAGTCTCCCCTGGTGCTTTCTGCCAGAGATTCCAGGTAGGGCTGTTCAAAGCACATTCTTTACATCTGGTCCTGCCCGCACTGGCCCAAGGACCACCGCTTGAACTATTTCTTATTTAATTTGTTCAAAGGCTTGTTGTTGTTCAGGGCCTCATTTGAAATTGTTCTTCTTCTGGGTTATGTGATAAAGGGTGCTTACAACGAGACTGTGATTTAGAATTTGCATTCACCACCAACTCACAACGTGTAAGAAAGCCTGTGTTTCCTTTTTGTTAGTTGGTGTAGACATAGCTCCTGTTTTGTTGATAATAGCCGTTGGGATCTGACGGCGTCCATCTTGCCATTTTATTCCTAAAAACTGGATCTCCTGTGTAGATTCCTTGACCTTACTTTGTTTTACGGTGAAACTGGCTTTAAGAAAGATTTGGACTATTTTCTTCCCTTTCTCAGAAACATCTCCTGCTGTGATGCCCCATATGATGATGTCATCAATGCATTGCAAATGTTCTAGAGCTTCACCCTATTCCAGTGCAGTCTGGATCAGTCCATGGCAGATGGTGGGGCTGTGTTTCCACCCCTGGGGCAGTCGATTCCAGGGGTACTGGGTGCCCCTCCAAGTGAAGGCAAACTGTGGCCTGCACTCTGCTGCCAAAGGGATTTTAGAAAAACACATTAGTGATATGAGTTGTGGAATACCACTTGGCTGCCTTTGACTCCAGTTCATATTGAAATTCCAGTTATCCCTTTCCTCCACCTGGCTGGTGGCAGGACCCCGCTCATCCTGGTCATTGTATTCATTGCTCACTTCTTGAAAAAAATGTCTTAGAAATCCCTTCAAGGGGATCATAAGTAGTATCAGGCCTTCCCCTCAGTCTGGGGAGCTGCCTGCTGGAAACTGGAGCAGCATTTTTCCTGGAAGAAACCCCTTTGGTGATTATTTTGCCTTGCAGCTCATGTACTTGTGCCTTTAGGGTCAAGGTGGGTTTTCCATCCCATTTCCTCATGTCGTTTCTGGGGCCACACAGGTAAAACCACAGGGTGCCTTTTGGTGTGTACCCTTTCTATCCTTTCTCTTGAGGAGCGGAACTCTTACTTCTAATAGCTGAGATACTGGTCCGTACATGCAGGGAGTAGGACACATTTTCTTCAAGTTGCTGGACAAATTAGCAATTTCAAAATAAGCTGCATTTTTCCAACTGAGATTATTCTTGTTACAAAATATATTTTTCATAGCACTGAAAATTCCTCATATGTATATATATATATTCATGCACACAGAGAGATATAAACTTATACAAATGAAGTATTAGGAAGAAAAAAAAAAGCTATTATTAAATACTTTTCCCCTTTCTTCTAAATATGAAAGTATTTCATGAGGTCAGCAAATACAAATAAATCAGATACACTGCAGTTAGCTCCTAGCTAATACGTAATAGATCAATTTCTTAAATTTGTAAATAGGTTTTAAACCCTATAAGAAGATTTTCATCTGTATTTTTGATGTCGCTAGAGCTCAACAGAGGATAAAATGACCTCATATTTTTTCTACTTTGTTTTTATCAAGTTTGAGGTACAAAAATTAGTTCACCCAGATTAGAAGCATAATTAAGTCACTTTCCCTGCAAAACTGAAGTCTTTTGACCTAACTCACACATACACACATACATGCAAACACACACAGAGAGTCCAAGTCAATGGAGAGAAGTAGTGTTTCTCAGTTGACACTAGTATTCTGGAGATGATCCAACCCCTGTGTTCAGTGTGTGCTATTCTATTGGTATACAGAGCCAAGAGAAAAGGTGTTGGTTCCCTCTGCTCACTTAGCAACCCACTAATTGTCCCTAATCTGCTGCTGGGTGGTTAATACTTTTGATGAAATCAAATAACTCTATGACAGGCTCGATGGGACCGCCTGCCTAGGAAATGGAAGGCATGAATTCCAGGCTGTGTCCCCATTTCATGCATCCAAAAGCATATCTAATAGACCATGGAATATATTTGTGAAGAACTTTCTATTGCCTGCCTGTTAAAAATGGCCCACAATGCAGTCAGATATAAGGTGATATAAGTGCCTGATTGTTCTTTTTTTTTTTTTTTTTTTTTAACCTAAAACTATATATCCATGGGGTTTGGTTTCTGCTGCTAAGATATGTTTAAATTATTATCGTAGTTGCCATTCTTATCCCTATTAAGAAAATTGATAGGCCAATGTAAAAAGCATTCCAGGGACAGAGATATGGGTTTTCACGTTTGACTCCTCAGTGCTTCATGTTTCTGTCTTAGGCAGCCTGAATTACACCAACAACCCATAAAGTCCAAACAGGGCAAGGTCAGCTGCTGAGCAGTGGGGAAACCTATAGACTTTGAGAAATTACTTCTGTGACTGAGTAATGAGCCTTGGATTCTGCAACCTGGCACCTGCCATGAGTACTAAATTAATTGAAAAGGAAAACCCTTAGAGTCGTTACAGAGGCATAAAAGCTGGTGTTACAGAGTGGTGAATCAAGCACTAGCCTTTATGAATAGATACTGCGGTGTTTTACAATAGTGATCAAAAGCACTATAGCTTGCAATACTATTACTGGACTCTTTATGGATAAGAAGCATTACTCTACTAAGATTTTTTAGAGTTCTGAATCTACCAGGGTTTGTTGTAAGTGGTCCTCAGTAAAAGACTTTAAGTTAATACCAGTATTTTATGCTGTACTACCTTTACTGTGAGGCAAATGCCTCCATTCATTTCTCTTTATTATAATTCAGTTGATGGAACTATAAGGCCAGATTCAAGAAAAAGGATTTGAGTGGGCTTAAGGTTTTATACTGGAAATTGTGATCTAGAAAATCCCCTCTGAGATTTTATTTAAAGAGTATGTTGTCAAAATTTTCTAGGTGTCATTTCAACGAGTTCTCTGGGAGCCTAGAATTCTTCTTCAAGGTATGTGTATAAGGAACCTGACTTTGGTACCTAATGGGTAAACTTAACTATGAGAATGGAGGCCTATGATCTATGTTATGCCTGTTTTCATCCATTTACTCTTAGTATAAAATGAATTTTGGGGTTTTAGCAGCCACTCAGAAGTCTATCAACTACAATTTACAAATTGCTCTATCTATCTCTATATTACTAAGCTCTTTATTGGATCCAACTTTTATTAAATAACTTTACCAATTTTTGTGAGCATATTAATCATTGAACTGGTTATTTACTGTTTGATAAAGTACACACCATTCAGATATTCCTTCTTCAAAATTTATGTGGTTCTAGAGTATTTCTTCCTGCAGAGAACTATGTTAAATATAACTAATAATAAAGGAAGTTCTGAGGTAGTTATGGCATATAACCTTAGGATTATGGCTACAGCAATATATGGTTATATGGTTTTAGTATTATGTTTATACATTAAGCTCCAAGTGGCAGTAGGGGAGAATAGGTTTTCTGCATTTCGTTGATATGTAACTAGCCATTTTGTCATCTTTCTCTTTTCCCAGTCTTCTTTTTAAAAGATTGCAAAACATTCTAACTCAAAATCCTTCTGATAACATTGCAGTGAAACATGTCATTTAAAAGATAGCCAACTGTGGATTTCGCAACATGCTACATACAGTTGCAGAGTAAATATATAATATATTGAAGACTTCTGGAATTCTGCTGCCAGCAATGAACTCGACAGGGAAGCAATACTACATTAATTGGAGAAAAACTATTTGAAAATCTGTTTAATTGCCACAGGGGAAATAAACCACAAGGGTTCAAAAGAGGCTGACTTCTTGTGAAAGCTTTAACAGTTTCAGGCAAGAAGTCCATTTATGGATTCACATTCACCTCATTGGTTTCCTTTAACTAATGCTTCCCTGTTGGTTGTATTACCATTAGGAATTTCTGCTGAAGCAGGTACAGGCTCATTTCTGCTGACAGGATTAACAAAATTCTACTTAATCTGGATCAACCAGTGAATAAATGAAGGTGATAATGTCCTATTTCCCTCATATGTCCCATTCTCAGATTCATGCAATTAACATCTTTGTTGCTTATTTATATTCTAGGAAAACACAGTAAAATAAAATATAAAATATAACACAGTAAAGACTTCCTGAGCTCACTTTATTAATTTCTTATGGCCATGGTGCTCATATTTCAATGCAATATATGTTTTCTATGCTATGTGTGCCATGAAATATGAGCAGTATACGAGCTTAAGACATTTTTAGCACTATTTTGAAAAGGCCTTTACCAGTCATCTTAGACATATGTGTGGATTCTTTAAAATATTTTTTTAATCCTGTATTAGGTGAAATGGTACAAATGAATTTCACTAAATGTACTGAATTTTGCTGATGTTAATACAAATTTTTGCTAAGAAATGCTGCAAAATTTGTCTAATATCATGTTTTCCCACACAACTTCAATACTGGAGAATGCTCATGATAATACAGTTTTCTACATCCATTAAGACATTGCAGTAACTTTCAGTTTGCAAGCCCATATGGTACAAATCACACAGTTCTCTGACATTAGAGGACTCTGATAGCAGGCAGAATGAGATATGAAATGCCAAATCTCTTTATCCAGTTCAAGCTAGTTTGAAGTGCAAAAAGCTTGGGATACTGATTGCTGTATTGCTTGTAAATCTTGATAATTCACTTGAGTGAGATGGAAAATGTATCTTGAATTTCCAGGGTAATCAACATAAAGTTTCTATCCCTTAGCTTTCTCTGTTCATAGAACACGCTCCTTCAGATACATTAGGAAGTACATGCCTCAGATACATGCCAGGTACCCTCAAAATAAAATTGAATGGTGATGGTGATTCTAATGCACAACGCTGGACTTAATAAAACTCAGAGAGTCTTCAAATTAAACCTTTAGCAAGATACTTGATATTGCCAGCTGTGGAGATGTCCTAAAACCTCATTTACTGCCCCCACATGAGGCTCTTGTCTGAACAGCTGATCTTGAAAATGTGTCACTCAACCATGGAAACATATTTTCATATCATGGAACTCCATGAAAATACCTGTGACAATATTTTATCTTGGAAAGATACTGTGACAGCATCTAGGTATGTTCAAACTGAGAGAGGTTCTTCAGAACATAAAATGTTCTTCATTCTTCTTCCATGTAGACAAGCATTTCCTCTACCTCTATTTAAACAGAAGGATTACTTTAGGTTTTCTTATGATTTTATATTATTTTTACATAATAAAGTAGATATTAAAAATGTTATCAACACTGAAGAATCAAAAGAAAGATATATTAAAGCAAAGTTAATTCAGGCAGGTGGTAAGCAGTATATAGATACTAGATATAACTTAAGAAAAACTTTTTTTTTTCTTTTTTTTACTTTCAGCTTCAAAACTTCAGGAAACATAGTCACTACAATTCTTATATAATTAGATTTCAAAGGCAGAAATATACATCAATATCAAAACCATAAGTAAATGTCCCTAAGGAAGAAAAAAATAAAACACAACATATTCAAAAAGCTTCCCTTTTCAAGAATATGCCTCTATTTTGTGGTTGCTTTTCAGTCTTGGAGCTGCCGCCTCTAACCATTTTCCATTCACATTAGAGGAGAGAATTGTTTTTTGAGCATTGTATTTACAGTTATAAAATGAAAACAAACGATTAGTGCCACAAAGATAAAAGTATTTACATAAGACTGTTTTATAATTGAGTTTTTACAGTCATGTATTCTCTTTTTTCATTCTTATATTGTGATACGCATTACTACAAAATATTGCACAGCTTTTGCGAAAAGATGTCTTTACACACAGGAAAATGGACAAAACAAACACTGACTCACCAGTGTTTATTAGGCAAGGAAAATGGTATCTGGAAACTATGACCAAATAAAAATAAAAATATCAAAACATAATTGAATATTTTCTTATGCACATAAGTAATTTAAATCATAAGATTTGCAATAATTACTTTGTACATACCCAAAGTTATTCACACCATTTAACATTATATATTCAACTTCACAAGCTACATTAGAGGACCGAACTCCCTACACAATCAATGAAACCTGGAAAGGAAAACTCACAGCATGTACGCTAGGAGCTGATGTGTCCCATTAACAAGAACCTAATGCTTTAACCTGCTGCTGAAATACAGGGACTGTGTAACCCCCAGCAGTGTGAGGCAGCTTCCATTCCGTGACTTGCCCCTGCTGGAAGGGCCTGCAGTGATAACCTTGTCTCATGTCTGTACTAGAGTAACCTTTGTGCTAGAGTACATGAGAACAGGTAGTAGAGTGGACAGAGAAAAGTAAGAGAAGAAAAGGTGTTAGGATATCTAACTTCTGTCCATCTTGGGAAGCTTTGGAAGCAACTGCATAGTACTATGGTAGGAGAAGGAGTATTTTGAGAGGACAGGTGAGCGTGTTAACAGCGAATGTATTCAAAAGCAGGAACTGTGATGGGGTAGAAATAGGACAGCAATGTCTGGAGCTGCAGGAAAGAAGAAGTTTCTAAGCTTCTAATGTGTAATATAAGCTCTTTTCGCCATGTAACTGAGGAGAAGGATTATCATCAGAGGTTTCATGGAGGCTTGTGGTCAGTTATATGTAGTTGATTTTTGCTTCCCCTATTCTGAAGTCCTTCATTAAGTCGCCGATGTTGTCCAAGGTAACAGATTTCATACAGCAGCAACTGGAGCTTCTGAATTTACAGATGAATTATATTAGAGGAATTGCTGTTTCCGTCATCAGTTTTTCACTCCAGCAGACAAATTTTCCAAGGCATCTAGACATGACTGGTTGAGCCAAACTGGGAAAACAAAAGAATTATACTTCTTTGGCTTTTAGTAGCCTAAGCATGACACGTGAAAAATAAATACACAATGGTGTACATACAGCTCAGATTGATAGATCTTTTTTTCATATCTGAGAAACTCTAGAATGTATAATCACACCAAAGATACTATCCCTATGGTTTCTAAAAGTATTTCAACATGTTGTTCTTCTCCTGGGTAAATTTTTTTTGAAACTAGTGAGTGTTCGAGCTGCTGAAGTAAGATGAAGTATAAAAGAGCATTCAGTTTTTTGTGAAGTATTTATCTCAAACAAGAGTTGTTGCCAAAAAATGCAGGCCACATGCCAGGCAGCGTTGGGATCGCATCAATTCAGAAGGGAAATCAAAGGGCTGAATGCTTGCTGTGCAGGGCTTGTGTATGTGTGAGAGAGAACCAGATGAAATAACAGAAAAGTATTGAGAGAAAGTAAGCAAGGAAACTCCAGAGATATCCATAGAAACAGGAGTTATTCTGTAATTAATAGTCTGGAATAGTAGACCACATCCTGTATCCTTCATTCTGATTTACCACTTTTGTCTAGTCTTTGAAGGAGGTTGTGCTAGCCTTGTGCAATAGTACTGACAGAAGGTTGGAGAAAATTGCTTTTGCATAGAGAGTGATTAAGAAGTTCAGGTGCCTAAACGTGTGCCTAAGTAAAACTAAGTTCTTCATTTGGGGTTGGCAGATGGGCTGCTTTGAAACAGCAGTTGAGGATGATAAAAGGTATCTCAGGACATCTCAGATGGCATTGCCCACCAAAATTTAAGCAATGGAAAAATTCTATACATGTCAGAAGCTTTTGGCCTTGTTGATTTAACTACAGAAAACTAAAAAGCAATTTGAAATAATCTATATATCTGCAATTATGGGCTTGTCAGGTACCTCTGTGAAGCCAAAAGCCTTGATACAGTTTTGCAGCAAAAAGAAAGAAAATGGACAATAAGACCTCTTCTACAAAATCCTCTGATCTGACAAAACCTTGTGAAAGAGATAAGGTAGGGAGAAATTCCTAAGGAAATCATTCTTACAATTTCTGACATATATCCTGTTCAGACTCGGCGTAGGATGACAATACAGATGAGATACTCAATGAGTAACTTGGTAGAGTACACCACAGTACCATAGCCCAGAAACAGGAATTGGGTTTTGGATGACTGATGTTTTTCTGTGCTTATGATTAGTGCACCCTGTCGCTCCTTGTTGGGCCCTTGTACATTTAATGGAAGTTATTCTGCAGCATCATGCTCACATATTTGAAAATGTCATTACTTATTATTAGCTATATTGGTTATATGCAGCCACCTGCATTCATATCTTTAGTTTCCGCTGATGTTTTCTACTATTTATCCATTAGCAAGCACAAGTAGGACTCCTCCTCTGCCTTCAGCAGCCTGAACTTTACTAGGTCAGAGCCCCAGGGCTTTGTGAGGAAACAGTCTGGGGGTTTTATAAACCAAATAACCTCAAGCTGTTCAATAAAATGTTTAAAATGTAAGTACTGTACCACTAGTGTCATTAGGACCTCAAATGTGCAGCACTGTGGCTATCCTATTTCTCATATAATATGAAATTATAGATGTTTCTGCATAATATTGATTTATGAGACCTAGCAATAAAATAACATATGCAGATGGTTTCTAGAATGCACTTGGAGCACCTCAGAAAGATTCTCACAGTAAACGACACCTTTGCATAGAGGGATAAACTCCAGAGACAAGTGTGCTACATTAGTATCAGTGTCAAGCTGACATTTCAGGGTCAGTGAATAAATATCCTAAAGCCCTAGTGTTTATTTTTGAGAAATTTCATATATAATGACCTTGACTTTACATTGTTTTTTAGGTATGCATATGACCTCTACCCAAATCACAGTTTGCTGTGATTTACTTCAGGAATATTATTCCTGCACTGTTAAAATGAATTAATCAAAGCTTGATACAGTGTTTTTTCTTTCCCATTTGTGCTTTTATTCTTTCTCATGTGTTGATGAAATAGAATAAGGACTTTGAATTATTAGAGCATATGCACCCACACATATATACACACATATATATTCATACATATATAGGATTTATTTCCCTGATCTCCAATTTGTAACCATATGATACATAAAAATGTAACAAAATAAGGAAGATCCAGTTCACTATCAGACCAGTTGGTAATTTTTTGTGTGTGCCTAGTGAGGTTTCTTTCCTGCTTACTCTTTAGGGTGAAAGCAGCTATGCAGAGATTGTTACAAAATTTACCCTAGCAGAGCTGCCATGAAACATATTTGGCCATAGAAGATACAGGGACTTAGTCACCAAACTCTACTGATCTACAGATTATGAACTTGTTTGCTTTTATCCTTGCAAGGAGAATTTTCCATTATCTTTCTGAAAGCAGAACCCTGCTCTTCAGTGATTATGTTCATTGGAACATTGTAACATAAAACAAGTCATATAGCTGGGCAATCCCCAACCCTATGAAATTAAACAAGAGCAAGTGCCGAACTCTACACCTGGGACAGGATTACCCTGATTATATGAACAAATTGAGGGATGAGAGGCTGGAGAGCAGCCCCACAGAAAGAGATCTGGGAGTTTGGGTTGATGGCAAGTTGAATATGAGTCAACAGTGTGCCCTGGCAGCCAAAAGGGCCAATGCCTGGGGTGCACCAAGCACAGCATCGCTAGCCACTCGAGGGAGGTGTTTGTCCCACTCTACACTGCACTGGTGCAGCCCCACCTCGAGTACTGTGTGCAGTTTTGGGCACCTCAATATAAGAAGGACATCAAACTGTTAGAGTGTGTCCAGAGGAGGGCAACCAAGATGGCAAAAGGCTTCGAGGGCAAGACTTGTGAAGAGTAGCTGAGGTCACTCAGTTTTTTCAGCTTGGAGAAGAAAAGGCTGAGGAGTGACCTCATTGCAGTCTACAACTTCCTCAAGGGGGGCAGTGGAGGGGGAGGTGCTGATCTCCTCTGGTGACCAGTAACAGGACATGAGGAAATGGAATGAAGCTATGTCAGAGGAAATTTAGATTGGACATTAGGAAAAGGTTCTTCACTGAGAGGGTGGTTTGTCACTGGAACAGCTCCCCAGGGAAGTGGCACCAAGCCTGTCAGAGTTCAAGGAGCGTCTGGACAACGCTCTTCATCATGTGGTTTAGTTTTATGTAGTCCTGTGAGGAGCAAGGAGTTGGACTCGATCCTTGTGGGTCCCTTCCAACTTGAGATATTCCATGATTCTATTCTATGATTCTAAGTCATTGAAATGGAAGGTTTTAATATGAAATGAAAGAACTAAAATCTACTTGTAGCTGTTACTATGAACAGGTAAGTGCACAGGAAATGCAATGGCAGCAGCTGTGTATCCCACTTATTATTTAACAACATTCTTAAAAGATGTATTTTCGTGATGATTGGGGTAGGGGCTGAGTGAGGGGGAGTTCACAGATGATGATTATTAATTATTCACGGGCATCTGGCTTTTATGTGTTTTATCTCTACATTGTGATTGAGAAAATGGGCTTCAAATCTGAGTAGGGCTTTTTGGTTTTTTATAAAGCTGATGTTAATACTGGTATTGACTGGTATCTTAGAAAACATACTAATGCTCATGAAAAGATGACAGACCAATCTTGTTATGAGATGAATATCTTTGTTTCTTCATTGAACAGAATGCATGGTACAATACAAACAGTAGCACTTTAAGATATTTCATACTGCCTGTCCATGAAAGACATAGTCAGGCCTGGTTATGAAGAACACGTTTGTCATGGATAAAATCTCATTAAATCAAAGACACGGATCTGGACCTATGCTCTCTGTTGCTTTTGCATCACGTTAAATCTGCACTGTGTAGGCTTTCCCCACATCTACCAGTGCCTGGAACAGAAAGAAGGCTGGTTGGACTCTACATCCCTCTGGTATCTTCTAACTCCTCTGAAAGACTTCAGTGAAAGGGACAAGGGAGAGCAGCCCTACTGCAGTTGTAAGGTATCCTGGAATCATTTGGTCAAATGACTCAACAAATTGATTCAATAAGACATATACATAAGAGAGAATGCAGCCCCAGTGGTATACACAGTGACCTTGGCTGCTGTACTGACAGCAGTATAGCTGCATTACTGCAACGTCAGCCTGGGCTAGAAAAACGTTTCTCTGCAGCTTTCCACTGACTTGATTATTTCTGTACTATGTTCCATTTTGCAACACAAAACATGACATATGAAGATATTTGTGTGCTGCATCATAAATTATCTTACAGATTTAACCTCTAGGCTGAAACCTTGGTCCTTTAAAACCTGTGTGTGCTTTTCCAGGATTTCAGCTGATCTGCAATTTCATTTTGATATCTGTTTAAGACCTGACCTTTAGGTTTCCTGGGCAGTTTTCCTTTTCTTTTCCTGGATTCACGATGTATGGAATTTTTAGTTGGAATTTAATAGATTGTAAGGATTCTTCTGCTCTATACTCTGATTTGTCATAGTGTTTAAGTTTTCAATGAGTATTTTGAAAAACTGATTTTTTAATTGCCACTTGCATTTTAACTTATAACATGGTAGGAATTTAGGTTCTGTGAGACTGATAAAGATTAAAGAATTATCAAGAAGAGAAAGTTACAGATATTATGCAGTATTACTTTCTCATTTATTTCCTTATGTGTGCACACCCATAAAAATATCTCTAAGAATCTCTCAAAGCAGTGTACCAGTTCTACTTAATTGTCACTGATTAGTTCCATACTTTTCAGCTTTTGGGTCCAATCTAGGATAAAGATTTTCTAACTGGCATTTCTGTTCTATGTATGATGTCAAACATGAGAGCAAAGAGCAAGTCTTGCACAGGTTCATCTACCTGGTTTTGTTACTGTTCATACTTTTAAACATCAAAGGCTTCAATAAGAACATTAGCTCCCTGGATATCTGCTTTTATTTGCTGCAGATATCTAATTCTACATGTTATGAGTCTATCATCTAGTCTCTTAGTGATGGGTACTGGTGAATTGAACTGGAATATTTGGGTTGCAACTACCTTTTAAGCATTGGTAAATAGTTACTTCACAAAACCTCTCTTATTTATCCATCTTTTCAGATGGGAAAACACTTTTCTCAGAATTGATGACTACTTATTTTTCAGCTAAAGTAAATACAGGTCTATATCTCTTTTCATTTGTGCAAGAAGCTGACACATTCTGTCACAACATAGCATGAGTAAATGGGAAAGTGACAGCTTCCTGGCAAAATTTTAAAGAGATAAACATCTATTTTTGTTTAAACAGCTACTAAAAAAAAAATGCATAGAAGCTTTCCAAGCTGAAAGGCTGTGGAATATATGAGTGTTGCAAACCAGCAAATGAATGCACAAGTAAGATCTTGATACTTATTGTTACCCCTACTACTTTAACTGTGTTTATCCATTACCTAGTATGAAAAGCTTAAGTAATGTACAAGCATTATTAGCACAGGTATGTGAAATGATACAGTAAACACTGCATTTTATTATTTTTCAAAAGAATAGATAACCAAATTAAAAATCTTCTAAGCAGGAATACATTTCTGCATAGTTGCACACTGTATTGGGTTTATGGGGCACGGTTTTGGTAGTGAGGGGAGGGGTGTGCAGGGTTGGCTTGAGAAGTGGTGTGAGAAGAGATCAGGAGCTGCCCCCATGTTGGACAGAGCCAATTTCAGCCAGCTCCAAAATGGACACGCCGTTGCCCAAAACTGAGCCCATCAGCGATGCTGGTGGTGCCTCTGTGATAGCATTTATGAAAGGGTAAAAAATGCTGCATGGCAGCTGTGAGAGAGAAATGGGAAATGTGAGAGGAACAACTCTGCAGACACCAATGTCAGTGAAGAAGGAGCGGGAGGAGGTGTTTCAGGAGCCAGAGCAGAGATTCCCTGGCAGCCTGTGGAGAAGACTATGGTGGAGCAGGTTGTTCCCTTGCAGCGTATGGAGGTCCATGGTAGAGCACATATCCACCTGCAGGCTGTGGAGAACCCCACACTGGAGCAGGTGGATATGCCCTGAAGGAAGTCTGGAGGAGCTGTGGTCTGTGGAAAGGAGGCCATGCAGGAGCAGGTTTTCTGGCATGAACTGTTGCCCATGGGGGACTCATGTTGGAGTAGTCCATTCCTGGAAAGGACCCACGCTGGAGCAGTTTGTGGAGAACTGCAGCCTGTGGGAAGGACCCATGTTGGAATAGTTTATGAAGGACTGTCTCCTAGAGGAGGGACCCCACATTTGAGCAGAGGAACAGTGTGAGAAGAAAGGAGTGACAGAGACGAAGTTATGGAATAACCACATCCCCCATTCCCCATCCCCTTGCGTTGCTTGGGGGGAGGAGGCAGAAGAGTCAGGAGTGAATCTTAGTCTGGGAAGAAGGGAGGGTGGAGAGAAGGTGGGTTTAGTTTTCTTTTTATTTATCACTATCCTACTCTGTTATTGATTGGCAACAAATGAAATTAATCTTCCCAAGCTGAGTCTGTTTTGCCTGTGACAGTAACTGATGAATCATCTTCCTGACTTTATCTCAACCCACGTGCTTTTTCATCTTATTTTCTCCCCCTGTCCTGCTGAGGACGGGCAGTGAGCAAGTGGCTGGGTGGGCACCTTGTGGCCAGCCAAGATCAACCCACTACACACACAGTTATAGATAGAGTGCTTACAGACTCTTACACCAATGGATTCAAAATAGTTTAGACAGTTATTAGATTCTTTCTGCTCAAAATTAACAGTTTGATGAGATATCAGAAGGTTTTTTTAAATATATTTCTGAACTTAGAATTCAGAAATGGTCAGAAGAAAAAGAAAAGAAGAGATAAATGAAAAGGAAATTTCATAAGAAAGAGAATTATGTGTACAGGGAAAAGATTGAGAATGTAGGACTGGGTAAAGAATAGGTTTGGATAAGACATACAGCAGCTGAGAAAAGGTCAGAGAAAGGATGGGAAATGTATACCATTTTGTGAAAGGAAAGCAGGAAAGACATTTCTCAAGGAAAGGAAAACAGAAAATGAATCATAGAATCATAGAATCATAGAATGGTTTGGGTTGGAAGGGACGTTAAAGATCATCTAGTTCCAACCCCCCTGCCATGGGCAGGGACACCCTCCACTAGACCAGGTTGCCCAAAGCCCCATCCAACCTGGCCTTGAACACTTCCAGGGAGCCAAGGGCAGCCACAACCTCTCTGGGCAACCTGTTCCAGTGCCTCACCACCCTCACAGTGAAGAATTTCTTTCTAACATCTAATCTAAATCGACCCTCCTTCAGCTTAAAACCATTACCCCTTGTCCTATCACTACATGCCCATGTAAACAGTCCCTCTCCAGCTTTCCTGTAGGCCCCTCCAGGTACTGGAAGGCCGCAATTGGATCTCCCCGGAGCCTTCTCTTCTCCAGGCTGAACAACCCCAACTGTCTCAGCCTGTCTTCATAGCAGAGGTGCTCCAGCCTTCTGATCGGCTTCGTGGCCTCCTGTGGCCCTTCGTGGTCCATAGGTAAGAAGAACTGAAGAAAAAGTGAAATGTTAGGAGGTGTGAAAAAGACTGTAAAATCACAAGATAAAGTAAAATATCTGGATAAAGAAAGAAAAGTCTTTGGATAATCTAGTAAAAGATCACAGAAGTAAGTGGTGTGAGAAAACAATAAGATAAAACAAAGTTGCTTTGGTTTATGCTGCTGGGTTTATAAGTTTCTTAGGCTTCTTCTTTAGCCTAAAAAAAGCTAAAAGTTTACAAGGATTGTTGTTCAGGACCTATGTGCATTTTCCTTCTTTTTGAACACTAGATATCTCTGAAGATGCCACACAGTGTTGTTTAGCTATTGACCAACATGTCTGAGCATGAAAGTGCTTTTTTTAGCTCAATTTTGCAAATGGGGAAATTGAGGTAGGGACTAATGATTTTCCTGGGGCTTCAGTGCAGTCACAATGATAACGTCAGGATAACTGTATTCTAAACAGTGTTGAAATTTCAGACTCAAGCTGTTCTCATATTTCATGTGTTGTTGAAATATATTGCTTTTACACTTGGTGAGATCAGTGTAGAGCTCACAGAAAAGAAGAGTTGAGCTTGGATTTAAATATAGTATATCTTAAATTTCCATCAGTGTTTCTCACTTAATACTAGAAGACAACTCTTCTGCAAGCATCTGCAGTGTCAGTAATTCCATTAACAAAGAAGCCACTGTATTATCAACATACTGTAGCTTCATTTTAATGTGTCATTTGCACTTCAAAGTCACATAACTTTTATTATGGTAAATCAATTAAAACTATTTCTCATGATAATTTATCTTCTACAGAGTTTATCATCTCAGAGAATGCAATATTTCCCAATTTAACTTCCAAGACAAAAGTGATGTAATTTGAATGCCTTTTACTGAGCTTATTAAGCATAAAGATCACAGAAATTTCAAACCCTGAAAGATAACTGTTTCATCTATGTGATAAAATGGAAGTCACATTTTAGTAGCTTACTGGAGGTAGTAGGAGACAGTATGCTAATTAGTAATATAACCTCATTTACTCATTTGGTATGTCTCTTGTTTTAAATGATAGTCTGTCTAGAATAGATATCCAGCTTGATACAAATATGAAAAGGAAATCAAGTGAAGCTACTGTATATTCAATAAAGCTGTGTGTAGCATTCATATGATTATACTTTTCTTTGTGTGTTTATAATCCAGGAATCACCTTGAAATAAACATTTTCAAAGATCGTGCAGTGAAGAACAGAGGTTTGTATAGAAAAATTCCCCTTCAGAAGGAAGAGATGGGTCAGATCCTCAACAAGCATAAATTGTCACAACTCCAGGCAAGTCAGGAGAAAAATGTCAATGTACAGGAGTTGAAAACCTGATGATGTACAAGGGTTAAAAAAACCCACAACGAAACAATAAAAAAACCCAATGAGTATACAACAACCACCCCCTTGAAATCTAGAAGCATTAATATGAGATGAAAAGCTCATTCATATCTTCAGTGCATGTATTTGAGTGTGACAGATTGTTTCTTTAGTAGCAGAAGGTTTGATTTCCAAATGCTTTTTTTCAAATGCACTTAAGGGCACCTGCCCTCTGACTTGTGCTGTGATTTGTGCTCTTGGCTATTCAAAAGGTTTTGAAAATGCTGCCAGTTCCTCGTTGCTGTCTCTTCTTCATGTAGAAGTGCTGGGTTCACACGTTACATTATAATGTGGGTGAAACTAAGAAATAAGAAAATAATAGCCCTTGACTCTCTTAAAATTAGCCCACACACGTGTATGCAGAGCAGCAGCAAAAATAGTCCCAAATTCCAGTCAGGCCTCTGGTCCCCTTTCTTTGCAACTGCACTAGCGGTAAATAATTGCAGTATCTGAGCTCTAGACCTTTGCTTAGCAGGGGAAGGGAGAGCTATTACTGGGTAGCGTGTGTTGTTTGATGGCCTGTGGCTAATGCCTCATGGCTCACCACATTGAGTCGCTGGTGTGCGGTGGATCTCAGCTAGAGTAAGTGGTTTTGGCTGGAGTAGGATAACTAGGAACACTGGCCTGCCCTTTGAGCTAAAGCAGAATACATATTCACTATTTAGAGGTCTGACATATACTTAAAATCCTTGACTCAGACTCTTTTTTTGGTCTCTGTTTCTGAAACTGGAGTATAAGGAGTTGCTTCTATTGTAGTTGGAGTTTATAATATTTCACATGGTGAAGATGCTTCTCTGGAATTACCATTTTGCACACTGGAAGACTAAACTGCTGAAAGTATTTTATCTCACTTGCTCTACAGTACTTAAGCTTGGAACAAATTTAATTTTGTGTATTTCCATGCAGCCTTGCTCATAAATGTGCAGTAGTATCTTATCAGTTCACTCTTTTGTCTGTAAGACCTTTGGAGCTTTGATAGTTTTTATTAACAAGTGATGTAAAAATAATTGAAAAAAGGGTTTGTGACGATACATGGAGATATTACTACATGAAAGGAATGATGTATATATAACAAAAAGGAAATTTAGACTGAAAAGCTGCCTTAATGGTGTGATTTATTGGACTACATTATAGTCTCCCAAGGGAGGTGGTAGAAGCCCCATTAAATAATGGAAAGACTCACATCTCCTGAGGACCAGAACATATGGGAAGTAAACACAGGAAAACTGAACAGATTTTATCTAAGCTAGAACTGGTCAGTTTCTCCTGCCATTACAATATTCCCAAAGGAGCAGCAGAACAGATATACAGCATTTCCCTATCATTTATATTTATATGACATAAACAGAATGAAGTATGTTCCAAAATAATTTCCGTTGATGATGATTATTTGTTACAGTGCAAAGTAACCAGGTTAACAGTACGAATATTGTCCTTACATTAATAATTTCATATTATGGCCATCCAAGGAAGCAAAGAATGAGCCATTCTTTTGTATAACTAACCTGGAAAATGCTTGCTTAAGAATCATGTGTTTAGGACTTGCCTTTGCACAAGTAAAAGGGATTTTTGCTAATGACTTCAATGGGAACAGTCAAAGAGCCGGTTTCTCAGGAGAAGCTGAGGCCTTTTTGAAATTGGTTGTATTTGATTTTACTCACTATACGGAAGAAAATAGTTAGTATCTCATTCACAAAACCCATTTGATCTAGGCCTATCCACTGCTGAAGTCACTAAACTCCTACTAATATTTTGAGAACAGAATTGCATTTTTAACCCATGAAAGACCCAAATATCCCTTGCTTTGTACTTTTGAAAAAGAGTATAATATCCTACTCTACGCCTGTTTTAGGGCTTACAATGCATTTGCCCTTCCTTTGCTTTGATAAAAGGGAATTTTCATCAACATTCTATATTTCAGCTATTGGAAAAGTAAAGACCCGCTTATGCAAGGTTACTTATATGAATTCTTTTTTCATACACTAGAATTATGCATCAAGACATTTGGACTATAATGCAAAAAGCTGCCTATCTATTATATTACCACCTGAATGTGTTATTAAAATGTTACTGGAGTGCTGCACTTTGATGGTTTCATGCAGTCAGAATCCAACGAACAGCATTTTAGAATCCCATCTTTGCATTACTATTTTTAAGGGTATTGATTTTTTTTCTAATAGCCTTTCTGAACTGTTTCTGAGGTTCAATGAGGTTTCTTTATTCCCTAATTACAGAAAGCTTACTGAAGATAATACTGTTCTGAAAGACTTTTTTTTCAGTTTAGTTTTGTTTTGATATGCTGACGTTTATGTAAATAAAGACCTGTTTACTCAGTTTCAATATATAGTAGTCTTAAATCAGAGAAAGCTCATAATAAATATGAAACTAGAACATTCCTTTTTGTAAACACATCTGCAAGCCTGACTGCATCTCACTAAGCATTTTATAGGTTCATTACACTACTTGGCTCACATTGAAGTCACCTCAAATTTTATTTTTTATTTTTTCTAACCATCATATGAATAAACTTTGGCTTCTGTTTAGACTGGAAAATATCCAGTATCTGCTTATAATCTACAGATTCAGGAAAACATAATGGTTATTACTGGTAGTAAGGCATTTCTCTACACTTGTGTGTCACACACTAAACTTTAGGAGGGATCAACAGAGGTGTCACTTACTAGAACTGCATGGTCTATTTTATGTGGACATCTGAGGTTAAAATGAATTGCTTTTCACTTGTGTAAATGTGAAATATTTGCAGCAAAGTTAACTGACATGCATAAGTATATAACCAATGGTAATGAGGGATGATTTCTAAACATCTTGTTTTTATAATTTGACCAAGAGCCCTCATAACAATTGTAAAAATTGGGGTTTTGTTATTTTTTTTTCCCCTTTACAGCTCAGATGCTTTCGGAGACCTTCATCATTAGCTGCCTAAGAACTGGTTTTAAGAAGCAGTTTAGGACAACCCCAGCTATGAGTTCCCCTACCTGCAATGAGTCAGTGCTCTAACAGGCTACACTGGACCAGCTTCCCATCTGGTGCTCTTGAAATTAAGATTCTCACCACTCTGCAGCATATGCCTACAGTGTACCTAAAGAGTGTAAGAATAGGTCTTTGTTAAATAGTTATGAAGAGCTATTTCAGTGTTCCCAGGAACCTCCACATAGTGTTGTTATCAATTATATAATCCTATAAACTGTAGGAGGACAAAGATACATACATATGCAGTCATGGCTTCAGCATATGCAGTATTTAAGACTACATTGAGGCATTCTTGAGAGTGCCAAAGGAAGTAAAATAGTAAGGAATATATAATATCAGACTTAAAAAAACTACATTCTTCTTTTAACAGGATGATATACTTACTTTGCAAACCCACTAGCTTCCACGTAAGCTCACCACTTATACCAATGGCAATGTCAAGTCCATCAATGACAAAACTTGTATTGTAGCTCACAAGATACTTTCATGCATAACAAATGATTAACTCCTTATCAGCATGAACAAAATGTTACTGGTGCTATTTAAATGTTATTATTGGTAGTTATTATAAGTTGTTATCTGCTGCTAGCTAAGATATCAGCAATTTCTGGAGGACATTGTTATAAGAATTGCATTTTCCAAGACTAATATTGAAACTTAGTTACTTGGTCAGCTGGATTGAAAAATTTTAATTTGTCAGTGTGAATAGTGTTGCAAAAAGTCAATATGGTTAAGATCAATCATGTCCTACTTATTGTTTGGGTGGGTATAGAACTGTCTAAAAGCTTGAAAAAAGATACACAAATAATTTACTTAATCTTGGCACTGCTTGTAAATCTTCAAGTAATAATTATTTATTAAATGTTTACTTGAGGTGAAAATTAGACTTCAACAATTGAAAATAGATTCAAAGATGCTTGGATCTGTAAGGGTTTTCTTCTCTAAATTTAAACTTTAAACCAGTCTCTTGAGATTCATCTTGTTTCTGAAAGCCCTGGGGAATAGCAGGAAATTCATACATACTTAATATTAGTCAAATCAACCAATGCAGTAACCATGCTAAAAGAACAATTATGCAGACTATTTATGTAAATATGGAATAAGAATTACGTGTTTTTATTTAGAACATTGGAAAGACTTGTAAAATATTTAATTTAAGAAGACATGCTTTGGAGTGATTGTGAGCAATTTATTTAGAATATAGCAATATACATCAAAATACAATCATAGCAAAACATTTTAATATATTTGTATTTTCATATTCATTTCAACCATAACTAGGTTAAGACTAGTATAATCTTCAGAGAATAAAATTGCTTTGTCTTTTATGGAAAATACATACAAATATTTGCTTGTGCTAGACATAATTTATTTAATATTTTATTTAAACTTTTTTTAAATTAAGAGTTGTGGCAAAGTTAATTAACTCTGCACTTCCAAATAAAATAACAATATTTTTTCATGCATATAATAACTTTAAAAATCTGCAAATATGTTTTATATTTTCCTGATCTAATCTAATGATGGAGAATGATGCATATTTTAATGAACCCGGAAACCAGCCTCCAGTTATCTTCCATCTCCTAGGGTAGATATACTTCTAGAGGAAAAACAGAAGGTATTCAGAAAACCCATGAATGTACCCTTTCAGAAACTATTTATTATTTTAGTATCATAGATAATACTTGATTACTCCTGTTTCTTGTGAAGTCTGTTATTAGATGAAGAAAATCTTGTGTTCAGAGGTATTTGCACTAAAACATGGGGTGAAGAAACAATGTCAAGAGTTAGGTTCACAGAAAGACCTTTGGAACCTCCATGCTATTCAAAGACTTCATGCTGAGAAGGGTCAGAGAATTCTTAGTGATTTAACTCAGTTCAGAACTTCTTCATAGCTGTCTTATCGGTTGCTTTCCTGCAAAAAGGAGATAATTGACTTGGCAGTAAACAAGTCATCTATGTTACAATGTAGGAATTTTTATTATCAGTTAATTTGACAAAGCCATTTTTGGGGCGTATTCTGGCCAGGTATAGATGATGGCAATTGCCTAAACCTGAGAGAACTAGACTTTTTCACAGTCACTTTTCTGACTCATTTGATATGTATGTGTAACTATAAGATGTATTTTACACTAAACATGCAAGTTTTTCATTGACTGTAAGGAGAAACTGAATGACTATCATCTCAGCTAGTCACTCGGCTAACTCCAATGGAGGTGTCTGTAGTGTAGACACATGTATTTACTCCTGATAACTCACCATGCAATTACACTTCAACTTCTCTAGGTCTCTGCTGTTATATTAGCTACCTGAGCTGGCACTTTCATTGATTATGCTTTTGATGTCAGCCAGCATTTTGGGTTGATCCCAGAATGATATGCCAAAAAAGGGAAAATGAGGGTGGATATGGTTTCAGTTTGAACTCTGCCATTACAAAATTTCAAGTCATATAGGCTGGCAAGACTTGCCATAACTGTGCAAAAGTGCTTAACAGTATACAATGCAAAAACATGGCTAGATCTAAGAAAGGATTTGGATGCCTGGGATTAGGTCCTTCAGTTGAAAATCCTGATTTTAAAGCTGCCAATCTGAAAACTAAGTGTACAGATCTCGTACTTCTTTTGAGAGGTTGTATCTCATGCATACATGACGCTGAAATCCCGTTAGATTTCAGAAACTAGTTCTTTTTACATCTAATCAGAAGCGCTTCAGCTACTAGGGTTAAGAGAAACTCTGTGTGCGGTTAAGTAGAATGGAGCTTACTAAACAGTGCAAGGGTAGCGGCTCTCATTTAGGAGGTCAGAAGAAAAAGATCAGCCCTCATTTTCATACAAAAGCTCAATATTGAGAATATTCACCTGAGTTTCTGAGTACAATCCCTGTCTGTCCAGGAAGATTTTGTCCAAGTTCTTCCTTTAGAGTAGTGTCCAAATGATGTAGGGGAAGAGGGAAGCAAAAAAGGAAAGGAATTCACTCTCTTCTTCTTTTAAGAAATTCTGTTTTAGCCTGTCTTCTCAGGAAGGCTCCTATGGAAGCAAGACACTGTCTCCCAGAATTGAGGAGTGTAGCTCCACATACCTTTCTCTATATCCAGCACAGATGGGCATTTGTATAGGGTGGCAGTAGCAAATGGGATGAATCTGAACATAGGGATGAAGCCATGTACCTTGAAATTCTCTCTTCAGTACTTTTTTTGCATGACAATTTTTGTTTGTTTTACCATAAGATTAAAAAGAAAAACCAAAACAAAACCCAGTCTTAGGGACAAGGCCAGAATCTAGGGACCATCTTTCTGAAGTCAGTCTAGCAGTTAGTCTCACAGGTCCTGCTCTGGGGCTGTATTCATAAACTTCTGGTGTCAAAGAATTAAACTAACAAGTAGCTGTTATTTCCCTCCATGGTTTCAGTGGTTCTCCTCCTCCTCACAAAGAGAAAGAACCCTTTTTCATTTATTTTCCTTAGAACAGGGACAAGACACTGTCCTAATATCTTTTAGCTTTGCTTTTGTCTTTTTTTTGGAAAAAAAAGAGATGTATTTTTGCCTGACAGGCACAATATTATGAGCCATGCAACTAATATGCCTACTTTTACTGCTGTTTTCTGCCTCTGTTCTGTTTCACATTCTAGAAGAGCATACAGTGCTAAAGTTAAATTAGAGAGCAGTACTAATTGAAGATCAGCTGGAAGAAATCAATAAAGACATTACTATATATTAACTGTTACTGTTATCTTAAAAGAAACATTGTTTCATCAGTTCATTTCAGAAAGAAAAAAAAAAAATAATAGATCTGACAGATTCCTGAACAAAACAATGCAAAATATGAAGCTTCAGTAACCACAAAGAGTTGCAAGAACAATTTTACCTGCTGTGGACGAATGCTTCGTATTGTAATCCTAAGAAAGTCATGCAGCAAACTAGGTTGGCAATTACAGTGCCATGGATTTTCAAGCATAACTTAATTATTTCATAGCCAGTAAATCGACGTTCATTTCTACATGAACAGTCCTGGGGTGAATACTTTTAAAACCACTATGTCATTCTTTACTTCCCAATATTCTAATTTGTTAATTGTTAACTGAGCTACAGTTCATACTATGGGATGTTTTGATTTACAATGTGTGTTTAACTTAAATCATATTTTTCCATCATACCTGACCTGACTTAATAAAGTTCTTTTTGTTATTGTTCCATTAGTAGAGTAACAGTTACTTTTGAATTTCTCATCTTTGCTGTGCTTTAATTTCTGACAAACTGAAGTTTATAAATTTGGACTAGAAATAGATACTTTGTGTCAGACCCTATCTAGAACAAATGAGTTCTATTACAGTCTGGACAGTTATACTGATTTACTTGGGAATCTGCCCCAAATATCTTCTGCTTTTTTTTTTTTTTTTTTTTAAATCTCTAGTTTAACAGATATATTTAATTAGGTTTAAATTGATGTAGGGAAAATAATCCTCAAATCTTTATTTTCTGATTAGAATACACCCTTCATTAGAAAACTGTAAGAAACCCTGTAGGATTGTCAGGATATTTCTGCAGAATTTTAGTTTAATAGTAATTCAGTTACAACCAAACCAAATTTAAAAAATAACATAATTACAGCAAGCTTTTGACATAACATGATATTATCTTGGCAACTTCATTGCAGAAAACAATGATTTTTTTGTTTTTTTCTTTTAAATATAAATTATTAGTAGTGTACCTAAAATACTGTGTGTATATACATTGTGGTGGGTTGACTTTGGCCAGCTGCTGGGTGCCCATCCAGCTTCTCTCTTACTCCCAGTCCTCAACAGGGCAGGGGACAAATAAGATGGAAAAGCTCATGGGTCAAGATAAAGCCTGGGGATCACTTACCAATTGCCATCACAGGCAAAACAGACTCGAGTTGGGGAAAATTAATTTTAATCACTGCCCATTTATTAAAAATAGGGTTGGATGGTGAAAAACAAAGACAAAAATTAAAAATAGTTTTGGCTTTGCTCCTTTTATCCAGGCTGAACTTCACTGCTTCATTCCCAATTCCTCGATCTCCTCACCCTCTGGTTTAGCCCAGGGGGATGGAGACTGGGGGCTGCGGTCAGTCCATAGCAGCTCCTCTCTGCTGCTCCTTCCTCCTCCTGTCTTACACCCTGCTCCAGCGTGGGCCCTTCCATGGGCTGCAGTCCTTCAGGACAAACTGTGGTTTCTCCCATGGGCTTCAGGTGAATTTCTGCTCCAGCTCGTGGAACATCTCCTCCCCTCTTTCTTTGACCGTGGTGTTTGTATGCCTGTTTCTCACACTTTTTTTCCTCATTCCCCTCTCTGGTGTGCAGCATTTTACCCTTTCTTAACTTGTTTTAAATGAGGTGTCACCATCTTGGCTGCAGGGCTCAGCTGTGTCCTGTGGTGGGTCTGTTGGAGCAGGCTGGAACCATCAGGAACCGGCTCACAGAGGCCTCTGCAGCCCCCTCTGCCAACACCTGAACACCTACACCCAATACAGTACATAAATATGAATAAACTATAAACATAAATATATCTCAAGATATAAAGATTTTTTTTCTGATTTTTTCATTTGTAAACCAGTAACAAGCTGCACAACAGGGTATCAGCAGGAACTAAACTTTGACCGGTCAAACCAATCTCCTTTGGCTGTACCTATAACTGTAGTACTCATTTGTTCAGTCAGTGCTGAGACACCAATATCCAAAGTAATTAAAAACTAAGGATCCAGATAGCCGCATGATCTTGCTTTTACACTGGATATCTATATTGTATCCCCACTTGAATGACTAGACCACAAGAATATGATCTGCAAGTGTTATTGGCAGATTGCGTTCCTTTATTTCAAATGGAAGAAAGCTCATATTAAAGGTTTCAGGTTCAATCTCTACAGGTGATCTCCATTTAGGTATATTACATGTGAGACTAATAGAATGGAATGAAAGGTGATATAAAGAATTTTATTAAAAATACTCTTGTGCACTTATGCAATGTGAATACAGGAGTTTTTAATATACACATTCATCTTAGATTCTAACACAGAACAAGAAGCTAATTCTGCAAACACAATAGAGCTATTGAATCATAAATGTTACACTGATGACTAAAGTTTGTGACATCAAACTTCTAATCATGTGTCTTAAATCAGTATGGTTATATTTTTAAATTAGGTTGTTATACTAGCTTTATTAGCATCTGTGACAAAATATATAGTGATTTTTGTGCTTTGAAGGCAAATTGCAAAGAGGGTAGCAGAATTTATTGCATATACAGGTTATCGAAAGATAGTTTCAAAGGTTCTTTTTAACTTTTGGGATTATGCTCGTATGTATGTCTACCTTTTACAATAAAAATACAAGGGAAAATTAGGATGCAGAAACCTGAAGTAGGTTAGCAATGGCACAAGGCTCATACCTACAGATTTTCCAATAACATCTAAATGAAGATTGAATTAATCTAAAAATCTGAAAGGGATTGCTGAGCTATGTTTCTAATGAACAGAAAACAGCAGAGATGGAAACATAACTCTGCACTGATGGCAGTAGCAGATTTATCACAGAATTTCCCTTGGTCATCAAATTATGTGTAATTGGTAGCCAATACCCCCTGCCATATGACTACTGAAGCTTTCTGAAATATTTAGTTTTCCGTTGATTACTGAGAGTTTTATATGTGCATTTATCCTTGGAAAGAATACATAGCTCTCTTTTTTTCCATAAAATGGACTTCATTGATCCGGGAAAAATCAAAAGCTATTTTAATGATATAGCTACACTAGCAATTTCTTATGGAACTGGCTTCACTGTAGGTCCCTGTCAGAATGGGGTTTAGTTACATGGAAATATATAGTAGTTTGGCGCAGCAATGCAAATTTTAGTTACCAGATGGTCAAATGTCTCCATAACCAGTGTTAATCTTGCAAATGACCTAAGATGGGTTTTAAAAAAAAGCTGAAATATTAGATTTTGGATTAAGGTGTAGAAGATTTTGGCATCTTGGGTTATTATTATTATTATTTTTAATTTACTTTTGGATTTCTTTAAAGCAAGTTTATTATAGACAGCTAACTGCTAGTACATAGATATCTAAAGTCAAACTGAACCTCTTTTAGGGATCTACTTGGAAGGACAAGCATACAAAATGAAACTAGAGAGAAATTACTAGACCAGGAATCTGTACCATCAAATTCCAGCATTTTAATACATTTACATTTCTGGACTGCTTTTCTCAAATTCCAAAGCATGTATATACTGGTTTATAGTGGCCCACAACATTTAGATGCACTGGCCCGTCCCAGCAAACAGCAGAGCTGTAAAATTTCTGTACAGTACACATACAGGGTAGGTGGATGTTACAAGTACAAAAATGCATAGCAAAAGGGGATGTCAGAAGTTATAACAGCTCCATCATTTCTTTAACTAAGACTTCAAAGAACAACTACTTGAGTAATAAATGAATTAGAGGTGTATCCATAAGTTTCCAAATCTTCCAACCTCTACAGCTAGCCATCTACATGAATATCAACAGAAATCCTACATGAAAAAATAAAATGAAGATTTGGATGAGAACACCCTCCTTAGTTCTGTGGTCCCTCAGAGAATTTCAAATTTGTTATCCTGTACTTTAAAAATACTGTCAGATAATGTTGTTTTCCTCTCTCTCTTTGCTAAAAAAGTCTAAGATTGGCATGCAAAAACTTAGAAGCTCATCTTTTCTCTTTTTTTTTTTTTTCATGCACCAAGGTCATCAAGGGAATGATAAAATTCTTATTTAAATTTTTGATGATTACTGAAAGTTGATGATGAGAAAATACAAGATAAAATATGGATTGAAGCAGTCAGTATACTATGCAAATTATGAATGGTAAATTGGACAGATTGATTAGATCCTAGTAGGTGGAATAGTTTGAGAAACGATGCCTGTCATATAAGTTTTTGACAGGTGTCAAGTAAACCGAACAAATCTTTTAAAGGGATACCTTTTAATTACAGAATTTTAGAATTATAGAATTCTATAGGAATGTTTTTTTTCTGTGCTCAGAATCCAGGTATTGGCTTGTTGAGTTCTGGAATAAACTGTATCTACTTCTTCCCTTCATTTCCAGGCATCATTCCTGAGTTAGGATCACTTGGTATTCTCTTCTGTTCTGTTCTGTTCTATTCTATTCTATTCTATTCTATTCTATTCTATTCTATTCTATTCTATTCTATATATGTGTATGGGTTGTTTTGTTTTGGTTTTTTTTTTTTTTTTTTTTTTAATAAATTAATCTTCTGAGAACTAATTAAAAGGAAGTATTTTAAATAAAAAATAATGGAGAATCTTCAATTCCAAATTAAGATTTAAATTTATCCCTAGGAGGAAAATCCAGCCTAAAAAAAAATGAATATGGTAACTTTAAAGACCTTCATGAAGTTTCAGCCACCCAGCTGCTGCAATATCAAAGTGAATGGCATTGATAAAATTCCAAAACTCTTGGAAAATGTATCCACAAACACATAGTTAATCATTGCTATTACGTTAAGTATAGTGAAGCACTGATAATTTGCCTGGTAAATTACAGTATATTATGGAGTATACTGTAAACACACATATTCATAAGAAATAATTATATATTTTAAAAGAGATAAAGTGAAACTCCCACTTGCAAATGTCAATTCCTTTCATGTAGATATGATGCAAAGGCATATTCATCAAGTATCCGTATGACTTTTAAATGAGTTTACATAGAATTTAGCGGCATGATGTAGATATATGCACTGGAACAGCAGATTGCCCAGAGAAGCTGTGGATGCCCCCTCCCTGGAAGTGTTCAAGGCCAGGTTGGATGGGGCTTTGGGCAAGTGAGGGTGTCCCTCCCCATGGCAGCTGGGGTTGGAACTAGATGATCTTTGAGGTCCCTTCCAACCCAAACCATTTTATGATGATTCTATGATAAAGCTGGCCAAATATGTAGGTGTTAAGAATTCTTAGTGGAAGTTTTGGTCAAGAGAAATGTTCACACTCAAAAAAAACCACCACCACCAACAACAACAACAAAAAAAACAACCCAAAAACCCCCCATATGAACCTGTTTTAAAACCAAAAAAAGTATTTCACCTTAGTGAATACAGAACTTTCTATAGTTCTAATTTTATCTATATGCTACAGGGTGAACATGTTAAAAAACAATAACAAGATCTATGTATCTATCTGTTTATATTTGTTCTCGTGCTTGTAATGTCTAAGTGCTGGAAAACAAAAACTGGTTATAAACTGGCAAGTAAGAAAAGTGAATCTGACTAGGCTCCTTTATTATCCAAGCCTAAAGCAATGCAAGATTTAAACACAAGGAAGAAAATCAAGCAAACTTGCATTTAAATAAGATGTGACAGTCTTAAATTTTGTTCTAGCTCCTTTCTCTTCACCCATTTTATTCTATTGAACACAGTAGTCTATGTTTCAATAAGCTTTTGGTTGCAGTATGTGTAGACTGGTTCCAAATTTAGCAAAACAGCGTGTAAGAGGAGTGGGAGTGTTAGGCCTGCAGAATCAACATGTTGATAACTGAAGATACCAGTTACAGTCCATTCTCCACAAATTTGTATGTAATTGTGTTCATGTGACTTGAACTCCCATGTGTATGGTTTGTTGAATCAAGAGTATATGAAGAAAAAAAAAAGGGATAAGTTGTATGTGCTGTTAGTCAAAGAATGTAAAATTCAAATGAATAGGTAGTCTAGTGAAGTCTCTGGCAAGGTTTCCCTCGGCTCTGCCTCAATCTGTCTGTCTCCGTATTTCCTTTCTCTCTCCATTCTGTCCCATGGTGGTGTCTCTACTCTCAAGTCATCATTCATCATCTTTCCCTTACTGAAACACTATCTTTCTCGTCTCACAATCCTGCAGTGTTGGAGGGTGCCACATTGGTGGTTGAAAAATGCTAATTAGCTAGATGATTTATATCACATATTCCTTGTATCTTCACAAACACACTACGGTATCAAACAGGACAAACATATTGTTTGGTTGGATGTGTGTCTAAATGAAGTTACATGAAATGTAGGAAGACTACTGATAGTTTATAGAGTGGGCAAGAAACATTTGCAATAGTGATTTTAGGAAATTAGTTTCAAATTCAGTTTAGGCTGGACTGTAGGCAGCATTTCTTTACCAAGAGGGTGATCAAACACTGGAAAAGGCTTTCTAGAGAGGTGGTTGATGCCCCAAGCCTGTCAGTGTTTAAGAGACATTTGGACGATGCCCTTAATAACAGACTTCAACTTTCGGTCATCCCTGAAGTGATCAGGCGGTTGGACTAGGTGATCATTGTAGGTCCCTTCCAGCTGAACTATTCTATTTCTATTCTATTCTATTCTGTTCTGTTCTGTTCTGTTCTGTTCTAGTACACAGTGTAAGAAACAACAACATAGAATGAAGCTATTGATATCGACTATTCTAACTTAATAATGTTACAAACCACTTGATCTTTGCTTTTGTGCTTTCCATGATGTGGGATGACCTCCTTGAAAAGAGTCTCTCTCTCTCTAAAGAGCGAAGCTGTTTTTACCTTCCAACTCCAGTTATTAATCAATGCAAAACTCTTAGTTACGGCTGAAACTTCTTATCATGATATCATAATTTTGCTCTTGAAATGTAGTTTTCATTTTAAGATATTGATAACAGAAACTAGATAAGAAACTTTACTTTGCCTTCCAGCATTAGAAAATGTCTTGCACTGCTAATCAATTATCTCTTTGCTTTTAAAATAACTCTACTTTGAGAATAATAGGATTCCATATATGAATATACAATGTGCCCTTGTGTGCACATGTGTATGTGCATAGATGAGTATGTACTCTGTTGGTTTTGTGAATATAAGGCAGAGTTTTAAATAACTCTCTGTTCTCAAGGAAAAAGAAGATCCCTTTCCTCTCGTGGAAACCAAGATGAAAACTTTTAAACACTGACGTTAAAATAGGTTTCACAGCTGAACAAGGATTTCAGGATTATAGTTAGAATATTATGGTTTAATTTTTTTTTTCCCTGCTACATTAAAATTATTATATAGTTAAGCAATAGGCAGTCTGTTCACATATTCAAATGCCATTTTAATAGGATATATAATATTTGGAAAGTTCCTTTTTTTTCATTATGGTAAGAAGAACAAAATAAAAGCTCCATATTGGGCATTTTTTTATATCAAGAATTGTAATTATGTAGACAAATAGTTCCAAGAATAGATGTTTTTAATAGAAATGTTTTAAAAACTCTAATTGTTTTCTCAGATCAGCAGTAATGTGGACAAATCATAAAAGATAATTTTCTTTGAAAATGAGACCTCATCCTAATTAAAAAAAAAAAAAAAATCAGTTAAGAACTATACCAGTCATGGGATTAAGGTCAAGTTTCTCAATAATAGTGGAAAATGTAAACTTCTGTACTGGAGTCATTAGTTCCATGATCTGTGCAGCTCTGGTGTTAAGTTTGTCGACTCTCCTATAGCATTGCAAAAAAAAAAAAAAAAAAAGTCTAAGAACTATTCAAAATTTCCAGTTTTTCATAAGGAATGCAAGTTTTTAAAAAGTAACATAACTTTTAAAAAAATATTTACGAAAACAGGTTTTTCCGTAACATGAGCAGGGGCGAAAGGAAATCCGACAGGGGAAAAGCGCCACCTATTGATGGTAGCTGGCACTCCCAGCCCTTGCTCTTGGGTCCCTCTTGTAGTTGTGGCTACTGAGCACAGCCGGCATTTTAGATGCGCGTTATCTGTTACAACTTTCAATATTTTCAGGCTTCATGCTATTTCAAGGCTATATATTAAAATATAACTAAAGCCAAAGGAATGTTTTACGCAGTAGTAATCCTATAAAATAGGAACAAAAAATCTTCCTTCCTTCCTTCCTTCCTTCCTTCCTTTCCTTCCTTCCTTCCTTCCTTCCTTCCTTCCTTCCTTCCTTCCTTCCTTCCTTCCTTCCTTCCTTCCTTCCTTCCTTCCTTCCTTCCTTCCTTCCTTCCTATTTTCTCTTTTTCTGTCTTCCTCTCTTTATCCTTTCTCTCTCTTTTCACTCTATCTTTCTCTTTCTTTCTTTCTTTCTTTCTTTCTTTCTTTCTTTCTTTCTTTCTTTCTTTCTTTCTTTCTTTCTTTCTTTCTTTCTTTCTTTCTTTCTTTCTTTCTTTCTTTCTTTCTTTCTTTCTCCTTCCTTCCTTCCTTTTCTTTCTCTTTCTTTCTCTTTCTCTTTCTCTTTCTCTTTCTCTTTCTCTTTCTCTTTCTTTCTTTCTCTTTCTCTTTCTCTTTCTCTTTCTCTTTCTCTTTCTCTTTCTCTTTCTTTCTCTTTCTCTTTCTCTTTCTTTCTTTTTCTCTTTCTCTTTCTTTCTTTCTTTCTTTCTTTCTTTCTTTCTTTCTTTCTTTCTTTCTTTCTTTCTTTCTTTCTTTCTTTCTTTCTTTCTTTCTTTCTTTCTTTCTTTCTCTCTTTCTCTCTTTCTCTCTTTCTCTCTTTCTCTCTTTCTCCTTCTTTTTCTTTCTTCCTGTCTATCTTTTCTCTCTCTTTTCACTCTATTAGATATCTCTTTTTACTGTTCTTGTTGCCTCTCCTTCCTTCCTTCCTTCCTTCCTTCCTTCCTTCCTTCCTTCCTTCCTTCCTTCCTTCCTTCCTTCTTTCCTTCCTTCCATTTTCTCTCTTTCCCCTTTCTTCCCTTTTCTCTCTCTCTTCTCTCCTCTCACGTCTCCTTTCTCCTCTTTCTTTTTGTCTTTTGTATATCTTTTCTCTCTTTAAAAAGAGCTTTCTTTTCTTAAGTGCAGTACAGCACACTTAGGGAATAGCTTTAACAGAAATTCTGTTACAATTTCTGTACAAACATGAGCCTACAAAACCTGCAATACCTTCAGACTTGGTGGAGAACTTTGCATGGTGAATAGACAAGCTCATACGTCTTCCAGTAAAGAGGATAAACAATTAATTTTCCCGTTGAAGACAGTGGGGTTTGCTAGATATCAAAAAGTTGGCAACAGAACAATTCTGATTTTATGTTTTAAATATATTTTAAATGCTACCAAGATTTCTGGAATTTGACATTTTTTTCCAAATGGGCATTAATGATGTACGTATTGGACTTTTAAATCACTGGGTTCAATAATGAATAGTTCATTGACTGCTGGTTCAATGAATTGTGTGGAAATTCATGGACCATGCAGGCAAAGAGAAAAGGTAACTGTTATTATTTCAAACGAAGATTTTATGTCTTAGTGGCATTGTGAAAGATTGACCTTCACATGAGATATTGCTGTTCTTGCATTACCACCCTGATATCAATAGAAAACTGCTTTTAATCTACACAAAGGGCCCTGTTATCCTCTCAATGCATGGGGGATTATCATGCTTAACTCTCCAGAACATCGAGAGGCAAATAGACCCCACAGTCTCTATTGCTGTGAAGCAATTTCTTGAACATATTTCACATGCTTTTAAATTACAGTTTTGAAAAGTTCTGGGGGTTTTGTTGTTGTTGGTTTTTTTGCTTTGTTTTAAACTAGGAAGTTGACATTTTGTTGTAAACTTGTACAAGAACACTATTTGATATGTTGTAAGTAAGGATTTACTGAGTTCTCAATACTAGTAATTAGATTAAAATATTCATGATCATCTCAGTTAACCATATGATCTCTTCTCAGTAATGTTTATTGTAGAAGCTAAATGCTTTATGTTTTAATGGAACTGTAAATGTGATATTTTTATAGGAACCTGTCAGATTCTCATTTATAAAGAAAAACAGGTAATAATGATAATATATTTGTCTATCAGTATTTATTTTCATAATATGCAATTGTGATGGTACTCTTCTTTGCTAAAATTACATTGCATATCTGTATTTTGCATTTCCAGATCAATCAGGTAACCATGGGTTGCTGTGTTCCTATAAATGTGTATATATATGTGTATAAACACATATATATATCTGTGTGGGTATATGTGTACTGGGTCCGCACAGTGAAAACTTTTAAATATTAAAAAGAAGTATTGCATCCTATATTTCATCTATTCTTACAAGACAAGAATGACAGTATTAAGATGCACATTCAGGATAGCACTCTTTCTACTTTGAACGCTGTCAAGAACAAAGTGCTTTACAGACTTAAAATAAATCTAGGTACTAATCCATTGAATTTCTGACAACAGGAGCCCAAGGTTTCCATGCACTTAGCTGAGTACTGCATAAGAGCTTGTGCATTATTTATGTCCACTAATGGTGTTGCAATGCTCTTTGTGTGAAGCAGTGACAGTGCAATCTACTAAGATAGCTACTGCTGCGGACAAAGCCATACATTTTCCTGGGCTTGAATTTTTGACAGAATACTCTATTAATGCCAATTCTGCTTAAGTAAATGCTGAACAGGGGTCAGTTCCTCCCCCCCCATTCCCCTTATTATTTAAGAAAACAGTGCCATAAAACTGAAAATGATGTTCTGGGCTTTGCTGAATTTTGCAACACAATAGTAGCTGATAAAGGTCAGTCTGCTTTTTTGTCTACTTTTATGATTTTGTGTGATGGTCCACAGACTAAATAGGAAAGCTCTTAGCATTGGAGAAGGGAGGTGCTATTAATTCCAGTTTCATTGCCATTATACTCTTCAGTGGATCAATAGAATTAAATGAGCTGAGATATTAGGAAAATATTGTGAAGAGAAGTAGGGTGGTATTATTTGACCAAGGTTAGGATGAATAGAAAATAAAGAACCATTTATACTGGGATGTCAATAAATCATAGAGCCCATATATAAAATGGAATAGGGCATAACAATCATAAGCTTTCAAATGACCATAGTATCTTTTTAAAAAAAAAAAAACAACCAGTGAATGTTTAGCTGGCAATCTAAAGAGACATTATAAACTTTTTGTTTTTTAAAAAACTGGATGAATTTTAAAAATAATAATATTTCTGTTTATATAGTAGGTTCTGTAATCATAATGAGTTTATAATAATTCTTTTAAAATATTTGTCTTCTTTACTTGCTTCTCTAACTGTTTAAGACCTGAAAGTTCTAAGAGGGACATGGCTGAGCCCTGGATACATTTTCCCCTGCGCTTTCCTGTTTGTACAGCCAGCTGCCTCCGCAATTTCCATTTCAGCCTTGCAGTTGCTGCTCCTAGCAAATGCTTTTCTGGAGAGCTTGTAAAACACTGCGTACATCAAATAAATCTGCAGAAATGACTAACCCAAAGGACATGAAGTAGCTCCTTTTGGAGTCAACTTACACAGATGCCTGTGGGAAACAGACAAAGGACTTTCAGGTATTAGAGGAGGGGAAAAAAAACCCAACAAAAACCAATGGAGATTAACACATTTGTCTTTATCCTCTCTCAGAATCCACGGTATTAACAGCAACAGTTCTCACCATCGGAAGAGTTCAGTGACTGTAAAGCAAGCTCTTTTTATTGTTTCCCTTGTACAGGTAGGAAAACTGAGATTATATACAGGTGAAGTTTTCCTCAAGTAATAGACCTAAAGGCAGAGGTGTAGTTCTGTTGCAGGCTTAATGGTTACTTGTAAGTAAAGTAAGTTATGAAGAGAAGAGGGGTGATATTCACTTCAGCTAGAAGTTAATTCTTATGTATTTATTTAATTAAAAAAAAAAAAAATCTACAAGAAACCAGGTTAACCTTTGTACTAATTTGGAATAAAACAGGGAAATTGTAGATCTAAAGTTTTTGTTTAGCACTCGAACAATTCTATTTACTTTTCTTGAGTCTAGTAGGATAAAATTAATCACCTTTCAAACTGTTGAAACTGAAGAAATTCTTCTCATCTTTTCCGTGATGCTTTTTCTTTGCCTATACTCTTCAGTTAATCTCTCACTCTTTCTGCCTGTCCTGTCTCTGTCTCATAATATAATGCCTGCAATTTTTTTGGTCTTAAAATAAATAATAACAAAAAAATTCTCTTGTCCTTTCTTAAAATCACAAAATCTCACAGATTTTTCCAGGACCTCTGGAAGTATTTTGTCCACTGCCTTGCTCTAAGCATGTCCAGGTGTAGCAGGTTGCTCAGGGCTGTGTCCAGCTGAGTTCTGAATGTCTCCAAGGATGGAGATACCACAGCTTCTCTGGGCAGCCTGTTCTGGTGTGTGCCCAAACTCAGTAATTATTTGTTTTTCTTTTTTGGGACAAAACTTCCTATGTTCAAACCTGCTTCATCACTGTGTTCTGTGCACTGTTGAATCTGGCTCTGTCTTCTTTATAACTTCTGACTAGGTAGTTGTTGATGGCCGATAGATCCTCTCCCAATCCTCTTTTAAGGATGAACAAATCCATCTCTCAGCCTCTCATCTTGCCTTACTGTGCAAACTACAGAATTAGTGCTGTAAGCCAGTTGTGTTTGATTCACCAGCAACCTCCTCCAGTCAGTGGTGCTCTTCTTCCAGGAATTTCAGGAATTCCAGGAAGAAATCTTAGCTTCTCTCAGTTTACCTATTCTGTCCTCCACCAGTTTTCCTCCTGCCTACCCAGTAATTACTTCAGAACTTTGGGGAAATACAGATATCACCACTATAACTTTTTGTGGGATTTCTACAGACCTATGTTTCAATCCTTTTCCTCTTTTCATTTTTAATGCTTGGTAAAGTTATATCCTCTGCCTTTAGATCTCTACAGTGTGGAGATTTTCACCTGAAATTATTGTCTAGGCTACCTTCATTGGCATTTACAATGTGTGATTCATCTACTTTTAATGACTTATGCAGTAGCTCGGATTATTTTTTTTTTTTCCTCCCCTCGGCTTTCATAAGGGAGTACTGCTAAGTCTTAGGTTTTATGCAAGATGAATGCTGTCTGCAGAGAACATTTTAGAATATTGGCTTTCTTCTCCTGTACTGATCATATTTTGCTCTGTCTCCCCCTCCCACTTCTTATCTCTCTCTTTCTTATCTCCGAACTAAAGTTCTGAGCAAATACTGTGAGCCTACTTGTTTAATACCTCATTTTCCCCCTCACAATTGTCTTTCATCTCTGCCATGATGGGTAACTTCACTAACCTGCTTGTGAGTTGGGCAGTATCTTTATTTAACTTCCAAGGTGTATCTAAATTTTCAGGTTCTTCTTGATGGTCTGTGGTATCTCCACACAAAACTAGAACACTTGTCCAGGCTTTTATAACTTTGCGTCACCAGAAAATTTTAGAAGATCTTTGGGAGTCTTAATCTATCACATTAAATACCATCTTTTAAGTTTCCTTTTCAAGACCATTCTTAAACTCTCCCTGACCTGTAATTCACTTTACATTAAGCATGGTTTTACATGCGAACCTTTGAGCAGTGTGTGACATGTGCCATCACTGTCCGTTTGTCAGTTTTTTGGAATCATAAATTGTTGTAAGGCAGGCATTATGTGACATGGGTTTCTTAGAAACATGTGTAAGCCTAAGCCTACCTGCAGTCTTCCTTCACTTTTCTTCCTTAAAACTCTGGTGTCATTTCTTGGGGGGGGTGGGGACTGAGGGTGGGAAGGTAAACCAAACAATCTTGACAGCATTTATGTTAAATATGTACTTGTACCTTTAGCTAATATCTCATTGCTTCCCTGTCCTTAGCTTTTTGTTTCTAGCTATTATGACAGCCTTACACTGAGATCAGGCATTGCATATTTGTTTCACTTTTGTGTGAAATCTAGCTGTTCCTTGTCTACCAACACTGAATGCGTATAGTGGAATTCATCTTACCTACGAATGGCAATGGAGATTTCTGAACTCAAACTAATCAATTTACAATACCTGCAATCAATGGGGAAAAATAAACATGATTTATCAGATCCATTTTTGATATCTGCATTTTGATGGAAAGCATCACACTGAAACTATTTATTTAAGTGGTCTGTGTTTGGTACAATTCTGTGCCTATCCATCTGAGCCAGTGGAGAAAATATTGTTGAGTTAGAGTCCTGAAACAGACAATTACGATGACAATGAGTAGTGGGGAAAAGTGTAGAAGTCCCACAAAATGCTCAAATAACATAGAAGCAGGTCATGCTTCCTGTAAAAGATTAAGTTCAAAGGTCACTCTTGAGATACAAAGATTAAATCATCTCTCTATTTAAGCTCTTATATTATTAAGTTTGCAATCTATATTCTGAACTATGGCACTGAAAATCTGAAGTAGTTCAACAGCCTTGCAAGGAATTTAAGTAGGAGCTGTGTCTGGTCTACATGTCTGGCCTTATACAGAGAGATATATGTCTGTCAGCTATGTTGTAAATTTCTATAGCTTTTCTTGATTTCAGTGACCAATTTGCATATGTTGAGAAGCTGATGTCTTATATCTAGACTAGAAGGAAATAAAAGCAAGCTTATTCAGTGTTACCATATAGCGGCTTCTCTATTTGTACCAGGAAATCTGACACAAACCCTGATTTTCAGTGGTTTATCTCAGACATAAAAAAAAATCACTTCAGTTTATGCTAGGTGCACCAGGTCTCTGCCTGAAGCAATTTCAATTTTGTAAAATTTGAAAAGCTGATTGAGCCTATTTTAGTTATAAAAGTGTCAAGAGAAGTTGCTAGTGGTTTCAGACAGTTGTACTCTCACAGCTAAAATACTTCAAACCTTTAAGAGCCCCATTCAATTACAGATATTTTCTAGTTTCTGCAGAAAAAAATCTATGGAAATTTGCTCTGTAACCAGACAGCTGATTCAGCAAGAAAGAAGCAATAAACAGTAGAAGTGTGAGTTACCATTTATTGCATTTGTTTATTTCTACTAGGAACCTTGTATAGCTGTAACTTCTACCAGTATGCATATCTGCTATGGCTGGGAAATGGTATAGGAGCTACCAAATCTTTTTGGAGGGACATTGCTACTTCTGTCACTACCAAAGAGCTAGATTCCTTCCTGCACACACTTATGTAACACAGCCTTGTGTGACACCACAGCACGCTGGAATTTATTTATCATCTGTGCCCATACTATGAGGTCTATCAGGTCAGGAGGATGGAGAGAGATGGAAGTACTTACTATAACTTAGTGCATACTATGTAATATGTCTCTCTCCTCTTTCACAGTTGGACGGTATGCCCCTTCTTGTTGTGAGACCTGTGGAGTTATGTGCATCCCAGGTGCATGTGACAGATTCTGACACAACTGTGTGACTTCCCTCCTCAGCTGGACAGGGGAGAGAAAATATAATGAAAGGCTTGTGGGTTGAGATAAGGACAGGGAGAGATCACTCACCAATTACCGTCACGGGCAAAACAGACTCGACTAGGGAAAATTAATTTAATTTAATTTTTTAACAATCAAATCAGAGTTGAGTAATGAGAAATAAACCCAAATATTAAAAACACCTCTCCCCACCCCTCCCTTCTTCCCAGGCTCAACTTTACTCCTGAATTCTCTTCCCCCTCCCTGCCAGTGGCACAGGGGGACGGGGAACGGGGGTTGTGGTCAGTTCATTGCACATTATGTCTGCTGCTCCTTCCTCCTCAGGGGGAGGACTCCTCACACTCTGCCCCTGCTCCAGCGTGGGGTCCCTCACATGGGAGGCAGTCCTCCATGAACTTTTCCATCGTGAGTCATTCCCACGGGCTGCAGTTCTCCACGAACTGCTCCAGTGTGGGTTCCTTCTGCAGGGTGCAGTCCTTCAGGACCAGACTGCTCCAGCGTGGGTCCCCCATGGGGTCCAGAGGTCCTGCCAGGAGCTTGCTCCAGTGTGGGCTTCCAATGGGGTCACAGTCTCCTTCAGGTGTCTCCACCTGCTCTGGCGTGGAGTCCTCCATGGGCTGCAGGTAGAATCTCTGCTCCCCATCATCCTCCATGGGCTGCAGGGGCACAGCCTGCCTCACCATGGTCTTCTCCACAGGCTGCAGGGGAATCTCTGCTCTGGCGCCTGGAGCACCTCCTCCCCCACCTTCTGCACTGACCTTGGTGTCTGCAGGGTTGTTCCTCTCATATTCTTACTCCTCTCTCTGGCTGCAATTGCTTCTGGTGGGTTTTTTCCCCTTCTTAACTCTGTTACCCCAGAGGCACTACCACTGTCACTGATGGGCTTGGCCTTGGCCAGCGGCGGGCCCATCTTGGAGCCGGCTGGCATTGGCTCTGTCAGACATAGGGGAAGCTTCTAGCAGCTTCTCACAGAAGCCACCCCTGTAGCTCCCCCAACTACCAAAACCTTGCCACACAAACCCAATACAAATTGTCAGTATTGACTGGTTTGGATAAGCCTCTCTGTTGGTTCGGTAGCAAGTTATGAAGCTGATAAGAAGGAACAATGCTGGGAACAACCACATAGAAAGTAAAAGAACTGTGAAGAAATGCCTGTATATAATGTGATACTTTTTTGTATTGAAATTCCAGCATGTCTCCCTAACTCTCCTCTCACTATGTTACTGTTGGTGAATAATGAACCTATCAAAAGATGACTTGCTTGTGAATATATGTTAGTTGTACTATTGGATTCATTGATTTAAGATTCCAGACATGGAAACCAGAAAAAAGAAAGCTGTTGAGTATATCTTTAAGATGTATAAATTCAGACATTTATATTCTTTTAAAATTTCTGGCAGAAATCAACACTGCTGGTAAATATATAACAGATGTACCAATGTGCCTTGAGATGAATACATTATGGACAAAAAATCATATTTATTCCCATCACAATAACAGTTTGTTTTGATCACCTGCTCTTTCTGGTTGCACCTGTGGCTTGTTCATTTGGTTGGAACATGGGAAAATGCCAGGATCAATACAAGCTGTGGATTCTTGCTCCCTTGTGTGGGTGTTTCTTTTAGTTATTCCCCAAATGTTTTTTCTGTACAGTCTTTAGGTATAATGAAGTATTTAAAAAAAAAAAAAAAAAAAAAAAAAGAGAAAGGCATTAGTGCAATATTAAGGCTTGAGAAAATGAAGCAGTCAAAACACAGGGAATTCCAAACTCCGGGGTAGCATCTAAACTTGTCATGGTTTGCTTCCAGCCTGCAACTGAGCACCACACAGCTGCTCGCTCACTACCCGCCTCAGTGGGATGGGGGAGAGAATCGGAAGAGTAAAAGAGAAAACTTGTGGGTTGAGACAAAGACTAAATATAAATAGCTAAAGCAAAAGCTGTCTGTGCAAGCAGAGCAAGACAAGGAATTCATTCCCCACTTCCCATGGGCAGGCAGGTGTTCAGCCATCTCAGGGAAAGCAGGGCTCCATCATGAGTAACGGTTACTTGGGAAGACAAACGCCATCACTCCGAACGTTCCCCCCTTCCTTCTTCTTCCCCTAGATTTATATGCTGAGCATGACGTCATATGGTATGGAATATCCCTTTGGTCAGTGGGGATCAGCTGTCCCAGCTGTGTCCCCTCGCCTACTCGCTGGTGGGGTGTGGTGTGAGAAGCAGAAAAGGCCTTGGCTCTGTGTAAGCACCACTCAGCAGGAACAAAACCATCCGTGTATTATCATCACTGTTCCCAGCACAAATCCAAAGCATAGTCCCATACTAACTACTATGAAGAAAATTAACTCTATCCCAGCCAAAACCAGCACAAAAATTTATCTCAATTGAACCTTTAAAACATGGTGATGAACAATTCAATTTTATTTGAAACAAAAAAAGAAATTGAACAGTAGTTAGTGAAATTAGTAGGGAAGCATAAATACAATGAGATTTTGCAGCTGCAAAAGCAGTACCTTTAAATTTCATAAACAATCTGGGTATGTCTCCTCTATGATTTTTGGCTGCATGTAATATCAATTTTTTTGCTACCTATACATGTAGCTTATACTGTGCAGCCATTATTCATAGAGTTGCTCTCTCCTCTGCACAAAGTTCTACAGCCTTCAGTATAGTATGTTGAAGAAGAAAAATACATCAATAAAACTTATACTGTTTGATGGACTACCATGATAGGGAGAATAACCTTGTGTTTTCCCTTTCAAACAATCATCTGGCAAAGTTTAAGCTATGTTCTCTGAAAAAGATTTATTTTCACTCCTGAATTCTGGTGTAGTGACTATTCTTTGTGCTCAAGAGAGATCTGTCCTACCCAAAACAGTACACCAGCATGAGGTATTCAATGTAGGAGCATCATCAGCTGAGGCTGTAGGTAAAAATGGTATAAAGGAGCGGGCACTTCCTCAGAGTGAAGTGCCTTTGAAAGGATGAATCTTTAATTATTCAATAGAGCAGGAGCCTACAGTGGCTATGTTTCCAATTTACTTCAGTCAAGTTCCTAAAGTCAGTGAAGATTAAACCTAGCTTAAGGTTTCCAGACATCCTGTGACATCTGTACAGATTCAGATCCAATATAATTTTTTGAGTTATAACTTTTGAGTTTTGTTTTACTGAATACACAGTAAGTATTGTTCCATTTTTCTAGAGAACCACAATATACCTGTAAAATATGCAAAACCGGTTAGCAAAAAAAAAAAAAATAAAAAAAAATATGCAAATAGTCATGCACAGCACTTTTTGAAAAGGTAAATAATTTGGACAGATTTATTGTACCATATTTATATAATGTAGTTCAACATATTTGTCTCCAGGAGTTTTTCTTTGTCAGGTATGGTGGCAGAGGAGAATTCATAGCTGTGAGTAGCAAGCGACCATTTCTGATGTTATTTTCATGTTTCAGGTTGGAATTGCTTTGTAATAAAATTACACTTGCAAAGTGATTTACAGATGTTTTAATGTTTTAATTTATCGGTGTTTGAAATGTCCAGTGCATTAAGGAACTCAGGAAATTGGTTGCTGTGCAATGATATCTGAATTCATAACACCATCCTATGTGAATCAAGATGTTTCTGAAAACGTTATCAGTTCAGCTGAAGTACCATGATAATGGGTATTTTATGCCAACATGATGCCAGAGCTTGTTCCCAACTTTATGCCAAAGCTGACTCTGATCTGTGCAAATGAGGTTTCAGCCAGATGCATAAAGATTCTACCCTTCTATGTAACAGACACCAACAGTGTTACACTAACATTTTCAAACTCTGGACTGTATCCAAACACGTCACTCTGAGCCAATTTCTTATTTATAAGACATCGTTCTTCTAAAACGGAAGAACACAATTCTTATTGATTATAAGGGACATAATGCCTGAAATGGAATCTGAATCACTGGACCTGTTTGCATCTGGTATTACCAAACAAAAGAACATATCCTCTAATCTGTAAAACACATGGATTTGTGCCCAGTAAAGATATCTGCTATCAGAAAGCTCTTCAGGAGATAAGCTTAGTTTCCTGTGCCGATATACTTCACTCTCTGAATAAATAGTGAAAGGGGACAGCAGTCCCTGTGATTTCCTTTTTGCATGCTGCTGAACTTTGATGTTCACAGAGTTAAAAGGTGGCACTGATGATGCAGCACCATTCACTCACTGGAAATGCTATTACGATGGCATAAACTCATAACAAATCTTCCAGCCAGAACAACTACTTGCAGCTATTTACACCAGTGGTGTGATATAGTCTGAATGTGGACATACAGTATATTCCTCTCTTGTAAGAGCCTCTTAGAGATTTACTAGTTGCTGGAACTTTTCCCCAGATGTGCTACTCCTTTAATCTGTTGCTGTTTGCTCAAAAACTGTTGCTCATTAGTTAACAGTAATGCTTTTCAATGTAAGGTTTTTCAGTCATGTTCAAAGGCCAAGGCATTCCAGCCCAAAAAGAAACATGTGCTTTTACACATCTTCTGTATTACAACTTTCCATTTCTTTCTAAATTTATTGATCTCAATCAAAAACAACAGCAGCAATAAAAAAAGAAAGTGTAGCTAAAACCTAAGACTGAAGATAGAATAGAGACACAGACAAAAATAGAGCAAACAGATGGCTAAAATTTAAGATTAACCAGAATATGAGTTTACAGGTCCTTTAAAATTCCTGACAAGTTAAATTATAAGTAAACAACCCCAATCCTCCTCTTCAGCTTTTTTCTTTTCTTCTTTTCTTTTTTCTTTTCTTTTTTCTTTTCTTTTTCTTTTCTCTTTTCTCCTGTCTCGTTTCTCTTTTCTCTTTTCTCTTTTCTCTCTTTTCTTTTCTTTTCTTTTCTTTTCTTTTCTTTTCTTTTCTTTTCTTTTCTTTTCTTTTCTTTTCTTTTCTTTTCTTTTCTTTTCTTTTCTTTTCTTTTCTTTTCTTTTCTTTTCTTTTCTTTTCTTTTCTTTTCTTTTCTTTTCTTTTCTTTTCTTTTCTTTTCTTTTTTTCCAACATTTAAGGGAAGGAATAATTTTTCTCTGGCCCTCACAAGATATCAGTTCAAGCTTTCTAATTTTGTTGTTCAAATTCACATGACACTATGTGAAATCCAAAAGCTGAGACAGATGTTGAAGAGTCAAAAATAGGGATTAATTATTTTCTGATAGATTTCTCTCTCATATCCCTGTATTTGTTCACAATGGGGGTTGTGGATGCCCCCACCCTGGAAGTGTTCAAGGCCAGGTTGGATGGGGCTTTGGGCAACCTGGTCTAGTGGAGGTTGTCCCTGTCCTCAGCAGGGCGGTTGGAACTAGATGATCTTTGAGGTCCCTTCTAACCCAAACCATTAAAAAAAAATAAAATTCAAACAATATTCCAGAACAGTGCATATTATTTGTTAATTATTCACCATAATCCAAAATTTCATTGTTTTTTACTGGCATAAAAATTTATGTTTGACTGGATTTTTTTGTCAAGTAGAGTTCTCTTAATTAACCAGTGCATGAAGTGTAGAGTCAGGTCCAGACCTATTGAGACTTACATTAAATGACAGATTAGAAGTTACTGAATAATAATTCTCTGGATCATATTTTTCACATTTATTATCTTTATTTTATTGCCATATATCTTTTTCTGTTGGCTAAACAGAAACTAAAAAATAATAAACAAAAGTTTTATATAGAAAAATAAATAAATAAATAATTCTTACCACATTTACAATGAAGGAGAAGATACTGTTATATAAAGTCCTTTGCTGCAGATTGTTAATTTGTAATACAACAAAGGGAGAATGCATCTAAATAATTTTCTCATATCATTAGAAATATTACATTTTAAGGGTAGAATATGTACTGGATCATCTGGGTTAACTGGTTTTTAGTTACTTCAGGTAAATATCATGACTTGTAGTCAACTTCATTTTTACCAGAATACTCTGACTTCTATAGTAAAGGGCCTAATAATTCCCATGAATATAGTACTTACTGCTTCTTATGATGTCCTGCATGTAACTTTATGTAATCCATCTTGATAGAGTTATTTTTGGCAGGCAACTTTGTTAGAAGAGGTTATGTGTTTACTACATTGCTGTTTCATGAGGTTTCCAGGAAAGAGTTATAAGCTTGACTGAATCACAACCACTAGAATTTTATTGTCATTCTTTTCAGTAGTTTTAACTGGTACTTATCCCACAGGGGTGGATAGTAAAAGGCAGATGCTTGTTTATTCTTTTTTCTTACTTTCCTTGGGTTGGAAACTTTTAAAGATAGTAGTGGAAAACCAATTCATACATAATAATGTGACAAATGCCATTTTGAAATCCTGATTTCTCTTCCTTCTCTCAAGTCCATTACTGAATGATGTCTTTGAGTTATATACATGAGTTATTGGACTCCAAAAGGAACTGTTAATTTAATAATGAGGATAGCCGTAGGTACACTAGAAAGGTACATTGTGGTGCTTTCCTCCTAAGTCCCTTACAGGATTCCCAGTTTTACAAAGCAAATAAAATTCATGGGAAATGACTGCCCATTCTTCAGCTGTTAATTTTCAGTTATTACTCATCTCAGGCAAGCATAAAACATGTATACAAGAGGTTTCTATGTTTTTTTAAAAAATAATTGTAGATTCCGCCCCCCCCCCCCCCCCCCCCCCCCCCCCCCCAAGATGTGTGTTTTAAGACTGATAATTACTTCCAGGCATAGCAGAGTTCATTGAAAATATTTATCAACTGAATACTTTTTGCAAGGTATGATACCAAATTTAATGGAAACATAATGTAGAAAAAGGTAGCACTGATTTATCCTGAATATTTTAAGATAGCAGCAGTATCTCCACTATTCACACAATCACAGAATGGTAGAGGTTGGAAGGGAGCTCTGGAGATCATCTAGTCCAACGCCCCTGCTAGAGCAGGATCACCTACAGCAGGTTGCACAGGATTGTGTCCAGGTGGGTTTTGAATATCTCCAGAGAAGGAGACTCCACAGCCTCTCTGGGCAGCCTGTTCCAGTGCTCGGTGAGTGAAGAAGTTTTTCCACCCTCAGAGTGAAGAAGTTTTTCCTCATACTGAGATGGAACTTCCTGTGTTCCAGTTTGTGCCCATTGTCCTTTGTCCTGTTGCTGGACACCACTGAGAAGAGTCTGGCCCCATCCTCTTGACACCAGCCATTTAGATGTGTATAAGTGTTGATAAGATCCCCTCTCAGTCTTCTCCAGGCTAAACAGACCCAGCTCTCTCAGCCTTTCCTCATACAAGAGATGCTCCAGTCCCCTAATCATCTTTGTAGTCCTCCGCCGGACTCTCTCCAGTAGTACCCTGTCTTTCTTGAACTGGGGTGCCCAGAACTGGACACCAAGGCAGAGCAGAGGGAGAGGACCATGCTCTTCTAAATGTCCAGGATACCTTTGGCCTTCTTGGCCACAAGGGCACATTGCTGGCTCATGGAGAGCTTGGTGTCCACCAGGACTCCCAGGTCCTTCTCTGCGGAGCCACTTTCCAGCAGGTCAACCCTAACCTAGGGAGTTATTCCTCCCTAGGTGCAGGACCCTACACTTGCCTTTGTCGAATTCACATGGTTCCTCTCTGCCCAGCTCTCTAGCCTGTCCAGATCTGTATTTGACCACTGTATTGTATTATATTAGAGTATTGAGCAGTTGACTTATGTGGTATTTTCCACTTTTTTAAGTGAATGGAATAGCCACTGGTGGGACTCTGACAGCTATTAGAGACCTGACAAGTAGAAGTTAGGTGATACGCATAAGCTAATTGATTACTCATTAATAGTTAAACATTTTAAACTAAATATTTGATGTTTAACATTCAACAGTAAAATTCTGACATATTGTGAAGTCTAAAGTTAATGTCATTGCTAAGCCTGATTAAAATTAGTGATCTATACTATCTCCTCCTCTTTATGTATTTTACATTGTTTTTATCACTTTTTCACAATTGCATTCAGGTACACACCTGTAGGGCTCTGGATGCTAATCTTGCCATATTTGAACAGACAGCAAGATGTTGGTTGATATGTCTCTTTGCATTCAGAAGTTCAAGAAGATTAATTAATTTATAAATGGTGCTTGGAATTGCTGCAGATTTCAAAAAGAATTGCTTAGACCTCATGAGACAGTAAATAATGCCCTCCAGTGTAATTTTCTTTGGGGCAAGCTTAGGTAGAACCTAGGTTAAATGGTCATGTATCTGAATATGATTAGTGGGTATCCCTCCAAATTCCACTGCTTGTGTTGAGCAGATGCTTGATGCAGTTCCCCACGCAGAACACCTAGTGCTGTCTAAAGATGCCCGACACTTTGCATCGCCGAGCACTGTAAAGAAGCCTGAGCATGAATGAGAATCAAGCGTTTACATTTCTGTTGATACAGATGTAGAAAATATTGAGTATTTTACTTCCTAAAGGTAGGTTCTTTCTATCCTTTCCAAACTTCAGCAAGAGCTGATTCTAGCATATTTGGCAACACTGTAGAATATAGCAGGAATCCATCAAATCTGGGCATGTTGAGATCAGCAGAAATCTGTGCACATTCTATTTGCCATAAATGAGTAATACACTATTTCCTCTGCCTAATAAAAACTAAACTATATTTGCCAGTTGTTACCCTGCTGGAATAAGATGCTTAAGTTAAGGTACATGAAGGACAAAAGAGGAACCAGAGTTTAAATTCCCTATCAAAATTTCTTTACAAGTTTTTTCTGCTGTACATCTTACTCTTCATGCATAGTCAAAAATCAATTAACAAGGTTGCAATTGTTATCTTGTAAATATATAATACAAGCCCCAAAGTTATAAAAGGGAAAGTGTTTAAATCCACATGTTTGTGTTTGATGCTTTTAGTTTTAATTCCAGAATCATTCCAATACATAGTAGCAGCCAGGAGGATTTAAAAAAAACAAAAACAAACAAACAAAAAACCCAACAATACTCCTTACAAGACAGTATAGTATAAAATAGAATAAACAAAAGAGCTTCTGATCACCCTAAGCAGCACCCAGGTTAATACCTCTAGCAGCTGTCTTGATCTCTATGGTTTATGCTTTTAACTAACTTTAATTAAATAGAATCTTTGGTGTACCAGGATGCATATGACTGGGATATGAATAAAAGAAATAAACAGCAGAGACTGGCATATGGTTGAAGGCACATGCATCATATGATTTTTGTAATACCTTTTTTTAAAATCTATTTTAACATTCATGAGCAGTAAAAGAGCTTAAAACAGAAATAGAATTGTCTCCCTGGATTTGGAACTTTGACTGTTGCTGAAGGTTCTCTTTTTCTATTCTTTTTTTTTCATTGCAGAAAGTATATTAAAAAAACCGCCAACACTATAGGTCTTAATTGTCATATGCACAATCTGCAATGTTTAAATGGACCCTGTGGATTTTGGTCCAAACCCAAACCAATCAGTTACAAGCTATTTTTCTTTTCTGTTAGATGTTCTCCTGCAATATTTGCATAAATGTAACCATGCTGTCCGTCTTTTAACTTTCACTCAATTAATTATGCTCCCAGCCCCCTGCTGATGGACAAAAATGAGACTTCATCTGCAAATAGCTTCAGCAGTTTACAGCTTATTAAATGCCAAAATCTAGTTAAGACAGTTTGAGAATTCTCATGTCAGGCATTTCAACATGCCAGTTTTAACATAAAACTCTTATTAAAAGGGAAAAAAGTAAGCCCACTACCCCAAGACGGGGGAGGAAAATGCAATAGAATAAAGGTAATGGACAGATAAGAATATTCTACAAATTATGTACTTAGCATATGTGGCACAGTCTGAGTATGTTTTAATTGGTTCCCCTAATAATGAAAAACATTGGAAAAGACTACCAGTTGACAACAAAATGGTCCCTGCAAATTACAAACAGCGTTAGTCTACAGTATCACCTTTTATAATTTTTATAAAAGTCTGAACAAACCTTGGAATAAGCAGATGACATACTAAATCATTAAAAAAATAACTTTTCTATGACTCTTTTTGACAGGTTTTACATTTTGCACCAAGCATCTGGTGCTTTCATTTTTCAGTACATAGTGTTCTGGTATACTTTATACCATTCTGGGTTGATTCTTGATTTAAAACAGAAATGGAGAAGCAGTATGGTATACAGGAAAACTGAAGTGTGCCATGCTCCGAAATAAATTCAATACATAATTTCACACTATAACCTTGACCAGATCACTTAACCTGCTTGAATTTTAAGCAGTGTCTCTTTAAAACTAGATATAATCAAGATCTCATTGAAGAATAAATGTTATGCCTGAATGTCAGCTTCTCATCTTGAATGAATTATGAAAGGAGGAGTAACAAAATTTCTCTTCAATATTACAAGCTACATTTAATTGTTTCCATTTATTTTTGTTGTTAGCTTATAAACATTCCTTTAGGTGTCTATTGTTAGTGAAATACATATAAAAATGTCAGTCAAAAAAAGAGACAAACACAAACTTTAAAATATATTATTTATATATAATATATGCAATATATTATATATTTTATTTTCTTTTTTGGGGGGGAAGGATAATGTAAAAGAAAAAGATTTTTTTTTTCTAAAAATTTCTGAAATATTATATGGGTTATTGTGACATATTTTTTCATGTTTGTTGTCTCATGTCATAAACTAATGTGACTGAGCTGAACATGACATGACAATTCATGACAGAAATGTCAGGAATTAAGTTAAAGAAATATAACTCATGTCCAGTCATTTAGCAATTGCCAGTTCTTTTACAAAGTGCTTAGACTTTTCATGTTCAATGTAATGGAAAAAAAATAGAGTGTATAATATTGTATCAGTTTTCTACATTAATATTATCTTTAATTTGTGAAAATTTGTTTCAAAGTATACACTGCTATACACTAATGACCTCATCATGTCAAAGTGTAGTGAAGTCTGATGATCTATATTAAGAGATGCATTCCTCAACAAGCAAACCCAACACTCGGGCTGTTCTACATGAGATGCCCCTTGTGCCTCTGCTGCCTGTAGTCTGAATTGCCACTGCATTGATGAGAAAGTATCAGCCTTCTCCTTTGCATAAATAAATGCATCTTCAAGCAGACGCCTCTCAGTCAGAATAGAGGGCACACATGAAAATGGTCCTGTTTTGCATTATTCTACTGGCGCTAAACTTCTATTTTTCTTGGTCATTGTTTGTGCTTACACTACATTCAGTTGTTTCTCTCTCCCTACCCCATGGTGTTTAAAATCTCAGAAAAGAAGACATGGATAAAAATATAGTGGAGCGTCAATCTTTCATTATAATGTATCATCTCATCTCCTTTATTATGTCTCTCAAAGCAGGATTTTTTGTGTTAGCTAGCTTCTTTTAGGTATAGTGGTGGAAGCAGATACTGAGGACGTTTTTTAGAGACAGTAATGGCCTTATAGCTGATCTGTAGGAGGGTGGTTGATCACCACTAAACAGTGTAGAAGAATGTAGAGAAATAATTGCAGCAGAAGTGGGTATAAGAGAGATTGAGTCTAACATGACTGGTAGAGCATCTTCAGGCAACACAATGAAAGACTGGACTTGGGATGTAATCAAGAGTGACAGAAAAAGAGTGGGGGTAGCAGTAGAGGTGCAGAGGGCTCAGGAGGAAAGATAAAGTGGTCATTTTCCTGACATCTGTGTTAACTCACAACTGGCATAGAGAGGAAAAGTGTATTTTTCCATTTTTAAATGTCAGTGGTTTAGCATCATGGTGGACAGTATGCCCTGGAGATCAAAGTCTTGTCCTCCATCCCGGGTAGTGACATTCAGTTCTGCTGCACGCATTCCACCTCGTCTCCTGCAGTATTGACATAGATGGACCACTTCTAGGCATGACATGGTAGGTTATGCTCTGCTAATCAGTGTGCCAATTAACGCCAATTATAGTGATATGTTTGATGAGAAGAATATATTTGGAGCTTAGGAATTACAGAAAGTACTGGAGAGCAGCACTGGAAATGTTAGTGGGTTTGGCAAAGTGTAAAAATTAGGATTACCTTGAATGCTTGTTAACCTGTTTTAAAAAGATTTTCAAGGAGAATGTGATTTCTGATTAAGTTGCTTTGGGTTTTGACCAAATTTTCAATCAGAATAACAGTTGTGAATTGGATTCGTTGAGGTCCATGGAGAGAAATAAATATTGAAATATTAAAAATACCTTTCTGTTGCCAGATATTGATGACCAGTAGTAATTTCTGTCACATAAAATGGAGTAGATTCATTCTGTCAAGAATGAAATTTAATACGATTGATGTAATTCTCAAGTTGAGAAAGCAGGAGGGGCAATGCAAAATAAAAAAGGGAGGGTTGGAGGTTTTTTAAAAAAAAAGGAAAATTTGGAGCACATGACAATTTTCCTTTTAGATCATCAAACTTCCCATATGAGATTATGTGATGCAGGTGCAAGCCTTGTCTCAAACTAGAAGGAGATTTTCTATACCTCATTCTACCTAATTACCATGTGGAATATGACATATCATGTTTCCTAACATAAATTATAATTTCCCTTTTCCTACTCATTCCTGTTTGGAGTTATGAGATAAATTATACGGGTGTGTTTTCTGGCAATCTAAGTTCATCTGAATTCTCCATTTTCCCCAGAATATTTTTATTCACTTTACACAAGGAGGCAGCTATTACAAATATTTTGGTAGATGTGTTTGATTTTGGTTTTGCATAGTTTGCTACTGCAGGAACAAAATGTGTGCATTTTGGTTTAGCTTTGACAATTTTTCTTCTTCTATAGTGAAAAATTTATCTTACATATATCGACAGATGGAATCAGATAAAGTGAAGTCTTTCAATTAATTGGAGAGAAATCACAACAAAATTTAGTCCATAATGACTATTTTCTTTTAGCATTTTTCATTATTTTGAGCATCATGTAAGCCCTAGAATGCAGAAACTGTATCTTATAAAAAAAATCTATTAATCTAAAAGAGATTTTTCTCCCTTGTATTTCAATAAGGTACAGTAGTGTAGAACTATGTAAACCAGGAAAATGTTTCCACCTGTAGCATGAATATAGCAAACTTGATTGTTATTACAGAAGCAGCAAAGTCAAAACATATTAGAAGAGCAACACATGCTGTATTGCTATTAAAAGTTCCCCAAATGCCCTTTCTTTAGTGCTATGACTATAATGTATTCAAAGCAGAGATATATACTTCATTAGTTGTAGAGGTGTTGGTACTTGCTGCTTTATAGCCAGAAAGAAATAATAGATCATAAAGAACAAGAATGTGTAAAGGAATGAAAAACAGTACTCAAATATATATGTTTATACACAAATACAAACCACAATAAGGATATACACACACCTGTTTTTAAACATATGTGTGTACGCCATTTATGTAGAAAGCCTCCAGAATGTGGATGTGCTTATTTTTAAATGTTCAAGTTTCGTGAGAATGTTGGACATCATAAGGATATAAGATGTAAACAGATGCCAATATTATACTTTGAACAACAGAACTGATTAACTATTCTGTGAATACTATGGTCTGGGACCAACGATACAGAACTGAAATTGTTCAGACATTTGTTATGCGGCATGCTTTCAAACAGGGCAGTTTCCTATTATAAATCATTATAAACTCACCACCTAACTGTAGTTAAAATAAAATATTTTGATTTTGCCGTTCTTAGTTCGGAAGTGCTAAGACCACATTCTTAGGCACTGAACAACAGCCTTTTCAGCAACTTACTCTGTTAGCATACAGAATGGCTAACTGAATCCTGTAGAAGTTTGGACAACCTGCATTATTCCTCACATTCCAACTTGGTTTTTGCTTGTATTTATAACTGAGGGAAGACCAGTCAAGAAGAGGTTCCTTTTGCAAAGGAATGTACAAATACAAATACATTGTTGGTCTCACTCTGAGGACCAGGCAGGGGAGAGGTAACACTAAAGAAAAAAAAAAAAGAGGAAGGCGAAGGCGAAGGCAAAGGCAAAGGCAAAGGCAAAGGTAGGGAAGGAAGGATCATAGAAAGGTAGTTAGCAGAATTCAGGGAAAAGAAGGTATAAGGACCATATAAGGAGAAAAATGAACAAATTATGAAGAAGAGAGTGGGAAAAGTTTTTGACAAAGAGCTACTTAGCAAAGGGTATAGAAGATCTGGTCAAAATTCTGAAATACTCTGAAGCAAGGATTCACCTACCTGAGCTTTAGACAATGTAGTGAAGTAGACACATCTTATGTGTGATTCATCTGACCTACGTTAGATTAGTTTCCTTGATAAAGATGCATACAAGTATACATTGGTTGCCCTATCAGTTGCCCTTCTGAATCAACAGTTTTTCAAGTCTACCTCATATACAAACCTCAAATTCAGCCCTGTTAGAATGCTCAGCAGAGCCCTGGGCTGAAGCTCTCAAAGTGCTCTTCATATATGTTTACCCTAGATCTCTTCAGAAATGAGTTTGCAGATTTAATGCTTTTAGTCATTTGCAAATAAGCCTGCAGTAAAATACAGTTCATGCTCCTGCATGTCTAGAATGTCTTCACTGAGTGGTCCTGTGTTAGAGTTGTGGATGTGTAATACCCATCTGGAGACACTGCTTTCCCAGAAAACCAGGAACAAGTCAAAAAATTATATCATTTTCTAGTTCCAACTAACTCCTTCACACTCTACTACTGTTAATATATCATGAGTCACATATCAGAAACTCCTGACTTTGGACATCAGGCTATGCCCAAGATTTTTCACAGAATCAAATCTTCTTTGGATTTTTGTATCAACCACCAGTTTTGATCACTTCAAATTCTCTAGAATCAAATCTCTCAGAAATAGACTTTACTGGTGAATTTTGTACTTTTTCTTATTCTGCTGAAATGTAACTGGTTAAACACATGTATTCTGAAGCCAGCAGGTGTTTTAAGAGTGATATTTTCACTCTCTTGCCTATAGAGTCACTTTGAGCCATCTAAAAATTAGAAACACACAATTCATATCATCTAACTTCAGCTGTCTGAAAGTAAATCATGAGTATAAACTAATCTCTTTGGATATTCAGTGGAATCTACAGCTGGCAATTCAGAACATCCTGAAATATGGGTCTAAAATACTTGAATTTTCCCCTTGGGTGACACCTGGTTCTTTTCATTGTTGTTTAAAAGTCAAACTTAGACTATAGGAGGTTAATTTTTAGAAATGAATCCCATCTGTATCTCTATATCTACAGATACTTCTATTCTAATTTAGTATTATTTTAAACACATTTTGCACAGATAAAAAGATCAGATGAGCAAGGCAGCAGATAAATAGGCCCAATCCAAAGCTGAAAGGAATACAATTTGGCTTCAGGTTAACATTAACATTTTTTCTCTCTTTATTTTTTCCAAACAGGCTTTTCTATTTTCTCTGATCTTCTTACTTGCCTGTTAGATAGTAAGATGGTTTCAGTGGTATCTGACAATTGCAGTTGTAAAAAAGCCTGGTGAAGCATACGTGAATGCAAATACTCTTCTTAGTGACACTAATAATGGAATATAATGCTAGTGAAGCCAAAAATGGATAATGCAATTTTATAACACACTTTGATTTTACATATGTGTATTTAAGGACAGGGTGTATAATGAATGTACTGAACACTTTACCTTTAAAAAATTCTTTTTTGTACTCATAATGTTTCAGCTGCTGAAATCTGAAATTGCGCTGGGTGCTCAATGTTCTACTAAGCTTTCAATGAAATATTCCAACATAACATTAAAGGAAGAATAGTACTAGAATCAAAAGCAGGTTTTGTTGGTTTTGTTCCGGGTTTTTTTAGTTTTGTTTTTTTTTTTTTTTTAAATTTTATTTTATATCCGAGCCACTCTGTGATGTCTGTGGGTAATTACAAAGAGTATTTACATTTATTTCCTCTTTCAGAAATACGATTTGAATATTATTATTCAATATTTCATTATAGTGATTCCAGTGTAGAAAAATGGGTCAAGAAGGAAGCCTGGAAGAGCCTGACTAGTTCAGATGATGATAATTCACAGAGCACTAATCAGGTTTAGTGACTGTTTTCATCCTTCCTGGGACTGTTGCCAGTGTCAATGCAAGGGCAGAGAAGTAAATGTCTTACATTCTTTCTATAACCTGCCCCTAGGGTAAAGTCCTCTAGGTTTGATCAAACATGTTTGAAGAGCACGAGCAAGTACTTTCCATGTTATGAACCAGCATCAGGATCCTCTAAAACACAAATGACTTTATATGATACTTCTTTTTAGGTAGTTACACAACTAATTGAAATGTTAAACTTGAATAAGCTCACTGAACTGAATAATAACAAATGAAAATTAGTGAAAGCGTGCCTAGGGCAAAATGTATCTTCTTACATCTGTTTTAACTTTCAGCTCAGCTCTTTCTCTGAAAAGTATGTGACCAAGAAAGTCCTAACAAAATCACATTTACAAGACTATGGTCAAATACAGACTCATAAAATTGGTTTTCCACAGTGAGAGTATTTGTTTTTCCACAGTGACGTTATTCTTTTTCAACACCCTTTTCTGACATTTATTTTTATTGACTGGTTACTGTGAATCTGTCTGGGAATCTACAGTTGTCCTGTTCCATGCATATGGAAAATCTCCCACTTTAAAACATACACACCTCCACCCAACAAATGAACTGTAGTGACAATAGGTTATAATGTACATAGGTTAAGAAAAACAGAAAATAGCATATGTGGTAAGTAATTATCAGGCAATTATAGTAGTAAGTAGTTATTCTCAATTACAGATCCAAATACACTGATTTTGTCTGTGTCTTAAGAGCTAGTATTGATAACTGATGATCTGGAAAAAAATGAAGAAATGCAAAAAGAAAATCTTCTAGCTAATAAACTAAAGGAAAAATGGTATCCTAGAATTTACAGCTGAATCTAAACCTATGCCTAGGAAATGACCAAAATGCAGTTGGATTTCAGTATCCAGTGTATGTGGATTTAGATATTTCAGTGAAAGTAGAGACCAAAGATTAACTTAGTCCTTACTTCCTAATTTGTTTTTGGTTTTATCCCGTGATTTTCAAGTGCAGAATATTTGCTAGAGGCGGTAGCTTTTAGCTCAGAGTTCCAGTCATGATTAGTTGGACAAAGTCTAGAAAACAGTCCTTAACTAAACTATTGTGGGCTTGAGATGTTAGGGAAAAGGCGAGTTTGGGAGACACTGAATAGAATACTGAGTACAGTTAAAATAAATGAATCTGGCAATATTGGAGGGAATTAAATAGGTCAAGGAAAACTGCCTGAAGTTTTGCATTGGCTCAATGGGAGATTCTTGTGTGGTAAAGTAACAGGTTTAAATCATGCATGTCTGTGACAGACTATCTGGAGGTGGAGAGTCTGATTAAATCTAGTCTTTAAAATGGCATGCTATCCCTCAAATTGAAACCGAGTATTTGAAGTCAGAATAACTATACATGTTGTTGCATGTGCATTCAAGTGGTATTGAATAATTCCTTTACCTTATATTTCTGGTGGGTTTGATTTTGCTTACAGTAGCAAAGGAAAGGAAGAAGGGAAATCTATTTCCTTCAAGCTATTTTAAAGAATTTTACTAACAGAGAGTTTTAAAGAAAAGTTATGTACCTATTTCATCATTAAAAGAGAAATCTGATTTTTTTAATGACTTATTTTATTGCACCATGAGACCAAAATGAGCAGTAGATGTTGCTGACATTCCATGTCATTTTGTATTGATCATTTATAAATTGTTACAGCTGTACTTCAGTATGGATAAAGCTGCAGTGGAAGGCATCAGGGTTCTGCATTTGTGGTGCTATGCGGGAATCACTTGAAAGAATAACAGACACTTCTTATGGAAAAAAGAAAGCAGTGGACAGCTTTTCCCAGGATTTTTTTTGTGTGGTCGTTGTCCTTCACCATAAATGTTTTTCTCTCATGTATGAAAATTCCTTGAGCTTCAAGGCTCCAGGAGCTTGTTTCATTCTTCAATTTAATCCTCTGTTCACAGCAACATCAAAAGATTTTATCCTGGAAAAAAGTTTTGTTTTTCTAACTATTTGTTTGCCTATTGATTAAGAGATGTTAAATGTAAAATTACTATATTTTAATTAGTAAAAAGTAGTATCTCTGTACTGGAGACACAGGATGCCCTTATTCTACTTACTTTCATCAAAAATTGTAGTTATCCAAGAACACATAATTAGCTTGTTTTAATCTTATCATTTTCAGAGGCATACTACAGTAATTGGCTTTCTTTCCTCTCCTTTTTAGTTAGAAGATTGCTAAAGGATCAATGGAGAATACATTTTTCTATTCTGCAGCATCAATTACGGTGACCCTGGGTGTAAATTTATTGATTTTACTTATTAGAACATTATCACCAGTTATTCACAGCATGGTGTTTATTAATTAGTAAGGAAAATAAAGATTCATTTGTGAAAAATCTTCCTTTTAAGTTCTCTACCTAGCACATTCATAGCTATATGAGATGTCCTAATTGTATTCTGCCTTTATGAACTACCATGCAGTGTTTCATTCCCTATTCTGTTTGTTTTTTCTTATCATCCTGAAAAAAGTTACAGAATTATGTTAGCTACAGTTCTGAGGTATAGAAATTGTCCATTTTGACTACTGATTTGCAGAAGCCTCCTGCATTTTTTGCTCATGGTGGCTACTTTATTCTGAGGGGAAAATAATGGGACGGAATGGAACACTAAAACAAAAAACATTTAAAAAAAAAAAAAAAGAAGAAGAAAAGAAGAAGAAGAGAAGGAAACAGGCTTTTATTGCATTTTCTTCAAGGCACAGCTCAACTTACCAGTTATCCCTGCAGAAGGCATACCAGGTAAATAGAAGTAAACCAGCTTTTAATTTAACAGTCTTGCTAATCAGCATTATAGAGGACTGACACAGTTAGCCCAGCTAAGACCTGTAGTCTGGCTTTGGATGGGGGTCTTGGCACCTCAGTCCATGACATATTAGTTATTAGGTGAATGGAAGCAAATGAAATATTTAAAAGAACATGCAATATTTTTTTTCCCATGGAGTACATGACTAATAACATATTTAAGATGTGTGAATCGCATTTGTATTAAAATTTAATACCAGAGCTGTAGGGCCCTGTTAAGTTAGAATAATTTTGTTTAACAAGACAGAATGTGTTCAGAGTATTTATCAATTCATAGCAATTTTAACAAAGAAATTATTGCTGGATTCAAGAGGTTGGATTAGAGAGCACACAAATCTATTCTCATTGGTCAGGCCCTGTGTTTCTATCTTCATGCATAGGAAGAGCAATAATTTGTAAAAGAAGAAATTAATAATATTTTGAATAGGATACAAATAAAATCTAGATATACAAGAATTTATCAACATATAGGTGTTGGGTTTTTGTTGGGTTTTTTGGTTGGTTGGGTTTTGGGGTTTTTTTGGGGGGGGGGGGGCAGGTAAAATATATCACTATTAAAAGCCTTTAGCTAGTTCTTTTTTACAATGACAATTCTGAAAAAAATCATAGGTCCCGATCCTATTGCTATGTTGGATTAGGAACAATTAATTCCATTTAAAAAATTCTATTCAGCTAGTACAAATGTACTTCATTATGACCTACGTGTAAGGATTGATTGCAACTAAAATACAAGGCTGTTCATCTGCTATGAAAGCCACACTAGTCTGTATGATGCTTCCACTCTAATATCAGATAGATGTAAGATCTTTAGATGATAGATGTCTTTCTGAGGGCTATAAGCAAGTATAGCTCTAAAAAGCTGGCAGAAAGAGTTACACTGAGCGCACTTAAGGCAACTGCCTTATTATCCAGAACATGAAATGACACAGGATTGAACTAGAAATATAGGATGTCCTATTTGCTTTGGATTACGAAATGGGACTGTTTTAATTTGAAAAATTTCAAAATTAGTTGTTAAAAAAACCCAACAAAAACCCCAAACAAACCAAACCCAAACAACCTGAAGCAGAAAACACCAAAAATGAGTACTGTACAATGCAGCTGTTGTTAGTTGATTTTTGTCTTACATAAAACCCCTGCATTTATAATAATGGGAATAAAATAATTTCAGTTTCAATAGTTCAGCCTTTCCAGCAAAGATACAATTATATTTTCCTGCAGTTTTGCTTGAATGAAAGTCCAGCATAAAGCACAGTATAAACAATATTTAATATATAACAATAAATTGATCTTCAGTTGAATAATTGTATATGAAACCCAGTTAAAGATAATTTTTACAAGTGAAATATAATAAAGGTAAAAATCAGTCTTGAAGTAGAAAAATCGGATCTTACATTCAGCAGCAACAGGGGACACTGCTGTAATAAATTATCATTCCTTTTATCAAGTACTGAGATTGTAATTCAGTCTTGAAGGCAGTTTATGGTATCAGCAGAAGCTTCTGATGGAATCAGATTCCATATATTATTGGACATGTTAACATAAGGGTTACCATTGTCTATATATTTTCCACATTATGTTTTGCTTGGTTTACTAATCAGAACGAGTTGCTTGTGCAGAGCTCTGAGGTCAAAGCTAGCTATATTCTATTCATACATCATTACCAACATTATTGATTCTTCAAGTGGATTTTTATTTTTCTCTTTTATTTAAATACATTATTATTATTCATGATTATGTGAAAAGCAAAAGGTAGACGTTGATTTCCCCACTAGCTTTATTCATGCAATATAGTCAGTAGAGTTAACATTAAAATCTCCATTAACCTCAGCAGTATTACTATTGATGATATAATAGAATATAATGGTAGATGTTGATTCACAAAGTACAAATTTGTTTATAAAATACACTTGGAAGCATTATTATATTAAAATCTCCATAACTTATAAGTAAGCATATAGTCATATATTCTTAAAGACTAATATCCTCAAATGTTAGGGGTGGTTAAGCACTAGAACAGGACAATTAGAAAGAGTGAAATCTCTTTTATTGGAGGAATAGATTAAAAAAATATCAATGTACATGTATTCTTGCTTCAGTTAAGAAAGATGAATATGATGACTATATAAATCTTGATTTCAATCCTGCATTACTAGGAAATGACATGTTTTAGAGTAATCCGTTGCTAAATCCTCATTAATTCGATAGTGCTAATGAAGCCTTTAATCCACTTCTCTGTCTCAATTTAGAAATAGCCTAGATTTTTAAACTTCTTACTCTTAGTCTAGTAAATAACATATTCAAAATACATTGCAAATTGTTTCTGGACAATTCTCTATCTGGAACTGTTACATCAAGATGAACAGATGACATATTTTACAAAATTATTTATTAGGAATAAAGATTTAGAAATAGTCTTTTCTAAGGTGTGGATGAAAAACATAGCATAAATGGTAACTGGAGTCTCACTTTAATATATACATGGACTACATGTTTAAAATTTTTACTGTAAGAACTGTTTTATTTCAAGTAAGCATGAAGAGCTCTTGAAGTTACTGTAAATGCACCAGTCCTCTGAAGAATCTTCTCACTGATATCAAAGTTTGGATGTTCAGAGAGGATCTTCACAATTTCTGGCTTCAAAGACAATAAGAATGGAAGGGAAGGGTGGTTGTTGTTGATGGTGGTTTTTTTGTTCGTTTGGGGTTTTGCTTTGTTTGTTTTTGCTTTTGTTTTGTTTTGGTTTGGTTTTTAACCAGACAGTCCTTTATTTTATTCTTGTATAAAAGCAAAATCATCACTGAAATTAAGAAGATATCCATTAAAACAAAAATAAAATAAATTAGTCTTCTTTCTGTGCAAAGATGGATGCCGAAATCGCTCAATGTTTGGTAAAATATACTATGGTATGTAATGCACTTTTATTCAAGATTATCAATTTTGTAGTAGTTTGGTAGCTTTACCAAACATACTGGCTTCTAGAAAATAGCAAGTCCCTAACAATATATGCAGATATTGAATATATTACTCTTTCTTCACAAATGATATTAAGATCATATTGGAAGGCAGGAAAATATGCAAACAGAAGGAGAGATGAGAAAAAATGCTTCACATTAGCACTTTCCTTGGAAATATAGATACAATATTTTAGTATTTCATGTGCAGTAAGTGATTGCAATTAATGCTTTCCTAAAGATGACTGCAGTGTAGATTACACTTACATGCATACAGAACTTCTCAACAGATTCATCTAGCTGGAAATTAGGAAGCTCATAAAATCAATGACCATAAACTAAAAATACAGATAGTCTGCAAAAAGACGTAATAAAATCACAAAAAAAAGTCTATAAAATTGGGTGGTCTTGGAGAAAGTAGGTTTTTTTTAAAAAAAAATCAGTTAAAATATTGAAATATAGTATGTTTTTCCACCTAAAAATTGCAGTTCCTTAAGTCAAACCCTTGAATGTAAGAAGGTCACACGTACTATGAAGTAAAATGAAAGACAAATAAATCTGTGAAAAATCATTTTGTGGACAAACAGATTTAATATATATAATTATGATGGTTTTCACCTATTAAGCCTTCATCTGAGGATGGCAGATTGCTACAGAACTAATTAAAAAAATTATCAGAGGTAAATTGGCACTTAACTCATGGTTGTCAGCTATAGTAAGGGGCTTAAATACCTGTGAGAATCTGGGCTCAAGTGGTAAGTTCCTATCAGATCTAGAAAAAAAATAAATCTGAAACTTAATTGTTATGATATTATTTGAATTGGTTTGTGCTTAGGAAGAGCTAATGTGTTCTTCATCTGACAGTATTTTACCCTTTCTTAAATAAATCTTCCCTGAGGTGCCACCATTTAGTTCAGCCTCTGGCTTAAGGTAGGACTATCACCAAAACCACACCAGGTCAGCCCTGGGCTCCAAGGGTGGAGATGCCACAACTGCTGTAGGTTACCTGCTGCATTAAGTTCATTGAGAAACTACTTCTCCAGCCCATTGGGCCTTTGGCCAAAATTCACGCTCTTCTTGCACAATGGGGGTAGTTTGTCCCTGAGTTCCCAACGCATTTTCTTTTGAAATCAATTAGCTCTCCTAATTGCCTTTCTCCTCCCTCCCTGCAGCTTCCCCAAGGATTTCATAGCACTTGTTTAAAGAGTTTAAAGTTTGTTCTTATTTAGTCTGGAGACCTAGCCCTGGTGCTTATCTTCCCAGCTTTCCTCTACGGAAGATAATCTAACAGCTAGCGCAGTCCTGGTTGTCGTCTGTGCGTGTATTTGTCACAACATCTTCTCTGTTTGTGAGCAACGGGTCAGGACCAGCATTACCCCTGTTTGGCATCTCCAGTAATTGCACTGGGAAGCGGTCACACACATGGTCTAGAGACTTCCCGGACCACTGACACAAGTGTGTGCTGCAATCTGAGAGCTAGCTAGGAACCGTTCAGAAGAGCCGCTTTGGATACTTAGCTGCTGCGGTTTAGAATGTATGAGAATTTAATAGTGAGGATGTCAGCCATATCAAACAAGTGACCTCATAGTCAGAAAATTAATGCTTCTGGGCACAGCTATTTATTAGAACAGACTACTAAGCTAGTATGGCTTTAGAGCAATTAATGCTGATTTTAGAACAAAAGTAATGCCATTCAAAAACTTTTAAAATTTCAATTTTTTTTTTCCCTCCTGAATAGAAGTCTAATGAAGGGTTGATGATACATGCACTGTCTCTAAAGTATTAAATTGGTACTTAGAAAAGTATTTTCAGCTAAACTGAGTTCCTAGAAAAGCAGTTCAATATAAAAATAGATACTAATTTTACTGGTTCCATCAAATATTGTAAAATGCCAATTTTTTCACCATTGAACTGAGTGGTAGTTTTGCTATTGGCAAAAAAAAAAAAAAAATAGAGGCGTATAAATCTAGGAAATGTGCTAGATTTGTATTTTTATAAAATCTGTTATAATTCAAATACCCCCCCCCCAAAAAAAAAAAAAAGTCTATGAATACAATGTTAATGCCTAGCACTTTTGAAAAAAATGTTCAAGAGCAGTTCCTCCTAGGGAAAATATCATCCCTGGACTGCTGCCAAGGTCACTTCCAGTTTGGACTATATCTACTGTATGTGTACCTGTAATTCAGTGCAGCCTCGTGCAGGGGTTGCTCCAACATGCACATTAGTCTGCTCAGAAAAGGATGATTGCCCTTGAATCAGTGGTCTTTGCTCTCAGAGTTCATTTATGCATTGTTAAGTTGTGCTCCTAACAGGGGTACAATTTGTGAATGAGAATTAATATTTCTTGAATTTTCCATTAAGTATTGAATAATAATTATTATTATACATAAAAAATTATTTTAGATGTACTATCTGTGTTTTAGATGTACTGTCTGTATAGGTATCTGGAAAACTGGGAGCAAAGCAAGTAGGCTTAGGGAAGAAGAAATATTGAAAACCTTTTTTTCAGACTTCGCATTCAGGACAAAGGACTTTATACAGCTGATTTCCAGTAGCAAGGACTTGTTTGCTCTTTGGATTTTCCAGTTCACATGCAAATCCAAGTAGGGATAGAAGGAACAGAGTAACAAAGGGTACCTTTCCCTATAGCTAGCAAAGACTGTGAATCATGGAGTCACCGTCCTACTTGAATTCCTGCACTGACCCCAAGGCAAATCTTCCAGACACATCTGCCCCAATATATCACTGTCTTCATCACCAGGTAAGAAAGAAGGTATCTGCTGCCAAATCCCCATCCGGGGTTCAAGAGTACTCAAGTGAAATACTTATGCTTCCTGAACAGTTACCAAGAGATAGCTCCAGGAGCCAGTCCAAAATTTTAGTCTCCGAAGCTGGGAACCACATAGAGCCAGTCAGTAGGAAACGAGATGCATAACAGCATTTCTGAAATCTTACCACACTTGAAAAGTAACTACCTTAAAATTATATAGCTTCATCTATAATACACATAGCTGAAATTTCTTCTAAAGCTGAGCATATAATTATGCAGAGTACCTTTTCCAAAATATCCTCACATTTTAGATGATTTTATTGGGAAGTAAAAGAAATACCTTCTGGACCTTATCTGCACATCCTTAGAGCATATTTAGTAAAGGAAGACTAAATACTAAATGCAGTGAACTCTGCCTGTAGACCACACTACAGTAAATACGCAGCATTCATGTTTAAGAATTATCTTTGTGCCAGAGAATGTTTTGGGGAAGAACTTAACTATCTGCTGTCACTCTAGAGACTGAGGTCTGCTGATTTCAACCACAGCTGCATTCTGGAGTTAATACAAGGCTAATATGTTAGTGCTTAACCATTAGTTTACAGAAATACTCTTTTATTTCTCTGCAAAGATCCTGTATAGCAACTGCAACCTATGAGAGGTCAAGTCTCATAATCCTATTTTTGGACATCTGATGGATGAGGGTTGCCAGTCAGGTTGCAAGATATGTAATCTCTAAGAGTTCAGTAGCATTAAGACGCAGACAGTTCTGGACATTCACAAAAAGTTATCCTAAATAATCCTATGCCATGGCGTATATGACAATATTTTCTGTTTGATTTGACTCCATGCGAATAAGTTTTTGGCATGGAAACAATGTACCTATGCCAGGGTAGCTCTTAGCTTGAAGGCCACATTAAGGTAACTACAATGCTTCTGGCACCCAGATTTAATCTTTAAGATGTCACGCTATATTGAGTCTGAGTTAGTACTAACACCCTGTACAGCACTGCAGGACACACTGCGGATGTAAGCACCCAAGCAACCTCTGAAACATGGACTCCTGGAGTAGTGGACTTTAAATAGTAACCGATGAATTAGAAGAAAGTGAAATTACATGGTATGAAATACCATCAAGGGTTTTCCATTTCAAAGATCCTTCATTATTCCTTAATAATTATTGAAAGACACTTTGGGATTTACAGTGATGAAATTCCTGTTCAATTTATCTTTAAAAGTTATCTTCATATTTTAAAAAGATTGGGAGTGAGATGATCCATACATATACAATTTTTAAGTAATAATTTTTAGAAAGTGAGTTTGAAGGAGTCATTCATGGCTTGGTTTCCTTTTTGCCTGTTTTTTAATCACAGTATTATCAATAATAGAACAGAAATTGTGATTTTAGACAAGAAATTGCTCTGTGCAAAATATTGCCCTGATAAATCCCTGCTCTTTCTCTTTTGACAAGAGGAATGCCCTCAACTGGCTTGGGTAGTGACATTCCCAGAAAGACGGTTAAAATTGATTGCTTTACTTTGGAGGAAGTGGAGAATCTTTCCTTATTTTTCTGCCAAAAAAAAAGTTTGTAAGAGTCTTCGTGTTGCCATCCTGCGGGTATATTCAGACCTTGCGTAAACGGACAAAAAGGAGTTAAGTTAATGTAATGAATAAACTGAAGGTAATCACTGAATTAATGAGGTAGTTGCAAATTAATTAGCTGAATAGAGTTAGACCATTTAAATCAGCTCTGAATTTAGCCTATTTTGTTTAAAGAAATCTTACAAATAAATTGAATCCAAAACAAACAAAGAAAACCAAGAACTTAAACAAACAAACAAACTTAATAACTTTGATGATAATAGATATCTATGGCAAGGGGCACATGTTTCCTTAATGATTATCTTCTTGGCATTAATGTTTAAGGATATCCATTTATTTATTTATTTATTTATTTTTTAATTAGGCTAATATTTATTTTCACTCTCCATACTCTATGCTATCATTTCCAGAATGAATCTGCTTGAGTTGATCCAGGATATCTCTGAACTTAGTTAAAGTATTTGAAAAACAAGAGAGTAAAACTTTGGGTTTTACCCACTCAAAGTGTTCCTTTGCCTTCTAAGAAACCAAAGCAAATGTTTAAAGTAGGATATGTACATTCCCTCAGAGGGAAATAACATAAAAATGAACTACAGAAACTGAGGCACAAAGGAGAAAAACAATTTATGAATACATGCAAGAGCTTTTCCTTCTCCAAGTAAATTTCACAATATTTAAATGTGCCTTTCAGCATTAGCAGTAGACTAATTCCATTATCATAATTTATTAACCAGATCTTTTGTTCTATGTAGTAATACACTGTGTTTCCATGCTGTGTATTTTTTATCCTGTGACCTAATTTGCGTAAAAGGAAACTCTTATAACTCCCTTGTTGTAATGAATAAAATGTTAATGAAGAACTACAGAGAAATCCCCTTTGCATTAGTTCCTTATTCCCAGGAACATCATCATAAATTTGTTTGCCTGGTTCTGACAATGGTAGTGATGTTCAAGCTGTGGAGAAGCAATAGTTACACTAAATGGTTCTGATGGAAAAGTTAAAGATATTCAAGGCACTGTCATCAGGGATGGACTATAGGAAGCTATCTTTTGGAAGAGGAACCTGATGGATTTGGCCACAATCCAATTTTTTTTTTTTTTAACATTTATTATCTGCATTGATAACTGCACTATGAGATGCCTTTTCAGAAAATGTAAATTAAAAAAAAGAGTTGCTAAGAAAGGGTTTTCTTCTTCAGTACATGGAAAAATGTAGATTAGTGCACTTCTCCATTGCATATTGGTTATATTATTCAGTAATTTCTGGCAATGATATCATGGTGGAAGTATTAAATTTAAGGAATATAAATCATTATGTGTTTGCACTAATTATAGAGCACTTGTTACTAACTGTATCATATTTACTTCATTAAAAATCACTGGGTGTGTTAGTCTTTACAAACTTTAAGACTAGATGGAATGTTAAATCATATAGGATGATGGTATTCTACTTAAGTAGTTCAACTTTTATTAAGAAACAAAATATACACTAGTTATAAATTGTATTCTGACTACTCTGTCAATATTTGTACAGAACTTTGAAAATATGAATTTTCGTTATAAATTGTACTAATTTATGGTCTCACTGTCTGACACTTCTGGATTTGCTTCAGACAGCTCTTTGGAACTGAGGCATATTCCAGTACTGAGGCACTCGTATCCCTAAATGTCAGAGAATTTTACCCTTCCCTGTAGATTAACAAACTCATTTTAGCACCAAAGGGTTCTGTCTTTAGAAAGATCTGACCTACAGGTCATGTCACTTGCATTGCTGATATAATCATAAAAATACATTTGCAATTGTCTTACCACATTTTAAGATTGTCTAATTTGTAAACAATTATTCCTTAACTTTTTCAAAGATGGAGAATTATGGGCATTAAGATTAACATTTCAGACAGATAAAAAAGCTTCTATGAGAAAAACTGGATATAAACCTCTATTGGTTGGCGTACGGTAGCATTTCATGTTCCTGGTCTTAGTCTGTGTTAGATGAGAAATATTTCAAACATAAAAAAACACAGTAAGTGACAAAATGGATCAGCTTGCATGCAGCTGTTTGCCTGCTTCTGTTCCTCCCAGTACAATATAATTTCAATGGGTCATGGGTTTGCTTACTCAGCACAAGTGACTGGTCTTGTTCTTCTAAAATAGCTGTGTTGACTGTCTCTATCCAAGGAAAACAGAAGGAAATTTTCAGCTCTTACTCTGTATAACCTTTTCTTCATGAATCTTTTTTTTTTTTTTAATATGTCAGAATCAAACAGTAACTATACATCACATCAGACTTTTAAAATACAAATATATTTAAAATTTATAGTAAATTAAATGTTAGAATAAGCATATTATTGTCATGCTATCATGATTTTTTCCTTTAATCGCATATGCTAATAGAAGCAAATTATATTCCATATTTTCTCCTACTTTTCTGACAAATTCTTTCCTCAAATTGGAAGCATAATATGTATAAACCACAGGTGTTACAGGAAAATGTGTGGAAAATAATTCTCTTCATCTGCTTTTGAAATCTGAACGTTCGTGTTGATTCAATATCCGTTAAAAAGCCTGTGTTGGCTCAAAAGAAGCGTTCATCACACCAACAAAAGAGAGAGGCTATCACAGCAATGATACATATCCAAAACCTGTTTGTCAAGTCATACCACCCCTCTTATATCTCCTCAGATATCCCCTTAATAAAAATGCTGAGATTATCTGGACAGATATGTTAAAAAAATATTCAGATTCTTAGCTAGTGATTTACACTGAAGTCAGAAAAATTTGTAGAACAAAGCTCCAATGAAAAAGTGGATTGATGCTTTATTTCAGCAAAAATTGCAGTACTAAGGCCTTAACTAACCGCTTCTTTTGTTTTTATCAGAAGTCTCCTGAGTTTCCTGTCATGCTTCAGTTTATTCCCTGTTGATCCTGAGAGCTCAGCATCTTGAGCTCAGCACTTGTTTCTTCTCCCTGTGCCAAAGACTCAGTTTGATAGATACTATCAGCACCTGAGTTCAGGTTCCAAAAAATGGAACAGCAATTTCTACATTCTATATGATATGGCATAATAGAGGGAAGTCCACCTTTTATCAGGACCAATTCAGTTCTCTGAGGGATTCAGAGCCTTATCTTGTGCCTCCTTAGAGATTGTCCTGTGTCCAGGCTGCTCAGCTTGTCTGTGAAGACAAAACGAAAGATTAATTTTTAACTAAAAATTAGGCGTAAAGCAATCTGAGGGGGAGGAAGGGTATTTTTTGTGCTGTGATCCATTTTTCAAAATCTGCAACACAGCAGAGACTGGTAATTTGCAGTGTTTTAAGTATATGTAGACCTTCCAGACCATTTTTTACTGTCCATATTAATCCTCTTTTTTTTTTTTTTTTTTTTTTTTTTTTTTAAAGAGACAGAGCAGAGAAATTTCAGGTAAGTGTCTACAATTTCTTGAGTTCTGATCTTGCTGGGATCAGTTGTGCAAGGGGAAGTTCGGATTGGACATTAGGAAAAGGTTCTTCACTGAGAGGGTGGTTGGTCACTGGAACAGGCTCCCCAGGGCAGTGGTCATGACACCAAGCCTGTCAGAGTTCAAGAAGCATCTGAACAATACTCTTAGTCATATTGTTTAGTTTTAGGCAGCCCTGCGAGGAGCAGGGAATTGAACTCAATAATCCTTGTGGGTCCCTTCCAACTTGAGATATTCTATGATCTAGCTGGAGAAAGTAATACTGAATTCATAGAAATTTATTTGGATTGATGTTACTGCTATGAAACAACTGAGATGATGACAAAGTATAAATCAGTAGCATTTTATTTTTAAAAAGGAAAATAAAATCCACTAATTTATTATTTTCATTTGATTTAGTCAGAATAAACCCTCCATAATCTGGGGCTCCACATCCCTTTTTGCTGGTGTGTGTACTGCCTGTATACCTTACAAGAATAGAGATGTATCAACTGGTTCAAGGGCAAACACATATTAAAAAAAAAAAAAAAAAATGACATAAATTTATTTCTGACTAACTACTATGAAACTGCAGATAGATAAATTGTGCAGGATGCTAATAATTTTCTCTTTATTCTGAGTTGACAACAAAATGTCATCATTACAGACACTTAAGCTGACAAATATATGCTTAACAATGGAAGAGGAAATCTGATTAACAAGGAGTTATCAAACATCACAAAAGTTATAGTGATATAGTCATAGCTATAGATTAGAAGGGATCTCTTTGTTATTGAGCCCTTCTTTTGCTGTTATTAGTATCCAATCACATAAACCTATTTATAAATTGATCCCACTTTTCCTGAAAATTAGTTGGTGCTTTGCTACCATCTACCACTATTGTAAGACTGTAACAGTTCTGATGGCTATAAATCTTTGCCTAACTTTCAAAATAGCCTTGTTTAAAATTTATGCATATTCACTAATTCTTGTGGCAACAACAGACTTTATCTTAAACAACTTCTTCCCTCCCCATTTTTACATCCGTTTCCATTAGCTTGTATATACAGAATTAGCATATTTTTTATTATTATTCAATTTATTAGACTACACAAACAACTCTCAGTATTTTCTTCTAGTAGGTTTTCAGTTAGGCCAATAATAATTCAGCTGGGTTGTTTATAAAGAAAGTTAAATAAAGTATTCCAGAAGAATACTCACTAGTATCATATATAAATACATGATTCTCTATCTTCATTGGAAAGTTTTTCTTGGTGTACCCTACGTTTAGTTAATACACCTAGGTCTCTATGGCTATGTCTCCAGCACTAAAAACATCTCCTTCAAGAAATAAATCCTTGTGTCCAGACTAAGGGTTCAGGGCTAATTCATTCTAGACTGGACTTGATATGCCCGTATTGAACACTCCTTAACACACAGTGTGTGTCTTTATTCTTCGCTTTTTCTTATGGGAAGGTGGGGGCATTTTTTCAGCCCTGGGGATTAGGGTTATGTCATAGTCAACAAGATTAATGCTTTTAAAAGGTAATATTGAAGACATGTCACATGCCTCAAGAACTGATATGAAGGCATATAGAGTGCTTGACAGTGCAATGGAGGAGCATATATAACATGGGGTGAGCTAAATTTGGTGGTCTGATTCTGTAGCAGTTCCAGAGAATAGCCTCTGGAGTGAATTGAAAATATCTTCGCTCTTCGCTGTCCAGTCTCTCATCTCTTCTTGATACAAGCTAATTGTTTTATGCCAAGCTATAAGTAAAGTATTTGGTGATGTATGTGAGCTTTGTCAGCTGATGAACTTACTGCTTATAGCAGTCATTCTTGCTATTAGTCCCTAAGTACTTTGAACTCTTCCATTCCATTTCTGTTACTCCAATCTGATTTGTCATTATTTCCTGCCATATGATATTCTGATCTTATATCAGCAATATTTCCCAGCTTTATACCATTGGCACATTTCATTAGGAAGCTCTTACTTTATATTCCAATGAAATGTATGTCAAACTATATGTCAGCCTGACTGCAGCCCAGTACTTTAAAAGCTCACTCTATCTCATCGCAGGAAGGATGTTCTGTTTCACTGTCATTTCAAATGCTATGCTGACTCCTGTAGTATTTCTGGCTTGAAAGTGTGAGAGAACCTCACGGGGACATTTACTGGGCTGGAATGTGTCCAAGCAGATGTGGCACACTTATATACCTACCTTCAACATGATCAGTTAATCCTTTACCTTTACATTGAACATCACTGGCCTTTCTGTAAACTGAGGTAATGCATTTGTCTTTGCACCATGGTTAACTTTAAGTTCTAACTCATCTCTGCAAAGTGACCACATTTTTTGACTTCTCGTGTTTTATCATACAATGTTGAGGTTTTTTTCCAAAGCTTTAATTCAGTTTGCCTTTTGGCAATTATTTCTATCTTTTTAGATATTGACCTCTGAAAAGTTTCATTCTTTGTAATCAGTTCTGTTTTCTATTCTTTATAAGCTGTCCAAGGAGTCTTTACATTTCCTTTTATATATGGTTTATCATTCAGTTATATCTAAAAGCCTTCACTGCAATCTTTTTCTCATAGTTTGGAGCCATCTCTGCCTTTAAGTATTTTGCTGTTTTGTCTAGCTGATTTATAGTTTTTTAAGCTTCTCTATTTTTCATTTTTGGAAATTAAAATATTACAGTTCTGCATTCATTCAGCCTTCTAATTTAAGCAAAACTAATACCTGACTAAGTATGAATACAAGATTTTGTGGCTAGTTTCTCTGTAATGTCCTCCCTGCTTGTAAAAACAAGCTTAAAATAGCATCAATGTCTGTTAGGTTAGTGATTATTTACTCAAGAGATGTTGGTTATCATCTCCACATTATCTGAACCCCACTGTTTTTCATAGCATGTATTTTAGTGTTCTCTTCATAGTATCATAGAGTTATAGAATCATAGAATCATAGAATTCTTTGGGTTGAAAGGCACCTTTAAAGGTCATCTAGTCCAACCCCCCTGCATTGAGCAGGAACATCTTCAACTAGATCAGGTTGCTCAGAGCCAGCCCTCTGATGACTTTTGTGGCCCTCCTCTGGACTCCCTCCAACAGCTCCATGTCTTTCCTGTGCTGGGGACCCCAGAGCTGGATGCAGTACTCCAGGTGGGGTCTCACGAGAGTGGAGTAGAGGGGGAGAATCACCTCCCTTGACCTGCTGGTCACGTCTCTTTTGATGCAGCCCAGCCCATACTTTCACTGTTCATTATACCATTAACATTTACAACTACCTCAATACCTTTACATTTACTGCTCCCTGACACGGATAGTGCAGAGTTTTGATAGCTGTGTTTTGGTTTTGCCTAATATTTCACAAACATTTTGTTTTCATATAGACAAGATGATTCTGTAGGCTTCATTTTGCAGCAGTAAAATGTAAATGACAAGTATAGGAAAGATGGTGAAATGGAAATGAACAGTAAGGCTGATACTTATGTTTAGTATTTATAAATTTGATTCCTCTATCTGAAAATACATATAGTCTCCTAGTTGTCTTCATTTTACATTAGTATGCCATTCTTTTCCTGTATTTTTATCTGAAAATAAAAGAAAATAAGCTTCCTTCTCATGAAAGCTTTTCAACTATTAGAACTTTCATTGAGCAGTTAAGAATTTTCCCTCTTTTTAAGAGAAACTTCACTTCCAAAACCGTGTATGTGTTAGTTTAACCTTGATACATATGCTTAGCTAGAGGCTAAGAAAAGAAAGGTTCAATATTAAATGACTCTTATTAATCAGCTTTAAATCTGATGAATAATACTTTACAACCTTTTTGACATATGGTAGGTTCTGCAGCAAGTTTGGCATAATGGTTTCACTTAATAAACACCTGATTAGCATTGTTTAACAGGTTTGGATTGCATGAAAACAGTAAAATGGCCACATTCTGTCTAGTTAATTCCTCATTAGCAGCCTTATATTCACCGTGTTTGACAGACTGTATACCAGCTTTGACACAAGGTGACCTCTTGCATGGGCCCGTTCATCACCTTCAGTCTGTCATAAATGGAGTCAGTATAAATGTCAATATGAATGTGCCATCACCAGAGATTTTTGAGAATTAGAATCCATCTGGTATCATAAAGGTTATTTTTTCAACCTTATCATTACAGACATGATGAAATTATATCGAGTAACAGGTAAAAATGTAAGGAGATAAAGCCGCAATAAAATGTCTGGGTGGAGACTTTTATTTAATAGATGTTGTAAAAGCTTAAAGTTTGCAGTATGTATTTCATGTCAGAAAGTAGAGAAACCATATCCTAGCTTAAAAATGCATTGTTCTTAAATTTTAATCAAATATGAATATATTTATTTAGTTAAAATCTTTGGGGAATTTTTTACTACTATAATTCGATAAATGCATTTCTAAAATATATTCCTTTTTTTCTTTGAAGAGTGATTAGCATTTGACAGCTCACTTTATGTCCTCCCAGTGGGGATTATCCACGAGCTAATCACATCCAGTCCTGGTATGGGGACAAGAGGACCATTTTAACTTAAATGAGTGGAGAATCTGACCTAGTAAAGCTATTCTCCAATATGAGCTCATCCTAACTTATTCTGTCTAACAAAGCATAATGTGATATCAGGCAGTGCAGTGGTGATGGAAGATTATTGTCACCATCACGTGGCAAGCATTACATCGACAATGTAGGAAATATCCTGTGTAGATCTTCTACTCATTAAAAGTCCTGTGAATTTGGTGAACAAGAAAATATTAGCCCAGTACTATTTTTTATCATTAAAACTCTGCTTAAAAATTCTGTCATCTTTGATAAGTTATTTCTAAGCTAAACATAACTGTTTCTGGAAATACAATGATGAAATATCAATTTGCCTCTTTCTAATAGAAAGCTGAATGCTTGTATCTTGAAAAGTGATGTTAGATTTTAATAATTTGCCAAATATTATGTTATTCCACTGAGGTTGCTAATGTAGGTATTATTATACAAGTAGGTAAAATAGAATATAGAGAGCTATAGTATTTGCCTAGGGTCCAGAACAAATTTAGTATTTCAATTACAACACTCCATCTCAGAATTCAGGTGAACATTTCCCTCCTTTCATAAAGGAGGGTAAGGTAAAGACAATATAGTATTTCAAGTAGGTACTGTGCTGGGAGTCAAGACCTTTACATTTTATTACCAGCTCTACTGTCAATTCTCAAGTGACTACGCGCACCAGACTTGCAATTCTCTTTTCTTGACATCATAGACTTAGCAAGCAACCTGAGGCTAACTAGCATTACCGCAAAACATTGGCTGTGGTAAAGTTTAGGCATGGTATTTTCAAAGATATAGCTGGTGAGAAATATCCTTCAGGACTTTGGTTTTAAAAATGACATATATCTTCCCTATGATTGCGATAATTTATATCTTTAAAATCACTGGATACATCCTCTACTGGATCCAGAAAATTCTGGTAGTAGTCCTCATAGTCATTTGGGATGTTTGTGCCCCCCTCCAAAAATGAAAAGTACAAATGTGGTCACAATTCCTTTGGATTATTAAAACACCATCTTTAGAAAGGCTATCTGAACTGCAATATATCTTCTTGTCCCAGAAAATAATGATTCTGTTGCCATATATTTGATAACCTAAATGTCTACTTAACTGTTCTTTTCAAGTAAAGTCACTAGGCTCAAATGGTTTTATTTAGAAGTCATAAAGGCTCAGTGCCCATCAAGTCAGATGGCAAAGATGAAAATTATTCTGTGTTTTAATCTCTCTTGTTAGTTTTGAATTGAGTATCATAAAAGTCATTGATTCAGCACATATTAAGATTGCAGAGACTACCAGTAGTCTTTTCTCTGAATTAATAGCTAAGAGAAGGAATAATCTATAATGAGAATACACCGCGTTCCACACAGCTATTTTTGTGAAGCTTTCTAAGTCTCTAGGTGAAACTTAGGATCTCCATTTATTTTGAGCCTAATATTGTCTCAAGTAAAAAATCTAGCAACAAGGAAATAGTTCTTCTTGGTTGATATTTCCAATGTGATATTTAATTTTTATTCTGAAGTGTCATGGATAAATTTACAGGCAAAATGCTTTGCTATAGGTAAAGACCAATTTCAAACTCCATAAACTTCAAAACCTATTCAAAAAGTGCTAGTATGACTTCCTCCAGGCTGTGTATGTTGTGACATGCTCTGGCCTCCTGATTCCTGAGCATCTGAGTCAATCTCCTTTTGTGCAATCCTGCATCTTCTGATATCCCTTTCTGATTTTTATTCCTGCAGATGAAAAACACTAAAAAGAGGGGAAGGCTCCTGTTGTTGTGTGCTATGTCTCCCAGCGCAAAGAGAAAAAGTGGTCAGAATACACATCGGGACCCAGGGGCTCGGAAGCGCTACTAGATCCATGGGGTGAGACAAAGCCGGCATGGCGCAATTGCATTCTCCAGTAGTTTACTTGCAGAATTTAATACTGTAACAAGATTAGAAAATAGCATATACAACAACTTAGTCATCTCTAGAACAAAGTGTTCAGTGTTATAGGTCCTGTATTTGGAGCACCTCTAGATTTATTTCAGATTTGGACTGTGATCTGTACAGACTTTTTTTTTTTTTTTCATTTGTACTCTGCCAAAATAATGGAAACTTGCAAAACTCATATCATCTTTACTTCTCTCATGGCTTTACTATTTGACTGTAGTATGAATATCTCACAAATAATTTTTCAGCTTTCTCAATGAAAGCTCCAGTGACCAGTGCATCACTTCAGTAACTCCAGAAATCAGAAATACTTCCAGATATCTATTTCATTCCTAACTGATATAACTTCTATTCCAGATTCCAGCCATCTAAAAAGGAAAATATCTTTCATTAATGCTAAAAACATGAGCTGCTCTCAATATTCAAAAAATGCTAACTCTCAGGAAATGAGGCAAGCATATCTTTTATTTCAGATTGTATATTTATCCATATCTAGTATGATCCTCATATATTTAAATACAGTACAATTGAACTAAGATTTTTTTTTCCAGTTAACTGTAAAGAGTATTTCTGTGTCTGGATTTTCTAAACATTTTCTTCTACAAAACTTATATAGCAAAAAGTATGAAATAAACTTTGCAATGAACAACTGTTCTCACCAGAAAAATAGCCTTTTATTTTGAAAGTCAAGGTGCCATTATCATCTTAATAAATACCTAACGCTTGGTCAAAAAGTCAGATATTTTTGGTTTGGACTGAAAATCAGAAGGCTATTTTTTAAATCTACAGTCATTCAATATGTTGTCAGTCCAGCTGAATGTCTCAGATATTTTTAAACAAACACTACATCATCTCTTATTTCATTACAAGAGGTTTAATACACTGTAACAGCACTCAAGAAGCCACAGATTTGTGTTCAATCTATTTTAAGTAGTCAAGAGGTAGTTTCTGAAACTTTTCTGCAACTCTTGTGTGAAAACACAGGAACAGCAAACTGAGTAAGGAATTACATTTTCAGCTTTTCCTCTTTCACTTGTACTAGCAAACTAGTGACCAAAAATCCCTCTTTGAGCAGTCTTTTAAATTAAGCATGAAGAAAAACTCTGTAAGCATATTAGCGGTTTCACTGGGATCATTTGCATCATCTAATACTCTGCTTGTGAGAGGATTGTTGTGTTTTCTACATGTGTTTTGTACATTTTCTGTGTAAGCCTGTATATCTATATGTTACGTATTTTAACTCGTGATCTCCTTGGTCTCTGAAATGTTTCTCCTTATGCAATAATTCCTTACGCACATTTTATGATTAAATTAGGCCCCAACAAAACTTGTTGTTTAAATTATGTTACGCATTAATTGATCTAATTAAACTTATGTTACACTGTCAGCAATGCTTTTCAGTATTGTAAACCATTGTTTTCTTTTTCTTTTTATTCAATCTATAAACACAAAAATGTTCTAGATTCAGCATAGGTTTTTTTGTATTTGTCACTTGGTAGACTTTCCACATTGTCTATGTATTTTCTGTATTTGGGATTGACATAAGTGTGTTTACTATTAATAGTTACTAGTAGTCATTACTGTTATATGTCACTTTAAAAAAAAAAAAGTAGATTTGTGTTCAGTCATTTAGCTCAGTATGACAGATACTTTTATTGTACAGATACTTATTGTATTTTTCTTCTGGTAATCAGAGTATGAAAATACTGTTTACATTCACATTTGATTGGACTGTGATGTCTGACTCAAACAGCATACTTTCAGATATCACCTAGGTCTTGGAGGCTTATTGAAGTAGAAACCTCTCTAGGCAGAAAAGCATAGGTTAACAACTCCTCATAATTTGTCTTTTGCTTAACATCTCAGCCCATTCTGCCTGCAGTGCAAAGCACGACAGTTATAGTCACCTCCTATAGAAATTATGATCAGCTGGTAAATGACAGTAGTCATCAGAAAAATCTGGTGGCAAAAGCCACAGGAAACGAAAGAATGAGTTCTGCGCTCACCACCTGAGCCACCGAGCGCTGTCCCCAGAGGAGACCCCTACCTTTCATCCCACAGCTGTCTGCTCTGCTGTCTCTCCTGAACAAGTAGAAACACCAAAGATACAGAAAAAAAAATGAAAGTCTGTATCTAAAAAAGAGTGATTGAAGATAGTCCTCTCGAAACTGGGGCGGTGGGAGAAGATGCAATATAATTTAAAATCCTAAATCAACATTACTTACTCAAATATTGAGTTCCTTTGAAGTCAGTACTGTCATTCCTCCCTTAGACATATTCAGACTGCTATCCAAGAAAGTATCAAATATGTGCTACTATGTCTCACCTTTATTAAATGTCTGTGTAGAAATCTAGAACTGCTGCACATAAACTAAAATGTGGGGGAGGGGGGGAATCCCCGATGCAGAACGTGAAGATGAACTCTATATTGTCTTACGAGGATTTCCTTGTGTTCTCTGGTGAGGTGTCGTGTGGTCCAGAAAAAGGCCTGGAGATTCAGCACGTAAGATCATGTCCAAAATTAGAGTACACAATTTTAATTCACAACAGTGATTGCTTCAGCCCTGAGGAGCCTCAGTATCATCAATAATCTTCAGGAATTCAGCATAACTAGGAGGGACAATGTCAAGAATAGTCACTAAATCCTGCTTATCTTTGTCCACATGATTATTTTAATTAATTTGATTGAGATTAATTGTCTTAATAAGGTGGATATCATGGCCCAATACATATGACAAGTTTGTACAGCACTTTGCCTTCAAGTCTATATTATTTCCTTCAGTTTTGACTATCCGTATCAAACCAGAATTGCTGATGATTTCCTACTGATAGATCTGAGAGTCAATATGTACTAAAGAATCAATTTTTACAAAAGATTTTTGAGCCAAGAGTTACGTAATTATAATCACTGCTAGAACATATAAATAGAATAAGTTACCCAGTTTGAATCTGGGATACAAATTTAAGTATGGGGTACTGTCATGTGTGTCTGTTTCTTAATGCCATTTTAGCCCCCGAATACAGAGACACAATTATAAGACAGGAAAATAAGTCTATTTATACTGAATCTAATGATTCTTCACAGTGCTGACCTTGCAATTTAGCAGTTACATGTGGGATTTATTACTATTTAGTAATTAATGTGGGATTATTCACAAACTCAAACATAAGTTCCTAAATTTTTACAAAATTCAGAACATGGAGCACCCAGGTATGTATGCCTTTGGAAGTACTCCTGAAGACAACTTTCCTGCAGTGCTGGCAAGAGCACAAAGAAAGTTGCTGTGCCTACAGAAACATTATTGTTGAACACAGCCTTATACTTTAAGCAATTGTTTCTGACAGGTCATAGTAATATAGAAGAGTCACTTGAGGCATAAGTTCATTTTGCCATGTCCAGTTTATACACATCAGACAAGAAGCTGACCTACAAAAAAACCACATTTCTATGGGACTTTGCTGATTTCCACCAGCCGAGGACTGGACTCCTCATTTTTAAAGCTGGTTTGTGATTAGGTTTAGGAATTACAAAGGTTAACTCAGTGATGTAATTTTAAGGCCAGAGATTTGATCTGACCTAGTAAAAAATTATATATTAAAGGAGATGTGCTGTTTATCATAATTACTTTTTTATCTATCACAATCAGTCGAATCCAAGGTCCTTTTTAGCACACCATTGTACCAATAGTAAAGATGTAAGCTCACAATGGACTATTCCAGTCGATGTTTAGCTAAAGAGAGATGGACCAATAGAAACTCTCTCATTATACTTTCTGTGCAGTTGGTAAAAGATGATGATTCCATGTTCATTGCCCAGAATTAAAACTTGCTCAAAACCTAAATATTCAATTCAAAGATATGTTTGTGGAATTGCTATGTTTTAGAAGTTTTCAAAGTAATTTGCCACTATCCAAACAAATTCTGATTAAAACCAATAAAAATTATTTCCATAAATTTAGGAATTTTAACATATATACATTATTAATATAATATAATATTATTATAAGTAAACTTACAAATGACAGTTTTTAGTTTTAGTCTTACTGTTGCTCACATGGTTCTGTTTCTTCTTGTTCCCATGATAGTGGACAAGCCTAAGTAAAAAACAAAAATATTTTGGACTAGATGTAAAAAGAAGTTCAGCAGTTTTTAAATTGTTTTGGAAAGAATTTGAGAAATTATATTGTATTTTCATTCTTTCATATTCTACAGTTTTCATGTTCTGTTCATCAATATGAGAAACCACCATCACATTATTATACTTGCAAATAATTACACTCACAACTGTCACTACAAATGATAATATTTGCATATCTGATTAAATTATATGTATCTACACTAATAAATCACACAGTTAGCAACATTTTCCCATTCTCACTATCACTGAGTTGTACAATCGGTTGTGGGAATAGAGCTGCTTTTCTGATACAGGAGGCTGTTTAAGTATCTCACTATGGATAAATGTAAATCTTAAAAACACCTGTTAAGGGGAAATACAAAATCTTGGCTATGGTCTAAAACTTGCACCAGTGACTGTTAACTGTAAGAGGCAGAAATGCTTAAATTAACCTTTTTTAATATATATATTTATTTTATATGATTTTCCTACAAAATATAAGCCTCCAGTTGTATATTTTTACAGTTAACAATATACAGCACTTAGATAATAATTTTATCCAGTACACATGAATTTAAATGTTAGTTTTATATCCATATTTTCTTTCTTAATATCAGTTCTGTAGTATTCATCCAAGTTAGAGAGGAATAACACAAAGTGAAGTAAAATCTTTGGTCCAGCTACATTTAACATTTAAATTCACATTGCTTGTGCATTTTGGCTTTCCTGAGATGCAGTTCCTGTATGCAAACACATAAATAAAAAGGCAAATCCTAATAGTCTGTTGTTTCTTCAATCAAGCATGAATAGAATGGAGAGAAAGTATTAACAAAGACTGATGTGAACAGGAACACCGATATGAACAAGTACACTTTATTATTACTATTATTCCTGTTAAAAACAGAAGTATGAAAATTGTTTACATAGAGAAATTCATTTTCCCATCCTGACATTCCTTTACACCAACTATTTTCATATCATTAGCATATGCAATTCAATTTATCTCCACTCATTCCAGATTAGCCAAGGTACAAGCCTTTTGCACAAGTCTAGTTTCTTTTACATATCCACAGGGTATTCTTTTATGTGTTCTGAGTTTGGGTCTTACTTTTTGATGTAGTGGTTTGGTTTTTTTTCTTTTTCTCTCATTGTTTATTTCAAGTTCCTCCTCTAGACAACTTCTCTTTTAAAAGTTCTGTTTTAACCATATTCTTTAAAGGAGATATCTTACTAAACATTAAGAATAGTTGCTGTTCCAGCATCTATCACGAACACTTTTAAAAGCATTTTTATTTCTTAATTATTTTTTTGCTTATGCCTCAATGTTCTGTGGAAGTGCAAGAAGTCAAGTGATTTGTAAAATGCACAGTACTTTAAGTAAAAATAATTGTTCTGATGTTAAACTTCAACAACAGAATAATAGCCATCAATCTAGTGCTTAAAGAAAATATGGATAGCTAGTTTTACAAAATTTATGTCTTGTCAGTTTTTAAGTACCAGCAGTAACTTACAGTGCTGAAATTAGTTTTGAAAGTGCTAAAAACTTTTTGTATCTTTAATTTCCACACAATGTCTTTATCATTGATTCATCAATTTTGCTATAATTTACAGAATGAAATGTTAAATATAATCAACATTTAATAAAAATAGAATTCAAGTTCTTACTGATGTGATATCTTTTTTTCCATGAAGTCCGTAGTCATCCATCTTGAACCCAAAGCATGTAGGAAGACATAGGTAGAAGTATATTAAATCTGACAAATGACCTCCCATGTGCAAAGGAGGAAATAAAGATTCATTCTCCGTGTTTGTGAGATCATTTTGATGAAGGGAAGGCTAATTGAGGATGACATATATTCTAAATCTAATTCAAATCAGCATTTTTACATGAAGACTCATCACATTTCCAATGGTACACTCTACCATAAAACAGCTTAGTAAAGACATTCTGAATTTGATTCTGGAATTTTTTTTAAATGCTTCATCAGAACTGACATTTTTAGTGGTAATGAGTTTCCAATCTCAGTATTAGTACAAACGCGATACCTGTGGTATTTCACATCTCTTATAAGAACAAGCATTTATTCTTAATATAATTAAGTCTCATGTTTCAGAGAAAATTGCAACTAATATGTGATTATGTTTAGAAAACATGTGGAAAAGGTACAAATACAGGATTTCTTCCTGTAAAAAAACAAATCACCTTGAGATACTAATAATGTTAATTTATAGACTTTTTATCTGGTATTCATAAAGTAATCATATTTAAGAACAAATGGTTTTACTATTTCCATAAAAATAAGAAATAGAAATATGAAGTCCCACTTTTTGTCAACTTAAATGATGAAAATTCTTCTTTGAGATCATTATTAACTTAATACTAACTTAATAGTTCAGCTCCATCAGAATACACGTCATCTTACACTATTAATTGTGCTTAGTTAATACTGCAGATAACAATTTATGGATGTAATACATAGTATGAAAAATCATGACTTTTCTCACAGAAAGATGAAATTCCATTTTGAAGATACAAAATTCCATGTGTGATATAAAAATCTGTGTAACTTTGTGCAGTGGGTGAGCAGGACAGAACATTTAGGAGATTTGCTACCTTAATGCATGGGTAATACTTTTCAGCCATTGTAATTAAATTTGCATGCCAACTGTTTTATGCAAGGAAGGATGATGTAAACATAGCTGATAATAAGACATTTTTATTTATAATACTTAATTTTCAGTCACACAATGATCTTTCAGCCTTCTCTCTATCAAGAAAAAAATAAAAATAACTTCAGGTTTCTCTAGCATAGCACTGCTTTAGAGGTAGTTGACTACCGAAAGATGGAAATGTTGGTATGGTACTTGTGAAATCCATTTCTTTAAAAATTCTAACACTTTAAAACTGTGCCATAAAATTCGGGAAATTTACTACCCACATATTGACAATAAAGCAGACAGTAGTACTTAGAAGCTCTGACTGACCATTTCATGCACTGGGAAACACCACAGAAAAAGTACTACTTAAAGGAAGGTTGCTTTTCATGGAATGGCCTCTTTACCATTGTGAGAGCTATATGTGACCGTAGCTTTACCAAAACTATTCAGAAAAAAGACAAAATAGGAGTGGGACAGACAAAATTTAAAAAAAAAAATACACAACTATGCCTACAATTTGCCAGCTGTGGATGACGGCTCTAATGGGGTTGTTGCCCAGAAAAAGGAGCTACAAGCCTTAGTGAAGCATATTGACAAATGCTGTCATAGGTTTGTTTAAGAAGAGATGATTTCCATCTAATGGGTGCTTAGTAACTGCTGTAAAATATTACTTACATGTTGGAATCCCAATTCTATATGTGTTATATGCACAGAAAACGTGAAGATCTGAGACAATGCTTTTGGCTGCGACTAGTGTTATGTTCTTCTTCATTCTTTATTTGTGGTCATCCTTTATGCAGAGGCACTCTTTAAATAAATAAATAGAGTGAACCTTTATTTTCCAAAAGTGGAAACAGAGCACAGATATATCTAAGTCAGATATGCGTGACTAAAAACAAGATATTTTTTCTGTAAATGGACAGTAGTATTTGCTTAAAAATCATGTTACTTGACTCCTGGATCTCATCCTGGCTTAGCCACTGCAGTGTGCTTCCACTCATGCTGAAGAAATTAAATGGAAAGAAATACAATTTAGTGGATATTCACCTAGCAACAGAAAGAAATTTCAGGTTGCATCAAGGTAGTTTACTTGTGTAGATATTTTCCTGTGTAATCACCTACAACTTCTGTTACCTTCCCAATCCATTAATAGCAACTTTGGATAAAAGGAGAGAAAAAGGACCACTGTAGTATATAACTCGGCTCTGTTGCTTGTAATGATTGTGTTCTTTTTCTAAGGCTTCGTTTATTCTTGACAGAAACAATTATGTGGAATAATTATATCAAAAGACAGGTGCTATGCAGTGTTCAATTGGGAAAATAAAGAGGATTTTTTGACTGCTACCTAGAATATGCCCAGTGTTGAATGAAAACTTATATCAACAGGCAACAATATTACATCTTTGTAATTTATTATTTAATTCAGATTATCACAGTAAACACAGTTTAACTAGCCAATATGCAGAAATAATCCAAAGCGAGGGTACTTAGGATTGAGATCATCACCTACATAAATGGATTCCCAAACATTTTCAGTCAAGATAATTGTTGCTCTATAGAATTCGAGTATCATATATGCAATGAAAAAGAACACAAATGTGTAAAGCAGCTGATCTGGCCTGCTTACATTCACTGGAACTAAATATTAGCAACCAAATTCTATCTTAATGTAAGCAAGAACAATTCCATTTAGTTTGACTTTATGGGAATTGTGGCAGTTCAAGAAATAATTCCCTATCGATTGCACAATGTCACCACAAGTATGGAAAGGAGTCAGGGATTGTAGAAAAGAGGAAATACTAACTGCTTTTTGATTCCTATCTATAAAGCAGAAAAGTGGAAATCCCATTTAAAAAATCAAATTTTCTTCCTTAATAATATTCCAATAGATTTACGTATTACATACAAGATCTTGGCAGAATGTAAATCCTGTGGGGGGAAAAAAAAGTTTAAAAAATTGGTAAAACAAACAAAAAATTAAAATACCAAGTAAAATTTTATGGTTTTACTAGAGCCATCTGTGAAATCAGGATAATTAATGTCTGGTTTTTGCTGATGTTTCAGTTTGAAAGATGATTTCTTGCTATTCAGGTGGTCTGTTTGCCAAAGCACTAGTTTCCATGCTGGAAAGTACAATTTTAAAGTTATATTTGCTCACTCCAGAACATCTGTTTCCTTTATAAAAACAAAAATGTTCCCTACCACTTCTCAGTAAAGCGCTTTCCACTGTGATTTTTTTCCTGTGCTAAGATTCTTTTCTGACGTGTGTCATCATTAATCATTAGTTATTTTCTGATTTTCCCCTTCCTTGTCTGCCAACAAGAAAAGAACTTCAGAAATGAATATTGTCTACTTATCTACACAACCACATTTGTAATTTTTCCTGGGCGTTTTAAAATTTGAGTAACCAGGAAAGGTAGAAGGGTGCAAAACATGAGTACAGGGTCCAGTTCTGGGCTCCCCAGGTCAAGAAAGACAGGGAACTACTGGAGAGAGTCCAGTGGAGGACTACGAGGATGATGAGGGGACTGGAGCATCTCTCATATGAGTAAAGGCTGAGAGAGCTGGATCTGTTTAGCCTGGAGAAGAGAAGACTGAGAGGGGATCTCATCAATGCTTATAAGTATCTACAGGGCAGATGTCAAGAGGATGGGGCCAGAATCTTCAGTGGTGCCCAGTGACAGGACAAGGGGCAATGGGCACAAACTGGAACACAGGAAGTTCCACCTGAATATGAGGAAAAACGTTTTCCACCCTGAGGGTGACCGAGCACTGGAATAGGCTGTCCGGAGAGGCTGTGGAGTCTCTTTCCCTGGAGATATTCAAAACCTGCCTGGACACAATCCTGTGCAACCTGCTCTAGGTGATCCTGCTTTAGCAGGGGGCGTTGGACTAGATGATCTCCAGAGCTCCCTTCCAACTCCTACCAATCTTTGATTCCATGAAAACTTAATGACAATAGAGTTTGGCAGGAGTTGGATCTACAGCTCTAATTCTTGAAGCCATCCCACTGAGTAGTGCTTTAACTCATAGATGCTCATAGCTAGCTGTATGAGGAATGACGTACCTTAGAGGACCCTATCTGTGCTTAGTGTGGAGGAAATTTAGGCAAATATCAGTGAGTATTCTCATTTCACCTGCAATGAAATCTTAGAAGAATTATTTAGAACTTAGCCTCATCTAGCCTATTCTTTTGACATCTACCTTAGTGTCTCTCTTTACCTTACAATATTTTTAGCTTTTTGTATCGTTAAAATTTTGCTACATTTATTTTTCTCATCATCACTGCAAAAGGAAATATAGCAGTTAAGATCTGTTTTTTGAAAGATCTTATTTTTCTAACACCTAAATATAAAGGGTATCATTTTAATTTTGTTACCCTTTTTTTCAAATGTGTATATCAAAACATACTATGTTTTTTAGAGACGTCCATGGTAAATACAAGTGTTGAAGAATTTGAAAGTAATATTGGACAGTCAATTTCAACATCAATGAGTTATATTAACATAAGTAAATCTGATGTCACTTAATTTAAACATTTCATCTGTTGTTACATTTCGCTATATCTAGGTCTACAATAATTAAATTGGTTTACACTCTGACATCTTACTGAATTACACCAGCTTCTTTCCTTTTTACTGGAGGAAAAATGTACCATCCATTAAGCACTGGGTATGTTTTGCAAGATCAAGTTTATAAGATCATTTTCCACTAATATGTGTTTCTAGCAATAATTCATAGAATCATAGAATATCATGAGTTGTAAGTGACCTACAAGGAGCGAGTCCAACTGCTGACTCCACACAGGGCAACCTAAAAGTTAAACCACATACCTAAGAGCGTTCTCCAAACACCTCTTGAACACCAACAGACTTGGGACCATGACCACTTTCCTGGGGAGCTTGTTCCAGTGCTTGCCTCTCAGTGAAGAACTTTTTCCTGATATGCAACCTGAATTTCCCCTGGCACAGCTTTAAGCCATTCCCTTGTGCCCTATCACAGGACATCAGAGAGAAGAGCTCAGCACCTCCCTCTCCTCTTCCCCTCATAAGGAACTTGTAGACAGCAATGAGATCACCCCTCAGTCTCCTCTAAGACGAAAAAACCTATTCTCCTCAGCCAGTCCTCGTAAGTCATGCAGTCTAGTCCCTTCACCATCTTTATTGTCTTCCTTTGGACACCTTGAAATATTTTTATATCCTTCTTACATTGTTAAGCCCAATACTTCACACAGAACTCAAGGTGAGGCCAACGAGTGCTGAATATAGTGGGATAATCACTTCCTTTGGCCAGCTGGATATGCTGTGCCTGATGCGCCACAGGATACGGTTGGCCCTTTTGGCTGCCATTGAGTTGCCAATGTGTTGACTCACATTGAGCTTACAATGAACCAACCCCCCCTGCTCACTTTCTGCAGGGCTGCAGTCCATCATCTTGCCCCACAGCCTACATATACACCCAGGATTACACCATCCCAGGTGCAGAATCCAGTATTTCTTCTTGTCTAATCACTATATATACCTATTTATTACACATTTAATGAATATATATACACCATATTGTAACTTATCTCTGATACACCTAGATAGTCAGATTTCAAGAAGAGAAGGAAGAAATACATTTTTCGTCATCAGCAAACCTGCAACAAAAATGGATGCAGGAAACGACCTGGAATTGTTTATGAGTTAAACTGAAACTTTCCAGTATCGATGTTTTCCAATGCATTTTCCTAAGAAAAGCTTTTGTTTTCTGTATTTTAAAAACTGTGAAATGCAATTTTGCTAAATGATGACAATAATAATAATAATAATGGAAAAAGGATATTTATTCTCAGATGGGGAGTATAAGGCACAGGACAAGTATATGACAAAGTTAGGAATTAATTATATTCTTGAAACTTTCATCTATTGCTGTACTTTTTTTCTGAGAACTCTATTCTTATTTCAGGTCATTAGAACTACATTCAAAGACGTCAATAGTAAAGACTACAAAACGTAGGAAACAGAATTCATAATGAAGTGTTTGCCCAGCCATACAGTCCCTTTTTGTCACCTGCAATCTAACAGAGCTGTTTTGAATCAAAAATAAGTGTTGTTTATACTTCAAATATACTTTTGTGTGAGAGTGTGTGTGTGTGTGTGTGTGGTGTTCCTTTTTCCTCTTACATATTCTCCACCTACAGGTCTGTCAGCCTGCTCCAGGCAGCATTAAACCTTAAGTCTTTTTTTAAACTGAACTCACAAACACATAATTGTATTTTAATGCGATGCCTCACACAACATAAAAAAACATTATAACTAGTTCCTCTCATGCAGAGTGAAACAATATGAAGGAAATGGATTGCAGCAGTATGGAAGTGTTGCTATAGTTCAGATGTATGTGTTTCCCGCAGTAAGATCTTCGACTCCCCACAGTTGTTACACAACGTCAGAGCGTTTAATGTCTTTCATCATTTTCTCATAGCTTTCGGTTTCATTACCCTCTCTCCACTTCTGTTTGGTCATTTTCCCATTAAATACTGCAGTGAGCAAGTTTGTTATACTTTTTTCCATAGTCTTGCCTCTCTTGCTTTTTTATTACTTTTTTCAGGAAAGTGGACAAAAGAACAAAAAGAAAAAGCACAGAATTGTAGACGGTATGAAGTGTTAAATAATACCACCATTTTGCAGATGTGCTTTGAATTGTAGGAATGGCATTAATGAATACATGCTTCCATGTTGTTGAGTTTTTTTGAGATTACTAGAAGATTGTGTCTACCTGACATCTTCTTACAAGAAATAGTTTTAAGTTCTGTTTGCACATAGCTAAGAACATATTAAGAAGGCCTGCAAAATTGTGTAAAAAATAACTTAGTTTTGCATATTAATAGCAGAATATTTCATTTAAATAAATTTTATCGAGTGAGCACATTTGACCATATCTATTTTAATTTTTTAAAAAAATTCATTTTTAAATTTGATGTAATGCTTTCCTGAATAACAGAACATATGATAGCATACTACAACTGTATAGATCTACTAAACTACTGAAATATTATGTCCATCCTGTTTTGAACAAGACTGATCTGTTTTTAAGCTATTGCTTCGCTAACTACAATTTTATTATAACTATTTATATTGTAGTGGCATTTAAAATTTACTGTTCATTGTGTAAACAATTAAATATTCACTTCTTATTTAATAACATGTCTACCATCATTGCATGTGCAGACCAGATCAATGGCAGGATATAGTTTCACAGTGCTATGGGGAATTATGTTACAGTATGCAAAGTGCTAATTTCCTAACATTGTAATTAAAGTTTCTGAGTGACAAACTTTGGAAATTAGATGGAAGTCTCCAGTGTTTAAGAATGTCTGAATCATTTGCCATCATGGTTGAGTACCTTTTCTCCTCAAAGTATTCACTAAACTGACTCAGGGGTAAGAGGGGGGAGGAAAATTTGTTGTTTATATTTCTTGGCTTTGCCTTTGGTGACTTAGAAGTATGTACATCACATGTCTCAAAGGCAACACATTTGCTACCATCTCCTGTGAATACAATTGAAGGTACAACATCTATATGTGTTTTAAAGACAGAAAGAATTGGAGAAGATCACTATGAGAGCAGGAGTCTTTTTGACAGTTTCCCCCCCCAAAATTTCATGAAAATCCTACCAGCTACATTATTCCTAAGACTTTTAAGGCTTTTGGAATTTTAAGGTTGAATCTGAAATGTCCTGAAAATCAATTTACTTATCGAGTTCAACCAGTTTTCAGTGTGGTGGAGAATTGAAGATTCCAGATTTTCTTTTTTTTCTTTTTTCTTTTTTTTTTTTTTTTTCAATTTCAGATTCATAAAACCTAATAAAATGTTATACTAGATAAGTTGTTTGAAACCAAAATATTTATTCTGACAACAGAGTTTTTGAGCATGATGTCAATTTTATCAAATCCGGATTCTGAAAGGATAATTCAAATAAATTTCAAGGTCTCCCTATCTAAAATGGTGATTGCCAGAAAAACATTACTTGCATGTCAATCAACTAGGTCAGTTTTCTGATAGCTAGGACATCCAGTGTGCTGCCTAGGAAAGGAAATAGTTTTTATTAGTACTTTTTTTTCATGTAGGAAGTAAATTATCTTTACACACTTCTGTTGTCAGGGACACTGAAAACATTCATATCCTGGAATGAAAATATGGCCTATAATTTTTGCACTAGTATTACAAGCAAGAATTATTATTGCTATTACAGAGTTCTTCATGTACTAAAAAGAGGTCAGAATCTCTAGCATCTATTTACGGATAGCAAAATTTATATCTGACTTGCAATGATTTACAAGGGTTAGAGGAGGAAGCTTCAGCAGCTGAACCTCTGTATGATGATCCTGGCCAGGGCCCGGCTACTTATGAAGCTATACTGTCTCTTTTGTAAAGCCCTAACAAATCTTGAAACTCTTTTCTATTTTAGCAGTGCCTTTGACTTCAGCATAGAAAATATATGTTGCAGTAAACAGCTCTCTGAGGGAATTGAATTACAAAAGAGAGACATGCTCATTCTCCAGGAACCAGTAACTCGAAAGTTTACTTGGAACTGATGATACAAAAATTCAAGTTTTCATGTCTACTTCTGTAAAGCAAAAACTTTAATCTTGTTTTCCTAAATATTTTTCTTCATGAGTTACTTTATGAGGAACAGAGACTATCCTGATACAAGAAAAGCCTTATTTTCTACCCTTTACTTGATTTGGGGAATTTTGTATTTTCTGAATACAGAGCTTTTTTTTTTTTTTTAACGCTTGTAAAGATAAAAAGGTTTGGGGAAACTGTTTATTTACTACTCTGTTCCTTTTTATTTTTGTTGTGTGAAGGAAGGAATTGAGAATACTGAATAAGGTGCATACTTACAAGAGGCATTTCAATTTCCATTCTAAAAATTAGGTATATATAATCAGATGGACTTTCATCTCATTCTAACATAGGTCAGCGTATTGCCATCCAGAAGTACTTATAAGAGATATCAGAATAATTAAATGCCTAACCTGGGGCAGATGACCCTACAGTTTATGTTGGAAGGCAGTATTTTAATAAATTCCATCTAGTTCACTAATGTTTCATCTAGTTTGTCTCTCTTCCCTTCCTAATTTATACCTCATCTTGCGATACTAACCACATTTTTGTCTGATTTCAACTTAGAATAGCCATTCTTAAATTATATTTACTTCTAAGTGTTTTCCTTCTGGAGAAACTTTTGAGTACTCAAAGCTTTTTCAAAGCTTCTGAAAAAGGTCTTGTGTACCCAAAGTTTGTTCAAACTTCTACATCTGCTACTCCAAAACCATTGGCTGTCCCTACAAAACCTTGTTTCACTTGATATAATCCAAAACGTGGTAGGAACATAAAGAAATATGAACAGTCATACTAATTAAACTATCCAGCCTAGTGTCTTGTTTCCAACAGTACCCAAAAGGATAACTAAAAGAGGACAAACAGATTAAAACTCCTCTTCCTGAGGAGTAAACCAGCACATGCCCAGTCTCCTATTTCACCCTCCTTAGCTTTGGCAGAAAATGAAGCCCAAATATTTTAACAGTTAATTAATATATTTACTTCAGCAGCTTGAAAATAATTTGGCTTGTTTGTTTATTTGTTTGTTTGTTTGTTTGTTTTGGTCAAGATTTAGATTTGAAGTATAATAAAGTTTTGGGAATACTTAGATTCAATCATCAATAACCTTAGGACTTTTCAGGAAAATGTGAGGAAAAAACATTAGACATTTGTGACCTTTTTCCTGTTAAAGCTCTAGAACAGCCTCTTAAACCTTTCTTAATCTTTAAAATCTCCTGGTAAGATTAATTTTGCTTGTTAGATGAACAACTCTGGCAGAATGTTTCACCTGAAGACAGTTGTATTGCCTAAGCACTTCTAACATTTTGTTTAATTTATGGTAAGTGTTTTATAAATTAAATTTCTTGGTGTGCTTTTATCTGTTGTGAAGTTTTTGCCTTTCACATCCTTCAGCACCAATTTAGCAAGACCTTCATTGTGAGAATTAGTTCTGGATTGCCTAAGAGAAAACTCAAATATTTTCTCATAACACTAAGTTTTATGAGGTTGGAATTTTTAGTTATAGCTCTTTGTTATGTTTCACAGGGTGGAATTGTACTGAGGTGAAAAGATATGTTAACTTGCAAAACAGCAATGGTTTTGATTTAGAAAGCTTTCCTGTTTCATTACTTTTTAGTCTTCTGTGGATCTACAGAAGACTGGAAATGAAGTTGCAGGAACTGAGTGTTAACTTTATGCATCATGTATTTAGGGTCTTACCATATTTCCATAAAGACCATCTGGGGGGGGGGGGGGGGGGAACCCAACAAACCAAAACCATACAGGCTGTACAATAAAAGATATATATTCCACATTAAACAGTGGTTTTCACAAAAAGAATTTTCAATTTGCATTATAAGTTCTTATTTTGATCTTTTGGAGTTTCTGAATGTGTTTTGTACGTTGCCATCCACTGTTTTGCCATTCTGTTGCCTGAAGTGCACAGCCAGGTGATGTGAAACATGTTTAGTGCTACATTTATTTTCAAACATGTAACAGGGAAAATATGCATGGTTATAGAGGATTAAGCAGCTGATGTTTCCAATTTGGTATAAACTGCTAAATTATTTAAAAATCTAGGTAAGCAAAAACTAATAGAGGTTTATTTTCTTTCTGGTTTTTTTTTTTTTTAATTATTTTTCATAAGAAATATGTAATGATCATTAATATGAACTTTGAACTAACCACAGGTTATCTGATGTAATACTTAAAAGAGAAAAATGCTGTTCCTTTTCCTTAGGCAGATATCTTGAATATAATGTTTCTGTCCTTATTGATGCTTGTACAGTACCTATTCACGAATACAAAGTGTGTGTGCTTTGGGTTACATATGCTAAATATGTATTTTAGGTTATACTTTTTAAAAATGACAAATAAATAAAAATATAGTCACATTGAGTAATAAAGTTTTAATTAAGTAACAAGAAAATATGTTGCTATGAATGAATTAACTCACAGAAAATATATTTTTCTTAATTTTGTATGTATTTTCCAATATCCACTATTGTTTTCAAATTTTCTGATTTTAGGACTTCTCTTCATTCTTTCCAAGTCATCATCTAGGTGAATTTAATTCTTCAAGAAGAATAACCCTAAACCCAAGCCAATAAAACCTGCTCTTTCATGCAAAATAATGTGAACTGTCACCTTTTTTTTTAATACATTACCAAAGAATCTTTAATTATATTGATATTGAATCACATCTAGAATGCCAAAGAGTTTACTGTGATCTTGCTGTGACTCAGAGCCTTACTTCTGCAGCAGCTGCATTTCAGAGACAGATTTTTGGCTAGTTCTCATTTGTCCTCAATTTAGAAATCTCTCATTAGGCATGAGCATGTGGGCTTTTTTTCCTTATAGCTACTTTCCATAAAACTGCATGTGGAGTAATCAGTGCAGTTCATCTCTTTTCTAGGATAGACCTTCGTAATAGGAACAGAAGAAAAAAAGATGTTAAAACTGTCTATAGGCTGTATGAGAAGAAGACAATTCAGTCATACATAAACATTTAAAGTTAGGTGAAGAATTCCATTCTTGCTGCTTCAGTGGACAGGCCTATATAAGATGAAGGCTATGTGAAACAAATCATTTTGATTTGGCTATTTTAGATAGGGTAGTTCCCTGAACAACATGGTGCAGATAGATGAAGGAGTAGAGTTCTGATTTGTCTGCTTTGTACATTTATTAAATGAACATGTAAACAGCATTTACAATAGCTCAGGACTGAACTTAGGACAAAGACAGCAACTAATACATAGTGAAATAACAAAGACAAGTTATACTCATCGGGAAGAAAAGTAAGATCAATGACACACTCCATTGAAGAGAATGACAATTAAGATAAATCATATGCTATGTTATTTAGCATATTTTCAACAAAATATATCATACACAAACTTACATACTTTTTTGTGTTTGTTTCTCTTTGACAGTTCGTGACTGAGTGCTTTGTGAAGCCAGGAGCACTGTTGGCACAGATTCTCTGGATCTCCCCTGGGTTATTCTTAGTTTTTTTATCACATTGCTACTAAAGCACTCACACTAAGTGCTGAATATGTAACTTGTTTCTAATTAGATACCCTCTGTTTGCAAAATCTGTGACCAAAAAAAAAAAAAAAGTGTTTTTCTAAATCTAATCTGGATAAAGGCAACTCGTTATGAGTAGCATGTGATATGTCTAAAGGTTCTATCAAACAAAAGGAGGTGTTTTCATGCATTCCCCTGGAGCCCTGCTACCCTGATGGTAATTTAAAATTTGAAATATATTATCATTTAAAGAGCCTGAAAGATGTAAAGAATTAATTCTCTCTACTAAAGTCAACAAACAATTATGAGTACAGGATTAGATTGATAGATTAGTGGCATGGTAAATTAAAAGTAAAACAGGAAGGGATATATTAAATCAATCTAGCTACTTTGAAATTCTTTATTAATACTCTATTTGGGGATTTTAAAAGGCTTATACTGATGACACAGCCACAGCGTCCATGGGGATTCAAGTTTAACAAATTTAAAAATATAACATTTTTTCTTTTTTCCTTGATATGTGTGTTGTCTAGCCTTTTGAATATTATGGGTGTGCCTTCATTAGCTTTTCACTTTTGATCAGGAGTGCACTGCTGAAAAGCATCTTGCACTTATAGGTCTGGTTCAAATCACAATATAGTATCACCCTACATGATTGGCTTCCTTTTGGATGAAAGTAAGCCAAGAGCTGCACACTTGGAACTAACCTAATGTGATCCAAATACTAGTGGGTATTTTGTCTGCAGGACTATTCTAGAGCTAACTGGAAATAAAACCTCCCAAGATGCGTACCGCATGGATGCCAGGTCCTCAGCGCCGTCCGCTTTGCTTAGTGATATGTTCCTGTTGTGCCACCCTGCTAGTTAATGGGACACAGGTTATGTTCCTGGCACAACTAGGCACCTCAGGGGAGGAAGGATGAATCCAGGCCCCTACTCCTGGGTGCTGAGAACTCCGTTCTCCTTGTGGCCAAAATAGTACTTCAACCAAGGTGCTTTTCAGTACATCTTATTTTAGCATTTAAGTGTTATTTAGCGTATCAGAAGCAAAATTACGTGGTATGGAACCATGATTGGCATTGTTGATGAGGATTCATACAGATTCACTGACCTCTAGTTCCCTCTGCATATTGCTGCTGAGTGCATCTGCCTTGCCTTTCTTCATGTTTTGACTGAAAAAATGGGGGGAAAAAACCCCAAACACAAACATTCTGACTTTCTCATTTTATGAGTTGTGAACCTGTGAAACAACCAAAACTGTATCTGTAACTTTGATTTTTAGGCTACTAGATCTTTTTATACTTTTTACAGTATGAATAAACTGTGGAATTGACAGAGCAGTCTCTCCTTTTACTCAGTCAAATGGAAGCCTTATTCATTCCCATGACGTGCTGCTGGCAGCTGCTAAAAGAGACATTATCACTTTGCCCTTTTAGTAGTTTGAGGTAAACTGGAGCTAGGGTATGGTGTGGATTAACAAAATATGTGGGATGAAATACAGCACTGCTCAACAAAAGGCTTTCTTCTAAACTCTCGGATGCTAGAAAGAGACTGTGACAAAGAGAGGGTGCGCCTGACAGGGTTGCTGAACGCTTGAGTGGCAGCTCTCTGTATGACGAGTCTTGGGGGATTGGGTACTTAAATCTTAATTACAAAAAACAATCATCATCAGGTATTAAAACCCTATAGGGAAATTGAAAGACTCAGAGAAGAGAATCCCAATAGTGGAGATCTGCTCTACGCAAATTTAATTGACTCATATTATACAAATAAACCTGATAAATTAAAAAAAAAAAAAAAAGTATCTCTAAGAAATTGTTGAGTGATTCTACTATAGACCAGATGCTGTGAAAAAGACAGGGTGTGGGATTTTCAACCTGAAGAAACTCAGTGACTGACTGCTTAATGAAGAGCCAAATGATACAGCTGACCAACTTTTTTAGAACAATCTGTAATGCAGCTGAAAGCAGAAAACCTTTTAGATCACTAAATATCAAGCAGTTGCAAAACATACATTGATACAATTACATGGTTTTTAGGGTTTGTCAGGCTTCTATGATACAAGCATGTAATAAAAAGACATTTTGAAGAAACCACATTGGTAGAAATGAAAGTGCCTTAAAAAAATGAAGAAGTGCTTTCTTGCAGAGGTGTAATAAAAAGAATGGGTTATACTATTATTCTTTGGAGCTGAAGAAGAGTGGCAGTCACTGTCAGTGATGGATTTTGTGGTAGTGGTGAGCAGGAGAGTAAAGCAGGACTCAATTTGAAAGAAATGATTTTCTCATTAAACAGTGGCCAAATTTAGATTTTTTCAGAAACAATAAGATAGTTCTGTCACACTCAATTCCCTCTATAATTAACAATGGCAGTTTTTTTCTTTCATGTTTACTAACCACTTCTGTTATTGTACATGACTGACCTCGCAGGAAAAATAAAATTTATAGACTAGTAACTGCATTTGGTTTATACTTACTTTATTAAGCCTATTGACAACAGCAACAGTCATAGTGACAAAAACACAGTTGGCCACTTGTTGATCATCTTTGAAGAGAAAAAATTTCTAAATAAATTTCTATGGCATGGACAGACATGGCACTGTGATCTTCACATGTACCAAGTCATGGTTGAACTCTATGTTTTCTCTAGCGACAAAGACAGCTTAAGAGACTTCTTGGACTGTCCTGGCATTTCTGCTATGATTCACAGCTTCAGCTGAATTAACTGCTTGTCTAAGCGTGATGTAACCTAGACTAGAAATGATGAAAGTTATAAACAGAAGCAAACCTTCCTTGGGAATCCTCCCCTCAAAACTTAATTAAATAAAATTCTGAAGACTATAAATGCCTGTGTGGAAGCAGGAACAAGTGTATGAGGATAGAAATCTTGTGGGCAAACTTTGACATTAGAAAAATAATGTAGCATGGAACTACACTCTCAGACTTCATTATTATATTAGCTTTTCTAAAGTAATTTTAGAAGGGGGCTCAATCTGTCTCTGGAGATTTTTTTTTCTCTTTCCCCAAACAGAAGAAATTTAGATGAGAAGGTTAGACTAGATGGCTAACATTTGGACACCTAGAGGCAGGAAGGATGAATGGCTAGTGCATGAACTTTGAAATACGCAGTATTTAATGTATGACATGTTTGCTTTAAAATATTGGCTGCTGTTGTCTCCCCACCCTTTTATGTAAATCACAGGCTTCAGGAACATGTGACTTCAGTTGTAGACTCTGATTATAAAATTCCTTTTAAACTCAGTGGGAACTCAAATTATGGAATCTATCGGATCAAATCCTCTTTTCTCTGGAAATGGAAAAAGAAAGGTATGACTGAATATGGGGTAAGGTACTATACAATCAATCCAACAAGACTTGTCTCTAACATTTAGCTTGTTTAAAATGGTTAAAATGCTTATAAATATATTAATATAAAAATAATAATAAAAAACCCCTCACCCTTTGTTCGGCTAAAGCAAAATAAATAATTCTTCACAAGCTGTTGTGTAAATCTATAGATTTTTAAGTCATTCCCACCTCCAGATACCCAAATGCAAAAGCAACAAAAAAGTACTTTCAACTAGAAAAAAAAATTTAATAAAGTTGCTGACATTAGAGACTAGAAAACTACAGTTATTAAAAGGTCACACACTGACAGAAATTCTATAAAAAGGTTGGAATTTCATTCTTCAGGGCATCTTTAATAACTCATACTGACTATTTACTGAAAATTATAATGAACTATAATGAATTATAAACTATGCTTGGCCAAATTTCATAAACAATGGAATAAGTTTTGAAGAACAAGTAAAAAACCAAAGTTCCAGTCCTTTTTTACTGTATTTTGCTATCTTTTTTGCAAAATGCAGAGATAATACTTGTGCTGCAGTAATTACCTAACCTTACAGTTAGAAAGTATAAGCCTTTCCCTAATTATACTTATGTGAAATTCTTGGAAACCTTCCATAGATTTTTTTTTAAATAAATCCTTGTAATTTTTTCTTATAAAATTATTAAGGATTGGATAGTGACTTTAGACATAGTTATGATCAGTGAATTATCATCTGCAAAACTGTCCCATCAACTTTTTACGATAACCAGTTTTAACTTTTTAACTTTAACTGCCATGTGTTCTCCATCAGTGCAAAGATAGCTATGTAGTATTGCTGGATAAAAGCTAAGTAAGAATGCATAAGTGATATTTCTCTGAAAAACATATAAGGCACAGGTTTACGACTCTACCATGCATTCCTTACTCTTATAAGTACTGTCCAGACAGATACTTATAGACATGAATGTTCTCATTGTCTTTTCAAATCACAGTATTTCTGTATGCAGCTGACCACACTAAGGATTCTTCATGATCTAATTAAAAATTACCTTATTTAAGGAAATTCTTTCCTGTTGTGATTTAAATAATAGAAAATGGAGAATCAAAATTCTGATCTTGCTGAGTTGATTACATAAGCATTACAGTTGCTCAGAGAAGTGCATACCACAGAAATAAGTCTAAGTCACCTTATTGTTAGCTTCTTACGGCTCTGCCTAAGCCTGTTAAGAGGAGAAAAATAAAAATAAGAAGAGTCCATAGCTTTGTCACCGTTAGCCAGGCTGTATGTGGCACCTTCAACGTAATAATAAAAAGCTCTGCTAAGCACTTGATTGACCTCATAGTGCTGCCTCTTTGCTAGCCCTGCTTGATAACATTTTTGATGGAAATCTTCCATCAAGAAATTCAGTGTGATCTAAATAATCTGCAAGGGGTCGTTAATTTAGAGGAATTTTTGCAATGCAAAGTCAAAATATGATGCTTTGATCAAGCCAAAATGCTTCATTTTGACAGTTCCATTTTTATTTATTTCATAATGATGATGTATGTGTACATTATGTTTGATATTATGTTCCTAAAATCTAATACTGGTTATACCACTATAATATTAGAACTTCAGTTGAGATATAAAACTGTATGTATTAAAATTATAATATTGAAAATAAATGCTTAACTGACTCAAACCAATACAAAAATGTTGAGTTTCACTTCAGAAAAAAATATTTTGCTCATCTGAACTAGAAGAAAATTGGAAGGAAAATGTTCTCCCAATATTAAAATTTTCCACAGAAAGGAAATTTAGAGGTTTTGATCCCTGTTAATCTTGATTACACCAGAATACTTCATTACTTTGTTCAAACACAATTCTAGCCTAATTAAGAAGCTTTTAACAAAAATTCTACTACTGTTATAGAGTCTGGTACAGCCATTCAACAGAAGAGAGAAGATTATGTTACAGAGTCTTGCCATATATAGGAATGAGACATGCTGAAAAATCTGGAGAAAGACAAAGATGGAAATACTGATGCAAGGAACAGGAATATCATGTGAAGAACCTTTTACAACTAGCTGCAAAGCATCATTTCCTCTGTGCTTAGGATGGACAACATTATTCTTTAACATTATCCCAGCTCTGAGTTTACTCAGAAAGAAGAATGCCATTACTGAATCATCAGTAATGTAGTTTATAGCTGATTCTAATTCAAACATGGTTTTCAGCTTTGAAATGAACTGATAAAATGCTCCAAAGTGACTCTAAAAGAAAACCAGAAAATTGTATTGTCACTGGATTTCCTTCTATATAGATTTCTTCCTTAGAGCCTTTTTAACAAGAAGAGTTATCAGGAAAGGGTTCTGTTCTGCAAATTTGTTTGTTTTGTTAACTCTAAAGTTGGTTTGTTGGAATGTTTTGTTTTGTTTTGTTTTGTTTTGTTTTGTTTTGTTTTGTTTTGTTTGGGGGGGGGGGGGGGGGGGGGCTTGTTTAAAAAAGAAAACCCAAAACTGTTTGGAGTCATAATTAAGAAAATGGTTAAACCTGCTGTCAATTAACTTAATTGATTTAAAAAGTTGATGGGCACCTGGAATGGAAGTATTTTGCCTGCAGCTGAGCTGAATACAAGAGCAATTTATTTTAATAATGAACGGTGGAGGAAAAATTGAGCAGAAATGCTGTGCAGGAAAGCCTTAGAGGGTTAAAATAAACATGCACAATGGCTGTTGCTAATGTTTCTGATAGTGGACTGAGATTTATTAAACCTTTTAACATTAGTGTAATAGAAGTAGTTTAAAAATAATTGGGTAAATATATTTTAGAGTAAAAGGGTTCATCTTCCTTAGAACTGAGTGGTGATGTGGAGAGTGGCAGTTTAAACAGTAAGTGTCAGTTGATCAATAAAACACTATTTAAGACAGGAAAATAACCTAATTGGCATAGATATGACATTTGTGAGTGTGCAAATTCTGAAGTGAATATAATTCACTTGCCTTGAGCCTATGAGGCTGTAGTCAAGTGAGTTCTTTGGTTCCACACAGGTTGCACAAATGATCTAAGATCTAAGTGTTTTGAATATCTGGGGGCTTGTGTTTCATTCAGTTGGGACCAGAATATTGTTAGAGTTGTTTCTAACTGGAGGCGAACTAGAAGGAACATATTTCTGGAGATTACCCTAAATTTCTGCTAAATGTTGAATTAATGTAATTTGGACCTTTTTTCATAACAACTTCATTGAGTAGCCATTTTTTATCCAGTAAGTATTCTATTGACTTCTTTTAATTTTATTTGCCAATGAATAAACAACTTAACAAACAAACAAACCCCCAAACCATTCAGTGTTTAGCTGCAATTTCAGGCTGATATTAAAGTCGAAGAACTGGTTCTTGAAGGAAGAATTTGAAATCGAATGAGGCCGACAATATTAGTCCCAAATAACTTGTGATTGAATATAGTCTCTGCTTTAAAGGACTTCAAAGTCTTTTGAAATATTATATTCCATAATGAGGAAGAAACTATGGATTAAGAGTTCAAGCTGATCACATCTTGTCTAAAAATGTAAAAAGGAAAGGAAATGCTCATGGTGAAGTGTAATGTAAATTCAAGTAATTTAGCAGTGAAGTAAATGCTATAGACACTTACTAATAGAAAATTTCCCTACGTGTTATGAAAGATAAGCAAGGAGTGAGCTGAATTAAACAGTGTATAGCAATACCCTAGAAGAACATGATCATTCTATTTCTCTGTTCTAGTACTCTGAAGAGAAAGTACCCGTGTTTTCAAATGTGCGGTAGTATATACAGACTTCTGCTTTAGTCAGTTATGTCCTGATACGCTATAAAAACAGATTAATATGCTCAGAGGAAGAGACTTGTGAAGCCAAATGTTGGGCATTCAGCACTTTTGAAATATATTAGTTCATTATACTCAGGTTGAGAAGCTTACTGTTGTTGGTGTAGTAGGAAGTCTTCAATGTAGACCTGACTTTGTTCTTGGTGAATTTGACAGCAATACAGTCACTCACTGAAATAAAAGCACATTTAACTACTAGTAACTGTTTCCAAAAAACGTAATGTATGGTTTTGAATGTTTTGGGTCTTGCTTTACATTTTCCGTGTGAATCATCCTTTTAGGTTTTAGAAACTGAAAGGAGAAGTTCTTTACCATAGCAGATAATGTCTTTTTGCAATTTATTTCTATTCAGTTATTTGATATATTCATCAAAACCAGTGAGACTTTCTAACTATTAAATATTTCTCCTGCCATTTAATATTTTAAATATGTATTCAGATATTTCCTTTCATAGTTAAAATATTTTATGTCAGGCATCCAAAGCTGTAATATGATCAAGACCAAAAAGAAAGCAAGTAATTTTTAAGAAATGGAATGATATTACACAGTAATATGTCTTTCTTGAATATAAAAGCAACACGTTTTGAAACTTTTAACACCAAATAGGCACATTGTGAAAAGTAGTTTAGCCAAACCATATCTGAGTATAGCGATGCAAAATGCACTGAGAGAAGGGAGCATTACCAGGCCAAATGGATTGGCTTAAACATTTTCGACACATGCCACAAGTTCACATAATCAGCCTGAGGCAGTAGGAAACTTAAAAGCTAGTCTGATAGTGTTTCTTACAAATATTCTTTGAATTTTATTACTTGTCTCCCACATGAGGCGTAATAGTTTCAACGTTCTAATTAGTACTTGTGTATATTGCTATTACTTTGTCTCTTTAATCACATTATTAAGTCTGTTATGGAGATTCCTTATAGAATCACACTTTATAATAGTGTTTCTAATTTGAATATGTCCTTTTTTATGTTGTCTGAATCTGAAACATCATAAACTCTTTTTATGGGTCCTTTGATAGTAGTCACTTTCCTGTTTTATGCTTGATTAGAACATACAGTACTAAGTAATAAAGAAACTTCCTGAAGCTTTGGAGTTTTAGTACCAGAAAACATTTCAACTTCCTCAGGATTTTTTTTTCCCCTCTCTGACATTAGGTCAAACAAATATATCCCTTTGTCCATATTAAATTATTGGGCAGGAAATACGTAAGAAAGAAAGCACTTTTGTGAAATTGTAATAGATTTTATACAATTTCAGAGATTGATTTTCAGTCTGCTTTCAAACAAGATATATAATGTGAAATTTTCAAAAAAACATAAAAGAATTTTGATAATTTTCATAAATTGAAAATACAGATGCATATAGTTATAAACATAAATTTAATCTGTAAAACTATATTTAAATGCCAGGAGAAGTAAGAAATAATACAGAAATCTAACCCTCCCTCTATCTTTCACCCTTTCTGAAGAGGTAAACATGCCATCAAATTCAGGGAAAATTAGTTGATTTTAAGGGACTTCATTGTAATATCTCTCCTTAGCCTGATACTGAATTTGATAAAACAGGAAATTAAGTGGGATTTTATAAAAAAATACAGAAATTAATATATTTGGTAAACAAAGAAGCAATTTTACAGACAAGAAATTACAAAAGATATGCAAAAATGAAAGGATTAAAATTATCTAAAAGGCTTCATATGAGCAAACAATGGTGAAATAGGGTAAGTCTGGTTTACATAACAAGAAATAGCTTTAAAAAACTTAAGGAAGCAATAGCCCCATTTGGTGTCCTGATTGGAAGCCTCTGAAATCACAGTGAAATGGTTTCCATCTGCAGTGGGGTTTGGATCAGAACCTAAGTGTCAATAGACTTCACAAAGACTATCAGCTCTTGTAAACTCCTTTTGGCTTGGGAATGTGAGGAAATTGGTGAAATTCAAAGGACAACATATGTGACGAAGAATTTATCAGTGGAGATTAAAACATTAAAAATATCTATTTTCTGAACAAATGACAAAGGCTGAGGATAGATGCAGGAATTTTTACGTGCTGACAATCTTTGGAAAATTAGAAAAAGAGTATTAGTCTAGTCCAAAACTAAAATCTGATCAAAGTAAAATAGTGGGAAATAATCCACTCCATCAGATCTGCATGTTCCAATTTCCTTCTCAAGTGAAGTACAAGCTGTCTGCTCATTACAAGCAGTTTGCAAACATGCACAAAAAATCATTTTTCCAACACAGATATGAACAGTAATTATTGGTAATTATTTATATGCAAGTTCTAAATGACTAGGAGTAATTTAATGTCAAAATTATGCATATTGAAACTCCATACCTTAAAATTTCTTGTGGAACTTCATAACTGCAATTTCATTGTGTGGTAACATTTAGTAATTACTGTATTTTTGTTAGTATGTTTTTTGTTTGGTTTGTATTTTTTTTCTCTATTATTAGTCGCATCACAGTAAAAGTAAGTCAAGTGTCAGCAATTGCTTTCTTCCAGAGTTCAAACTTGGCATAGAACTCACTACTTCCACCTCATCCTCTCACAAAGTAGTTTTTTTGCCCTGGCAGGACAAAAAAAATGAAAAGATAGTCTATCTTTAACAGTGCTTAGGAAATAATGGTATTTTCAAGCATTCTTTGGGGATTTTCTCAGCTTTTTCTAAAATAGAAAAGGTTGGAAAACAAAAGAGGGTAAAACAGAGGAAGAACTGTTCTGAGGTTTCCCTTGTCTTTCTATCTGATTTTTGAATGGTTTCTGAGGAAAACACAGATTAAAATGAGACAGTCTTGTTCCGGAACTTTTTTCTGATTCTCTCTGTTTATTGGAAACCTGGATTTTCATCTGGAGCATTTCAGATCAGCAGTTTTGTTTGAGTGAATATATACAAAACTTTCTGTGCTACACCCTCCTCTAGAATATAATACAAATGTCTTTGGGATTCTTTCGCTGTTATTCCAATGTAGAAACTTTAGCAATGCCAATGAGGATCTAAATGTGAAAAAAAAAAAATCTTGAGATGTCCTCTACAAGGACTAAAGAAATAAATTTAATCCTTATGGGTTTTCTAAGGTGTGTTTGTGAGAAAGAAGTATGTTTATTGACAGTCTGGAAAGTGAAATTTATTCATACTTTTTGTTCTTTGTGTTGTAGTAAACAGAACTAAATGTTAAACTTGAATGTTTCAAGAAATAGGAGAGTTAAAGTACTTAAAGTGTTTATATGAATATCTTACTTTTTCTCAATAATGTCATTGCCATCTGATGGCCACTAAGTGTGGGTAGTCTTAGTCTAATTCCCCAAAATATAAACAGCACTATAACAATTGATGATAGTTGTCACTTTTCTTTGGAATCTCAGTAGAGAGAAGTAGTGAATAAATAGAGCGTGATTCAGCTTCTCTGCACAATAGAGGGCAGTTCAGGACTTGACTGAAGTCATGTACATGCAAACTATTACTGTTTGATACTACAGATTTGAAGTAATTTCCTGGCTTATCAGTCCTGAGAGTCTTCTTATGAAATTTAGTAAACTTTAGAATAATCAATATTTCTTATTTCTTATTTGGATTTTGTTCTGGTTTTGACTGAGATAGAGTTAATTTTATTTCTAGCAGCTGGTATAGTGCTGTGTTTTGCATTTAGTATGACAACAATGTTGATAACACACTGATGGTTTTAGTTATTGCTAGGTAGTTGTAGTGTCTACACTAAGTCAGGGACTTTTCAGCTTCTCACGCCCTGCCAGGTGCACAAGGAGCTGGGAGAGCACAGCCAGGACAGCTGACCCAGACTTACCAAAGGGATTTTCCCTGCCATAGAATGTCAGGCTCCATATATATATATACATAAAAAACTGGGGAAGCTAACCAGGAGGTGGGATCACTGCTCGGAAACAGATGGGATTGGGTTGGTTATTTTTTTCCTTTTGCATGTGGTGAGCAATTGCATTTGTGCATCACTTGTATTATTGTTGTTATTGTTCTTATTGTTGTTATTGTTATTGTGGTCTTCCTTTGTTATCCTGTTAAACTGTCTTTATATCAAGCTATGAGGTTTGATTTTTTCCATTCTCTGCCACATACCCTGGGTCAGGGGGGAGGGGTGATCAAGTGGCTGCCTGGTGCTTAGTTACTGGCTGGGTCTAAACCACGACAGATTTCTTTAGAAGCCCAAGCACTTAAAGCTAATAGTTAGACACTCTCAGCTAGAATAAATTTATGTCTGTCTATCTCAGAAAAGTGTCTATCTATCTCATCTGTTTCAATTATAAAGTTTTTTACTGTAATTGCACATGGAATAGTTTCATTTGCATGTATAACAGTATTGTTTAAGCAAATTATATCATTGTCCAAAGTTTTTAGCTGTGCTACGAGGATAAGGAATTTTAATGAAGTTACTTTGAAAAATAAATGTTACAGAAGTGGGACAGAGCTCTTGAGTTTAGAAATTTTCTCTGACACAGTTCATATTAAAAAGACATATATTTGCCAGTTTCACATAGCTTTAGAATCTTTCACAGCTATTACTGTGTTTGTACAAGACAGAAAATCCTGATAAGCTGTGAAGCCACTAGCATCTATTATAATTCAACAGCAGAAGTAGAAAGATTAACATGTGCATAAATAATCTAAAGTAAGAACACACTACACACAATGAGAAAGTAAAATATTTTTCAGTTTGTCCATAGGGAAAAAAAGAAAAAAAGGAGGAAAGTGGCAATAGAATTATAGAACGGTTTGACTTGGAAGGGACCTTAAAGATCATCTAGTTCCAGCCCCCCTGCCATGGGCAGGGACACTCTCCACTAGACCAGGTCACCCAAAGCCCCATCCAACCTGGCCTTGAACACTTCCAGGGAGGGGGCATCCACAACTTCTCTGGGCAACCTGTTCCAGTGTCTTACCACTCTCACACTAAAGAATTTCTTTCTAACATCTCATCTAAAACTACCCTCTTTCAGTTTAAACCCATTATCCCTTGTCCTATCACTGTATGCCCTTGTAAACAGTCCCTCCCCATCTTTCCTGTAGACCCCCTTCAAGTACTGGAAGGCCGCAATTAGATCTCCCTGGAGCCTTCTCCTCTCCAGGCTGAACAACCCTGACTTTCTCAGCCTGCCTTCATAGGAGAGGTGCTCCAGCCTGCTGATCATCTTTGTGGCCCTTCTCTGGACTCACTCCAACAGCTCCATGTCCTTCTTATGTTGGGGGTCCCAGTGCTGAACACAATACTCCAGGTGGGGTCTCATCAGAGCAGAGTAGAGGGGGAGAATCACCTCCCTTGACTTGCTGGTCATGCCTCTTCTGATGCAGCCCAGGACACTGTTGGCTTTCTGGGCTGCAAGCGCACACTGCTGGCTCATGTGGAGCTTTCCATCAACCAACACCCCCAAGTCCTTCTCCTCAGGGCTGCTTTCAATCCATTCTCCACCCAACCTGTACTTGTGCTTGGGATTGCCCCTACACATGTGCAGGACTTTGCACTTGGCCTTGTTGAACTTCATGCATGGGCCCACCTCTCCAGCCTGTCAAAGTCCCTCTGGATGGCATCCCTTCCCTCTAATGTGTCAACCGCACCACACAGCTTGGTGTCGTCGGCAAACTTGCTGAAGGTGCATTTGATCCCACTGTTCTTGTTGCTGACAAAGGTGTTGAACAGCGCTGGTCCCAGTACTGACCCCTGAAGAACGCCACTCGTCACTGTTCTCCACTTGGACATCAAGCCTTTGGCTGCAACTCTTTGAGTGCAACCATCCCGCCAATTCCTTATCCACTGAGTGGTCTGTCCGTCAAATCCATGTCTGTCCAATTTAGAGACAAGGATGTTGTGTGGGACAGGGTCAAATGCTTTGCACAAAATCCAGGTAGGTGGATTTTGCTCTTCCCTTTTCCACCAATGCTGTATGCCTGTTATAGAAGGCCACCAAACCTGCCAGGCATGATTTGCCCTTAGTGAAGCCTTGTTGGCTTTCACCAATCACTTATTTTCCATGTGCCTTAGTATAGTTTCCAGGACGATCTGCTTCATGATCTTGCTGGGCACAGAGGTGAGACTGAACGGCCTGTAGTTCCCCATCTCCTCCTTTTTTCCCTTCTTAAAAATGGGGGGTTATGTTTCCCTTTTTCCAGTCAGTGGGAACTTCATCGAACTGCCATGACTTCTCAAATATGATGGATAGTGGCTTAGCAACTTCATCCACCACTTCCCTTAGGACCCACAGATGCATCTCATCAGGTCCCATGGACTTCTGCACTTTCAAATTCCTTAGATGCTCTCAAACCTGATCTTCTCTGACAGCGGGCAGTTCTTCATTCTCCCAGTCCCTGCCTTTGCCTTCTGAGGCTTGGGCGGTGTGGCTAGAGCCCTTGCTGGTAAAGAATGAGATAAAATACCTTTTGAGTACCTCAGCCTTCTGCATATCCTGGGTAGCCAAGTCTCACATTTCCTTCTGGAGAGGGCCCACATTTTCCCTAGACTTCCTTTTACCACTGACATACCTATAGAAAGTCATCTTGTTGTCCTTAACATCCCTGGCCAGTTTTATTTCTATCAGGGCTTTGGCTTTCCTAACCTCATCCCTGGCTTCTCGAACAGTTTGTCTGCATTCCTCCTAGGCTACCTGCCCTTGCTTCTACCCTCTGTAGGCTTCCTTTTTCTGTTTGAGTTTTTCTAGGAGCTCCTCATTCATCCATGCAGGCCTCCTGGCATTTTTGCTTGACTTCTTCTTTGTTGGGATGTATTGCTCCTGAGGTTGGAGGAGGTGATCCTTAAATACTAAACAGCTGTCTTGAGCCCATCTTCCTTCCAGGGCTTTGTCCCATGGTATTCTACCAAGCAGGTCTCTGAAGAGGCCAAAGTCTGCTCTCCTGAAGTTCAGGGTAGTGAGCTTGCTTTTATGTGTAGCAGCTAAAAGGAAGGCTTCTGCTAAGATGAACTGACAATATTGTGGCAAAAAAAAGTTAACTATAATGAAAAAAATCCAACAAACTCAAGCACTAAAATAGTCATGGAAATAAGTAACTGTCTTACGCTATCTAAATATTTAAGATATGTCTGCTTTCACACTGCAAATTATGATTAACTCAATAGGAAGCCACTTTATTTACAGGACTGAAGTGAAAGACAAATGGTTATCAGATTCAAATATTGTAAAACAAAGGAAAAGAAGGAACTGTTTCAATCGTTGTATATATTCTGGCTTCAGTAAGTGCTCAGTTAAAGCAAACATAAAAATACAAACTGATCTGAGTGGCATTTAGATGAAAATATTATAGAGTAAATTCAGGCCATGATCTAGTGCCAAAGTATAAATACCTAAATTTACGTGTCTAAGCTCCTATGACAGAAAGTAAAGATCTAGGTTTCAATTCACTAATTTAAACACAAACATCCAATCACAGTTGAAGTGTCCAGGATATTGAGTATATTCATACATGACCCAGAACAGTATACTGAACTTTCTCTGAAGGTATTGTCTTGGTTTAGATTAGACAGATGTCATTGTGAGATCTAGGCATAAATATAAATAAGTGATTGATATGAGGAATCAGGTGACATCAAGTATTCCTTTAGTGTGTCTGCAACAAATTGTATCAGCTGGAAATTCAGAAATCACTGGGCAAAAATATGCTAAAGGAAACTAAAGGTTCTACACGAACTATAGCTACCACCAGAACTATTTGACTGGCCTATAAGAAGAGTTACTCACTCACTCGTTCTATGCCTCCATGATTTCATGTCTGGAACACTGGAATGAAGAATATATTTCTGAAGACCATAACAGGCATCTCATGATTTAAAATTTTAAATTGTAGTAAAGACCCAATGAAAGAGTATGTATGTATGATGCAGCTATTTAGTTGTTGATAATCATTTTCCATTGCAGAAATCAACAAATTTCTACTTTATCTGAACATGTTAACACACTATTCTGTCTGCTGGAATAATATTTTTAGCAATGTTACTCTGAGGGTGGATTTGTTTCCTTTGAGGACATCAGAAAAAAAAATCTGGATTGTTAAAAGAATATATATTTTCATGTCTCCATGTATATGACTGCTAAGAAATTTATTCAGACATGGCAGCTCATAGGGCATCTCTCTAATACCAGTAGGTGACAGAAATGAAATTGTTCTTGTTTTGCTTAGTAATCAAGTTTTGCGACCAGCAGATCAATTTGTTGCAATATCCCTGTGAATAAAGGACTACTGCACTGGATCTATCCAAGTATTTAAAGTTATTTCATTCAGTTGATTTTTTTGGTTAGGTTTGCTTTTTGTTGTTTTTGTCAACAATCCTTTGTTTAAATCTCTACCAAAGTGTAAATTTTAGTTAAGGAATGCAGTTAGGAAAAATAAACCTGTAGATAGTGTCCACAGTAGCTACTACTCACAGAGATAGAAATCAAAGTGTGAGACAGGCCAGGCAATGAAAGATCTAGACACTGCCCAGGAAAAAAAAAAATTAAAGGAAAGCAAAGAAAAAAAGGAAGAAATTCTTCCAAAAGTAATGTATATTCCAAGAATAATGGAGAGCTTGGAAGCTATAATCAAAATGATATAAAGATTGTGCTTACACTTCCAGTAAGCCCATTTTCACACTGGATTCAATTGGTGTGTCAGACAGCAGCAGAAAAGAAGCTCTGAAGGGTGGTCTTATTAAACAGTTCATGTTAGCTGAAATGTACCTTTGGTGTGACATAATGTAATGGTTCTTCTATCATTATGTTCTACTGACATCTGCACTTTTTTGTCTTCAAGAAACAGATGGACTTGCCTGCAGTACGTGAGCAGAATTACTGATAATCTAGATTGAACGGTAATTTCATATCAAAAAGAATTAGCAGCCTGGAAAAGCAGCTGAGTCTGGCAGACTATTTAGGTCCTAGAAATTGCAACAGTGATAAAACTTCTAATTTCAATTTTATAAAACTTTTGGAGGGTGAAAGGGAATGTGTAGGAACTTCACTTTTATACAGACTGCACTTACATCCTTAGGTTAAAGGTATGTCTTAGATTTTAATTTAAATACAGAGTTAAGCATGTCCTTTTTTTACATTGCTCTCAGTAGAACTAGGAGGAAGCTAAGTCGTCTGCTTGCTGGAGCTGTCACTTGCAGTGTTCTAATAAGTCCTTTGATCACTATTAAGAAGTATTAAAGTATTTCTCAGACAGTCTAATTTCTTTCTGATTCATTGTATCAAAAAGAGGGCTTTTGGAGGGCCATTTTGCCTGATTACCTGCAGAAATGCCTTAGCAAGGTGAAACAATTTGTAACAATCAGGTCATGTATTTAACCAAATATCCTCTGCCCCATTCATCACAGAAGTAAATTATGATACTGTACCTTTAATGAATTGAAAAATCATATTGTTCTTGATTGCTTTGGTCTGCTAGAGTCTACTATAAGCATTACATAAATTTAGTAGTAACGTAGAAACAGATCCCTCAAACAAAAATAAATAAAGAGGAAACTATGAAATCTCAGGCTGGAGCAGAAGCAGGCTGGAAAGGGTAAAGTCTTTGCAAGCAGCTGGTGAAAGTATAAATCAGGGAGTAAACACTGGGCTAGAACAAAAGCAAACAAGAGCTTGAGCAACTATTTTATTGTGACCGTAGCCTAGGTTTACATACTTTTGTAGACATCCAGTTGTTTGAAGTCTCGGGGAAGTTGTCCCTTCAAGGAAGCGACTGGGGCATGATGAGGTTACTGGGCAGCAGAAGACCAGAAGTAACTCCTTTAGCTCTTTGGGTGAAACAAATGAAGAAACAGTGAATGTGCCTGGAATCATTATACTTTCTTGAGATAAGTAACAGATGGTCATATCTTTCTCTATGCTCTAAAGTACATATGACTAATTCAAGCTACCAAACTTGTATGTATTGGGGAAAAAAAAAAATCATACAAAAAAAATTTAAAAAAGATTAATGGTTAAGCTTTAACCTTTATCTTAATATAATTTAATGGATAGTGGGATGAGATTAATCTCACCTTACTTCAAAAATTCATCTCTCAGCTACTCAGATAAATAGTCTATAATACTTTCAAAGCTGGTGGACAAAAAGAAGTGCTAGCAGACAACAGTTCTTAAAGTAAGTGGTTAAGGCAGGTTACACGAGCTGTACTGTAAAGGTGCCTCTAGGTTTTCCTTGAGCACAGGAACAGCTCCATGAAAAACTTACTCCACCTTCTATGGGAGTAAGAGAAGTTGCTGTTTTACCAAACCCACTTGTAATTACAAGATTTCTTCCCCTATATCTCATCAGATGGAAAAAATACTTTGTAAAACTTTTTCAGAATACCTCTTCTAATTCTCCATTTGCAATCAGTATTTTGCTATATTTTATTTCATTGAGCATATATTGCAATTGAACGTTTGACAATGCTCGACATTAGTATTGAGTTAAAAATACAAATAACAGAAAACATTCAGTGCTTCTCACAAAACAAACATTAATTCTAGATTCTATATCAATTTAGCTATCATGGTTCCCAAGTCAATTTATTTTCATATCCCAGATTCATCATGACTGAGGAATGCATCTGTTGCCTTACCCCTTTTAGATAAATACATTTAATTTTAATCTAGTAATCACAAGGCTCACAATTATTAAGGAGCTGATCTTTAACTGCAGCAGAGAAGGAGTGAAAACACAGGTCAGTAGGAGCGGCTGTGGGATAGCACTTGTTTCTTGGAAATTTGCATAATCTGGGATGAATTCAGCCACTACTCCTCTTTTGACTGCAGAAACAGCATTCAGAATGGGTTGTCCTGTTAGCGACTCTGCTTAGGAATGGAGAGTGGCAGGCAATGGCTGTCGTGCTGAATAATGCTGCTATTATTGACAGCTGAACTATGTGTCCTGTGTACCCCCCCATTCCCTCTGGCAACAGAGATATCTGAGAGTTACTCAGTGGAGACAGGGGTCAGTAGAAGGGGTCAGAACTGAGGGTATACCTCTTGGATACACAGCCTTCCAATATTTAGGAGACATGCTTACTACTAGTTCTTGAAATTGTGACATTAACATCTCCTGATGTGCAAATACGGACTTCACTGTTATAAGGCAACTTGCATAGGACTCATTTAACATTATAGTTTATGTAATGAAATTGGATTTATCTAACATTTAGGCTTCACAATGCCTCTTTGACTAGGGAATAAGTCACCCAGAGAGCCAAGATAAAGCTGACCAGTGCATGGGCCAGACCTTGGGAGATTCTAGAAGCAATGGTTATTTTGCAAGTATTTCTTCGTTAAGGCAGCCATGATTTGGCCACTAGGATTTATTTATATAGCTTTTGTTTGTGTGTTCACTTTATTCAACATGTAAAACATTGGATTAATCCATAACAGGGCTCAATTATTAGAACATGAGCTAGCCACAGAGGTTAATGAAAATATAATTAGTACTGCTTGTGTTACATGCAGTTGAAAAGAGGGTCATAAATCCTATTAATCCTTCTTAGCTCGGGAATTATTGACCTGGAAGACCATAATGGGTATGGTCTATGGTGTCAGTAAAGTTGAAGTGCAAGCAGATGACATGTTACTGATCTTCATTTATTTGATTAATTTTGAATATGGGGAGGGGAAAACTGACATAGTTTTGCATCATCATGATGCAGCATAAGCAAAGGAAGTGGTGAACAACGAATATTTACTATTCATTCTGTAGTGCCATACATGTGATTCATAAATAGAGCTGTAGCTAAATATCATGCATATTATTCAGACAGGTATTCATAGTTAAGATATTTTATGTGTAATGTAAAGGTAGTAATACCTTTGTAATAACTTGCATTAAGAAAAAATAAAGCAACAAACACAAAACCCTGTATTCCATGTTGTGAGATATGAATCTGCTAGGTATATCTAAAGACATTTCCCATAACTAGTTATGGGATTAGAAATGGAAAAAAAAGAGTAATGCTTAGCCAAAACGTTCCAAGTAAAAAAGAAAAGTTGTAAATAAAAATAAAAATTTAAAAAACCCAAGCCACAAACAATACAGGTCTGTCTGTAATTAAAGTACACATGAATTAATAGTTAAATATATTACTGCTTGCAGGCTTCCTGCATACCTAATTCACAGCCAAAGAGTGTTAAGGCTTCTCTTTGTTAAGACTTCTGCTGACTGCTTGCACCTATTTCTATTTTTGTTTATTCATTAAGAAATGTCTCCCGTAGAGTTCGCTACCAGTTAATCTGAGAAAGCTAATATATTGTAAAGCTTAATCTAGGTACTACACTAGTATTTGTTAGGAACAATTTTAGAAACAAATAAGTGTAACTGAAAATAATTTTTTTGAGTTCACACTCTTTTTACAAGTGTGCTAGGCAGCAGAGATTCTCTTTAGTTCATTCCTGGACACAAGAAGTAATGCTAACGTGAAGCAATGACCCCTTTTGGAATTCTCTTTTGGAAAACCATGCCTGTTTTAGAGGCTTCCAGATTTGCTTGGGCCAACTCTTCTGGCTATTTGATGCAATTTATGAAACTTTATTCCATTCCTAGAAACAGACTGTTGGCTTATAATCCTCAAGAACATCAGCTAGTTATTAAGAAAGATACATATATATATATATATAAAGACATTTACAGGAGTTATGTTAAGGAATGCATTAGATAATACATTCAAACTAATGCATTGAAATATTAGTGTAGATTGGATTTGTACCTTTAAGGGTATTTGCTTGTTGTGGTCAGCCCTAGGGACAAGTAAATAGTTAGTGAATAAAATCATCCCTATGAAATTTAATAAAGGTTAAATATATCCCCAGATAGTACTAAAGTGTTAAGTTAAAAGTTAATGCCTTGCTGTATTGCACTGCTCAGTAGGACAAAAGCAGTACTGTGGTATGACAAACTGTACACATTAAAAACCACTCCCTTTCCCAAAACCCTATTCTTCAATGTATTGCTTGGAATTAGTAATGACAGAATAATTTAAATCACATGCAGATCACATGAAATTGATATGATGAGGAAGACAAAGGCATCCATTCCTTTCCATACCTGCATCCTCACTGCAGATGAGAATATATATTCTAGTAAGCGAAATAGAAATTGGCCTGTGTAATTTAAAATCAAACTTATAAAATTTATTTTGTTATGAAGCATGTGTTTTATCTTCTTGTAATGGTAAGCAACAGACAAGACTTGACTCTAGCAGGCATTCTGCACACAGAGTCTTGGCTGACTGGATAGTTACAACTGTTTTACATGGAGTTTTAGAGGAACGGACATCATCTCTACTGGGGAAAATTGGATGGTCTTAATTTGCAAAAATTATTAATCAGTGCTTTGGTTCTTGACCCTCCAGCTGGTCGCTTAAAGAAAAATTGTACACAGTCATATTTAAAAGCTGGACTCTTTTTCAGCCAAAAATTGCAGTCTGCTACAGGTCACTTAAAAAAAGAAAAAAGTTAGCGTGCCTTTAAGATGCTAAAAATAAATTCATCAAGTAGAAACATAAAAGTTGAGGGAGGGAAGAATACAGATTATTCAAAAATATAATGAGTGGAAACTTAGGCCATTACATGGCAGATTTCCATGAGCTCCACTCATCTCAGGAGAGTTCCAAGGAAGCAGAGGACCTGCACGTACGGATTCGGCTGCAGGATTGGGTCTTCCCGCAGGGAAGTTTGCCTTCATTCCTGCTGTAGTTCAGCACAGTCCTGCCATGTTTAAAGAAAGTGACATTGGTAAGACAGGAAAAGAAAAGCTATGAACCTGGCAGAACTTGGCATAATGCTTGTCAAACACAAAACTCTAAACTAAATTAAACTAGTTCCCAGTGTAAAATCGGTGTGAGCTTAAAAACACTTTAGTGTAAGAAAAATAAGTATCTGCTATTTTATTAAAATTCTAATAGAATTAGATGTTTCTAATTCCTCTAGTTTTTTCCCTGTTTTTCATTGTAATTCTAATAGTAAAGTTGTGAAAATGATCTTCTAAAAGGGAATTGAATGTTCAATCTCTCTGTCATCTTAAGCAGTCTTTTCCCTAACAAATGATAATAACACTTTTTATACCTATGTATTATAAACTTATGATTTTCTTATGGCCTGAATATTATGCTTTAAAAAAAAGTGTGTGTGGGGCGGAATTAATTCATTCAGAACTGAAGTTTATGACTGAATGAGCTTCTAAAATTTTGAAGACTACTTTAATGGTCTTGTTAAATGATCTCTGCCCAAAATAGATCCTGGGTGAGTTCACAATATTTCACTTGCCAGAGAACAGTTTCAATAGATAAAAAAAAATAATTAACTCTTTTAACAAAAAATTATGCTAAGATCCACTTTACGATGAAGGTGGTTTAAGATTTCTGAAAAACTTGTCTTCACAGAACAGAGGGTGGACATCATCCTAAATTCTGGCAAGGTTTGAGGGTTTGAATGTCAGTGTAAAAAAAAAAATAAAAAATTTGGCCTTAAAATATTGACCTTTTCACCTTTTTCCAGCACCTGTTTTTAGAAGTCTGGAAGAACACGATCTTCTGTGGTACTGAGGGATCCAATTCTGCGGCAGTTTGTGGTCTAAGTTCTACATACAATGTTAATTGCCAGTATTTCCATTCCTCCTCATTTTTATTGCTCCATGTAAGCACATATATTGGTCTAGTCTATACCACAAATGCTTAGTGATACACAACTACCCAGTTACAACACTCACTAATTTTTATGATGATTATGTCACGTTTTGCAGAGAGCAGAAATCCAAATGCCTTTATAGGTATAATATTTGTGTCTTGTAGTACAGAATGTCATTTCCTTGTCTAATACATGGCACTGAAAGGGCATATATTCAAAGTAATTCTAAAGATCATTTAAATAAATTGAGATTCTGGACTATGATCTTACAGCAGTGGATATAGTCTGTCACAGATTCTGAAATCATGGATTAAAGGAGGGCTCTGAGGGGTGGGTGTTCTCCTTGCTTAAACTAAGAGGTGGAATTCAGGTCAAGATTCATATACCTAGATATAAGAATAACTTACATTCTTACAATTTATAAGTTGAAGAGCTTCATTCAGGTGCACAGACCTATTTTTTTGGTATAATTTAAGGTGACCTACATCCAACATACCAGTGTGGACCCAGCAGGTATGACAAAACAGCTAGGAGTGATTCGTGCTGCTCTCTGAGAGGTAGCTGGAGGCAGAAGGACACCTTGAGTGTCTAAAGGCCAACAAACTGATCTCCACTAGGTTGCCGTGAAAACTTAGGCATCTAATTAACGTATCAAAACCTGCACTCTAGAAATGGAGGGTGGGTTTCAGATGCTATAGGAGTTGCCCTGAGGTAGATGAGGTATGCAAACTGTGCTGACAGAGATGACACAAGAACTATGAAAGATGTGCTCCTTACTGAGAGACAGCTAGATCCTAGGAAGGATGCATTATGGCATCTCCACAGGCACTAGATGGTAAGTTTAATGAACTGAATTGATCCATAGTTATCATCTGAAGTGGAAGCTTAGATACCTATCTCATATATAAACAAATACATGCACATAGCTCAGTCTAATTGTCTACATTCTAGAGCTGATTGAATTCCCTAAAATGATGATCTTGTGTTATAGCAAGCTGCCTGTCTCTAGCTGCCACTCAGAGGTTTGCATGGATCACCCCCAGATGTTATGCCCTATCTGCATATTTATAAATGGCAGTATAGAGACATTTTTAGGTAACTGAGTGAAGACTCATAGGTTGTGATTGGTTTTAGAGGATTTCAGTATTACAAAATTCTGGACCTAACTTTTCCTCCTGACAAATATTTACAGCTATCTGAAAGCCATGAGGTGAATTTACTAATCGTTAGGCATCTCCATGGCCAGTCACATCCTGCAAATAGTATTTCCTGTCACCTTCACAACTGGAACTCTATCCAAGTGTTGAGTCACTACTATAAGAAGTAGTTTCTTCCTATAGACATAACATAGAAGAGGCAACTGTGAACAGACACTGCAGTATATGGAAACTGCCATATACAATCTCCAAGCAGCTAGATACAGAATTCTATTATTTCCCTATACTCATTACAGGAATTTTCAACTTTCTGAGCTGGGAAGAAGGTGAGGAAACAGCTGGTAATTAGTATTGTGTTTTGTTGTGAAATTATTTCCAGTCTTGTGGTTTGTTTTTTTTTTTTTTTCCTTCTTTATTTTAAATTAAATTAATTGTAAACTAAGTACTCATTCTTTAAGAGATCTTGTAATTGATCTATGAAGTGGTTATATATATATATATGTATATACACACATATTTATATGTGAGGTATATACAGGCATATATGTGAAATATATATATATGAGATACATGTAATGACATGTTACAACACACTGGTTACTTATTGTTAACAGACTCTAAGAGGGGTGATTATGATATGCTTTGTGTAATATTTCGTACAATATCTCTGTGTTGGATAAAGACGGATGATAATTGAGAGCTGAGGGGAAGTGTTAATTTTCTTTGGTTAAACTTAAGCTTTCAGTGGCTGCTAAACAGGACTGCAAGTTGCAACCTAAACATATTTTGTTCTTAGCCTGTACTAAATGCCTGAGCAGGCAATTTTGTGTGTATATAGTTTTCTCAATAGTGTTAGATAAAAGTTTACCCAGCCTACGTGGAATCCTCAAAAGACTGATCAGTCACTTCTTTCTCAATACATTATGCAGACTTTTTGGAAAAGAGATTAGTTTCTTCCCAAATAGCAATGAGATGTTGTTTCATTAAAACAAGTTAATGAATTAATGAAGCAGCATTTTGTGGACAAAGTTTGAGACTTTTTCATACTCTTAGTGATTACAGACTAATATCTAAAGTAGCTTCTCAGTTATGAAATGCTGACTTTCCACATCTCTTTCACAATCTATTGAAATAATACAAATCTAAGTTATAGAAATGTCACCCACAGGGAAACATTTCCAGAAAGTGGAAATGAGTTGGGACTGTGCTCTGAACATATGAAACAGAGGCTTAAACCCTAAACATCTTCAAGTTTTCAGGTTTAACTCCAGGCAATACTAGAAAACACAGGTCTATGTTCAGTCCTCATCATTCAAAATAGGACAGAATATTTTTATTCACCCATTTTTTTATAACATTCCATTCAATTATCTTTCTTTTTTTTTCCTGACAGTCTTGTATTATATGCTTCTTTAGCTATCCAAACTATGCTGCTCACTATTACTGGGAAGCCTAATCTGTGTTTAGACCTTCCAAATGAAATCATTAAAACTAAAATTATGCCATGAGCTGATGCTACAGGCTGATTGCACCCAGGGCTGCAAGGAATGTATGATAGAAGTAGATACTACTCGGAATCCTCTGATCCTCCTGATTCCCAGTAGATTTAATACATCAATGTTGGGGGTCTCCAGAGAGAATGGACTGTAAATTTTTGGTGTTAAGATGAGATTCAGCTTGAAGCACAGACTACATGTTGTGGAAGATTGAGACTTTGTCATCTTGCTGTGCTCCAGCAGGCTGCTTTGAATTTTAAGGACCAATTGCATTCCAGTTTTTGTTACTACAAAATGCTCCTGTTTGTCCTAGTATCTTATTTATCCTAAACACCAGACTTTTTATCTGTCTACTATGTCTATAATTGCATCAACCGGCTTTTATCTTCTAACTCCAGAGATAAGAAAGAACACTTTTAACTGTAAGCAAACCTTCATCCTTTCTGTAATTGTGTGGTGGGTTGACCCTGGCTGAGGGCCAGGTGCCCACCAGAGCCGCTCTATCACTCCTCTCTTTCATTAGACAGGGGAGAAAAAGTACAATGAAAGAAAACTTACGGGTCGAGATAAGGACAGGGAGAGATCATTCTCTAATTATCATCACGAGCAAAACAGACTGAACTTAGAGAGGGAATTCGTCTTATTTATTACTAAGCAAAACAGAGTAGAGGAATGAGAAATAAAACCAAATCTTAAAAACACCTCCCCCCACCCCTCCCATCTTCCCGGGCTCAACTTCACTCCCGGCTTCAACCTCCGCCCCCCCTCAGCGGCACAGGGGGACGGGGAATGGGGGTTACAGTCAGTTCATCACGCGGTGTTTCTGCCGCTCCTTCATCCTCAGGGGGAGGACTCCCCTCATCATTCCCCTGCTCCAGCGTGGGGTCCCTCTCACGGGAGACAGTCCTTCATGACCTTCTCCAACGTGAGTCTCCTCCACGGGGTGCAGACCTTCAGGAGCAAACTGCTCCAGCGTGGGTCCCCCACGGGGTCACAAGTCCTGTCAGCAAACCTGCTCTGGCGTGGGTTCCTCTCTCCACGGATCCACAGGTCCTGCCAGGAGCTTGCTCCAGTGTGGGCTTCCCACGGGGCCACAGCCTCCTTCAGGTGCCTCCACCTGCTCTGGCGTGGGGTCCTCCATGGGCTGCAGGTGGAATCTCTACACCCCCTCATCCTCCCTCCATGGGCTGCAGGGGGACAGCCTGCTTCACCATGGTCTTCACCACGGGCTGCAGGGGAATCTTGCTCCAGCGCCTGGAGCACCTCCTCCCCCTCCTTCTGCACTGACCTTGGTGTCTGCAGATGTTCTTACATCTTCTCACTCCTCTCTCTGGCTGCAAAAGCTCTCTCTAACTGTTTTTCTCCTTCTTAAATATGTTATCACAGAGGCGCTGATGGTTTTGGCCTTGGCCAGCGGCGGGTCTGTCTTGTAGCCAGCTGGCATTGGCTCTGTCAGACACAGGGGAAGCTTCTAGCAGCTTCTCACAGAAGCCACCCCTGTAGCCCCCCTGCTACCAAAACCTTGCCACGCAAAACCAACACAAATTGTCAATTAGAAAGTACAGTAACCACACACTACCAGAAACCAGGTATTAAATTAAATATACATCAGAGAGACAAAGTGTAGTTTCTAAGCTTCTAGAATCTACAGCAGTTTGGATTATGTTTTGATAAAACATGTAGAGCACACACTTGCAGCTGGCAACTTACCTGGAAAATATTTGGAGAAATATAACAGCTTTTGAATACCTAATCCATTAGACTGAGAAGAACCTTTGTGCACTCTCAGTGGGTTATACCTTCTTTAGAGAATACAGCTGACTTTTGTGGCATGAAATCCATTTTTCAAAAAAATTACAACTCTGCCTTAGTCAAACTCCTTGGCAATTAGAACCCAATGGTTCTCATATTAGCAATATAACTCATATAAGCAATATAAAACCTATCAACATATATGATTATTGAGAAAGAACAAGGTGTTTAAAAGAATCAAAATATACTTGCAGTTGTAAATTCTGTTAGAATTAAGAATATATTTTAATTTAGCCTTTAATTCAATTGGGATTTGAAGAGTAACGTCACAAGTTTATGCATGCCCCAGGATGTTTTCATAGGAGGTGGCATGAACACAGTTTAGAGAAGACCACTGCAGGATTCAGTGTGCTGATACAGAATTGCAATTTGGAGCAGTAGCAAGGTCATTAAGGGTTATTCGTCAGTCTTCCCTAATGAGCTGCTCAGCCTTTTCAGCATTCATGTGTGTTGTTGCTGACACAGGTCTCCCAGATCATGGTTTGTCACAATTGCTGGTCTCACCTGACTGGAAATGTTTCAACCATCTGTACACATTTCTCAGTTTCATGGCTTCAACCTTGTACAGTTTGCATATTCTTACGAGTCTCTTTTTACTGCCTGAGCTTTCACTTTACAAAACTTCCTTCCTTACCCATTCCTATATATGGTGCCGGTACTGTCTCTTACAACGTGCAGTTCACTAGAATTCTAATGATTGCTTTAGAAACCCTCAAAAGCTGAGAAGATATGGATACAGAATCCTGAAAATACTTAACTCTAAACACATTGAGAAGATATTTTTTCTCCATTTTAATATTAAAATGCTTATGACACTCAAGAAATTTTAATAGATCTGCTTGCAGTTCATGGTAATAATAGAGCTAAGAATTTCTGGAAAATCTATTGATTTCTTAATTTCTGTATCCTTCAGCTGCAGATGATGAAAGCTGAAAAAATGTACTCAAATGTGACACTATACATTTGCCATCTTGTGTTCTACTTTCAGCCTTTGGTCTTGAATATAGTCAGAGATGACTGAGCTAAGAAGTGACACGTGATTAGACTTGGTGAAGTTGTTGCATATTTACCATGTTCCTATAAATCTATTTTATGGAAATTGATCATCACAGCCACTCTGAATTACAATTAATATGAAAAAGAAACATATGCAAAGTTATTAGTTGACTTTTTTGGATGAGGAAGACAATCAAGGAGTTCTTATAAACCAAGTAAAAGAAAATAAGGAAAATAGTTCTTCTGGAAACAGATAAACTGAAATTAAATAGACTAATGAAAAAGCCACATTAAATAAACAAACTAGTAAATAAAAACCCCCCAAAACAAACAAAAATGCCCCAACTGTTGACTCAAGAAGAAAAAAAAATCTAAGAGAAACAATTCTGGATCTTGATTTGTTTCAACTTTGCACTCAAAGAGAAGGTAAGAGAGAGAGGAGGCACAAAACATCTAAGGGATGATGGAGATGCTCAGAGGAGCTGAAGTTATATATATACCTCAGCTCATACCTTTTTTTTTTTTTCTCTTTTTCTTTACTATTGGTGGTATATAGGAAGACAAACATAATTTTTACTTGATTTGTGAAAATAAAAGAGATTTTGTATTCCCTAGTGAAATGCATTATTGATTAAAAACAAAACAAAACAAAACAAAAAAACCCCCAAAACTTAAATCCCAACATTTTTCACCCAGCTCCAGCTGTTAAAAGCCTGTGACAAAGGAACCAGAAATTTAGATATTTGTATATGCTTCCACAAATGTATACTGGTTTTATTTGTATGCATTCCTTTAATAGTATAATCCAAATGCATTTTACTTGATAAGTTTTTATGCAGATCTTACAACACATTTTTCTACCACATGTTGGAACATTTGTGCAAAAAAAAATCCCATCTTTATGTTTGAAATTTATGGGAACACAATTAAAATGAGAGGGGTCCAAAGGTATCAAGATAATTACATTTTTCTAATCTTACTAAACAAGATAAATTACCTGCAGGCCCTCTTATAAAAGATGAAATCTTCATAATAAGTGAATTAATCAAGCAGCAGCTTGCTACTGCACATGCATTTATAACAGGAATGATTCAAAGACTTATTTTATGGGGAAATTAATGGAAACAGGCTTTTCATTCTTCTGCACCAATTGAAAACCTCAGCAACCAGCTGCCCACTTGTCAAGAAAACAGAAAGAAGCTGGAAACAAAGATAAATAAAAACACCTTTTTCCTGGCACTTTTGAAGAGAAAAAGCAGCTCTCATTTACAGCAGCCATCTGTTTGTTATTTAATATGGGTGAATTACATGCTGTAATGAGTTTGTTTCTGCATCACTCAGTGCAATGGAACACAAGTTCACTCTCATAATGTGCAGCAGTTTTTAAAAGCTAATCATTTAATTGGACACAATAGTCAATGACAAATGGAGATGTAAAAACTCAGCCAGCTGTAGAGTGAATATGTAATCATTGTGAAATCATATTATTTTACATGCATGAAGACTCTTTAATAGTAGCTGATGTTGGTCAGCACTACAGACTCTGAAGAATGGAAGAAACATGATGAAAAGCAGCATTTCAAAACCATTCTTAATATAATTGGGCTACATTCAGGCACATGCTGTAGCTGCCATTAGGTTTAGGTACTTTATCATCTCCAAATTGTTTAGTGGCCTTTTCCAATTTTTGTTTACATTTGCTTTCAACATTTATGATTCAGTAGGCATGATCTACAGTTTGTTGGGAGTCATCCGATTAGTTTCTGTTCAGGCTGCCTCATAGTTCCCACTGACTTGCTGCTTGTTTTATTTATAATGCTACATTAAAATAAACAGAGAAAAGTGGAAGTAGTGAATCTCAGGAACAAAAATGGATTCAGGAAATCTAAACTTTGGTTTAGATGTTTTTTATCTTGAGGTAAGGGATTTATCTGTTTTCAGAACTTCAAAAGGAAGCAAATAAATTTGCAAATGTATTTTTCCTCATTTCACAGAGTCAGTCAGTCTGCGAGCTTTAGCCAGTTTTAGAAGAATGTATCCTTTTTCTGTTGTACTAATTTTATGAATTCCTCACTTGTGAATACTGACTAAGAATCCTTTATTTTGACTTAAAAACAAAGCAAGAAAAGCAAATTTCATGTTGATATCGTATATCTCTGGATAAGACAAGGCAGACCTGTTATTTGAGTAGCTATTAAAAGAAGCCAACTTGAACCAGGATTCAACTTATGTTAAAAAACTCAAAGGCCTAAAGGGATTATATGGAGCATATCAGTTTTCTGACAGCATGTTTGAGTGTGTATTTCCATTCTGTTTCTCATTGTTACATAAGGTCCTGTGTACTCGGAGGTAATATAGGCAGATATATCCAATAAGTTTTAAAATATGAAGAGGTAAGAAGTGAGAAACAATACTCATAGATAAAGCTGAAGCAATTAAGTTTATTTCCTCCCGCAAAATTTTAAGGAATTCAAGACAAAGGAAAAAAAAAACCAACAACCCAGAAAGAAGGAAAAGGGTATCACCTCAACAGCTTTGGGAGAGGGTACTTAACATACCAACAGGAGTTTAAGTACCTAGAAAAGAAGGGAGAAAGTGAAGCTACAGAGTAGAAGAGTAACAGATTATATCCTTTGACATAAAGAGAAAATGTGGAAAACAGCTTACTCATGCCAAAAATATCCACCCAGGAAATAAGATAAAGAGAAACGCATTGCAATTTGGAAAAGCTTTTCAAGCACACATCACAAACACAATCAGTAGGAAGGAAATGTCACACAGTTCCTAGTGTATGAATGAAAAACAGGTAAGGAGAGTAAATTCTAAGGTAGTTGCTAATACAAGAGTTGAAACTAAAGTTCAGAAGAGTTGAACATGTTAAACTTATTTATGATGCACCTAGGATGGAAGACATAACCATTTGCATTGGGCAAGCACCAGTTAGAGTGGCAACGTCCAAAGAAAAGCTGAATCCATCATAAGCTCTCATGTGCTGACTTCCTTTGTTTTAAAAACAATGAGAAGTTTTTCAATTAGTGCAGCCAGGCTGAACAGTCACACAACTTCTCCTCCACCTGTTGCAACTTGACAGCTGCCCCTAAGGCTCCACCCCTTCTTCTTCTCTAATCCTATCGTCCCCAGTAGCTGCAGTAACAAGAGCCTAAATATAACACTCTTGGTGGTGGGTGGATGGAGGACAAAAAAATATTGTATCTGTATAAAAGGAATATGGAGTTGAAGCTTAATCATGGAAGAAGAAAGGAGAAAAATAACTGGGTGAATAGAGGGTGAAGGAAAAGGCTGGATTTTTTGCATAGTGCAGCCTGCAAGATGGTGCCAAAGCTCAGATCTGAACCTGTAGTTGTGCTAGATCACAATTTAGAGAGAAAGTATGAATATCATATTCATGAGAGCAAAATGACCAATTTCAGAAAACCAAATTAAAGTACCTTATGTTTTGTTTTTAATACTAATTACAAATTTTGAAGAAACAGATAATAAAAAGTACAGAAATCCCCATGACTGTTTACCAATTATTTTTCTGCAAGAGAAATAAAGCAACATAGTGTCATCTGATCTGATGTCCTCACCCAATCTACATGGATGACAGCAAGCCAAATGCTGTGTATTACTTCAGAAAGTTTGCCTGAAGGTTGAAATGTACAGAATGGACATACATGTTCCATGAACACTTCATTTCAGAAAAAAAGAACACCGCTGATCACAGTAGAAAAACTCTTAGTAAGAGGGGTATCAATAGTTCTATTAGGATTACCCATCTTAATTATAAGGAATATTGCTTATTGAAGAAATTATAAGGACTCAGTATTCATCAAATATGGAACTAAACTTGTACTGGCAAGCTATCTGCATGTGATGAATAAGTGTAAATGGTGGCAGATATCACCAAATCATGTCTTATATTGAGGGAACATAAACACAACTGAAAGTACATGATTTTTCAGCTGGAAGTGCTAGGATTCTGTGACTCACAAGTCATAAGAAAACACTTTGTATCATCATATCCTCACCTTGTTTTGCCCAGATAATCATGCAACACTATTAAAACAATGGCATTTCTTGATGGACAGGTTTTTTCAATAGATTAATATACACTTTATGAGAATAATTTAATCTTTGAACTTGTTTCTAAGAATTTCATGCTGAAGAAAATATCTTATTAAGTTTCCTACAGCAAATTAAAAATTATATCTATTAATTTTCCCATTTCTTTTAAAATCCTCTTAAAAACAAAAAAAACCCCATACGTTAGAGTATTGTGCTTTCAAATTTTTCATCTCTCTGTTTCTCCATTTTCCCCTCTCTTTTTTTCTGTCACTTCTATATGGACAAGGAGTCAGTACTAAAGTGTTTTACTCCCACATGCTTCCTAACTGCTACTGGGAGCTATCATATTTGATATCAAAGAATGTAAAAATGAACATAAACTCCCTTGAAGTGCTATCTTAGAACACCAAGATATACAAAGTCCTTATAACTTGGAGAGAGCTGAGCATCAATGAGTCTCAACTAGTTCAACAATCTCCGTCATAAACCTAAATAGGTTCTCTTGAGGCAATATAGGGCATTAAGATTTCCTCACAAATCCTGATGGAAATCTTGTGTATTAACAATACAGATTCCTCTACTCATACACACTTTGAAATGCATTGCTTTAATTCTGAAAAGATAGACTCTATTTATTCATATTTTGTTTAGAACAAGGCGCCATAACCGCCAATCACTTCCTGAAGTTACTTGTAGATGGTACAGCAGATGATAGGAATGTACAGTCAAAGCTGTGCATAGATGCTTGTGAGCATCTGCCCCCACTGAATCACACTTGAATCTACCCATATCTAAGCAAACAGGATTTTACTTTCTGCCTCCGCTACCCAACCTTAGTATGGATACATGGGCAGAATAATAAGACTACAAAGATGTACAAAGACTGTTCCCTCTGTGCAGCTTCAGATATGGGCCAATGGTGGGTATCGTAGCCTCTGCATGAACGTCAAATCAGACCATTACACTGTTGGATGCAATTCAATGCTGTTCTGAGAAGTGGTGAGATACGTGCTCATCTTGGTGCTCATTCCTCACACTCAATACTGTTTAAATAGCTTGATTTATACTCATGTCAGAGATATCTTTAAAACCTTTTTTTAAAAAAAAAAATATTTGAGCATACACTCATGTTCTTGAGGATCATCATTTACAGGCAAATCTTTATCTTACGTTTTCTGCAATCCCAGAAAAGCAGAAAGTATAGCCTGAAAGTCACACAAAATTAAATATTTATTAAAAAAAAAAGCAGAAAAAGACTGACTTGGCTATAGGAAAATAAAAGAAAGAAAAAAGAAAAAAAGAAAAAGGAAAAAGAATAAAAGGAAATGTCATAGACAACAAACTTAGAAGAAAAAACTTTTTTCACTTGTAGAACAAGTATTGGCCACAGAACAAGATCACACATTTCAGATAATTACAGGCTAATGTTACTTCCAGTCATTCCAGAGATGAGGTTTAAAAATAAATTTATTCACTTGCGATATTTGCAATTATGTTATAATTGCATTTAGTTGGTAGGCCTCAGATAATAAAAGAAGGGCTATGTCTCAAAGAGATAGTACCATGACAATGAACTCCTGCTCATGTTGAGGTTTCCATCTACAGGTGAAAGAAAAATCTCACTTCCTTTCAATGGAATATCTGAAAGTCTCACCTAATTGATCACGTCTTAATAATTCTTACTTCTAATTTGAAGGCTATAAAAAGATTCAAGGTTGTTTGTTTTTTTCTAGTAGAATTGTTTACATAAATGTTATATTATGCATCAACTTCACAAAATAATTTCACTACATTTTATATTAAGTATTATTCAACTACGAGTTTTAGTCAAGTTCTTGCAAGGTCCTGTTTAAAATATTTTCTTATTCTGGGATTGCTGCCTTGAACTTGGCTTTTTTTAGTTCTTACCTATGGATCAGAACTTTTCCAGTGAATTTTTTCTTCTCAAAGTAAAACAGGTTTTCAGCATTATTTTTTGCATTTTTAACTGTTTGCATGAAGTCCCTCTATAAGCTCTAGACTGGGCTTTGAAAGGTGCATAGAGGACATTTTTAAGAAAACTGAAACAGAGTAATTGCCTAACTGCTACACAAAATGCTAGTTTTAATCACAGTTGAGTGCCCAACCTGCTTAGACATCTTCCTGAATCATTCTAGAATCTGCCATTATGTTTAAGTGCCAACATACTTCTGAAAACCTAAGCTCTGTTGACTGTGATCTTGAGTGCTTTAATGGGGAGAGACATAAGAGAAGTTGTCTATTATTTTAGATTTCAAGGAATTTAAAATAAGTGGACTCACTGCCATCCACTATTTTACTAGATCAAGTGAAACCGTAAGATTACAAGAACTGCACCATAAATCTGTAGGTGGCCAAGAGATTTGAAAACATGAATTTATTTGCAGACATTAGTACCTTATTCTACATGTTCATGCATTTACCTTTTATGGTGAGTGAGAAAAGGAACATTAGATAGTGTTCACATAAATCAAACATGAAAATTAAAGTAAGGAAGGCACCTGAAATTTACAAGAAGTCTGAACAGAATGTCACTAGTTTGTTCAACTGCATAGGACCAGTTCAGACCAAAAAGAAATTATTAGTTATGAGCTCAGATAGCTCATTCCTTGCAAACTGAATAGTTTTGGGTTTATTTTCCCTTTGTTACCACACAGAAAGAGTAAAATGAATGGAACTAGTTGGCCAAAGAAAAGAGAAGCACAAGTTGATACACTGGGAAGAGTATCAACTTTGGTTTGGTACCAAACACAACATGTAGGCTGCAAAAGTGGAAACATCCCTTTAGTACCAGAATATTGAACTATTTTTGCTCTAGGAAATTTAACCATGATCTGAGTATTGGAAATGATCCACTATGTTCTTTTTAAGAACTTCTAGAATGTAATTCTTCTAATCAAATGTGGTCATTGGCAATGCAGACACTGGCATCACAACCAGTTTGCTTTTATAGTCAATGAGTGATTAGTGCTCATCATTACTATTTGCTCTTTAAGAACTGCCCAAATATTCCAAATTTAAAAATGGAGGCTTTTAAACTGTATGCTATAGATATAAATGAGACAATCCTTCTTCCTGAGTGCCTGAAAGCTAATAAAAAAGATCCTAAAATAAGACAAACAATAAGAGTCAACTCTCCATTTTTTTAATAGTCTAGGACTGGGACTGAAACTGAAAACTTTGGCAGCTAAGTTATACTTCTGAAAATGGGCACTGGCTCATCTCTTCCAAGATCTATCGAGGTAGGTTTTATCCAACCAAAAGTGGGAGTTCAACCTGTAGGCACCAACATCTCAACCATTTACGCTGTCGTCTTTTTGTAGTCGGTGAAGAGGAACATATACTGCTAAGGACTGCATTCTCTTGAACCAATGTAAACATCTAAAATGTGCCAGCTGAATTGACCCAAGAAATACTTGTTTTCTGTTGTTTGTCTATAAAGCAGTCGAGACTAACTTAGAGGCAGGTGTGTCCCCTGTAGATGTCAAAAGCTCTATTAGAGAAGTTCACACCATAGAATTATATACCCCAGCTAATTTAGCATTGCGGCAGTGCTAAAAGCACTCAAAAAGTGACAATCAAGTGCACTTCTTTCCCTAATCAGGGTGGATTGAAGTTCAAATCGGACATCTCCAAAGGCAGCATGTGGACTGTCAGGCTAGAAACAGAGGTTAGTTGAATTAACTGCAAGGAATATTCTCCACTTTCCTTTCACTAGCTATGTAGCTGTCAATATTCACTCTATCAAAGGCAAGGAGTTAGAGAAAGCAAGCTTTCTAGCTTAGTGAGGAGGGCATTCATGGTGGGATGATCAGAAACCTGGGTCTTGATCTGCAAATTCTATCATAGTTCTAATATCGTTTGCATATTTTACCCAGTGACACCTGGAATGCAAAACACATAGCCAGTCCCTTTATGGATCTGGGCTTTACAGTCAAAAACAGAACAAGATGTGACAGCCAAATCTCAATACAAGAGTGACAAAGACAAAGATGACAGTGATGGGAATCTAAACTTTTGGAGCTCCAAGGTTTTATTACTGTTGTATTTTTTTGGATAAGAGAAAGTGAGATACCGATGAATCACCAACAGGCCACTTGCCTTGAAAGACCATTCCTTCTTCAGATTTGTTTGAGCAAAAAACTCTCAGTAGAGAGTTTATGTACATATTAAAATATGTATCATGTTATATTACAGTTGATGTTACTGCATATTATGAATCTGTGAAAAAACAGAGCAAGCCTGTTCTAGATAAGTCAGCAGTAATGTTTTATGGTATTTGAACTGACATTTTGCAGGCACCACAGATTCAATTAGATTAGCTATTTCAGTATCTGTTGAAAATTATAAACATTTTCCCAAAAATGTGTTCTATATATTGTATATTATGTGACATAATGTTACTTTATAAAGTTTGGTAAAATGCCAGACAAAAATGATCCTTTGTTTAGGCACCAGTGTGTGCTGCCTATAAACTTTCACGCCACCTGCATGAATCTGAGAACAGAATTCATAATGACATAGACACTGCCTAATCTAGGGTAAATCTTTTACTCCCTTCTAGTGGGATCTTTATCAGCAATGACCCAGAATGATGACCAATCATTGAAATAAAAAGCTGGTATACAGAGACTGAAACGTTCAGCAAGTCTGTCCTCCTCCCACTTGATGGGTACACCTCTGTTCTCAAAATGTTTCCAACTGAATGTTTTGACACATTATGCTTAAGTCTTACACAGATGCAGAGAAAAGGGAGGCATTGCATTTCCATTTTCTCTGTCTTTATCTTTCTCTCCTTCGAATTACATGGGCAGATTCTTAGCTAGTGTGAATCTCTGCAGCCCTATGAAGCCCACTGTGAAACATCTTTCTTTCTGTTATCTGCTCAGAGAAATGCTTATGGCTGAAGATTTTTTGGTATTCCAGTTATTCTTTAGCAGAAGAATTCGCCTTTTTTTTTTTTTTTCCATAAACCTGACTGCTGTAGACATACATGTAGTTGTGTTCTTATCTATCTTGACAAAGCATCTCCTGTAAAAACCTTTCAGTGATGTAGCAGAAAATTGTCATGAGGTTACCTCACAGTATTTTATTTCAACATAATTTATACTTCTGATCTTTCCTTCCAAATAGTGTTTATCTATTATGAATTTGTTTTAGGATCTTTATCTTTTAGTGTGTTGAGAAAACATCCTGAGTTACATTGTAATGATTTGTTTTCTATCTTGTAATTGCCTGTTACAAGTAAAACTGTGACTGAAAATGCAGGAATGAATGAAGAACCATATACCAGCTGTCCTTCAGTGCCAGTATAATGAACCTTAAAACATGGAGAAGAATGAGGAGTGGCAAATGTTATATTTTCCCCTGGGGTGAGTAATTCTAGGGGGTATTGAAAGGACATGCATGAGACATATACAGAACCTTAATTCTGCCTTCTATAATATGCCAAATAGGGCAATTCACAAGGGGGAAGATAAGTCATGTATTATAAAAGGCAGCAATAAAATGACTTCTCCCTACAGCAAAGGGAAAGCAAAAAAAGAATTGTGACTGTCTGTCCCTGGGCTCCTCCTAGCACAGGACTAAGTTTAAAATCTTGGTCTCACTCTATATGAGTAGAGTTTTAATCTGTTTTAGCTGCTTTGCCTTTGGAGTGAATTAATAAATTTTGCTGATGGAAACAGGATGTCCAAGATTCTGTCTAATGTGATCACTATAAACAGTGGTGGAAGTTTGTCTTAATACTTGTTTACCACAGCTATAAAATAAATAAGGCAAATAAACAAAGAGTAAGAATAAAAATGTTAAAAGACTGCAGACGTTAAAGGAAAGAAAGAATAACAAATGAAAATATGAAAAAAAAAAAAGCAGCAGAATCAATAGATGTGCTGATCCACTCAGTTTTATGATGGAACTTCAGGGGTTTGGGCTGAATTTCAGCTATTTCATATGTCTCTAGTTATAATGGAGAGATGACACAGACTACAGTAACTTATGGGGTTTATCTCACACATGTGAGTGCCTCATAACTTATTAGTACCAGAAGACATAATGAGTTATGTCACACTTCTCTTGCATAGCCTCCAAAGCTTGTAACTCACTACAAGCCATGAGCGCTATCATTAATTCAGCACTTTTTTCAGTCTTAAAGATTCGTATCCAGATTTTGAGAATTTTTCTTATACTTCACTAGTGATGCATGAAAACTAGAAATGAATACGAGAATGTAAGCAGGATGCAAATACTCTGACCTACTGTTCTCTGCATAGCCAAGAAAGTACTTGTCTTTCTCTTCAATTTGATTAAATCAAGGACTAAGAAACTCCGGAAGTTTCTAAGATCTGTTCTTAAAAGAGTAAAGGTTTTCAAGACGCAAGTATCCACTGGTTCTCAGTGGCTTTCATAAGACCTGGATGGTGGTTTGCAACTAAGAAATTGTCTTAGTTCTTTCAGCAGCATGAATTTATGATCCAGAAACTTTGAAATCAGAAAACCTTTGAAATCTGAAAAACTTTGACCTCAGTGCACCCTAACTCTGGGTGGACTTACCTTTTTTTTAATTTGTTTATTTATTCTGGCTATAATATTTTTTAGGTTGCATTTGAAGATCAGACTGGCATATGATTAAAGTTTTTATATGCAGATAACACTGTACCTTTAAATACAGTGAAATCTGATTTTAGCATACTTATAACGAAGCTGGGTTGACTCTGTTTTCATTAGTACTCACTGTACATTACTGTATGCATTTAGGTACATCAGTTAATTGCTAAAGAATAACCTCAGTGGAATAATTAATGATTTACAGAGAAGTAAATGAAAAAAAAAAAAAAAGAATCATGACCAGTAATTTCAGCTTTTCTAAGGCCCTATGCAAGTAACTAGAATTTCTCCTAATGACAATTATAAGTATTTCAGTATATTGGAAAATAAAGCCAAAGCTTACATGGAATTACGCTATTGTTACTGTTTTATTGTTGTTGTGTTGGAGAGTCTATTGGCATGTGATTTTAGATGGGGTAGTCTAGTTACTCGTATATAGTTATCCTTTGTTGATTTTTTTTCTAGTTCAGTAGTATAATTTAGAAAAATGAGAAGTGCCAATTTATGCAACTAAAGCAGTAAAAAACCTCTCTAGCACTTAAAAAAATCATTCCTGTGTTATTTGAAATTTCCTGCCCTTCTCATTTTTATTTTATCTCTGGTTGTGGTCATTTGTCCTACATTTCAAAGTGCAAGAGCTTAGGATTGGTTTCTGGCACTGTTAAGAAGTACATTTCAAAGGATTTACATGATTTAAAAAAATGTATTGACACAGGAATAAAGAAGTTACATTTCAGCTCTTTCTCTGAAGAAGGAATATGTGACCTATACAGGACAATGTGCACTTCAGAAATAGGGCTCTTACTTTGTAGGGTGCCTTGCTGAGCATCTCGCTCAAGTAGCTTCACTTAATCAATGATAAATGTTCCTGTAGTGGGTTGACCCTGGCTGGAGGCCAGGTGCCCCCCAAAGCCACTCTGTCACTGCCCTCCTCAGCTGGGCAGGGGAGAGAAAATATAACAAAAGGCTCGTGGGTCGAGATAAGGACAGGGAGAGATCACTCACCAATTACTGTCACGGGCAAAACAGACTCTACCTGAGGAAATTAATTCAACTTATCACCAACCAAATCAGAGTATGATAATGAGAAAGTAAAAAATAATTTTAAAACACCTCCCCCCCGCCCCTCCCTTCTGCCTGGACTTAACTTTACTCCCAATTTCTCTACCTCCTCCCCCCAACGTCACAGAGGGATGGAGAATGGGGGTTGTGGTCAGTTCATCACACGTTGTTTCTGCCGCTCCTTCCTCCTCAGGGGGAGGACTCCTCACACTCTGCCCCTGCTCCAGCATGACGTCCCTGCCACGGGAGACAGTCCTCCATGAACTTCTGCAATGAGAGTCCTTCCCATAGGCTACAGTTCTTCATGAACTGCTCCAGCATGGGTCCCCCATGGGGTCACAAGTCCTGCCAGCAAACCTGCTCTGGCGTGGGATCCTCTCTCCATGGGGCCACAGGTCCTGCCAGGAGCTTGCTCCAGTGTGGGCTTCCCATGGGGTCACAGCCTCCACAGGCTGCAGGGGATATCTGCTCCACCATCAACCTCCATGGGCTTCAGGGGGACAGCCTGTCTCACCATGGTCTTCACCACAGGCTGCAGGGGGATCTCTGCTCTGGCGCCTGGAGCACCTCCTTCCCTTCCTTCTTCACTGGCCTTGGTATCTGCAGAGTTATTCCTCTCGCATCTTTTCACTCCTCTCTCTGGCTGCAATTGCCTCTGGTGGTTTCTTCCCCCTTAACTCTGTTACCCCAGAGGCACTACCACTGTCACTGATTGGCTCAGCCTTGGCCAGTGGCAGGTCCGTCTTGGAGCCGGCTGGCATTGGCTCTGTCAGACACAGGGGAAGCTTCTAGCAGCTTCTCACAGAAGCCACCCCTGTAGCTCCCCCTGCTCCCAAAACTTTGCTACACAAACCCAATACAGTTCCCCTAAGAGTTGCAAAATGTGATTGTCCATGTACATAATGTAGGTGTAACTCATACAGTTGATCCTGCATTAATTACAATTTCATCCCAAGAAAGTCTATGATCAAAGAACACAAGTTTGCAAAGTAAATCTGAGTAATTGTAAGTAATCTTCAAGCATAAGAATTCAGTTGGCTGCTCCAACCTTAAATCTGCCACATCTGATATATGCATTATGGTACAGCCTTTCATTGCAACCATACCAATAGAAGCTTCTCATAATTAATAAACTCATGAGGTACTTTTCAGATTGCTTGATCAACCCTAATTCTGGTGATTTCTAGCTTTTAAATGTTTGCCTTTGAAACTTTAAGTTATATATTCTTAATGTAATTTCTGTGGGATTTTTAGCAGAGACATCGGTGTTTTATCACACAATTCAATCTCACAATTACTTCATTAGTGAGAGTCTTAAATGCTGCTCTCCTAGCAGTTCAGCACAAATTCCTTGAACTAAACCAATTGATGGCTAAGGGCAAAATAGATGTTCCCTGAATTAGAGAGGGGTCATGTAACATGCCAGAAGGGTGGGTATCATTCACAGGGAGTATAAACAGGACCAAATATGATTTAATATATCAGGTACCAAGTATGGGCCGTTTCTATCCAGCCTGCCATCTTTTCTCCAGAAGAGATGAGGGAACTTCAGAGACAGCTTCCTTAGCTGCATCTTCTTTTACATGGTCAACTCCAAGCCAGTAGAAATGTGAATGGTAAGGTAATCACTTTTCCCACACAAGAATGATTACTTTCCCTGATGGAAAAGAAAAGTTTTCAGACAAAAGGTATATTATCTGTGCTGTGTCTGACCACAGATGTAAGTAGAGAAACACTAAGGAATAAAATTGGGATTGCTGTGTGATTCTTGGCTCAGAAGAATCCTTCAAGTTTCTTTGTTTCTACTGAAAAACAGGTGAAGTCCCATCCTTCAGGCCACAACTCTGATATGACAGGTTTTTACTGAGAAACCAGGGTAAAATGGTCCAAAAGTCTGGTCTGTTCTAATAAATATTTGAGTTGTATTATTAGTTCTTGTAACCTTTTAGGGAAGTAGGAGTTTTCAGAAAAGATTATATAAGACCAAAAAAAAGAATTAGTAATATCACTAACTGGAAGAGAATCTAGCGGGCAGGCCTCTCAAGTCAATAGGTAGACTAGCTGAATGTGTAGCAGTAACTGACATGAATTATTAGCATCAATGAGAATATTTCCCAAGGATCTTCTACAAGTTTTGTGAAACATAATCTAAAGCAAATGAGATGAGAAAATACAGTGCATGCTCAGAGTTCATAGCTAGGTTTATTAATAAGCCGAGGAATGAGGTGCAGCAGGTAAAACAGAAATCCTTAGGAACCTGGAAAATCCAATTAGATATTTGTAGGACCAGCCAGATTAACTTTTTTTTTATCAGAATATGTTTCTGACACATTTCAGAGGATTTTTATTTACATGTAAGCAAACTTAACTATTGATAGGTATGTGAAAAAAAAATATGTCAAAGAATGGTGAAATACCTACTGGCGAGTGAATGTGCTCTACTGCTGACTGACACTTTCAGGGAAGAATTAGAACTCTTTTGGTTCAGAGTAAGTATTAGCAAATATTTGAGTATGCAGAAGCTATTTTCATCTGTTTTATATTTATACACAGTATATTTTCTCTGTTCCAAAAAAAAAAAAAAAAAGTAATTAACTTCCTATGCTAAAAACAATGAACTTAAGTCAATCTATTTATCCCATTTTTCTTATTGTTAACTCTCATATGCAAGACATGAAGTGAAATAGTAGAATTTTTATAGTTAGAAACCTTGAGTCATCTTGCTGGATGTATATATATATATACATATGAAGCTTGCCAAACCTGTGAGCTATGATGAAGGAGCTTAATTAAAGTTCATGGTCAAATTAAAAGTGAGAAAAAAATAGAACAGCAAGAAATACATTAATTAAGAAAACCTGTATCTTAAAAAGAGCAGGCCCAAGGGTATCAGTACAGTAATAAGTAACAGCAGGGGTGACCATCAGGCAGAAGATAAAATCAAGTAATATGGGGTAAGAGAGCAAGCTGTCCAGGTGTAAAGTTGTTATAAAGTCCATTACACTATGGAGCAAGAGTAGTGCTGAAGAGCTCCACCTGACTTGTCTGGGAAAAGGTATCCTTTACCTGTGTCAAGGAAAGGTCCCATGAAAGTATCTCCTGTCTCACGTCAGAACGTTTTTTGGTTATCTTTGTCACAGCAGTACTATAATTCTATGTTCTTGTATGCTTTTTCTTCGGCTTTTGGATCTGCTTAATAAATAAAAGATAAGGTGTATATTTAATGTAAACCAAATAAAGAGTACTCTGTTGCAGTGAAGAGAATAGATTTCTGATACTTTGAGAGATTTTTCTTTAATATTTATTAGGCTAACTTTCTAAGGAAACTATGCTTTTCAGGATGTTTTTGTATTTTGGTCTTCACTAAAACTGCTCTGATTTGTATTTTCCAGATTTCCTACAATTTCTTATGAACTTCTTGGAGGTTTTCTCATTTGATTATGGGTTGAGGGTTTTTTCTGCTTCCCCTCTTCCCCACCCCTAGGTTCATGAGTGCATGACCTGAATATATAGGTCTATAACTGTGGGTAGAATCCACAGAGAGTTACCATACTTTCTTTCTAGAGGAGAAACAGGTACTTCTAGAGATTAGTTCATTTAATTTTCCTGTATACATATTTCTGTCTGCAATAGGTAGTTCATTAGAGATGTTTACACTGTGTCTGATGCTCGCTGAGAGGAATCTCATGCTGTTTCATGCTAATGGAAAGCTGATGAAAATTTGCCATTTCAAGCAATTAATATTAACAATTTTTATCACAACTATAGTTGTTATTCTTCTCTGTGGTGACAGCAGCTGTAGTAAGGCTGTGGTAGAGGCAAAATAGGCAGTGGATCAGAGACCATTCTGTAGCCCCTATTAATTTCCCGCCCTGACAACAACTGCTTTGTTTTTGCACAGAGATGACTATGATTTAATACATTGTCTAGAAATCTTCAGAAGTCACTTGAAACAGTTGCTGTTTATCAAATCAGAACAAGAATTCAATTTTAATTGTGGTACTTTTAATAAGCTGTTTCATTTTAGACAACTAACTCTGTATCTAGTTAAAATTAATTGTTTGGCTGGTTCATGTAAAAATGATAATAAGCATGTGTCACTTGTTTCTTTTCCTCACATTCTTTCATGAGACAGACAGGATTGGAGAAGATGGTAAATGTCCCCCAGTACTAGCTGTAGTCTGTTAGACTTTTTTCCCCTTCATTTTGCCCTATTTTCTCTGACTCTGCTTTCACTTTTCTCCATTTCTAGGAATAAATATGAAACATTTAGAGAAAGAGAAACTAAAAGTATTAAAAAGTGTAACTTTAAAGAAATGAAAATAAAACAGAAAAGTCCAATTTTATTTTTAAATATTTTGAATGTAAAGCCCATATTTATTGACACTATGTTCAGCCTGTGGCTATCACATGAACCAGCTTCATATCACAATTCTGAAGCAATTGAAAATCCAGCTATTGCGGTGGTGTGAGTATAATATAATTGTCAGATTTTCAGGACATCCAAGAAACTATCTTAATGTATTTAACATTTAACTTCATTATGTACCTAAAATGAACAATGGTATCCTTGCAGATATAAGATGACTTATTTACTGGAGTTTTATTTTCTCGTGGACAGCACACAAACCAACCTCTCATTCTTTTGAAGGTCATGTGACATTCATATCAAATAGTTATAAATGTAGGTGATTTCTTTTTCAATTTGTTTCTAAACCTTTTCCCGTCCTCACTTAAATCCAGTGTTTATTTTAACCCTGAGCTTCTTCAGACCCAAAGTAAGAAGCTTCAAAGTATTTTAAAAATCATATCCTTTTTAAATCTTACTCATTTAAATGCAAGTGCCTTACAAGCTCAAACAGTGTTGGTTGTTCTCACTGAAGTTTATAATGCCTTAGATATTCAAATCAGCTTTATGCCTTCCATTTGTTATGCAAATTTGCAAACTTTATATATCACATGGTTTATCTACATTAATACAGCTTTCACTAACAGGACTTACAGGAATAGATGTATACTCTAAAGATGCACATTTTTAGTACCTTGAATTATCATAAAAACATAAAAATAGTGTGTATTGCTCTACTCTAATCAGACTCATTTTTATGTGGTTGTTGAAAGCCCTTTTACATTCCATTCTGTGTCTGGAGGTCTGTGTATAAAACCGATTCAGAAAAAACCAAAGTGAAGACACCTGCTGGCTTATAACACAAATACTAAAATATCTCAGAGCCTGCTGAAAGGAGAATTGGAACAATATGTCATTACTGAAGGCTCACTTGCAAGTTCTAATGTATTATAATGAAAACAGTATGACAAACCTAATGAGACAGTGAAGATTTGGGTAATTGTTCCTACAATGTATGGTAACTTTTCCAGCCGTTATTGGCAAACATAAAACCTAATGAGATTTTATTAATTTAAATGCAGTACATCTGCAAAACATTTCCTTAGTTGCAGTCTCCTCTGATGATCTTCCTTCCCACATGTACTTGATCCTTTTAAGTTAATTGTTCTGCATAGTATACTTTCTAAACAAAACATACAAAATAGTTACCATAAATGTGCATTAACTCATTTTGCCAGGCTTACTTTTTGTGGGTACACTTTCATACTGGTTGGATCGACTACAGCTTCTTTCCTGTCTGCAAAAATGTATATAATGAAACTTGTATTTTTACTTGGAATTTGATTAAGGCAGCATCTTCACATAGAGCCCAATTTTGTCACTGTTCTTCACATTACTCTTCCAGGAGTCCTATGGAAGCAATTCACATTTTGGAAGAGTAATATTTACTACGACTGAATAAGGTCAATACAGTCATACTTTAGAACTTCAATTATTTTTTCTATACAAGCTTGTTGATAACTAAGACATACATCATATTTATTATCTGGCTTTTTATTTCCTCAGCTTAATAAAGCCGAAAAGTTTTAAGGAAGATTTCATAAATAATCTATCCTCTGATGTAAAGTTTAATTGTGTACTTAACATTTCTAACTCTAACCAAGCATGAAAACATCAATAACTAAATTTTGCTATTATCATTTCTTTGAACAACTAGTGATTAAACTTCACTATGAAATTGTGATATTCATCAGGGTTTTCATTGAAATGATGATCTTGGATCATTCTGTAAGTTTTGTTTTTAGAATTCTGGCATCTCCTTACAGAAACCTCGTCAGCAGCTTGGGTTCAATGTGTCTGGAAGAGAGGTCTTATTCTTTCCTTCCATATTTCCCTTTTGCCTTATTTTAGACATTAAAATGTCTCAGGTCCAGAATTTGAATGTTGTCTTTGATTTGAACCTCCTTCCGGATTCTTATATTTGGCCTATCTATGATCTTTCCGCATATTAGTTCTGAGACAAGACCATTGTTATGCAGCCATATATCTGAATTCATGTGTTAAATGTTCTGATAATCTTTCTTAATGTTTACTTTGATAATTTTGCTGTAGACATCTGTAAACCTACATCACTGCTTTCCTGGAAATCTCTTCAGTTAGAACTACAGAAGGCATCAGTGAAGCTGCACTGTCCTTACTATGTGGAGACAGCCACCAAGGATGATACTGCTCTTTGGTGTTTTTTTGTTTGGCTGGTTGGCTGGTTGTTTTGTGGTAGTTTGGGGTTTTTTGGGGGGGATGGGGGATGTGTGCAGTTTCTTTGGTTTGTTATTTGGTTTTTTTTATACTTCAGTCATCTTTTATCTAATTTTGGGGTTGCAGTTTCCTTGGGGTAGAAGCTGTCTTCCTGTGTCATGTTTGTGTTATGTATGTACTTAAGCGATATAGGTGAATTCATCTGTCATAAATAACCATGACATAGATATATAAATCTAGGCTAGTTACCTTATGCTGTATGCTCAATGGAAAGCAACAGGCACCTCATAAGAGAGGCATCTAGGAAAGATCAGATGAATCGCCTTCTGAAAGCACTATTTCTCTCCACTACCTATAAAAGCAGACAATGGTAGCTAGCTTAGACCTTGATGTTACATTTCAGACAGATATATATATCTCAGATGTGATGAATCCCAAACATAATATTGCAAAAAGTTTTACACTCTTCCTTCCTTTATAATTCTATATACTTAATCTATTTCTGTAACCTAAGAAATATCTTTCAAATAAATTAATTGCATTTTTTAATATGCAATCTTTCTTTTAAAAATATGTAAAATACTGTCTGTTTGTAATTATTTTCATGAAAAACAAATATAGATAAAAGTGTTGCCCTTGCCATAATAACTAATTTGTTACTCAGTCACTCAGAATTAAATACACTTCAGATGATAGTGCAGATTTCTGGTTCATTTTCTCCATTGCATGTAGTGTTGTATCTTTTTCAAGTTACAATGTCATAAAAGGATGACAAGAAAAGTCTTGACTTTGCAGTCTTGGATGAAAGAGCATTTCTGGATGAAGGTACCCATAACACACTGCCAAATCATGGCACAAAAAGCAATAGAGCTGTCATGAAGTTCAAAAATTATATTGTCTCTGCTAGAATAACTGGGAAGAGATCATATTCACTTTTCCCTTGAGTTTTGCAGGTCATTTTGGATTTATAGCATAGCTTTTTATTACAGTTTGTAAAACTTTTAGGGAATGTAGTCATCCTTATCAATTATTCTTGCACTTGGTCAGATAGTCCTGCACCACAATATCACAAAATGTGCCAAAATTAATGAAATAATTTCTCTTAATTGTGCATCATACTCTTTCACGCCCTTGACACACATCCTGAGAGACAGGACACAGACAGGACTCAAAGCCACAGCGAGCTGCACACTTAGAAAGCTCACAGCACCGGGGTCTGCAGGAGGCACTACTAACAAGAGACATCTTTCTTGTAACCTAATTCTTATTTGAACCATATCTGGCCATAGCAAGATTCTGATCTAAACCCTCCACTAATTTGGTGCAACTATAGAAAATAAACTCTTCTGCTCTGGCTAATTGAGACTTTCTCGTAGTTTATATGAGAATCAAAATTTCTACAAAATGTCTGACTTCCCTAAGTGCGAATAATTTGAATTCTGCAGTTTGAATTGGGAGTGTTTGGGGATATGACAAAGGGTGAAATCAGGAAGTGTTTCTCTGCCTGTGCTACTAGTAGTCCTAAATGCTAAGGATTATTCAGGCTAGTAATTTACTGCTGTCATGAACTTCCTAATAGAGATGAGACCATCTGAAGGCAGACACACCATTATATAAACACTCTCAACAGGTTTGCAATGGCATATAAATGCCACCAGCTTTTTTGCTGGTAGCAAACTTCTTTCGATTTCTTTCCATTCCTGTGTTTGAATATTAAGTTAAAATGCTGAATATTTTCACAAGAATTAGATCGATACATTTTTGTAATAATGATTCTCCTTAGTTCTAGCAGGACTGAAAAGACAGCTTTAGAATTAAGGTTTCAGTAGAAGCTCCTACACAGAGCTTCCCAGCAAAGTATTCTGGATTTCTCAGTTTATAGTCTTGCACCATTTGTATGACTGCATACAGCCAAAAGGGGGTGAGAGGGGTGTCTGCCTTTAGTAAACCCCTATGGGCTAATTGTAGAGTAAAGTATATTAAATAACCAATAGGGAAAAAAAAAGGAAGATAGTCTGCCAGCCAGGACAACAGCCAAGGGACTCTTTAATCAGCAACTGGCAGCCTCCTTTTTACCCCAAAGACTGCATAAAATAAGAAAGGTCTTGGAGGCCTGCCAGGGAAAGGGAGCTCTGAGGTTCATATAAGCATGACAGTTTTCATTCCCTCCCCACCCTGCCCCCCAAGATTGACCTCCTATAATATGCATTATTATTATTATTATTATTATTATTTTATTACAGAAAGGAAAGTAGTGGTAAATCACACCTCAAATGTTTGATTCCCAAAACCTGAGAAGTGAAAACAGAAGAGATTCCCAAGAAAAGGGATTCTTGCTGGAATCTATGGGAAAAATTGTTACTTGTTACTTCCATAGAATCAGGCTAGTTCATGTTGGGAGAGACCTCTGGAGGTCTCAAAGCAAGACCAAATTCATTTTCGGATCAGGTTGTTCAAGGCCTTTCTCCCCAATATGCCACTCTCATTTCTGCTCTCATTTTTAAATGAAACTCCCATAGTCCCCTTCACCTGAGAGATGAATTTTACTTCTCTGTTCTTCTTCTTGTGCCTTGGCTGTACTCTTTATTATACAATATTTAGTATTTTGATAATAGTGAATGTACTTAAGCTTTTGCATGACTGAGACACCTGGTTAACACTGGACCTAGCCTTCATGCAGCCCGCTTCACTGTACTCTTCATGACTGCATACATAGGCTCCAGTCTGTTTTAAACTTAGCAGTTTTCCATCCAGGGAAATCCCAACAGACTAGGGGCAGGTGCTGTATAATGTCCCATACCTATATATGGGCTAGATGTGAACAGCCAACCTTATTTTTCCTCTCCACCAGCCATGCAGAACCAGCTGCCCAGCAAGTGAGGAATGTTCTCTGCTATCCCTATGCAAGTCAGGCTAAATATGGCCATTGTCTGAGTTCAACTATTTGCATCTAAAAGTAGTAAAAGTAGTCCCAGCAGCAATCAATTAGTAGAGAGGCTGCAGGTGATATGATGTAAAGTGCATGATAAATGCAATTTGTCATTAAGCTCTTTAATTTATCTCATAGTTATCACCTTCACTTACATAATGTGTATGTGATAATACATCCCTTAGTGTAACCTTATTTTAAACACTAGGGAGAGAGTGATTCTACTGTACTCTGATTTTTTAACTGTATTTGTAGTGGAGAACTCAGATGTATTTAATACCTCACTTCTGGTTCCTTTTTTCCTTCCTCCCTTCCTTCCTAGATTTTAGTAAGCATTTTGCCCAAGACATTGTCATTTGGTTTTTGTTAAATTCCTCATCCATGTTCATGACATGTTATAAATTACTGAATACAGAGGACTGCATATTTTCTCCAATTCAGACAAAATTTCGTGTGTTATATGTATGCCTTTATATATATATACACCTATTCTGCCTCAATCTGATCAAAGCAGGTATGTATATTTTACAGTGTGTTGTAACATCAGCCAAGCCTGATTTACCTTTCGTGCAAAAACCCCATTGGCAAAACCTGTAAAACACAACCTTACCTCTATATAACATATATTCTTTTTTAACATGTGAAGTCTTGTGGCTCTTATTACTTAAAGATCTGACCTTTATTGAAAGTAATATAGTTTTGTACTTAACAGGAATGACCTACCAAATCAAGAGCAGATGATCACATGCTACAACCAAGACTTCAAAAGGGAAACTAAGTTTTCTGTCCATTTACTATGAGACATGTCATACCTAATTCACATGCTGTTTTTAGAGTAGAATAATGTGCAATAAATTCATAGATTAAACACCACTCTATTCCAGAATAATCAATCAAAAATGACAACTGATTGATTTCTTTTTTTAAATGAGAATTTACTTATTGTTTAATTGATTTTAATATTCTTCAAAAGGTGATTTGAAAGTCGTATGTTTAAAGAAAGCTTATTTGCAAAGCTAGTGTATTTTTTAACATAAATACAGAAACATGACTGATTTTGACTGCTAGTGTCTCTTCCCTTCTTCCTAGAATAATGCAAGGAAATCAACAATTTCAAATTCACAACCAAGAAGTATACCAATACAATTGGAGGACTTGTCAAGAAGTTTCAGTTTTAAAAGTTTACAAACATTTTCGTGTTGACTACAACTTCTTAACTTCAGTTGACATATTTCTTTTGAATGAAGTAGTGAATGCCTTCTATACCATGAAGAAAAAATAGGTGAAAATCTCCCTCGGGTCCTATGATTGTAGAACTCAGGTACTATAACTAGCTAGAAACAGATGGCTCCACAGCACAGAAGCATTTTAAAATAAACATTAATACAAGTTGGGATAAAATTCTTATTAGGAATGCAGTTTTAATCATGTTAACTGTTGTTGACATTGGTACTTAAAACTGTTTCATAGATCCTAACGGAAAGAAAAAAATCTAATTAATGCAAGATATGATGAATGTATGCCATTAACTGTATTATTTACAGTAAATAGTCATCTCCTGAAAAAATGAGTATTATTTTGGTTTCATGAAACATAGTCTATAAATATTTTTAATTGCTTTCATGATATTTTCAGTCTGCTTGTTACTAATGTCTAGTAATTTACTTATTCTAAAATATGTTTGCTGATTTATATGTCATACTAACCTCAAGTATCTTCTGTAAGGAAAGCTGTGTTTCTCTGGATATGTAATCATAAGTGTTTAATTGACCATTAAAAAAGGCAGCCATTTCTTTATAGTCAACTTGACTAGACACAGAAAACCAGAATTTGTTTTTATTATTATATTCTAATAACTATAGTACAGTACTGGAGTGTAGTACTATAAGCAATGTCATTGCAGTACCACCTAGAAGGTCAGCTTTGAAATAATCTTTCAGTCTGCTGTTTCTGCTGTTTCCTCTGGGTGAGCAGCTTTGTCATGAATTCACAAACAGCAGAAGAAATGTATTAATCAGCTGCTTTTCATAGGCTATGAAACAGATTACATTTTGGAGAATTCAGTTTTCCTTAGATATTTTTTTCTTCATTCCATGAGTACAGAAATAACATCTAATCTTGATATGATATTTAAATTCCCAAGTACTATTATCAAAACTGTATTTCATTTTAAACATATACAATAGAACAATGGCAAATAAATAAATAAATAAATCCAGACTCACCTGTTAATAAATAAATAAATTTATTTAATAAATACATGTAAACTCATCAATTTGAAGTTCAGAGGTGGACTGAAGTGAGTGAATTCCATCTTCCCAATATAAGATATCGATGTATTTGTGTATTTCATTTAACTCCTCCTACACCTTTCCATATACCATTCGATTCATGGTTTGTTTTATTCTATATTGAGTCACATATTCTTGAATTCAGTGAACACCTGTGATGTTAAAAAGGATAGTATTGATTTCTGTCAGCAATTCATTTCAGTATGCAGAGCTTAAGAGCAGTCCTTCCAAGATACTTCCATCCTACACGGAAGATTGCTTGAGTTTGTGTAGTCCTTCAGTGTGCCTGACTTCAGCGTAGCTCCGTTCGTAGGCTGGGGCAGTTTGGTCACCTGAGCTGTCAGCTTGGAATTGCAAGACAGTCAATAGGGAGCCTAACTCTGAGCTTTGGGTTTTGAAATGACAACCCGGAAGCCAATGTGCCAAACTTGGAAAGATAATTAGATATTTTAGTTTTAGAGAATCATCATCGTTTGGCAGACTCATTTTGCCAGGAAATTCCTTTACTTCTGCTGACACATGAGGCCTGTTCATCTGAGTAAATGCTGATGTCTACAATATAGATGTCTAAATCTCAGCTAATCGTGTTAGATACCTTTATATTTAAAAGACACCTTTAGGGCATGGTTCATCTTATCCTAGAGTAGACATATACATTCAATCAGATAAATTAGGCTCTTGAAGTACTTATTGCTCTCCATTCACTAGAAAATGACCCTGTAATGACTAGATAGAGTGTAAAAGTCTGTGTTGTAGGTGTCTACATTTAGATGAGATTAATTTCTTCCTCAGGAGAACTTTCAGCTGCCTCGTCACAGTCCCATGTGAGATGTCTGACATTTGCTAAGAAACCACATGATGCTGTCAGATATGAAACAGGATGACCTGAAAAATGGCATTAAATAACCTGTGTTTAAGCAACTGAACCCCTCCCCAAACTCTTGAATCATCTACTTAAACTTCCAGATGGATTTATAGACTATAAGAAGTAAAAGGAAATTGAATTTTACTCAACCATTCACGAATTTGAACAATTCTGAACGCCAGGAAAATTCAAGCATACAAACTATCTTTGTCATCTGGCAAAAAGCATAATGTTTTAGAAACCAAAAGTTAAGGACTTTCTAGTGATACCTTTTAGTCTACAAGAAAAGACGTTTTGTATATATTAACTAAAGTCAGTTTAAGTTTTCAACTACCATTTATAACAACATTACTTACAAGTTTTTCTCAAATTTCACATTGTAAAATTTTTACTTATGCAACCAATTTCTAACTTAGATCCCAGGAAACATTTCAGGCAATTTACTTTACATGACACTTTAGGCCTCTCACTGTGACAGAGATTAAGCTAGATATCTCCCTGAGAAGCCAGCAATGGAGGTAGTGGCAGTACCTTTCTTTACAGAAAAACATTGTTATAGGGAGTTTAAATTTGGGTTTCAAGCCCTTCTCACTATCTACATGATTAATGCCACAAAGCCTATGCCCAAGCCCATGTAAACTGGCATTCATCATAGGGCTAAACAGAGGGAACTCAAAAAGTTGTCTGACTTTAGTACAATGACAAGAGCACCCAGATATGACTAGGAGGCTCCATATTACAGGGGCAGGTTTTGTTTCTGTCCAGAAGCAGTCACTACGAATTTCATTATTTCCAGGCAATTTCATGTAGGGTGAAGCAAATATCAAGGCAAAAATTCTAGCCAGCAAGGAGAAAGAAGCTATTTTAATAATGTTGTCATCAAGAAGTACAAGAAAGAATAGTTCAGGAGTGGTAGGTGGACTATGTTTGAGTATAAGTTCTTTGGGACACCTTATATGCTGTGGGGATCTAGAGGCTTAGTCCCACATGATGATCCATGCAGCAACAGATTAAGAACTGTTCTGGGGACTTAGGTAGATGGGTGTAGAAAGACAAGAAGAAGTACATGGACAAACCTAGGTTCAAAAGGTGAAAACTAGAAGTCATTTAGTAGGAAAACTGAGATCAAAGTTAGGAATTAAATGGGAAAACCTTTTTCCAAAGAGTGTTACACTAAATTTGAACAAAAAGCTTCCTCAAGAAGTAACAAAGCAGACACTTGAGTGAGCAAAAAAAAGCCAGGTCAGACAAAATTTCAAGAGATACAGAGCAGATAAGAAGCTGTTGTGGAATAGGAAACAGAACTAAGAGAAGAACAAGGGTACTGTGAAGAGGAGGGCCAACTATCCAAAATATCTGCTTTTCTGTAAAAGCAAATAAAATTAGTATGACTCCATGCACTAAAATTTCAAATTCAAAGTGAGTTTGTTTTTTAACTAAGAAAATAATACACACAGGCCCACCTGTGTTAAAGGAACATTGTTACATTTGCAAAGTTGAGCAGTAAAATTTAAGGAAATGCCATAACTAACATGATGTCTAATTTACCACAGCTGCCTTCCTACAGACATAATGAGCAATGTTTCTAACTACATGATGCAGTTTAGATGCTGTTATAGCTATTACTGTTGAAATGTTTGGTTAGATTTAATGGTATAGACAGAAAAACAGACAAGACCTTGGACAACTATGCACTAAGTTTGTATTTCTGCTTATGTGATCGCATCCTAATTTTTTCATGATAGATTATTTGTAGAAGCAGAAAGATGATCTTACAGTCCAAGCAAATAAATAACTACTCTGGAGTAGTGGATCCTTTCACTCTCTCTATTTCACATCTGAGTGATAAAGGCAAATCATTTATATCAATACTTTAATGGTTTACCACTAGTTACATAATCCCTCTTTTCAGAATGCTGGACTTCTGAGTTGGGGTTTGTGTTATTTATAGAAGTATAGATGGCCCTGAATTTTGACTGAGGCTATAGGAAATGCAGTTTAAATATGTAATGCCCTACATGATATTCAAAACCTGGCATTTAAGATGAAAAATTCAGAAAAAATAAATATTTTAAGCTTTTTCTATTTGCTTCAGTTTTCATTCACATGGTGTGAAAGCAAACATTAATATTTTGGAAGTGCCATCATTACAACCTCACAGAAAAGCTTAGATGAAAATTTATAATACTGTCTTCAGAACAAAATATGCAGTAAGAAATTCCTAGGGCTTAGGACCACATTTTGAATGATGTAGAGAAAGAAAATATTGAGTAGGTGCTAATAAATGAATGCCATCTGTTATCTGCATTAAATGAGGAAAGGCTCAATTGAAAAGTAGTAGATGATCATATAATTAAGATCTATTGTAGGTTATGTATATGACAGAAAGAGAAAAGATTTAAGGTATGGTAGACACTTACTGCTGGCATTCCTTGATTTTTAAGTGTTCAACTTCACAATATCAGTACTGTGCTATTAAAAAGTCTTTGTGAGTAATGATATAGACATAGATGTAGATGTCTGTGTTTGATTTGAAGTAATGACATGAATTAAAACCATCATATTGAATATGCTACAGATTAATTTGGTGATATTGGAACCTACTGTTATTGCATTTCTTTGAAACAGAAAAAATGTATTACTGGGAAAAGCCATGTTCTTGGAACGATTTTATATATACTTGTGTGTATGCGTATATGTATATGTATCATATGTACACATATAATCATTACACATTATTCCCTATAATTATATATATTAGTATAATTCATACACATTTAATATTATTTTATAACATCTTTTATAAAAACACTATATTTTTAAACTTTGAGTTATATGATGACACTTTTGTTTATGATTGGCATATTCCCCTTGGAACCAGAAAAATATCAGTGGAACTATTTGGCTCTTCCAAAATTCAGTGTCTGTTTTTACTCAGCTCAATTGTTGACTTCCAGATATCCAAATTTAGATGTTTACAAAACAAAATCAAATCCACTTCAGTACAGTAATCAACTGGAAAAGCAATTACATCCATCATATCTGGAATTACCTTGAAAATAATTAAAAGTAGAATACACATATCAGTATATATTTTCTTTTGTTGGCATATTCTCATAATATCATAATATAATAAAGTGTATTTCATCATATCATAATATAATGTATGTTATGTATCTATATGTACAATGATAAAATATCAAGTGACCTTCTAAATAGAAAATGAGACACTTAGTGGTTAACTGATAATCCTTGTGAATCTTCTATTTCTAGCTCTACAGGAGGTCAAGTTACATGACTTTAAAAGTATAACAACACTTTATATTTAAAAATGAATTAATTTTCTGTTAGTTGTAGCAGAGATTTGACCTCTTCATTTTATTTATTTTCAATTAAATAGCTTAATTTATGATATGTTATTTGACTAGACTGGAAACTTTAAGAAGATTTGTGTATAAGATTTCACACTGTTTTGGGCTTCCTAAAGCAAAAAACCCCCGTTTTTTCTGTTCATTTGGGGTTTTTGTGGGTATTTTTAGATGTGAGTTTTTTGGTGGGGGTATTTATTTTTGTGTTTTGTTTTGTTTTGGGGGAGTGTTACATTTATTAAAATCTAGATCTGAATATCAGGTTGTATTTCACTAAGTTACCATCAGTTGTGTACACAGTCTTTGCCACAGTAGATTATATTTACCACTTTTCAAAATAACCTCTGTTTCCTGAAGTTTACAAGAGAAAGATACTAAGAACGAAACTGTCTTCAGCCATTATTCACAATGATTTAGGTGTGTGGTAATAGGACTGCCTCTGAGGCCCTTGCCTCACTACTCTTGCAGCACTACTGAAGTCAGGTCATGAAAATGATTACATCCAGGTAGAAAAAATAGGAGATAGTTTAAGAAGATCGGTTAGTTTCAGTGAAGGGAGGAATACGTAAATTGGAATGGGAGAGCCATAAGCGCATAAACCACTGACAAACTTTGTAATCATATAATATAAAGAAGAAATACCTTTTCTCCCAACAGAGAAGATAGATGATGATTTTCAATAATTTCTAATGATGAAAAGGGAAAGATTATTTATAAAAATATTCATGCAAAGTTTTAATCTGTTTTTGTAAAGAGCTTTGACCCAACAAAACTGATACAAAATTTGGCATCTTTTCTGAATTACGGCATAGCTGTGAGGCATGTAGAATAATACAGTTTATCTAACATATCTTCATTTTACACGTTTGTTAAACAGCTTTTGTTTTGTTTTGTTTTACTACCCCCACACACTACCAGTTAGCAAGGTGCATTCTTGTTTTGTCTTCTTTCAGTGACTCACCCGGAAAACCTTTTAGAAAAGCTGCATTACAAAGAAATTGAAATGGAAGTACTTGAAACTGTATCACCTTTCCACCCTCCATCTCATGGTTTTACTGGTTTATTTATTTGTGTGTGACAGGCAGGAACTGGATCATCATGTACCCATATGGAAATATACAAAAGGGATTTCTTCTTTGCATCATAAAGGGAAACATACAATAGAAGGCCAAAAAAAAAAAAAAAAAAAAAGTTTCTTGGGAACTGTTTTTTTCAAAGCTTTCTGTTTAGCAGAGCTTAACAGGTAAGTATAATTTCAATTTAGAATAGAATTATTTGACATCTTTTAAATAAACAGTTAATCTGTTGCCAATTTGCTAGAGCACTGGAGTTAAATGTTCCTTTCACTACCTAAGAGGAGGCACACATTTGTGTATGGTTACCAATTAATAATTTATGTTGAATGAACAATGAATGTTATCCCTTAAAATATTCTCTTCTGTTATTCAGAAACAGCAAGGAATAACAGAAACCAGGAGGGAAAGTCAGGAAGTATAATTCCTTGCATCTCTGTACTTATTCTTAGTCCTTAAACTGTTGATAAACACCAAAGCTTGAAAAAAGACATTTGGGCACATGAACATTTATTTTGATCCACTATGTGCATTATATTCTTATGAGAGAATGCTAGAATCTGAGCTTTCAACAATATTGTCAGGTGCATTACAATACTGAGGCAGATCACACCTCAATATTTTTATGGAATGTAGTTTTTATGGAAAACACACCAAATAGCACAGAATCCTATTCAGTACAAAAGATCATGAAACATAATAAAACTAGTAATTTTAGTGCAAATAACTTGATTTGTATCAGAGGTAAGGCAGACAACCTGAGCTCTTGTATCATTTTGGATGTAAAGCATTTCTTCACAAAAGAAACACATACCATCAAATATTTACTATCAAATTTTTATGGAAGAACCATATACATAGAAATATTTTGGAGAGTACATGAAATATGAGATCCTCAGTATACACTCATGTTGTTTCTTTGTAATGGATGTTAATTTATAATGAACTGTACAATTTTGAAAATATACAGGTTGGCTGGCATACCATTGTTGTGTTACTGTGTTTATGCTAGTCCTCTGTTCTTGAAAATAAATTTCCATTCCCATTCATTCTATTTTAAATGGCAAATAAAATGTTTTCTGTCATTAGATGAAGAAAGTAAACTCTCAGAATTCATGCTGTAGGCTTTTCAACACAGTATAAAAAGTCAGTAGTGGTTAACCATTCACATTAGCAGATTTGTCTTTAATAGCTTCTGTAAATTTATAGTAGGTGTACTTAGAATATATAAGATAGGTTATGTGACATTTGTGATGTTTCATATTGAACATGAAATGAAGTGAGGCAACAAACCTAGGCCACAGAGTTAGAGGAAAATATTTTCTGGTGATCTATTTCTTTGAGCTATGAGATTAGGATTACAATTTTCATGAAATATTGAAGGCTCTTTGAGTCATTTTTGGACAATGAAGAGTTAAAAATGAGCATGGTTTTTGCATTTTTTTTTAATTCTTTATACATCTCAGGGTGACAGATATGCTTATATTCTGCAGAAATGTGCTTCTGAGTGACAGGAGCCTTGAAATGTTGTTTATGTGTTTAACTCTGAGTATCAAGGACATGATTTAGTAGGAAGCCATCATGTTAACACCATTAATAGCATTTTCACCAACATTTATAATCCTATACTGAATAAGACCATTTACTTCTAAAACAGACTGTACAGTATTTCCACATCTGAGTCACTACTTTTTCATATGCTATCAAAAGTTAGAAGTTTCCTATTAAAACAGTCATCCCCAAGTAAAGAAATACATTAATTGATGAGAGTTCTGCTTCGTAAACATGAAGGCATATACTTTTGTTGTTGTTGTTGTTGTCGTTGTCATTGCCAGAAATTCTGCTTGCATTTTCTATTATTAAAATGAATGTCAACACAGAGGAAAGTATGTTCCTGCTGTCACAGGGTGTATGCTTAGACTACATCTGAACATTGTTTTTCAGGGAGAAGTGTTCAATGATTTGATCACCTGTCAGACGTGTCTCTGTGAAATGTCTTGCAGAGCCTTCAGTTCTCTTTCTCTTACCATCTGTGAAGCAAAGAACAAAGCCCCCTTCCCTATAAACTATGCTGGCATAGAAAAAAATCACAGGCATCCATTTGGGGCTTTTGTTGTCCAGGTGGAATTCTTGTTTCTTCCACAGAAACACACAAAATCACTATCACAATCTTTTTTACTGTGTGTTTGCAAGCCAGTACGTAATCATATATTTCTATAATCTGCCATATCTTCCCCCCGATATTTATTTATTTAGTTAGTTAGTTAGTTAGTTTTATTCTTTCTTCAGTGTTCCCAGAATTCTTTGCACAGATATATCACTACAGTAACATATAATACATGTTTCTGTAATGTAATGTTTTATGCTAAACCACTGAAGTTAGAACAACCTAATAGTTCTTAAACTATTGAGTTTATTGAGTTGTTCTTTCAGCAGAATAGGCTTTTGCATTTTAAAACTAACAATGACAATGATTGATGCTCAGTCAAGACATAATAGACTACTGTTACTCATCTTGGTGCTCCATGCACCTGGACCATATTGCAGCTTGTCCAACTTCCTGGCCAGAAGAAAGTATTTCACCTATATCCTCTTATAGCTTACAAAAGTCCTGCTTGTTCTCTATAGCAAGAGAAAAGAGGCATATAAATGTGTTTTGCCAATGCAGCAAAAATTCTATGAAGTAAAATTCTGCACTTGCTCTGATAGGACTAAAGGAGCGATGTCTTGTTTCTTTGCTAATATTAACATTAATAACAGTTTTCAATAATAATTGTGCTTAATATCATGTTCATCTGTATGTTCAAGTATCTCTGGAAATCTGAAAGTGATGGGTAACAAAGCTGTGCAACCAACATTTAAGCAATTTTTGGTTTTTTTAGAAAATACCTAGCAAATGTATTGTACCCTACAGTGAATCTACAGATTCACTCTGTCTGACTCTGTTAATATCTAAATATTTATTTCAAAATACAACATTATTTCCTTTGGAACAGCGTTAATTATTCACTCTACTTTCAGGAAGGTAATCCAAATTTCAATTTTGGCTCCAAATCAGACATAAGAGGGATATAGATCCTGCCCAAGAAATTATGTAAATCAGTGGGTAAAGGTTAACAAGCTCTTTTTGCTGAAATTCTTTCATATAATGCCTGACTTAATAACCATATTCTGAAGACTTTAGTGACTGCTCTGTAGGCAAGACTGCTTGATCATTAAGGGCTTTCACAACCAACAGTGGCTCTTTCCAGAATCTTGACCAGTCTGTAGCAGGTAGGATGATGCTGTCAAATATCAGAAGGTGAACATGACTGGAAGAAGAGATGGAGGGATTGAAGTCTTTGGGGATTTTTGTTGTTGGGGTTTTTTTGTTTGTTTGGTTGGTTGGTTGGGGTTTTTTGGGGGGTTTTGTTTGGTTGGTTGGGGTTTTTTTTAAAGGACATGCAACTGTGTGGGAGATTCTAGTGGCTCCAGGTTTAGGCAGCAGGTGTTCATAGAGCAGTAGTTAGGTGCCTTATTGCCTTTGTGGCATTAGCCATAGATATGTAGATGTTAAGTTACACCAGATAAATTTTAAAATTAGGACTACTCCAAATTATGTTTTTTAATGGATCTTTCTGTGGAATTCTCTCAGTTTTTAGCAAGGGACATTACACCAAACACCAAGACACAAGCCTGCACTTTCTGAATACAGAAACCTTCAGATTTTCAAATGTAAAATCAACATTCAAATAGGATTCTCTTTATTTAAATAGACTTATTAGAAATTTAAAGCAGATGAAGATGGTTTCAATGAAATGAATAAATAATTAAGGCAAATCTGTATACTTGTCAGAAGCTCCATATTAAGAATTAAGAGAAGGTAGACAGCCTTCTGACAGATCTGTCCCTTTTTTATAGCTAAAGGTAAAGTTATTTTTTTTATGCTTGATATTCTTTTCAAGTTTACCTGATCAAACCACAAACTAAAAAATGCTGCCAGGTAACTTACACTGGTAATAATCATAACCTTTAATCACAGATAAAAAGAATGATACAATTCTGTTTATTTAAAAAAAAAAAAGTGGGCTTGGTATAAGAGGCAAGTTATCATGCTTCAAGCAATTTTAAACATTGATTTGACTATGGATTACAATAACATTGCACTTTGCAAACTGGTCACTAGCAGTGCATTGTCAGCAGGCCTAGACAATCCCTGAGTGTTGTAGGACTGCTGCCATTAATAACTGAGCTTGTTAGTTAAATGCTGGCAAAGACTTGAGTATTTAAGAGGATTACTGCTATAAACCATATTAATTTCTTTTAAACATTCAAGGCCTTATTCATTAAGGGCTTTTGAAACAGAAAAAGCTACATCAGGATATGATTCTGTTTTGATAAATGGCTAGGGCCTTGACCTTGCAAATGCTTGCAGTGGGCTCTTTGAAAAGTACCTAAGGGAATCAGGTAATCAACTTCCATATACAAAGTCCATATCCTCTGTAGGGAGTCAACGCACTACTCAGCCGTCCTCAAGAAATGATGAAATTGCATGGATTGAGACTCTATGGGTTAGAGATCTTGGCAAGAGGCATGCTTCAAACACTATGCTTGTTAGCTACTGATATATCTCATTCTACATTAGGCAGCGCACTTTCATCCATAGCAGAAGTACTCCTTTGGATCTAGCCTTGATAGAATAAGACCATGAAGAGTCACAAAGGTGATCAAAGGACTGGAGAACCTGCCCTATGAGGAAAGATTGAAAGGATTAAGTCTTTTCTCCCCGGAGAACAGAAGGCATAGGGTGGACCTCATCACAGTATTCCAGTACATAAAGAGTAGCTACAAAGAAGATGGAGGCTCTCTCTTCACAAGGAGCCACATGGAGAAGACAAGGGGCAATGGGTACAAGTTGCATTGGGAGAGGTTTCATCTCATTACAAGAAAGAAATTTTTTACAGTGGAAACAATCAATCACTGGAACAATCTCCCCAGGGAGATGGTAGAGTGTGTTGGGTTTGCATGGCAAGGTTTTAGTAGCAGGGGGGGCTACAGGGGTGGCTTCTGTGAGAAGCTGCTAGAAGCTTCCCCTGTGTCTGACAGAGCCAATGCCAGCCGGCTCCAAGACAGACCCGCCGCTGGCCAAGGCCAAGCCAGTAAGCGCCTCTGTGATAACATATTTAAGAAAGAGAAAAACAGTTAGAGATAGCTTTCGCAGCTGGAGAAAGGAGTGAGAAGATGTAAGAACATCTGCAGACACCAAGGTCAGTGCAGAAGGAGGGGGAGGAGGTGCTCCAGGCGCCGGAGCAGAGATCCCCCTGCAGCCCATGGTGAAGACCATGGTGAGGCATGCTATGCCCCTACAGCCCATAGAGGGAGGATGAGGGGGTGTAGAGATTCCACCTGCAGCCTGTGGAGGACCCCACGCCAGAGCAGGTGAAGGCACCTGAAGGAGGCTGTGGCCTGTGGGAAGCCCAGGCTGGAGCAAGTCCCTGGCTGGACCGGTAGACCTGTAGAGAGGGGAGCCCACACCAGAGCAGGTTTGCTGACAGGACTTATGACCCCGTGGGGGACCCACGCTGGAGCAGTTTGCTCCTGAAGGTCTGCACCCCATGGAGGAGACCCACGCTGGAGCAGTTCATGAAGCACTGTAGCCCGTGGGAGAGACTTACGTTGGAGAAGTTCATGAAGGACTGTCTCCCGTGACTGTCTCCATGTTGGAGCAGGGGAAGAATGTGAGGAGTCCTCCCCCTGAGGATGAAGAAGCAGCAGAGACAACGTGTGATGAACTGACCGTAACCCCCATTCCCCATCCCCCTGTGCCACTGAGGGGGCGGAGGTTGAAGCCGGGAGTGAAGTTGAGCCCGGGAAGATGGGAGGGGTGGGGGGAGGTGTTTTTAAGATTTGGTTTTATTTCTCATTCCTCTACTCTGTTTTGCTTAGTAATAAATTAGATGAATCTCCTCTCTCAGTTCAGTGTGTTTTGCTCATGACGATAATTAGTGAGTGATCTCTCCCTGTGTTTATCTCAACCCATAAGCTTTTTCGTTGTACTTTTTCTCCCCTCCCTGCCTTACTGAAGAGGGAAGTGATGGAGTGGCTCTGGTGGGCAGCTGGCTCCCAGCCAGGGTCAACCGACCACATAGAGCCCCCATCCTTGGAGGTTTTCAAGATGCAATTAAACAGTTTGCTAAGTCGTCTCATCTAGGCTCCCTTTCCTATGAAAGATTGGATCAGATGATCTTTCAAAGTCCCTTCCAGCCTGAGCTGTTCTATGATTATGTGATTCTAAGATTCTACACTTTTTTTTTCATACTTTCTTTCTGTTTCTTTCAAAGGTTCTTCAGCCACAACAGTTTTGTTGTTTTGTTTGTTTGAGTTTTTTTCCTGAAGAATGACATTATAAAGAAGGACGTTGTCTTATATGTTCTCTCCCTAGTTTTATCCTGTTCCACAGGATCAAAGATGTCCATTTTTTCTCAACAAATTTTCAATGGTCACAAAGGCCAAGACCACAGGAAGCTCCCCAGTCATCCTGTGGCATACTCTAGCTGTAGAGTTTGACCTTTGTATGACTTATACTGTGTGCTCTGAAGCATTTTGTGCCATATGTTTTTCAAGGAGAAAAGAAAATAATTTTTATGGCATTTCTGTATTTAATATCTTTTAACAGACTGAATAGCATGTAAAGAACAAGATACAGTGTTTCAAGCAATCCTACCCAGTGCTTAACGATGACCTATTGGAATTCTATGTGACCTTCTAGCAAGAGTAGAAGGGAATTTTACTGTAGATACCTTACTCATCTGAGACACATGCCTGATGTGACGTGAAATTGCTTGTCTTGACCATTTCTACACCACATATCATCAAGACAAAAGAAGGATGTAATAATTTGCAAATTAATTAAATATGAATGAAAAAGAAAATAAATGGAATTGACAATTGAGGCCTAATATCTGGGATAGCTAAACAGAAGACAGTCTGAATTTTATTCTGCTTTAAGTGTGATCTTAGGTCTTTGACCTTCAGGGCTTCTGTGATCCAGAAGATATTTTATCCTGTATTTGTCTCTGCATTTCTTATGCCTAAGTCTATATGTAAATTAATATGAAAGAACCTATTTTTTAAAAAAAACCACAAACCACCTATATCCCCCCCCCCAAAAAAAAAAACAACAAAACCCTTTAAAACTATATACATACACATTCACATAAGCATGCACAGCTATCATTTGGTAATAATGTAAAATGACACCGTATTTAGCTTTTTAGTCAATTATTTCCCAGAAAGCAATTCTAATTGCTGCTCAGGTACAGTGGAAGTCATGCTCAGGGAAAACTTCCCTTACTTTGTATATTTTCATGTTGGTATTACACGCTGCTTATCAGTAAGCATGTCAGAAGTGAAAGTACATCAGCATCTGCAGCATGTTCTTTTCATTCATCCTCAGAAGGATGTTGATCTTCCTTGCCAGTGCATCAAATTATCAGCCTCTCTATCACTTCCCCCCCCGCCCCTTCTGTTTTCCACTCCAGGAATACAATATTAGGAAATGAAACACTGATGTCATGTTATGAATCAGCTGAAGTAACATAAAGTTGCAAGACTGACAGCATTTTTAAAGTCTTGTCTTCCAGCTTTACGGGTGTTTGCTGACAAAGTAATCATAAGAATTTATAACTGGCCTGTGTATGACCATCTAAATGCTACAAGAACTGAAAGAGAAATTCCATAAATATTCCACATCATTTAATATCTTGAACGTGTTTTAAAAAATAATAGTAGAAATGCCTAATTATATGTCATCACAACAGATCCAGAAGAACAAATTGTTTATTTATTATATAGTGATTAGATCTAGTTTTGATGGTAGTTATTGAAATATCAGTACAATGAGACTTTTGTGCCAACATTACACAAAAAATTTGGGAGAAAACAATGAAAGGATGTTTGAAGAGACACTGTAACATTCCTCTTATACGTGACAGATGGAATGGGAAAGACAGAAATCTTCCACTTTATTCCTTAGCAAAATGGCCTTGCAATTACAAGCCATTCATCCAAGAGAGATTGTATTTATTTATCTGTAAATAAATGAATATTGTTTACTTAAATTACATCTTTTATATGCATATAAATATATAAATATACAAAATATACATGTATATAGTTTATATGTATTTTATATATATACATACACTTGCTTCATACATATCAATTTATTAATTCCTTTAATTTTTTACTGAATGTGATATGTATTTCAGTCCAATATATAGTAATAATAGAGTTAAAATAATTTTTAGTTATCTGACACTGGAAAAATGTAACAATGAAATTTAAAAAAATAGATTTAATGTAAAAATTATGAATGTGAATTTGCTTAAAAATCTTCAGAAACTTTAAGCAGTTTCAATCAATCTGAATTAATGGGATTTCATTCACAAATTCCAGGTAAGGAGAGTTCTGCTTGACTCTGGAGTTTACCTTAAAGATTGGCGCAAATTGGCGAGTCTTTAATATGTAAAACCAGTCTAATGCTGCATACATTAAATTCTTGAGTAAACCAAATGTACAGAACAGCAGAATTTCTGAGAGCTAAAGATCTCTTTCAGAATTGGGGAAGATTTAAAAGATGCCATAACTGGAATATCCTTATGAACTTTGAAATCTCATTGACCTCATTAAGTCACTGAGGAAAAAGAAGGTGATACATACTCAATTTGGCAAGCAAAAACATGAACAAAATGAAAAATTTAAAAAGACATGCAGCAGTAATGCTAGTTTTGTATCATGCTTTCATCCTCTACTACACTTTAATATCTGATATTTTTATTATTGGTAGAATTTTCAGGTCAATCTTCATGACAAATATAATGAGTAAACATCAGTCAGAGATGTTTCTGGTACTTTTAAGACACAGATGCTCACTGAAGTTCTAATCTTTTTTTCTGAAGAAAAAATGTTTATGTAAAGCTGATTCTTGAAATCAATCTTCATTCATAGCTGTGTGATAGAAAGATTCATAAAGCACTTTTTTCTTTCACCTGCAAAATCAAATCTACCACAGTATATTGATAAATATACTTAGATACATATTGCAAATGCAACTGGATATTTTGTTCCAAAATCTAATTTCAAAACTCATCGATATCTCCATTTAAAATAATATTACATTCAACTGAAGCCAAAACCAAGGGTGGACAGCATGAATGCAGAGTGATTGTGGATTAATAATGTGACCTTTCACTCCTTTGTCTGAGGTCCAAACTGACTGAAGCAATGCTTGAATAAGACATATGGCTACAATCCATTTTAATTTAAAATGTTAATTTTTTTTTTTTTTGCACACTATTTGTAAAGGCAGAAATCACATTCCGATGTAATTGTCTCCTCTTCCTTGAGTTGGAAAAGTGACTTCTGATGATAGGTTTCACATGATTAGTATGGTTAGGGAAACATTTACTCTGTATCTGTGTGTCTGGTATATGAGCCTCAGTTTTCTAGCCAAGTTGTAAAATCCATTAGTACATATACATGGATATCATACCACAGCTTTTATCTCTACTATACATTTTCAAAAAGCACAGGCCTCCAGAACAAAACTGGAATAGTAGATTTCATCATATAAGTAAAAGGAAAATTGATTGCCTTTTACACTTGGTGTAAGTTCAGGAACCCATTAGTAGACGGTGAAAACAAAGAGAACTTAGCAACTTCTTTGTGTGTTACACTTTTATACATACAAATCTAATGATAAATTAAGCCTGTATAAATGAAACCTTACAAAATCTTAACTGTGATCAGGAAATGTCAGAATACATCTGCTGTAATTTCCATTTAGAAAATCATAATATAGGACTAGCATACCACTGACATAGAAGAGAACTAAAAAGTGCTTACAATGCAATGAAGTTCTGTATTTCATTTTTACTTCAACATGAAGATAAATACTGATTATAACTGGGGAAAAATATCCAAATCCAAAAGCCTTCTCAGATCTTTAATGTCCATAAATAGATGGGACCTTGAATTAACGATTTTTTTTGACAGGAAGCACCTTTATCAGCAATTTCCCTTAACATTGGATCTGAAACAAAAGTCATTGAAGTCTTTTCATTCTTTCTTTTTTTTTTCCCCATTGATTTAACTTGGCTGGATGCCATGCTGTAGAATCAGCATGGTAAAATTCAGTAGGACAGGAAGACAAATTAAACAATAGAGAAGTTAAACAGGCCTACTGTGCTGAGTCAGTTCTGACTCAGAAGGAACACTACTGATTCACCAGAATCGTAGTGTGTTATTTTATAGGAAGTTTCTCATTTTAAATATTGACAAAATTCAACCTTGCATAGAGTTTAAGACATGACAAGATCAAAGGACAAGGTAACATTGTTGCAAGTCAAAAGAGATGAATATGTATTAACTGAGAAAAGCCATCAATCGGTAAAAGTGGGGAACATTTTTAGGATTTCAGAGGGGTTTGGAATAGGTGATATCTGAAAATTTAATCTTCAAGGAGGTGACTCATTTATTAGACTATACATAGGAGAAATTAGTTGGTAACTATTTCCTAATTTCAAAATATAATAGTAAACTTCAGTGTTTCTTCTTCAGTTTCCCGTTTAGTATTCTTTCACGACTTGCTGCTGTTGTTTCACTGATAGGCATACATCACATAGATCTGCATACGCACGTGCTCACGTGCTCGTGAAACAAGTATCAACAATCCCCAGATATTTGATTGATTAGCATTAGTGAAAACAAAATACAGTATTTGCTAATATATTTACCTTCACATGGTTCTAGCTAATTATAAGGAAACAGGTCACAATGCCCACTATCAAGACACTCCCACACACATAACAAAAAATGTTTTGTTCAGATTCTTGAGAAGTATTTAAGAAAAGTATATAGTGAAAAATCTACTGCAGGATGTAGAGACAGATCAGAAAAGTGAAAACAACATGAAATAGAATCAGATTCCTCAAGAAAATTAAAGCAGTAATGGGTGGTACAAAAGCAAACTTTGGGAAAAGAAGAAAGAGAAAATCAGGAATATTTTAACTCTTGAACAGGGGAAAAACTACAAGAGCATCTGGTATGATCAAAATAAAATCAACAAGCAGTGACATATGTTCCATAATCCTCAATTGCACAAGACAAGTTTATATGAAATGTTTTCCTTTATGATTGACCAGCTAGTTTGCCCTATAGTGCTTTAGCATTCTTTGGTACTGAAACTTTTTCTTTCCCATTTGTGGGCTTGGAGTGTTGAATATTTCACATAATTAGTAAGTGTTGTCAAGCCAGAGCAAAGCAGTGCGGTAGCTGGCCGACTGCCCAGAAGTAGAAACAGAATAGTAAAATCTTGCAAACAGGACAGGAAGAGAAGTTAAACAAGAGACAAATCCTCTATTTTTGGCACATACTCAACTTGGCAAACTGCGAAATTACAGATGGAAAGTGGGAAAAAAAAAGAGAGAAACTTATGAAAATATAAAAGAAAAATATGCATTCAGATAATTTTGCAATATTCATCATTCCATCAATCTTTGGATAGCAGATACAGCATATGACATACAATATACTAATGAAAATGAATCCCTTCAAGCTAGAAGTTCCTGAGATAACTAAGCCAAGCATATCAGGGTACACATTATCAGATACATCCATAGTAAGTCAGCCTATTCAGGGAGAAACAGAAGTCAATTTAATTCTATGTTGATTGAGCAGCAAAAGAAGAAAAAGAGCTATGCCAGCTCAAAAATGTAATTGTACAAACTTTTTTAACAAGTTGTGTAAAGAAATGAAACATTTGGAATATGCCTTTTTTCCTGGACAGCAGTATGGAGATTGATGTTCGTATTAGTATTGAAAAGCTTGACAAAAAAATTGTTTCATTTTGTCTAGTTTTGTCACCTCCTTGACTTTCTCCCTTTTCTGTAAGGCTGTGCACTCTTCTTCTTTCACCTACTCCTGATAAGCTACCTTGTAGGCCTACAGGTTTGGGTTTTGGTTGGGGTTTTTGGTTGGTTTTTTTTCCACATCTCCTATATCAAGAGATTTAAAACTTTAGGGATCAGATTCTTGCTCTTATTGTATCTTATCTGACTATTCTAGAAGTCCAAGGGATAAACATGGACTGTAACAGATCTGGAAGGTATTTTCTTAATGCAAGGGCAGTTTAGAACCAAAGAACATTTTAATAGCCTAATTTACATAGTATGGAGGAGTATGCCAGAGATAAGAGCCAGTGTGTTGGCGACAACAGTGTTCTTAGTTCATAAACCGTGATGCTGCTGTGAATGTCACCAATACATTTTTGATAGCTGAAAGAAATAAAATAAGACATTTACAATTTACTATACCGGACATGAACAATATCAGAACTTCTCTTATTTTCTTCCTACGTTTTTAACCTTCCAATGAAGATATCATCCAAAAGCCACATGTACCTGACCCAAAACTACTATACATGCATGTTGGATAATTCAGGCTAGGCTTACATGCAGGCCATTTACATAAATGCACTTGATGTTTACTAGGTAAATATACCCATGTGATATTTTTTTAAAAGATTACAGATAAAAAGATATTTTAAACAGCTAACAACATGTGTGTATGAATGACTGGTCAACAGTGAGTGCATATAGTCCAGAACTTAGGTTTGTGTGATCTTTTCTGGGCTTCCTTGTGATATTAATGATCTCTGTATCAATTCTTTGATTTTTTAATCTCAAAAATTTTTGGTAGCTACTCTTGTATATATACAGATTACAGCAGGCTGTAACACAAGTACTACTATGAATAAACTCATTTTAATCAGAAGTTATTCAAAACACCTGACAATTTATTGAAAAACTCCATCTGTGTCTGAAATTTGTGATTGAATTAAATCATGCACATTGTAACTTTATAGCCTCCTGTGCTGTGAGGTGTATATTATCTGATTAGACAAACAACGAGCCAGTATAACATGAGAAGGGCCACTCATATTGTTCCCTAAATTGCTTAACAGCTACTATAAATTGTGAAAATAGTTCCTCTTTTTTATCTGTTTTTTAATTAAAAGAGAATATTCTCCAAGATCACCAGCATCTTCAGAGAAAGGCATTTCTGAAACACTTGCAGAATCCTGGCATATGTTTTGATTCTACTCTGTCTGGTTACATTAGACTGTGTAATAGGGTGAAGGTTTTACCTACTATCACACTCAGGAGATTAAGCACAATATGGTCCTTCCATATGGTATTTGTGCCTAAAAACCAATGAGATTAGAATGCCTATGCTGAACATCACTCCATATGTTCATAAGAATGGCCCATAGGTCTTGATAGAACTAGTGATTTTTTCTGAGATTTAGATTAATATCTTTAACAGTGCCTCAGAAACATCTCAAGCACTGCCAATAATTATTGTGTTTCATCCCCCCCCCAATTCTGTTATTATATGTTACGTTAATGGTTATTTTGTTTGTTTCCAGTATGTATTTTCCTTTGTTAAAAGAGCATAATTATTTCACTTTTATACTGGAAAATTTATATTCTGTTTAGGGGAAAAAAAAATCTGTTTTTCACTTAATATACAGTACATCTAAAGAAGAAAAAGAATACAAATTAAATCAACAGTTCACATTGGTTTCTTTGCTAGGTATTTCAGTGGTTAGTAAATTGAATCTTTGCAGTCACATCTAATTTCCTGCCTTATATTCTTCACATTTAATCTTGATACTGAAGTCACATGGCAACATCAACTTCATCCCTATAATTTATGGAATTAGAGAACAGAGAAATCACAGGTTTTGGAAAGCATGTGTACAACTCCAAAAGTAATATCTACAGCTGTCCCAAAGATGAATGTTCCATCTCGTCCTCCCGGCCTTGAGTAACTAGTGTATCCTGAAACTTGAACATTATTTTCTTAACATTTTTGATTGTCCAGCAATTTAAGAAAAAAATCCAGTAAAACTCTCTCTTTTCTTCTGTCTTAGGTGAAAGTTACTGGTTTTTTTCCTTATGCTTTTCCTTTTAGCTGGGTCCAAAGAGTTGTGATGAATGCAGTGAAATCTAGTTGGTGGCCGGTCACAAGTGGTGTTCCCCAGGGCTCAGTACTGGGGCCAGTTCTGTTTAAGATCTTCATCAATGATCTGGATGAGGGGATCGAGTGCACCCTCAGTAAGTTTGCAGACAACACCAAGTTGTGCGGGAGTGTTGATCAGCTTGAGGGTTGGAAGGCTCTACAGAGGGACCTCGACAGGCTGGATCTATGGGCCCAGGCCAACCTCGGTTTAACAGGTATGAGGTTTAACAAGGCTCAGTGCCAGGTCCTGCACTTGGGTCATAACAACTCCATGCAACGCTACAGGCTTGAGGAAGAGTGGCTGGAAAGCTGCCCGGCAGAAAAGGACCTGGGGGTGTTGGTTGAGCTGGCTGAATATGAGCCAGCAGTGTGCCCAGGTGGCCAAGAAGGCCAACAGCATCCTGGCTTGTATCAGGAATAGTGTGGCCAGCAGGACTAGGGAAGTGATCGTCCTCCTGTACTCAGCACTGGTGAGGCTGCACCTAGAGTACTGCATTCATGTTTTTGTTCAATACAAGAAAGCCATTGAGGTGCTGGAGCCAGTGTCCAGAGAAGGGCAACAAAGCTGGTGAAGGGTCTGGAGAACAGGTCTTATGAGGAGCAGCTGAGGGAACTGGGGTTGTTTAGCCTGGAGAAGAGGAGGCTGAGGGGAGACCTTATTGCTCTCTACAACTACCTGAAAGGAGGTTGTAGCCGGGTGAGTGTTGGTCTCTCTCCCAAGTAACAAGTGATAGGACAAGAGGAAATGGCGTCAAGTTATTCCAGGGCAGGTTTAGATTGGATATTAGGAAAAATTTCTTCACTGTAGGGATTGTCAATCATGGAACAGGCTGCCTAGGGAAGTGGTTAATTCACCATCCCTGGAGGTATTTAAAAGACGTGTAGATGTGGTGCTTAGGGACATGGGTCAGTGGTTGGACTTGGCAGTGCTAGGTTAATGGTTGGACTTCATGATCTGAAAGGTCTTTTCCAATCTAAACAGTCCTATGATTTTATGATTCTATAGCTTATATTAAGACTTCATCTTATGCAATTTGCATAAGACTTCATCTTATGCCAATTGCCCTTTGCAATTGTTTGGGGGGTTATTTGTTGCATTTTTTGTGGGGAAGGAAGTCTGCTTTCTTGTTGGTCATGCTAATTTGTTGCTTTTTTCTTGTAGTTGATCTTTTTTCTGACTTGATATTGGATAGAGTGGTGGCTTCTACTCCACTATTTTTGCTTCTTGTTCTTCTACCATTATCTTTGGCTGACTGAATCACACACCACTCCTCTCTCTCCCCCTCCTCCCCCTTCACCACCCCCCCCCCCCCCCCCCATGAAAAGACAATATTAGTATCTCTCTATCCTGAAATAGAAAATCTTTATTCTTGTCCCTACCAGGTTAGGGGAAATGTTCTAAACCTGCCTGCAGCAATGATGTTAATTTGCTTTAGACCAACTACCCAGCCCAGTGCAATATCTTTTAATTTGTGAAGATCAACTTCTAAAATGTTTCAGTAGAATCTAACCACAGCATGATTATTTGAAATCCTAGTCAACATGTATATATAATATTTTGGCATGTATATATAATATTTTTGCTTTCTAATTGTGATACATTTTGAAACTCACTTGTGTCTTATTCAACAAGATTGTTTAGGATACACTTCATTAACATTCTGTCATCTCATTTAACAGGGAACATAAATGTGAATGAACACAAGGAGCCACTGATATTAATAATGATGACTGTCACTCAAAATGCCTTTAGGTGTTTTAAGTAAGATATTTAATGGTTCCTGGATAGACATAAAAATCTAATATTTAATTTGAATTATGGTTTTCTGAATTACTATTTTGCAGAAGGAAATATCTCCACTCCATTGGCTTAAGGTATTTTTACTTTGCACTACTAATCTTACATAAAAAAGGGATGATTTTACACATCATTGAAATCTTTATAACAACGTAAACGGACTTCCTTTCAATGCTGCTTGCAGCTATCATTTAGGAGTAATAACAGAGTGGGTTTAAAAGAGAATATCCCATCATACACTATCTATCTAGTAATTTTCCTCCTCTCTCTTGTACCTTAAGAAGGATTTTCTTTTTCAATTGACTGTTTCAACTATAAGAATTCAAACTTAAATTTCTCGTATTCACTTTAGCCCGATGACACAAAATTGGAGTTATTCATGATTCTGTTCAACAACACAGTCATTTTATGATATTTTTCTAGCTCTGATGCATTTTTAATAGCGATATCAGTACAAAGAGATTGAAAGTAACACAAAATAACAGGGGGATGGAAGCCAAATACAAAATCAATATAACAGATTCTCACAGAGTATTTAAATAGAAGGCAGTTCTCTCTGTAAATAAATAAATAAATAAATACATAAACCATTGTGACTTCATTTTTGCACAATTGTTGATTTTGGTTGTGGTCAGTCTATTTTAAAAAAAAGAGAAGATGTCTGGTCTTGCTGTAGTATGATCAAACCATAGCAGCTCTCTTCTTTGAGACCATTTCTATTACTGTAGTGGGACAACCCAGATTAATTAGTTGCTGTTATTTATTACAGTTAAATTATGCATAAATTCAGGTTGCTCCGAATATAACCATACCTTTAGGAGCAAGAAGCAAGTGTCACACAGGTACCATATTTAAAAATCACATTCATAGTTTGTCGACCACCTCACTAAATCAGAAAATCCACCATTTACTTACAAAATTCATTTGGAACCTGCAGGTATAAGTAAATGTGTAAAAATAGTAGTAAAGGTATAGTGGAAAAATTTTACAGTTCGACCTCCCTTTATGTCACTATTTTGTGGTGTAATTATCATATTTTCCCCATGTTATAGGGAGTTAGGTATTCAAACAATATCAATTACACTTAACAACCTGATTTTTGCCTGATGTTCAAAATCATTTTACCTCCTGCCTTGGTTTACTAACAAGAACGGTGGGAATGGTAGTTCAAACTGTTAGGACTGAGATTCACAGATCCAGAATCTTACTTAAGGTATAAGGATCAGTATTTTGCTTTAATTCAGCAAAGAACTTAATCATATTTTAGTTTCAGAAACTTCTTTGAGTCTTCACTGGCTCTTTTTGTCTAAGCTTTTGAAGCATGTTATTTTCAATAAAGATCCCGATTCGATATAAAGAGAAAAGTGGAAAGACTTGAAAATGAGGTTTCAGGATCTGCTTTTGAGCCTAACTGGAAGTTTTTTGGGGACTAAGTCCATCTGAACAGTTAAAACTATTTTACCCCTTATGTACAATATACACCAATATAAAGTACAAGGGTTGTGGTGCAGAGAAGTTACAGCAACTTAAAAGGTAAACTTGGATGTTATATACACAAAAGAGTCTGGGGTTTAATTTTACTTTATGCAATGAGTCTGCCAGCAATTCAAGAGCTCAAATGCTCCCATGAAACCTGTGAAACCTCAGTCTATTCAGGAAATGGGGTCGGCAAAGCTATTATGAAGAAAATTATCTTAGAAAAAACTTCTAGCTGAAAGTTGACTAACCAAGCTTGTACATGCCTATATGCAGACTTCTATTAAAAAAAAAAAAAAAAGTTTTACGTCAATGTGGTGGGTTGACCCTGGCTGGAGGCCAGGTGCCCAACAAAGCCATCCTGTCACTGCCCTCCTCAGCTGGACAGGAGAGAGAAAATATAATTAAAGGCTTGTTGATTAAGATAAGGACAAGGAAGAGGTCATTTGCCAATTACCATCACAGACAGAACAGACTCAACTTGAGGAAATTAATTTCTTAGCAATCAAATCAGACTAGAGTGATGAGGAATAAAACCTAAATCTTAAAACCCCTTTCCCTCACCCCTCCATTCTTCCCAGGTTTAACATCACTCCTGATTTTCTCTACCTCCTCCCCCGCAGCAGCACAGGGGAATGGGGGTTGTGGTCAGTTCATCACACATTGTCTCTGCCGCTCCTTCCTCCTCAGGGGGAGGACTCCTCACACTCTTCCCCTGCTCCAGCCTGGGGTCCCTCCCACGGGAGACAGTCCTCCATCAACTTCTCCAACGTGAGTTCTTCCCATGGGCTACAGTCCTTCATGAACTGCTCCAGCGTGGGTCCCCCACGGGGTCATAAGTCCTGCCAGCAAACCTGCTCTGGCGTGGGCTCCTCTCTCCATGGGGCCACAGGTCCTGACAGGAGCCTGGTCCAGCGCGGGCTTCCCACAGGGCCACAGCCTCCTTCAGGCGCCTCCACCTGCTCCAGTGTGGGGTCCTCCACGGGCTGCAGGTGGAATCTCTACACCCCCTCATCCTTCCTCCACGGGCTGCAGGGGGACAGCCTGCCTCACCATGGTCTTCACCATGGGCTGCAGGGGAATCTGTGCTCCAGCGCCTGGAGCACCTCCTACCCCTCCTTCTGCACTGACCTTGGTGTCTGCAGGGTTGTTCCTCTCACATATTCTTACTGCTCTCTGCAGCTACAGTTTCTGTTGTGCAGCAACTTTTTCCCCTTCTTAACTATGTTATCCCATAGACACAACCACCCTGGCTTTGGCCAGCAGTGGGTCCGTCTTGGAGCTGGCTGGCATTGGTTCTGTCAGACATAGGGGAAGCTTCTAGCAGCTTCTCACAGAAGCCACCTCTGTAGCCCTTCCCCCACCAAAACCTTGCCACGCAAACCCAACAGACTCATCCGAAGTGTTTAAGACTAGTTACATATGTTTAGAACACACAGTATTTTGGATTAACTCAGGAGGTAAGTCCAAGGTACATTTTCGTAATGAAAGGACATAAGAAAATCAACTGGTTCCATCCAACAGCTTTAGAGACTATTTGTACGAAGTGTACATTCATTAATTGTCCCCAGAATTTGTTCTAGTTGTAGATACTGGCAATTGAATCCTTCCAGGTAGATCCTCTTACTCTTTGCCTCATCCTTGACAGCATATGAATACTATACATATGAACATAATAGAGAATAAGGCTAGATTTGCATGTACGAGGACTTTGTTTATTGCTGGTATTGAAAGCATTTTTGTGATAGAATCACAGAAAAATAAGGTTGGAGGGGAACTCTGAAGTTATCTAGCCCAACCTCAAGCCCAGAGGACAGCACTTTGAAGTTCAGTTGCGCTGCTGAAGGTTTTATCCAGCTGAATTGTGACTGTCACTAAGAACAGAGATTGCCTATGTGTGCAACCTGCTCCAGTGCTTAACCACTCTCAGTTAAGGTTTTTCCCCCTCATGCTTGAACCTGTGACTGTTGCCTCTTGTCCTTCCTGTTCCTCTCTGAGTGGACACTGAATCTACATGCTATAATACTGCTTCAACAAGTGTAAAATTACAATTAAGGTCCCCCTTTGCTCTGGGGTGACCAGTACAAGAAGGACATGGACCTGTTGAAGTGAGTCCAGAGGACGGATGCAAAGATGATCAGAGGGCTGGAGCACCTCTCCTATGAGGACAGGCTGAGAGAGCTGGAGTTGTTCAGCCTGCAGAACAGAAGGCTCTGGGGACACCTTAGAGCAGCCTTCCAGTGCCTAAAGGGGGCCTACAAGAAAGCTGGAGAGGGACTGTTTACAAGGTCATGTAGTGATAGAAAAAAGGGGGAATGGCTTTAAACTTAAGAAAGGCAGATTTAGATTAGATGTTAGGAAGAAATTCTTCACTGTGAGGATGGTGAGACCCTGGAACAGGTTGCCCAGAGAAGCTATGGGTGCCCCCTCCCTGGAAGTGTTCAAGGCCAGGCTGGATGGGGTTTTGGGCAACCTGGTCTAGTGGAGGGTGTCCCTGCCCATGGCAGGGGGGTTGGAACTAGATGATCTTTGACCCAATCCAAACCATTCTATGATTCTATGATTCCCTTCTCCAGCATAGACAACACATTTAACTTGGCCTCTCTTCGTATGTTACATACTCCATGCCTTAACCTTTTCCATGCTATTCTGCTGGATTTGCTTCAGTATTTTGATGTATCATCCTATTTTCTCTGTTCATGTAGTGCCATTTAGGAGGTTTCTGAATGCTTCCTTTTTATGCAATGAACTTCAAAACAGCAGGAGAAAAAGGACTTTCAGGTTACCGGTATAATTAAGAGAGAATCATTCACTCACACATCCATAAACCCCTCTCCCCACCACTGCATGCATGCACACAGACCCACACAAACATGAACAAATCCATTGGCTTGGTTCCAGTTCTTTTCACGAAGCATTACATACAGAAACTTGACAACTCGTGATCTAGACTGTTTTTGGGGGGGAGGGATATTCATCTGTTTACACATCCATTTTTCTCTGACAGTAAATGAAGAGTAATTTGTTCTCAAGTGAACCTCGGTATTTTGATCAATTTGCAGCAGAGTTACTCTCTTTTCTCTGCCAGACTTATTGAGATAATATATTTCAATATTTAAAGTAGAGACAACACTTTGCATCATCTATTTAGTTTGACATATTTATTTGCTGATGTAACTTCTGTATAAAAATGTGTAGTTAGAAAATGTTACATAACTGCTGTTGTATGATCTGCTGAGATTTCATGAAGCATATTTCACACTCAGTGCTACACTTAAAAATTAAAAAAAAAAAAAAGGGGAGAAAAAACCAATTCAAATAGTAACTACTAATTCCATAACTGGAGATCAAGCAAATTTTCTATCTAGGAACCTGATCTTGATGGCCAAAGAGGTAACTTCCAATGTTGTATACCTAAAATATAAATCAGGACTACAAGGAGAAGATAAAAGTAAGATTTAAACCTCTTTCTGCCACCTCCACAGAAGCTTTGTTTTACAGTTTATGAGTCCAACAGCCAGAGGTTTAGGTTTGATCCATCCCTCATGAGGCAGAGCAGAAGCCAGGCATTCTACCTGGGCTATTGTGCATGGGAGTATATACAGCATTTGCCAAAAACTAAAAAGGTCTTCTGTCATGAAAAGTTCTCGTCAGAAAGCTTTGGAAACCTTACATCTATGGGCACTTTGTGTTTTCATCACAGTTTCAAATTAATTAGTGAGACTACTTCAAAAGCTTTAATCTAGGCTATGGTATTAAGAAACATGCATTAGACATTTCCTGTTTGCATTTCTACATTGCTTGTTTAAAGAGTTCTTTTACTTTCATCGAAGATTGTTGAGGGCCTTAATGTACAATATTGACAGAGTAATAAAAATAGCAAATTATGTTTCTGACTGTGTGCCAACTTCATTAAATTCTCAACCATATCAAAAACAATATAGAGGACAAAGGAAAAAAAAGCCTTATTCAAGCTCAATCAGGATTGCAACTGAAATGTAATGAGGAATAGCCAGCATGCCCCTTTTCTACTAAACAACTGCCCCCATATATTGCTTCCTGAGTTATGTTAATACTCTGTACTTCCCTTTTCCTGGATGCTTAAAATCATGACTGGCAACAGCCTGCTTCCTGTGAGTTTGGTGGCCTAAATGTTTACATTTCCGAAATAATGCAATACATTTCCTCTCTCAATTACAGTATCACAAGAACATATACTTTGAGGTATTAAACATTAACTCCCTAAGAAGTTTTTAATATTGAATCTGTTGTACATGTCAAACAACATCTGTAAGTATTCTATCTAGAGAAAATCCTGAAGGATGAAAATATGAGAACAACTGAAAAAAGAAATCTTTCAAATGGCACAGATTAATGTAGAATCATATATCAGACAGGATAACTTTCAGAGGCACTATTTAGATTTCATTAAAGACTTCAGCTGAAAGATTTCTACACTAATGGCTGTAAATATTAAATGAACAAAATGAAAACATGTTCAATAGATATGAACTACAGGAGAAATGCTAGTATGGCATTAAAACTTTAGTAACGTCCGAGTAAAAATCTGTTCACTGTAGATAGGTGCTCTGGCTATAAAAGTATATGTATTTTTTAATTCTCAGCGGATACTTATTTCTTTTACTGCACAGAAGCCATGTATAAGGACAAAAAATATACCTTTTTAATGAAAGTATTCCAGAAATAGGGCTGATATTAAGGAAGATTTATGAAAGGGTTTTGTCAGCTGGCCCTTAAAATATTATCCATAGTCTGGACTCAGATGTCATGCTTTCTTCACAATGTTTTATGCTTTACAAAGACATCTAGAAAAATCAAAATACTGAGTGGACAACTGCATAAATTATCCAGGTGATAACACAGAGGAAAATGTGCATCCTTCAGGCTTGTTTGCCTGAAATGTATGAAACTGTTTTACTCCTTATGGATTTGACAGCTTCATATTCTTTCTACTATACTTAAACTCTTTCTTCCAAAACTTTACTAATTTCATTATTTCAGAATAACACTTCCTACCCTTGAAACTATTCACCTAAAATTTTGGAAACCTTGTTTAAACTCTTTAGGGGGTTCAAAATTTGGAAAAAGCTTAAGGACATCAGCCATTGTTGACAAAGAGAGGAGAATACTCACCTTGACTCTTGAATGTCGCAGTTTTCATTTCATTAGATTCATTTGATAAGGAAAAGAACCTTTGTGGCTATAGTAAAAACGTTCCACTAGAAGCTGCTTTCCAGAACCAGCTCTGCTCCACAAAGGGAAGTGGGGAAAGGGGGGGGAGGAAATCCTTAAGAGTTTTGGGCTTTTTTATAATCCTCTAAGGGACTTAAGACATACTTAATGTCTCCATTCTGTTACGACTTAAGCATAAGGAAGGCATTCAACTCATTGAATATTTCCAAAACCTTTAGGGATATGTCTTGTTGATACCAGGCTTTGTTTTTTGAAAATCAGAGGTTAAAATTCTCAGTCACACAGACTGGAAAACTGGTCAGAATGTACAACAGTTTTAAATATTTTTTAAAAAGTGGTGGAGATTGCATTTTCTTAAATCTGATCCTGGCAGGGAATTGGAAAATACTTAACGATGGTACCCAGATCTAAGAGCCTGGAATATTTTCTGTATTCTAGAATTATATGCAGTATATTTTCCTATTGTATTTTGTAACAAACTTAGCCTCTTTGAGAGTTATGTGGCAGCTGGGTAGGGGTTTTAAGTAGACTTGTGCATTTAAACCTTCCTTTCAATCTTTTCTTTATAGCCAGTCCTTTCTAGTTTAGCTTAGTATGTTTTGTTTAATACTAATTGGTGTAATTGCATTGCAGTACTGGTATCAAAAATGCTTTTGTGTTTAAATTATATTAAATTATATTTTAAGACATTAAAAATGTATTTTTTCTATCAAAATGTTTTATCCTTTTTTCTTGACTGGAAAGAAAGTGAGTGAAAAGAACTAGTTAATTGGCTCATTAAAAGACAGTTTCTCTCCCACGTCTAAGGGAGGAGACACAAAAGACACGCAGACACTATGTGGAGAATAGACTAGAAAGATTTAAGAAAGCTGTCTGCATGGAGTGAAAAGATCCAGGGTGCAGAGGTGTAAGCAAGATCAGGACTGCACACAGCTTCAAAGCTGAAAGAGAGATTAAATTTCATGCACAAAACAAGCAGATGCAAAGCTACTACAATGTTAGTCACAAGGACTGAAACTGTGGGAGAGGAAGGCAACCGACTATATCTGAAATGAGAAAACTGAAGAGCAGACAGAAGAGTTTCCTGTAATTGAGATAAGAATGATCCTGTCTTTAGGGATGGGGAAGAAAGGACCAAATACATAAAAATGTAAGCCAAAAATAAAACTATATGTGAGCCAAAATACTACACAGTGAGATGGAACAGCAGGAGTTGTGCATGACTGACTGAAAGAGAATGAGAAAATGTAGATCCAGAAGTTGGAGACAAAAAGAGAGAGAATAATTTACTATGATTGAAAAATTCAGGTGGTGGCTTTGATTGCATAAAAATATTTTCTAGCTAATTTTGGTCATTAAACTTTTTTTTTGGGGGGGGGGGAATGCTTAGAAGACTGAAAAAAACCAGATTTTAGAGGAAAAATTTCACAACCCTTGTAACAGTATCATCTGACTCTCTCTGGTTAACATTTATCATCTGTAGTGCACTACTCCAGCATCACTTTCTAGAGAAAATAGAGGAAGTTTTGTGGACTCATATACTACTCACATGCTCTCTCTTTTTAGAGAATACACTGCAGTGATGAGACGTTTAAGCTTATTATCAAATGGAGAATTTTTTTTAATAGATGGAGCCTAGTGGGAAGATGGAATCAACAGAAAGTAAAATGGGCCTGGGCTACTAGCACTTAAAATGAATATGAAAATTCCTGAAATAAGGAACAAGAAAAACTGGCAGAACTTACAATTCAGAGCAATACTTTTTCTAAGGAATAAAGTCATTACTATACAATAGGGAAAATAACTTCACTGTGGCAAATAACACCAAACCAAATAAATTGAAATTCCATATTCTCAGGTGACGTGGTTCAGCCCCAGCCGGTAGCTAAGTGCCACACGCCGCTCGCTCACCCCTCCCCCGGCGGGATGGGGAGGAGAACGGAAAAACAGCGGCAAAGCCTCGAGGGTTGGGATAAGGGCAGTTTACTGGGACAGCAAGGGAGAGGGAAACAATCAACAACAGTGCTGATAACAGATAGTAACAATGGGTGATAACAGAGAACGATTTTACCGATCCGACGACCGACCGACCGGACGCTCAGCCCGTCCCGGAGCCACGCCGACACGCCGAACCCGCCCCTGCTCGACAAGCGCCCTTTTACGGTGAGCATGATGTCACATGGTATGGAATAGCCCCCGGCCAGCTTGGCTCACCTGTCCTGGCTCCTTGGGAAATTAACTCTATCCTTGCCAGAACCAGGACATTATCCACCCCTTATTCGATACCATCTACGTCATGCCCAGATTATTTTACAGAACTCATTGCCTTACTCTATGGGCTATCGCTCTAAAATGTCTGTCGAGTTAATTTAGTCCATGGCTTTGGGTTCCATCTGCCATTACAGTCTCTCAGAGCAGGAGCAATGGTGCGTGCTGCTGGATTGTTGCATGCTGCATCCGGAGTTTTCACAGCCAGTGTATCTGGTATGGTCCATGTTCACAGTCTGGATGTCAAAGATGTGATTTTTCGATAAAGTTTCTGGGCACCAGTTGAAGTCAGTTCTAGTTCCATCATCGTGGCACTTTTTGTTCAGTTTCAAAGTCCATCCTTCATTAGTTTTGAGCGGCGCATGGCACTTAGCTACCGGCTGGGGCTAAACCATGTCATCAGGATACTTTTAAAAATTGCTATTAACTATATAATCAAAATGGTACTACTAATAATAATTTTTTGAGAGAAATTGTAGATTATGAAGTCAAAATGAACATTATGGATGTCAAACTATGATTATCCCCTGTACTGGGTCTGGCTGAGGAGGAGTTAACTTTCTTCATAGCAGCCTGCATGGTACTGTGTTTTAGATTTGTGACTAAAATAGTATTGAGAACACATCAGTGTTTCAGCTTTGATGATCAGAGGGCTGGAGCACCTCTCCTATGAGGACAGGCTGAGAGAGTTGGGATTGTTCAGCCTGGAGAAGAGAAGACTCCAGGGAGACCTTAGAGCAGCCTTCCAGTACCTGAAGGGGCCTACAGGAAAGATGGAGAGGGCATGTAGTGATAGGACAAGGGGTAATGGGTTTAAACTAAAAGACGGTAGATTTAGATTAGACGTTAGGGAGAAATTCTTTACTGTGAAGGGGATGAGGCCCTGGAACAGGTTGCCCAGAGAAGTTGTGAACGCCCTCTCCCTGGAAGTGTTCAAGGCCAGGTTGGATGGGGCTTTGGGCAACCTGATCTAGTGGAGGGTGTCCCTGCCAATGGCAGGGGGGTTGGAACTAGATGATCTTTAAGGTCCTTTCCAACTCAAACTAATCTATGATTCTATGATTCAATTATTCTACTGCTGAAATGTGCTGGCACAGCATCAAGGCCTACATTGTTTCTTACTCTGTCCCCTCAGTGAGTAGTCTAGAGGTGGGCAAGAAGATGACAGATGAGACAGTTGGGACAAATTTACCAAACGGATGCCATATAACATCACGGTCAGCAACAAAAATGGGGCGTAGTTTTTCCAAAGTAGCCATTGCTTGGAGACTGGGCACAAGCTTGCTGGTGGTAGGTGGCAAGTATTGCCTTTGCATTACTTGTTTGGGGTTTTGTTTTGCTTTGTTTTGTTTTCCCCTTTCCTTTGCTTATTAAATTGTCCTTATGTTGACCCATGAGTTTTTCTGCTGGTTACTCTTCTGATTCTTCTTTCCCCCGCCCTACAACAGGCAGGGAGTGAGCAAGTGACTGCTGGGTGCTTAGTTGCTGGCCAGGGTCAACCATATTCCCACAGAGGCTGAATGAATCTTATCCACAGAGTGCAATACAGAGACAAAATACAGGAACAAAAGCTTTGTTCTGTAAGGGAATAAGCAACTCTTACTTATTACTAACCTGTACACAAGACATTGACAAAATGCAGACATAATGTATTGATCACATTCAGTGTCCTTGACTTTACATAAAAGTCTGACTTGATAACGTTAAACATAATTAAAAAAAAAAAAGACAAAAAGAATCATCAAGTTTATTCTAAGACAATGTGAGAGAAGAAAAAAAAAGTAAACACATCAATATTCTGTTGTAGAAAAGTGTGGATGTGAACTTTCCTGTAAGAGCTGTTGTGCCTTTAGTGGATTTGTCCTGAGGACTGTTACATTTAGAATACTGTTGGACTACTTCCTTGTTTAATATGGCATTAGGGGTTTTTTTTTTTGTAAAATATTGTGTTCCTACATATATAGTTACCTATATTTGGACCCGCTGTTACTTAATTTACATTTTGATTCTTTTAGTACCCCCCAGCCTGGGAGTAGCTCTGGGAGGATATTACACCCTTCTTGACAACAGTGGGCACTATCACTTAAGCCTTTCTGATGGAAACATCACCTTTTTCACACCAGACCATTGAGTTGGCTACAAAATAAATTGGCCTTATCTTTTCAGCTGAAGAATATGATGGAGTTGTGTGAAGTATTATTCCTACTGAACAAGACATGGTGAAACTTCATCTTGAGTACTCCACAGAGTTTCCATGCTAGGGAATGAGGAAGCCAAACTAGAGTAGCTTCAGAGAGGGAGGACCAGCAGAGTGGAGACTGGCCTTATCAGCATCTGTTAATGAACACCTTTGGAGACAATACACTGGGTTGGCTGAAAAGACCCTTGACCTTACATCCATTCTTATACTAATAGGATACAAAAGTTATGTTCATACTCTAAGCTAGGTTTAGATTGCCAAGTAATGCAGATACTGCAGCAGAGAGCTTAATGAAAGACGCAGTCTCCAGGGAGCTGCAGGAATACCTGAACTACTGCCTGCCTTGCATTTTAAGTTTTGTAGTGTCTGTAATGTAAACATGGAGTACAGCTTATCCTAAAAACCCACTCTGAAGAGTCTGACAATTTTCTCTGGAAAATGAAAAATTCTATTGCAACAAATGCATTTAAATTGATTAAGAATACATTTAAGGGGGAAAAAAAAAGAAAAAAGCTTTGTTCCTCAGTAAAAGAGGATTTTAGAACTGCTTTCTAATGAAAAACAGTGGGGAAAACAGAAGCTAGTCAGTTCTAAGATAGAATTTTGACATGTTTAGCAGAAGTATCTTTTAAGAGGCAAGGATGGATTGCCATGAGATGATAAACTGCATTACCCAAGAGCTCCTTTGCAGTCCTAGGTACCTATTTTAGGCAGAACTAATTTCCAAGTAATTGTTACTAAGCATTATTAAAATGCATTGCAATGACAGTTCACCTATTCACACAGTTTAAGACTTAACCTAGCCTGTTTTTTGTGTAAGTTTTAAAAGCATTTTGTGTGCCTAGGTAAGATTGAAATTTTTAAGAAGTTCTCACATTATTTTTATCCCAGAGCATGCTGTGAAGGAATTAAAGTAACTATTATCTGAATATTAGTCACAATATTGTACGAGAAGCTACAACATGTATTTCATTATGGCCTCTGTCTACCTGGTTAAGTTACTCTCACTGGATTTTTCAGTCAAGTCATAATTTGTGCCAGAGATGAGTGACTCGGGCTAGGGTTTTATTTCTGTATTCTCAAATTATGAAGAGAGATCACTCATTGACTCCCTGAAATGATAGGCATAAAATAACTAGTATGTACCTAATCACTTGGCTGCATAGCTTTGGAATGAAAACATTGCTGAAGTGATTGGTGAATTGATTTTACCATTTACTGTGGGTTTCCAGCAAACATTTCATCGATTTGATATGTAGTACTGACCCATATAAAGACTATGAGCTTTGTCCTGGATGTTTATCTCTGATTATTTTTTTTCTCATCATTTTAGAATTCCAAAACAGGAGCATGCATCATCACATATAAAGACCAGTGGTGTCAAATTCATCTCAATACAGGCAGATAAGCAATGTTGTAGACAGGTTTTGAGTATGCAGCTGTGGTAAATTTGCATTCAAATGACCAGCTATGTCATTAATTTGAAGCTCTTGTTCCTGCAATTCTGAAAAGCCAGGGCATGAACATCACAGTGCTTTTGTGAGGTCAGGAAGTATTGTCTTAGGAAAGGGTAAACCGAGACATGGCATTTTAATGTATTTCTCCATGTTCTTTGAATCTGTGACAGAAAGCAGTAAAGTGTGATGATTAATTCTTGAAGCACCTATTTCATAGTGGTTAATGCCAAAAGGGATTGCTAAGTCTACTCTGACCTCTTATCTGTGTGAAAACACTACATTTTACTCAGCTATGTTCATGTTGGACTCTGTGATTTGTTTTAGGATAACGTATTTCATTGTTAAGAAAACAAATGGTTATATACCACAGGAAGGAGCAAGAGATGATGAAACTGCACACGCACTAACAAAGTAAACTGCTCCTAAGCACCAGCACCACAGTGTTGTTGCCTACCCTTGTCAAACTGTTAGAATGGTTAGAAGCCCAGGTTTTGCTCCAGGACATTTAGCAACCTCTTGCACAATTCCTAGACATTACCTGGGAGTTTCTACAGCCAGGGATCATCAGCAAGAGGCAATTTGCCTAAGACCATTCTGTACCTGTGGAGAAAAGAGTTCAGTAGTGTGGACTTGGATCGGTCTGTGTGCCAGAGGCTGCTCCCAGGCACATTAAGTTTCTTAGCATAACATCTTCTGTACTGCCTAGCTGCAAGGAAGTTGGTCAAGTAGCCTAAATGATCCTACTAAGAACAAGTTGTCCCTGCAGCACCAGGAAGGAGAAAATCTCTACAGGTTGCTCTTCGCCCATCTTTCCAATGCCAAATGTGATGATCAGCATATCCCTACACCTGCACACAAATCACATAAAAAAAAAAAAATATTTGTAGAGAACAACATTGATTCATCTCTTGTCTTGCTGTGGTTCATTTCTGGTTGGTCAAAGACAGCCAGCATAATCTCTAAATCTGAGAATATATAAATAGGAAACACTGTGAGGGAAAAAAGTACATAAAGAAAAAGTCCTGATGAACGAGATGTGATTATAATCTTTACCAAAATATAAGGCTGGATAAATTTTGAGATTAAAGCAGTTTAAAGACATTTGTATTTTGCAGATCTATGGAAGAGAACAAACATGACTAGAACACATTATCATGATGGCCCAACACAGCCATCAGTACAGCAAATGTAAAACTATCTGGAGTTTGGCTTTTTGTTTGTTTGTTTGTTTGTTAGTTTGTTTTGGTTGTTTTTGAGTTTTTGTTTGTTTGTTTGTTCGTTTTTAAGATGTTAATCTATATCAGAAGTCCTAAGCAACACTTGTGTGTCACCTGATAAACTGTTACAATATTTAACTAGGTTTACTATGAAGAGCCTTCAGTGTATTACAACGTTGAATTCGTCCAGCTATACCTCCCATGAGCCAAACAGTTACACTTTTTCTCAGAAAACCAATCCATGTCTCGTTCTATGCATGAGTGCTGTAGCAATGCAATGCTTCTCTCTTATAAAATACTTTTTCTGTTAGATTTCCTACCACAAAGCTATGATTTATTTATATGAACTTGATTTATGTTTGAAATAACAGGTAAAACACAGGTCCAGATGGTATAGGTATGTGTTTTGGCTTAGGAAAGAGAAACCATTTACCATTTGGATGAAGTTAGTTCAGAACTTTTAACCTATGCATCAGCAATTTCTGGATTTTTGCAAAAATTATGTTATGATTATGCCTCCCTGTAAGTCACTCAGATGTTCTCTTTCTAAAGTCCATTAAAAAAATATTTTTCAGTTCATATTTCTTCAATTTTTTTAATAGTTTAAAGTATTTTAACACAACATTGTTTCTTTAAACAATGAGATCTAGGCTGAAGATAATTTGGTCAAAAAGGAACAGTAGCACTATAACTACAAGGAGAACCAGTTAAAGTCTGGGATATATCAAATAATTATGAATATTATCACAGTTCTTAAAGATGCAAGGTAAATTATGTGATAAAAAGGAGTCTGCTTTGGACGATTGAGAACTCAAGATGTCTTTAACGTATATATCCCATATAAATGAATTGCCTTATAGACTACTCCTCCTTCCACGCACATAAAAGAACCCCTCTTCTGTGGTTAATCTCTCCACAAGGACAGCTGTGTCCTGTGAAAGGAAACAGAGCAAGGAGTAGATAATGATTTTATACTTTCTTTCAGAGAAATATGGGAAATGGAAATAAGCATGACTGGCCTGCTCTGCAGATCATCAGCAGTTACTTTGCCGACTACCTATGTCACCTCTCCAAGGACTGCAACTAGGGCTACACCTTCTGGCTAACCTGAGGGTCTCACTCAGGTGCAACTGAGTATAAAATTGAAGCAAATACATAAAGAAAAATGCCCCTCTGTGTCTGTGTGCCAAGTGTCAGTTCTCTCATTTCTCTCTTTATTGCTTCCTTCGTTAGTGTTAATCTAGGCCTTTAAGGAGACTGCCACATTTTATAAAATTTGGGGGAATTTAGTTTCTAGGAAAAGAATCCTTCTCCTGCAGGTCTGTTTAAATGCCAGACTTAAAGGGATTCCCTAGTGTCTTAATAACTGCTGCTGTCTGGCTCCAAATTTCCCACCTTACTCTTCAGTGCATTGACAAGATGCACAGCAACACAAACTGACATCTATTAAAAATAAAACTTTCTCTGAAACTTTTTTTTTTTTCTTTTCTCTCCACATTGACATCAGGCTTTCAGATGAGTATGTTTCTTTATTAAAAAAACCCTAAAGAAACCAATACCGGGCAAAGTAATAACCAATACAGAATTATTATCTATAAGATTTCAGTGCTCAGTAGAATTCATGCACATTTTATCTATAGCAAGGTTTGAAACTGATACAAATGCAAATAATAAAATACACAAGACATCTTAAATATCCCCAAGCCCATGTTGTCAGCATTCGTTTTCCGTTTGTTATATTTTTGAATAATCATCTTCTGTGCTTTCGTCAAAATTTTAGCTAGACTTTCGGATGCATGTTTTTTGATCGTGGTCATTATAGCTTCATATTTCTTATCTACCAGTCTGCAGATATCCTGAATGAAATTTATCAAAACAAAATATAGATATCTGTTATGTAGACATCAAAGCAATGTATAACTGAATCACACCTTAAAAACTCTTATTTCTCTCCATTCACCGTAAAGGGAATTTGAATTATTAGCTTAGGCATAGACATCTAGATAAGAGATACACAAAAGGAGGCAAGTGAGTCATCTGTTTTTCTTTCATCACAGGAAAGATACTACAGACACAACTATAAAGAAAATATGACTTTCTATTTCATAAACCAAACCATAAGAATTCATTGTCAGTAGCTTACCTAAACCTAGCAACTCAACATTATCTAGTATACTGATCATATAGAATCATAGAATGGTTTGGGTTGGAAGGGACCTCAAGGATCATCTAGTTCCAACCCCCCTGCTGTGGGCAGGGACACCGTCCACTAGACCACATTGCCCAAAGCCCCATCCAACCTGGCCTTGAACACTTCCAGGGAGGGGGCATCCACAACCTTTCTGGGCAACCTGTTCCAGTGCCTCACCACCCTCACTGTAAAGAATTTCTTCCTAACATCTAATCTAAATCTACTGTCTTTTAGTTTAAACCCATTACCCCTTGTCCTATCAGTACATTCCCTGATACACAAAAATAATCACATAAGCTACTTTTTTGTGATTTAGATAAAATTTTTAATATGTTAGAAAACAGAGGGATATTTGTTTGGTTTGGTTTGGTTTTTTACATTAAAAGTCTCACATATAGTCACATAGTTCCAGACAGTATACCTGCATAGTCTGGAACATAAACCAAAGAGCATTTACTACATCTTGAATAACAGTCAGTAAAAATGTTTTGAGAAATTCAAGGGAGTTGCAAAGATCATTTACTTCAGATTGAAGGGAATAAGAGGATGATTATCTATGAAATGAAAAGATTCACAGATTTCCAGGCTAGAAAGGAATTCATTTAACATGAATGAAAGGAATTAATTCTACTCCGCTCTCATGGGACCCTACCTGGAGTACTGCATCCAGCTCTGAGGTCCCCAACATAAAAAGGACATGGAGCTGTTGGAGCGAGTCAGAAGAGGGCCACAAAAATGATCAGAGGGCTGGATCACCTCTCCTATGAAGACAAGCTGAGACAATTGGGGTTGTTCAGCCTGGAGAAGAGAAGGCTCCGGGGTCACCTTATAGCAGCCTTCCACTACCTGAAGGGGGACTCTATCAGGGAGTGTAGTGATAGGACAAGTTTAAACTGAAGGAGGGTAGATTTAGATTAGATATAAGGAAGCAATTCTTCACCATGAAGGTGGTGAGACACTGGAACAGGTTGCCAGAGAAGTTGTGGATGCCCCACCCCTGGAAGTGTTCAAGGCCAGGTTGGATGGGGCTTTGGGCAACGTGGTCTAGTGGAGGGTGGCCCTGCCCATGGCAGAGGTTTGGAACTAGATGATCTTTGAGGTCCCTTCCAACCCAAACCATTTTATGATTCTATGAAAGACTGTTACTGAAGAAGCAACAAAATCAACTGTCACCCAAGATTTGCTTTAAACCACTATACTCTTGTAGCCCAGGAGAACACTTGTTGCCTCTGCCTTCTTGTCTTCCACAACAGGAAATATGAGCATTAAATTTTACCAATGTCTGAAGTGAGCTGTACTCAGGCTATACCTCACTAGTGTGAATTCAGACAACCTGGCTTAGTGTGAGGGAAGGTTGTGGCTGATATTCATCAGGTTTTGTAGAGATTCCAGACATTTTTGACTGCTGCATTAAAATCTCTTGTCTTTTAGCTGTTAAATCTAAATCTCTTGTATTGTAAAGCTCAAACTTCTGATTATCTAACCTTCCAATTCCTTCACAGTAAAATTATAGCATTTATATTCAAATTAATTTCTCTCATATCCTTATGTTACTCCTTCTGTTCCACCTAAGGTCTCTTTCCAAGTAGTGTTCTACAAATTATTTTTTTTTTATTTCTTTGTCTGCTGTTTTTTGGTATGGCTTGGGATTTTCAACAAAGTTTTATGAGAAAAATTCAGCCACAGTTTCTAATACACTAACTACATAACTGTAAAGACTTAATGCTGAATTAGGAACAGAGTCATGCCAATGGATCTTCTGTAATAGATTGAGAAAATGGGCATTTTAAGGATGCCTTAGCTTACCTTAAGATGCCTAGCATCTTAGTGTTAACTTTCTTTCACTGACTAGAGAGAGGAGTATGCGATGGCTATGTACATACTAACTTTGGTAACACGAATCCATCTTCGTGTCTTTGGAAAAGTAAAATCTTCATAACAGAGATTTTTTTTTTACATATTCGTATTACTCTCAAACCAGTCCATGATTTCAATCAATCTCTTTAAATCCTGCCACAACACCCATAATTCTAATATTGCCCATGCCTAGTGGGTATAGATACCAGACTGAAGAGACTGTCTATACAGATCATTAATCTATATTTCATTATGGTTTCCAGAAAAAAACTAAAAAACCCCATTTATTTTACACCTATATATGTGGTTTGTTTTCTTTTACATTTATATCTCTTGGAACAACCTTAAAGCAGGTAAATTGAATATTACTGGTTATTTTGATAACTGTAACTTTACCAGTACTTCTAAATTAATTAGGTGTTTAGATACTCTGGGGAAGAATAAATAGTTAAGCGAGGCTGATAATATAATGCAATGTTATACAACCCAGAGAGAATTGGAGACTCCTGCACTGATTATCTGTTGTTTCAAAATGCCTTTTTTTTTTTTGCCCCTCTAATTCAAATTGAGTATTTGTTCATGCATAGTGTGGCCAGTGTTATGGGAAGATGTTGCTTACTTCAGAGTGTAGTCTTCTGGCAAGAAGAGCATCGCAGAAACATGGAAGTTTACAATTGCTTGGAAGCAGAGTAAACCTATGCACCATTAAACAATGTAAGTGGTAACAAGGCCATGATATGTTGCAGGCGTGCTGTTCTCTGTGGACATAGCCAATTAAACAAAAAAACCCACTTCCTCCCCCTGCCCCCAAATAAAATACTTGTATGAAAGATAGGACAAGCTAACAGATTGTTTTCAGTATGTCTGGTTAAATGGGTTATTTCTGAATGGAAAGAAAAAAAGTTAATTCTTTTAGTTATTCTGATTAATCAGCACCTATTAAGAGAGCGGAGGTGAATAACAATGAGATTCCTCATTGATAGATTATGTTACTGGCATGATTAGGACACCTTGCTCTATAATATTTATCTACACCTAGTCCAAACTAAATGGAGTTAATTTTTAGGTGCTTTTTACACATATTTAACTGTATGGATGATGAGGAAAAAAATATCATCATCTGAATTACTAGCAATTTTGTTTGTTTGTTTGTTTTTTTAAATCTAGCAATGTTCTTTTTATTTGTTTGGAAACATTCAGCAGTGCAAGAAAACTTACTTTTCTTTACAGTCAAGCTACTCTGAGATGCAACTAAAATTATCATATGGAGGGAGACAGAACTAGTTTGGAAATGTTGTTACTCTGGAAATATGAAGGTGAAAGGCACCTATCACTCCAACATGTTATTACACTTCATATCAGTGCATGAAACAGCATGTTGATTCTAAACTCAATTTTTCAAACTAAAGTGGACATCAGACCAAATAACTTTTCTCACTCTCTGTTGAAGAGACACATGACACAGAAGAGATTGTGGCATATTTTTCCCCAACTGTTCTTACTTTTTTTTCTTTTTTTTTTTCCCCAATAAAATAAATACAGTGACTGTAAGATATAGATAACTAACTTACTAACCTGAAGATTACATCCCTCTTCTAAATGTATAGACTTTGGGAATAATTTTCCTTGAAAACATATATTTCAAGTTATTTAACTTTTGAAAATTCCCCAAATTATCTTTTGCTTATGTACATGTTTCTAGTTTTTGTCTTTGTTTCTTATAATCCAAATAAATTTTAATTGGCCATAAATTAAGTTCATTTTCTCACTTCTCACACTTTTTTTTCCTCACTCCTCCCTTTGTCTGTGGTCTTTTGATCGCTCTTAACCAGTTTTCCCCGAGGCACCTCCACCTTGGCTGGGGGCTGAGCCTTACCCTGCTGTGGTCGGGTTGGAGCCTGCTGGAACCAGTTAGAACCGGCTGTGTCCCGCACGAGGCAGTCCAGGCCTCTCCTCACAGAGGCCCCTGCAGGCCCCCACTGCCACAACCTTGTAACATGCAGCTGATACAAGTAGATATATATAAAGTATACTTCATATACAAAGTACATTATTCTATTTACAAGTATGATATACAAAAGTGCATATTTGCTTGTTCATGAGTGTTTGTATACACACACATAAGTAGAGAAAGGCTGGAAAGAAGGATGGATGGATGTTACTATTATGCAACCATCAAAATCAGTATTTAAAAGTATAATTAATATTAAATAGAAGAGAAACCCAACCAAACCCCAAGCAAAGCTGTAAGAGTAAAGGAAGGTACTGTCACAAATTTATGGATACTGTATTTAAGTGATTTTCTTTAATGTTACTACTTTAAAAGTTGAGTAAATTATATTGAGCAGTAGGACAAGGTATGGGGCTTAGTATAAAACCAAAAGGAATCAAACATGAATAGAAGAGAGATGTCCTTCATATAATTAAAAAAAAAAACAAAACCAAACCAAAACAAAACAAAAGTTATATTGAGAGTGTCATCTAAATCCAAATCCATCAAAGGGAAGATGATACATAGTCCTGTAATTAAGCGGGATCACGTTAATGCCTTATGCTTTGTCTGAGAGTATCATAAACAGCTCATCTGTATGAAGATTTGACTCCTTAATGCCATCAGTATCAAGAAGATAAAATTGTTTCTGCTTGAGTGCAATTCGGGTAAGTTAAGTAAGTTTTTACATTTATAAAGTCTTTGAGAGACCTAATAGTTGTTTTATTTTACATCTTTGTTGGTGGTGGTTTGTTTTTTTGCCAAGCTTTTTCACTCAAGTAATAAGTTTCTAAAACTATATATCATATGTATGAGCTACGTGCACAAAAAAAAAAATATTAACAAAACATAAATAAGTGCAATTTGTTTATTATTGTATCATTTTATCTGTATAGTCTTGATTCAAAGCCTGTCAAAATCAAAGGAAAGAATCTAATTATCTTCAAGTAAATTTAGGAGAATGCTTATATGTGATTGCAGCAGGTTGTCTCTTGTCACCAACCATTAGCTATGAATCATGCCTGCTGGTAAACAGCAGACATCTGAGACTCCCATTCTATTATAATCTAATGGGAAAAATTTATTCCAAGTTTCTTCAAAGCTGTAGAACTTCCTTGTCCTGATTATTTTCCCACAGAAAATTTACCTAAATTTTTTGCAGCCTTACCTGAAGAAATTACTAACTCCATCTTAGAACACATAATTTTCAGAAATGCCAAGAAATATCATAATATAATAAATCCCCTACAAAGAATGCCTTTATCCATGTTTAACCTTGGTTAGTGAAATATCAGTGGAAGAATATTTCACCATAGGCACATAAAGAATATTTCCCTTAGCTCTCAATTGTTGAACCAAAATTGACTGGTCATTAGCAGATAGCATATTAGTTAATCTATTATACGCAACTGGCAATTTTGAGTGACTGGATCAATTTGCCCAAACCAAAATGCCTTAGAAGAGCTGAATTTTCAGAGTGGATATTCAGAATTTCCTCCATAAAGAACTTATCAATGGTGTCTGAAGCTAAGCTCCCACTGTTGAAAGGTCATGATAACTAATCATTAAAAATAAACTGAGTCTAAACCAGTTATATAACTTCTTAGAAGTTATTTTAATATCTAGATTTAATTTAACCCTGTAACTTTTTCAGGTATATTATACTTACAAACATTTTTCATATATACCTCCAAGACATCCATTCTTCTTATTGTCCAACAAGCTTCCCTCTTACAGCTCCTGCTTTTCCAGATAAAACTTAGTAAAACCACTATGCAATGCTTTTTATGTTCCTTATCCTTGAAAAGGAAAACAAGATACATAGAAAAGTACTTAATGGCTCAATCTTGTTTATAAGGAAGTTCTTCTAATTGTTCTAGTGCAAGCAATACATGATTAAAACTTTGATTAAGAAAGAGTATTTCAGTTAATCTGATCTTATACATGCTATGCAGTATCCAATCACTGGGGAATAAAGCTCTTTTGATATTAGTTAAAGGTAAAATTTCAAAGCAGTGCAAAGATGTTTTACTCCTATTGATGTTGACAAGAGTTGCCTGACCAAAGTCACATACACTATGTTCAAAATTCACCCTATTAATTAAGAAACTAGACTTCAGAAATACTACCTACATCTTAAGATGTCCTGGAGTAAAAACTTCTGCTTCTGTAGAGTCATTATACTGTATGCAGTGTACTTGGTGTCCTACAAGTTTTGCCCTTGACAATTCTTGTAATTTCAGAGAAAGAGTGTCCCTAAAGCTACAAATGAGTCAATTTAGTAATTCTACCTGGAAAACCACAGTATTTTAAACAAATATCAAGAAACAGAGAAAAAAAAATCCTTTCGAATGTATATTTTGGAAGTATGCACTTACAACAAAATGAATTATGTATGCATTTTATCATCTGGGTGCCTATTTTCAACTAAAATTAAAAGACAGTTCCAGGGGAAGAGGTTAAGTTAAGGTTTATGGTATATATAAAAACACAATACGTTTTCACGCACAGAAGCTGTATCATTTCAGCTCTACAGGTAGTGTTGGGTAACTTTTCTTAATGTTGGTACACTTAGACAGGTGTATATACAGTGATGTAAGTATGCTACTATCACTTTTCTCCTATTAAAATATTTTTATATGGAAAAAAAACCCCAAGAACATCCTAGCACTCCACCACCCCTTCCCCCCCACCCCCCCCCCCAGAAAAAAAAAGCGCAATCAAGTAAATAAACAAGTAAACAAAACCAGAAAAGCCATGTATTCCAAGCTAGGAGATTAATTCTGACTGTTATGTCAGATGGGTCATGTAAGGCTATGGCACTGGCTTAAAGTTGCACAGAAAAAAAGTAATATTTTTGCTGTAAACAGAAAGCATGTTTTTTCTGCTTTAATAGAGACACACAAAATTAACATATGACCTCTAATCATCTCCCTGCTCAATCAGGAGCTCATTTTCTCTGTCTTGGACTGTTCCTTTCCAGCATAAATTTGCTACACACGGCCTGGCCATTAATGGCACACATGTGAACCAATGACTGCCAGCAAATCTAAGGGACTGACTCCTCATCTAGCTATTAGTTGTGTTAGCCACAATGTTGACACATATATCAGTATAATTTCAGTCTTTCAATTAGACCTACATATCTCAAAGTTTTGGCTAGACTTTTTGTGGAATGTGGCCTTTGATGATGATGATACATCTATGTGTATTTGATCTCATTCATGTAAGTTATCAAAGTGAGCAGGAGCTACCTCCACCTGGATTTCCAAACTCCTTTTATTATTACTATGATCTAGTAAATACGTTCATCTTCTGTCAGTATTTCCTTTGGAATCCCAATTACACAGTCACGGGATATTATATGTATGATGAAACCGCAAAACTACTTTTAGAACTCCCTTAACTTCTGGTTTTGTTAAGACTTTTTGTAGATCCCCATGTATGAAGCAAAGGATGTTGTCTTTAATGAAATGGTTGTTCACTATAGCAGGTTCTGTAAAAAGTAAGAATATTAAAACGAAATGTTACTTCTGTATGTTTATTCCCTGGGTTTCCCCAGGGAACCAGCCCAACCTTATTTTCCTAGCTTTTTATTGTTGTTGTTTCTATAATCATATAAAATAATGATAAGTAGTTGTGTCTGCTGGTAAACTTAAGTTCTTTTATTCAGGTGTGGGGTTTCTTTAATATAGTTTGGTTTCATCAGATCTTTTAAGGTATTTTAAATGTCAAGGATGCTATTCTTCACGTGTGCTTGTGAACTGTTGTTAATATGGCTGGATTTGCTTTGACTTGCCCTGGACACGTCTATTTATTTATAAGTGCAATGAGTGAAAGATCCTGCGTGCAATAATAGAGCAGATACAATCTATCTGAACAGTAATTAGCATTACGCTTTGAGGGGAAGTAAGTGGAGGTTTCCCCTCCCCATAACTAGCAATACAGCATTACAGACTTTTAGCAATGCACTACACATTTGCTCTTACTTCTTTTGAAATTTGTCCCAGGTTTATCTTCTACGTGGTTTTGGCCACCATCAATTAGATTCTTCTTAAAGTGGAAATGAAAGGAAGGGGAAAGAAGAAAAATGGACCTCTGTTCTCTAAATCTAGCTGGCCTGGAGCTCAGTTCAGCTTTCCAGTCACCTAGTGCCATTTGCAGTGAGCAAGGACATCCAGTCAGGCCTCTATCTCTTCATCCAGAAAAGTAGAGGTCTCCTGCATCTCCACAATGTCACACCTGCCCATCCTGTGACTTCTTGTCCTGGTTTCAGCTGAGAGGGTTAATTTTCTTTATAGTAGCTAGTGTGGGGCTATGTTTTGGATTTGTGCTGGAGATAGATAGCATTGATAATATAAAGATGTTTTTGTTCTATGGACTTATTGTTGAGCAGTGTTTACACGGGGCCAAGGCCTTTTCTGCTTCTTGCACTGCCCTGCCAGCGGGATGGCTGGGGGTGCACAAGAAGCTGGGAGGAGACACAGACAGGACAGGTGACCCCAACTAGCCAAAGGGATATTCTATACCATATGACGTCATGCTCAGTTTATAAGGAGCTTGGGGGAAGAGGGGTGGGGGGGCGGCGGCATTCGGAGTGATGGCATTTGTCTTCCCAAGTCACTGTTACGCGTGATGGAGCCCTGCTTTCCTGGAGATGGCTGAACACCTGCCTGCCCATGGGAAGTGGTGAATGAATTCATTGTCTTGCTTTGCTTGTCCGCGTGGCTTTCGCTTTACCTATTAAACTGTCTTTATCTCAACCCACGAGTTTTCTCACTTTAACTTTTCCAATTCTCTCCCCCATCCTGACGGGGGGGAGTGAGCGAGCGGCTGCGTGGTGCTCAGCTGCCGGCTGGGGTAAAACCACGACACTTCTATACCCTGAAGTATCTTAAATTGCACCAGGTGCCTATATGTGAGAAGCTAAATAAAACTCTAGGTGGCGAATCCAGACATTGATGAAGTTACTGAGGGTGAATCTTATTCACTATCAGAATTTTATTATGAGTATTCTTAAAAATTTTATATTTTTCTAAAAGGTTAATTATAATAAGCTGTATTAAGGTTATTAAGGTTTCTTTTCCCCTCCTTTTTTTTTAACTGATTTTTGATTTTTCTAGGAATATAAAGCCATTTGTAATAAAAGTCTGGTAACTCCTGTTTGAGCTTTTTGATAAGCAGCCAAGATTTTCTAAGATTCTTAAAGCCCATATTTTTCCAGTAATCTATAGTTTGTAATACAAATGTTTAGAGATTCTGATTATAGAAATAATTTATTATAGTGTAAGGAAGGTAGGATTTAGAGAACAAGTAACATAGTCATTTGAGGCAGATTAAGAAATGAGACTTTTGGAGGGCAAACCACATAATGTTATTTGATTTTTTTTAAAGATTTATATAGTATGCCTATATTTCTCTGTAATTCTAACTTAATAATGTCAAGTGGCTAAGATGTAAAATTATATTAAAAGACAAAAAATACAAGAAAAATAGTGGTTTAATATTCAGATTTGCTCTTTTAATGAATATAATAGTTCTAGTTCCTTATTGAAATGAAAGGAAGTGGAATGGAAATGAAAGATTTGTTTATATTATTAGAAAACCATAAATTATATTGCATGTTACATGAGGAAACTTAGAGAGTAGAAAATGAGAGAAATACAAAGAAAGAATGAAGAGGGAAGCACTGCAGATGTAAAAAGTTCATATAAGAATGAACGTAGACAGAAAAGGGTGGAAGTTTTGGTGGAAATCTAAGGGAAAAAAAAAGCCAAAATATATGATAAAGCTTAGGAAAAAGAAAGGCATGAAGAACAGGAGGGTCTTTTAACAATTATGTCATCTCTTTTTTACATGACAAAATATCATTCTTAATATTTATTTTTTTAACTGATACAGTCTTCATTGTTTTTCTAATCCTTTTAGCTTTTTGCTTTTCTGTTTTTTTCTTTTGTGTCACTCACTTGCTTTCCTCTTGCCCTAATTGTTCATTTCTTCATTCTAGTAGTGTTTTGCTGGAACTTTTCTATCATTTATGCTGGAAAAACAGACTACAGAGAGAAAGAGATCAACAGTATTTAAAATTATGTGAAAAAAGCAATATGTAACATTAAAATAAAAATAGCAGACTGAGATTTGGCCAAGATCGTGCCATTTGTAATACTTGTAAGGACAGCTTCAAATACTGTTGCATTTACCATTAATAAATTTTTTTAAATGAGCATATGTGCAATGAGCCAATTTTTAAACAAAATCTCTCTCATTTCCTGGTAGTTTAACATCTTCAACCTTTATATATTTTAAAATGAAGATGCTTTGGACATTATAAGACATAAGTTTTATGTCTTGTAGAGACATAAAGAAAGAGTTATACAATCTTCTCAAACTTAAAACTGCATTTTGTGCTTTGTGTTTGGATAATAATTGCCAGTCTTGAACTAAATTTGGTTTAACATAGCATGCGCACACACAAAAATCGAAGTTTTAGAGTTCCCAGAAATTACTTTTTTCATTTTAGAATCCAGTGAGTTTTCTCCCTCAGTGACATTATACCAATGACACACTGTCTGCAAGTGAATGAACATGATAGCTTTGTCCTTCACATTTTTGTTTTTACTACCTGTTTAGGTAATCAGTACAGTCTGAATGTTATTGCTAATATCAATTAAATTAGGTCAAAAGCATAACAGCAGGAAAAAGAGATCAGTCAGTTACCATATGAAAACCCAAGACACTGGGGCACCTTATGGTATGTGCAAACAATTCACTATACAATTTCTGGAGAGAGGAAACTGGCATATTGTTGAATACTGTTTTCCTTTGGGTAAAATTTTAATTAAAAAAGCAGCATGGATACAGGTTTTAGATCTTCACTATTCAAATAGCTGAGATAGCTGTTTGAATTTTAAAATCTTTTAAAGTATTTCATTAAAAAAGACTTCTGTTATCACAGTCTTAAAACTGTTTATAATACGATTGACCAGAATTTATGAGTCAAGTGAAACCTGAAGTACATCATAACAAAACTTAAGAATGGATATTGAAAAGATGCAATTACTACTCCTGGATGAAACTTTAAAAGCAAACACCTGTTTTCATATCTGAAGGATGAGGAAAGGTAGCTCCTGTCACAAACATCTGCTGTAATTCACAGTGACCAAGGGTGTCCAGAGCCCTGCGATTTTTCTGCCACTCACCTGAGCGTGGTCAGACACATTTCTATCTTACTGAGGAGACGTGCGGCTGTATACTCCTGTATTCATACAGCTCTATCATACAATGGGAACAGAAAATAGGTCACGGAGGGGCCATGTATCTGACCCTTAAGCTGTATTTCTACATAAGCAATTCTGCATGCCCTTTTAACACACTTCTGCTCTGCGTTCAGGGATGATCACATTTGTATTGACGTAATACATTTGTGTAAATAAAGTTCCATCAAGATATGCCATAGAGAAGAGTAAATGTTAAAAAAAACACAATGTTTTCTGTAAAGATTATTTTTTCTTTCTGATTTCAATATGGTTACTAGAGGCATATGAGCACTTAATTGACATCCTTTCAGTTTGTGAGGCACTATGCATTTCTGCGATGGGTAAAAGCTTTGTTATCTCTGATTTCTAAAGCCTGGAGTTACAGAAGATAAAAGGATTTTTTTTTTTTCCTTTTTCTTGATTTCTTTTCAAACAAAACATCAGTTTGTGCTTACCTTTGGATATATGTAGATGTGAAACCTGCTTAAAACCAACAGAGATGTAAATACAAAACTGGAATAGTCTCAGAGGTAATGGTCAAGCATTTTAAAAAGTCAACATAACAAGAGCTAATACAAGGAAAAAGGAAAGACATACCTTCCTACTTCTAAGAGATGATAAAAACAAAACCAGAAATATCCATTAGGAATGTATAAAGAAGAATGTAACTTGAAAAAATTTACAACTCACTGTACTTCCCGAGTATTTTCTTTACACGAATTACACTCTTAAGATGGATTCATTAACCCCATTTCTGACATTTAAAATTTAGACTTCTAATTCTGAACCAGTCATGTGTGCTACATTGATAGTAGTTGGAGGCACAAACATGAGTAGGAAAATTATTTCAGTGTCTAAACCAATGTTGAAAGTTCAGCTTCTGGGAACACCTCTGAGACCTTGCATGTGCCTGAGCTTGTGTCCCAGGCATGTCTTGACTCCATGTTGGAATTAAGTTTGATCATGCACTATTCCTCTTTCAGTTCCTTACTTTCCTATATTTTTATAAAAAAGAGCATCAAATGCATGAATTGCAAGGGAGCAATGGAAGAGACCAGGTCCATCACCTGGATATTTGGTGGCTCAAGATATCAATTCACACACATTATCGGGATCAGCTGCACATCACCCACATGATCTAGACATAGCTGAGCTGATAATAAGCTTCTGGAGGTACCTACCTCTCCCCATTGATTGTAAAGTCATCACATCATAGAATCATTTAGGTTGGAAAAGACCCTTAAGATCATTGAGTCCAACCGTTAACCTAACACTACCAAATCCACCACTAAACCATGTCCCTAAGTGCCACGTATATATGTCTTTTAAATACCTCCAAGGATAGTGACTCAACCACTTTTCCTGGGCAGCCTGTTCTAGTTCCTCTCAACCTCCTTTCCTGCAGGTTAAACAACCCCAGTTCCCACAGCCACTCCTCCTAAGACTTGTTCTCTAGACCCTTCATGAGCTGTGAATCCACTCTAAGTAGTTCAGACTCAGAGGTCTAGACATAGTCATCAAATACCCTTTCAAATCCCCTAGGTATCTTTCCTGGCTGCCACATGCTACTTGAGGAGGACACAAGTCTTCTATCACATCTGAAAGTGTCATACAGCTGTTGCAAGTCATCTAGAAACATAAAATAGATATCCGATCTCCCATTATCATCAAAGAAGATTAGAGATCTAGAAATCAATTGTCCCGTAAAGATAACTAGTCTGGCTTGAGATACTTGGCTGCCATTTCCTACTTATCATACAACCCTGTGAAAAAGAGCATGGTACAGACATAAGTTTCTGTGTGAAGAAATCATAGCAGATTATCTGCCATGCAAATAATATATTTAAATATATACATATATATATGAACATCAATATTCACATAGATGTATATACAGCCAAAGAGTTTGACTAAATATATGTTTTTCAAACTTATATTTGTGTAGTGATAGTAATTGCAGAATTCTAGTAATAATAATGATTTAATTCTCATAATGCAACCATGTTATATATTTGATACCAGTAAAAGTTGTTTTGGTTACTACTAGAAATAACCTCGCTAACGTGGACTTGAGGACTTCCTGGGAGATAAAGAAAGTTCTACCAGTACCAGTGGCAAGAGCAGGTCTCATATACAGTTATTCTGACACCTGTAGCATTTCCTTGTGCTTATACTTTATGAAATCAAGACTGCAAGAAAACACAAACCTCAAAATTTGATCTTGTACACAACAAGGCTGAATGTCCAGTTGAGGGTCTCTTATGTACTTAGTTGTGTTGCAGATCCATCAATCTCTACTCTAAAGACAACTGGAGATAATGAAAGCTTTAATTTCTTTTAGATGTCATTCAAAGCAGATGAAAACCAGTCCTCCGTATCTCTCACCAATTTCTTGGACTGTTTCCCACTCTAATTTTGTCTGATATCTTTCTCCCTGCAACCCTGTGTTGGTTTTTGGAGATGTTATATATAACTCTCTGTATTTAAAAGCTTGGATTGTTTTTCTTTTGTTGGTTGGTTGGGGTTTTTTTATTTAAATATTCAGCAGTAATTTCCGTTATGATGTTTCCAAGTGAAATCCTGATAATAATTTTCCTCAGAGAAATTGTTCTGTTTTAAAGAATGGCTTTAAAGAATTATTTCCTAACATACAGCCATGCACAGAATCTTCTCACATGTCACATGCCTCCACCAATTGACAGACATAAGGATCTTGCAAGGCTGTATCTAACATACTTCTCTGCTAATAACAGTGAAAGGTGCTTTCATGGGATGTGCAGTATGAGAAAATACAGATACCAAATCAAAGTAGACTTTAATTGTATTTTAGGAATAGCATAAGTATGCTTTCTGATTAAATTTTCTCACCATTATGTAAAAATAGTTTTCCAGTTAAATAATGAATGTATATGGAATAGTCTACAGATATCCCTTGTTATTCTTTTGGGTAGTGCTGTTAACAAAAGCTTTTTCCACAATGGAAAGTGTACCTAGTCAGAACTTTGTCTGTTTATATAAATTATACACACACATAAACTAAGCATACAGATTTATGTTTTGTGTGACCCTTTTAACTCTCTGTACTTGCTGTTAAGTTGTATATTTTTCCATGGGAGCACTGTAACTCATAAGAAAATGACTAACGCTGAAAACTCAGTTAAGTCTCAAAAATAGGCATTAGTTCTGAGGCCTGGCACTCCTTTTGGGAAATCAAAGTTTTTATTGCCAGATAAATTAGTGTTTCAAAAGTATGAATACAGATGCTGTTTGCAAATTTGTCACAATCTGTCTTCCAGCAGAAAGAATTTATACTGTATATAGTAATGGAAAACAGAAAACTGCATATTTCACTAAATTGCAGCTGTGTATGGAAGATTTATATGGTTGTTTTGTGTCAGTGAAACATGTAGGTGTTATAATATTTCAGTTCCATATTCCACACAGAACTTTGGTATTCTTATTTTAAAGTTATTTTATACTTTTTAATAGAATAAATAAAATACAGCATTTGTTGTAGAGAAAGCCATACATAATAACTATGTTTATCAATGTTTTACTGCAGAAGATGACTGTGGTAAAAATCTTGTTATTCTCACTACAGGCTAGACAGACCATATCTGAGAATTTCCAGTTTGCGAGCCATTTTCATAATTCCTATGTGTCCACTCAGTGCAGTATTAAATGTTTTAGAGGACTTGTATATCATGCTAGGTGGCCAATTCTAAATGAAATGCCCAAACTAAGTGACAAAGACACACTTTTTATTATAATCAAGTTCATTTAGAGATTGAATATTCTCAAATAATAGAAAGCTGCACCCAGATGGCAAGTTTCTTTTTGCTTGTATGCTTTCACATAATGGAGTCCTACTTTTTTTTTTTTTTTTCCTTTTCCCCCCTTACTGTCAATTCCTTTACAGCAACCAGCCTACAAAACAGGAGCTAACATTTTTTGCAGTTGTGAAGTATTGGATCCAATTACTCCCAGCAACTAAAAACAGAGTTTATTTTAATAGGATTTGCAGTAAAACAAGGCATATAAAAATCAGATGCATAGGCAAAGAATTTTTCATCTTTAATCATTAAGCTACCAGTACAAATTGAGCCCTGCAGTTATTTCATTCCCAAAGGAGACCAGAGATTTAAAGAATTCAGAGGATTAAATATTTGTGTTTGAGTGAACATGCTAAGTGTTTTTGTGGTTGCTATCATTAAAACTGTATTTCAATACTTTATTTTAAATGCATACAATGCACATTCTCTCTAAATGATAGCTTGTAACTCTTCCTAGATACAGGGCATTAAGGGCATCTGTCTTATATTACCATCCTTCCCACAGATGCCCACAGTTTGTCTGGTTTCTAATGTATTGTTACTCTTTGTCAATATAGGCAATTTAAACTTAGCATTTTTTCTTCAGTAGCAATGAGCTACATACTACAATCTGTTATTTCTGTGACAAAAAGATATATTGCTGGAGAAAAGCGTGTTCTACCTCTGGAATACATGAACCCCTGAAAATCAAAATATGTTATATACAAATTATTCACGGTATTTGCAATAAACCAATGACTTGTTTTCCCATGGGAATGTAAACATGGAACAGGTGAATTTTTTATTACACTACTATTGAAAAAGACTAAGAAATTAAGAACAAGATAACAAAATACCTAACCATTGTGATACAAATAGTGAGAACTTATCTCAAATACAAGTAACACACATGCAATCAGCCAAATGAAAGTCCTACACATAGGGTTTAACATTTCTTCCAGAATAAATGCTTTTTGATGATGTATGCCCAATATTTATTTTTTTGATTCCTGCATAATTAATAAATTTCCGTATGCAACAAAGATGTGCCAGGGTTTAAAATAGGTTGCTGGGTCCCCAGATAGCAATAGCACCTAGTGATCTGCTAATATAATGTTTTAATTTATGTTAAAGCCCATTCTTTACTTTCAAAATCTCTTTTTCGTCATGAATGTTTCAGCTACTGCTGTGATCTATGTTACACCTCTTGTTACATATAAAGTGTGGCAAAGAGTCACAATTTTGATGGTCTGGCTGGATCCTCCTTTTTATTCCCTTTTATTAAGACTGTCAAGTTAGACAAGTTAGGAAATGCTTCCCAGTAAGGAGCTACATGTTTCAGTAGATTACTGAGTCTGGCTTTTTAAGAATGAAGATGAAGGATGTGAACTTACTGGAATCTTCTGAGTTTCAGCATTTGGACCTTATTCAGAAGCCTTCTAGGGATGCCTTCATGACTCAGGCTGTTGGCTTGTCACCTAGAAGACAACATGTGCTATTTGCCTTAACTACACAAAGTAAACTAATGAAGATGTCAGCTGGAAATTATACAGATCAACATTTTCTATGTCAAGTTTATAATTTACTCAATCTGTACTCCCCCTTTGCTGTAACAAATTTAAAATTGAGACAAATAATTTAATCCATATTTAAGTTTTGTCTTTTTATTCTTTATTTCTTATGCTACATAATTTTTATCTTGTTAGTAACACAGAGTAATTATAATTCTCTTATACACAACATTTTTATATGGCCTTCTCAAAAGCCTGGCATTTAGATTGGACTATATGTGTAACGTCTGTATCTGAGTAAGTGACTGTAGCCATTTTCAAAAGCAATTCATCCCATTTTAAAATAGTAATTTACAATGAGAGAACTGAATAATACCCTAACATTGCCAGTTCTGTCCAATGATTATAAAGGCAGCCTGGATGTGTCAGAAATTGTATCCTGGTGATATTACTAAACTGAATGCTGTGTATAGGCTGTATAATCAGAATTGCCTTTCCCTGACACACAAGGCTGCCTATTCAGGATTCCACGTGCATTTCAGTTGTTCAGTATTTCCAGTATCCACAGTAAGGGCATCCTAATAATGTTCATTGGTTTGGGCATGAGAACTCTAAACCTGATTAATCAAAATCTAGGATGCTTTAAATTCTAATTCCTATAGTGGAAGTTTAAAAGCTGGTTTGGAAAATACTCCCTTAAATGTTCACACGCTGTCATCTGACCTATTGTCTAGGTATCATGGACAAGAATCTCTAATTAGCAGATCTCTTGAAAAGCTTTAATAATGCACACCTGCAATGGTATCATCCTTGCATGAGGGGAATGGAACTGATAGGGTTATCCCAATTCATGAGTATGAGTTTTGTATAAAGAAATCCAGATGGACTGGAATATGTACATGTGTAGGAGGGCAAGTGCAGGGTGTGCCTGAGAGAGAGAGAGAGAGAGAGAGAGAAAGGCTGCAGATGGTGTTTGACTGTTGAACTGAGAATATGTATCTGTAATTTATCTGGAAGATGAGGTAAACAGCACATTAATTAAATTTGCAGATGATACCAAATTGGAATTTGTTGCAAACACCGTTGAGAAAACATATAAAACAAAGTGACCTAGAAAAGGTTAGAAACATAAGCAAGACTTTAAAAAGTGATATATAGTCTAGAGAATGAAAGTTAATATATTGAAAATACATATATTAAATAAAACAGAGATAACTGGAAAGTAAGAATATGAAAACAATTTAAAGCACAATAATGGTCTTGGTATGACCAGTTATAATTTTTTTCTCTTCTCTTCTCTTCTCTTCTCTTCTCTTCTCTTCTCTTCTCTTCTCTTCTCTTCTCTTCTCTTCTCTTCTCTTCTCTTCTCTTCTCTTCTCTTCTCTTCTCTTCTCTTCTCTTCTCTTCTCTTCTCTTCTCTTCTCTTCTCTTCTCCTCCCTCTCCTCTCCTCTCCTCTCCTCTCCTCTCCTCTCCTCTCCTCTCCTCTCCTCTCCTCTCCTCTCCTCTCCTCTCCTCTCCTCTCCTCTCCTCTCCTCTCCTCTCCTCTCCTCTCTTTTTTGTGTTTGTTTTTGTACAGTATCTACTATATGTTGGTTGATTGTATTAAAAGTGTAGTTCACTTCTAGTGCAGAAGATTTGTGTCACAACCGAAGAGACACTGCCTCACATTGTTCTCTCACTGGCCCAACAATCTACTGCTACAGCTAAAATAATCAGAGTGACATTGGATGAAAATTTTCATTGTCTTAGAGACTATAGAAAAAATTGAGTTCTTTGTAGTCTAAAAGTAAGTTTGGGTTGTTCCCATTGACTAATAAGGATAAAAAAGCTATCAGAGCTCTGCAGTGTACTCTGACATGTGGGCAATGTAGTCCAGGAACTCAGAATCCTGAATCTGGTCCTGTAAACATAGCTTTAGGTACCTCATTCCAAGAAAAAAACCAAACCAACAAACCCACATTTAAGAACCTTATCTTCTTATTGCCTCACTCTCTGCCAACGTCACTTCTGTTGCACAGGAGAGAGATACCTTTCCTTCCATTTGGTCTAGTCAATGTACATCTAATTAAACTCTGAGGAGTTGTTCTCAGTTTGTATTTAGCTTTGAAGTTTGCTGCTTCTGTTAAAGAATACAGAAGGGTTGTAAAAGTTGTTTTATTTTTTCCACATGTACTACTTAAGTAAAACATACCAATTCCCTCTACAAACACCATATTACCTTTTGTCATTGTGATTACAATAGCCCTGTAACTGACAGTGAGTTAATTCATCACAGTAATTTAATTCCAAAACATGCAAAATACGAAGAAATATGCATCATTCCATGTAATAGTTACAGCCCTTGTCCAGGAAGTCAGAGCTCAATTTTGTCTTCTGTGTCATGGTTTTACCCCAGCCAGCAGCTGAGCACCACACAGCCACTCACTCCCCTACATTGAGATGGGGGAGAGAATTGGAAAAGAAAGATTGAGAAAACTCGTGGGTTGAGATAAAGACAGTTTAATAGGTAAAGCAAAAGCTGCGCACACAAGCAAGGCAAAACACGGAATTCATTCACCACTTCCCATGGGCAGGCAGGTGTTCAGCCATCTCCAGGAAAGCAGGGCTCCATCACGCGTAACAGTGACTTGGGAAAAAAAACCGCCATCACTCCGAACGCTGCTGCCCCCCCCCCCCGCCCCTTCCCCCAGGCTCGTTATAAACTGAGCATGATGTCATATGGTATGGAATATCCCTTTGGTCAGTTTGGGTCACCTGTCCTGTCTGTGTCTCCTCCCAACTCCTTGTGCACCCCCAGCCATCCTGCTGGCAGGGCAGTGCAAGAAGCAGAAAAGGCCTTGGCCCTGTGTAAACACTGCTCAACAATAGGTCCATGTAACAAAAACATCTCTATATTATCAACACTGTTTCCAGCACAAATCCAAACCACAGCCCCATACTAGCTACTATGAAGAAAATTAACCCTCTCAGCTAAAACCAGGACATTCTGACAGAGAGAGTTTGAGTCTATGGTATTCCATTTCCATTTTATGGTAAAGTATGCAAATTGGTTTTGTAGGAGGGATTTAAAAAAAATTAATTAAATTAGAATAAGGACATGCAGTGAAAGAGGAGATGAGTTTATAGTTTACAGGTAATGACCTTTTTCTTTCCAAATGTTTACCCAGAATTCCCTTTACCGCTCCAAGGATTGCTTTCAGCTCTTGTCCTTTCTTCTGCCTGAAAATAAATAAATAGTTCTGGCACATGAGATCAACAGCCCTAGCTACCTTGATTGCCAGGATACTCTTAACAGTTATGGCTACATGGTACATTTAGCTATGTGGCAATATTTGGTGTACATTACATTTATGTTCTTGGCTGAATAGTAGTTTCAGGTGAATGGATGGATTACAGCAGAGTGGCGCAGCGGAAGCGTGCTGGGCCCATAACCCAGAGGTCGATGGATCGAAACCATCCTCTGCTACCAAAATCTTGCCACGCAAAACCAACACAACTCCCAATTAATTCAGTGTGTTGCTCACAATTTTTAAAGGATGCTGCAGATTTGGTCTTTTCAGGCTTAGAAATACTCAGAGTCTAGGAATCTTATTAGCAAACAAGCAAGTTATTTTGTAAGAGGATCTACAGTATCAGATGTCGTACGCAGAAAGTATATTTGGTGATCAGCTAATAAATTGCCATGTCTAACTGCAGACAGGAATATGTGTTTATGAATCCGGTTTCACAGAAGCACCTTCCTTAGGGCTTCTTAATTTAAGTGAGAAACTGATTCAGACATACCTTTTTTTTCAGTTTTCTCCTGGCTGATTTGTATATCCTTCCTGTCTGCAGGCTGGCTGCTGAGTATCCTGTTGTCATATTCCTTTTACAATCCTTAGGCAATCAACAGCTTCCCTTAACACTGAGAAGGCACCTGCCTCTTCTCCTTTGCAAAGGGAATATATTGGCTTTTACTTTGTTTGGTGACCTTACTGGTTAAACTCAAACTGAGCATGGTGCATAAACACAGAAGTTTGCAATGCCTCCAAGGTCCCTTTCTATATCTGGCTGCAAAAAGAATACTTTTAAAATCCCAACTAAATGCCTGTACAAATTACACCTTGATCAAAACTAATATAATAAAACCTCAGTAAGAAACCCCAAGATTTTTTTTAAAGAGATTGGCAAATACTTAAAAGAAAAAAAAATAATAATCATCAATTATTGGCAAATTTTAAGACCAATATGCTTGGGAAACATTTCTGAAGTACATTGACTGCAACCTCTTGAGTAAGTAGTGGAAATGCCTGTATCCATAGTTCCAAATATTTTGATTGCTTCCTAGCAGGAAGAAAGATGAAGATTTAGAATCCATTTTTATTGATCCTTTTGCAGAATGCATACTGAGTTTTTCCTGTCACACACGCAGAGCGACTCCACTTGCAAGAAGAAAGAAGTGAGCAGTCACATCAGGAGACCATGCTTTCACGTTCCATTTAAGGATACTAAAATTGAAGGTCCTGGTTATGACTTTGTAGCCATTTATTCTCCTTTACACAGCTTTGGTGGATCCCTGTATCATGGAGAGGGAGTTTGGCCTCTCTAGCCAAAACAGAGCTGACATGACACCTAAAAATTAGAAGTGTATTTATCAGGATATAATTAATATTATTTTGCCTTGGACCCAAATAAAAGCATACTAAAATAGTGCAACTAACAATAGAATATAACTGTATAATATTGTAAAACTGTTATAGCATGTTCAGCTACAATGTATAAGTATTTTACAGAAGCATATGATCAATGTGATCTTGATGTAGCAAGCATCTAAAGTAAAAAATCCTGCCAGACAAAGGGCAGGATAAGCCCAAATGACTCAAATAGGCAGAGCATCCTGCCAAACAAACCAAAACCATCATAAGAAGCAATGGGAGTAGAGGAGACCTCCCTTTTTGAGGGGAGCAGGGGCAATTGCATACAAATATCGTGCATCAGTGAAGAAAACTGGAGAAGAAAGAATGCAAGACAACTTCAGCTGCACCTTGCCTTAAAGAGCTCTGAATACTGATCATCATCAGCTCAGTGAACCACCAAGGACCACAGCCATCAGTGCTAAATAAATGTAAATAATATCAGCTCCACCGTTCTGTATACTTGGATCTAATTTAAGAAGTAATTCTTAAAGACTAAAGGATTTGTGTTCATAATGGTGATGATTAATAAGGTATGAATAATAACCATTAATGAGAAGTGTGTTGTTGAGTGAATTTAGTATAGTTTAAAGTTTCAAACTGTCCTGATTTATCAATCTTATTACATTGTTATCAATTTTTAATTTCCATATACATACATATAAATGTATATATACATTTATTTAATGGCTACACTCCTCTCTCAAGTAAAAAACTCAACAAGGTTGTAAAGGCTGAACAATTTTATTTGAGACTGGGATTCTCTACTTTGTATCCTTACAGTATTATTGTGTTCTCTTCCCTTTACTCTCATCACATTTACCCCCAAAATGCATTTACCATTAGGCAACTAAGTTTTGATTAGCGTATTCTCAGTATACCTGTGGTGAAAATTAGGCCTTGAGCTTTCTATTGCCATGCAGTATGCCCTTTCATTTTTGTGTGCATATGAGAGTTGTTTTTGAACAGAGATAAAGTCTAGAAAAAGAAAGCCAAGATAATGTTGCAGAGATATATGACTAAACCCAAATCTTCCTTTTTTAAATGATTATCTGGTTTAAAGTAACTATGAGATAAGTGCTGAAAACCTAATCATTATCAGTAATTTATAATCACAATCATAGCTTCACTATCAGTCTTCAGTGAGATGATTTAAAATTATTTTCTTTTGAAAAGTTAATGTCTCATGAGTTTTCCACAGTGTCTGATGGCAACAGTTTGCAAGAGAAATATTTTTTCTTATAATAGACAAATAGACAATAGATTTTTATCAGATGACAGCTTACACAGTGGTGAAAATAATAATAATAAAAAGATTCTATAAATCAGATAGCTCTCAAACTTTTTTTTTTCTTTCAGCATCATTGACTATAGTGGAATGATCTGGTTTTAAAGAGTTTTAAGCTTATGGATGACACAACATGTTCCTAACTTTTCATTTAGGTTTGGTTTTTGTGGCTTTTTTTTTTTTTTTTTTTTTTATATCAGTGTACTTCCCTCTGCTAGTGACCTGAATGGAGTTATGCCAATTTACATTAACAGTGTTGACACATATGTGGCTATGGATTAAACTAAAGCATTTTTCATCTCATATGTCTACGCCAGGCTGTTATCGGAGGCTGCTGTCCCTATGGCAAGAGCAGATGAATCAAAACCTATTTCTTATTCAAGGCTAATGTGATAAGCTTGAATTCAGTGTTAGCTTACCTTAATGTGATGGCTATAAGTTCAAGAAAATGCTGAAACGTAATTCGACTCTTCCTGTTCCCATGGTGGCATCTCCCACAAGTGGGATAGGCACCTAGGGAGTGGAGACAAATTTACAGCTTAACATACTGCAATTTTTATTTTATTTTACTTTTTTTTTTCTGCCTCAAAGTCTGTTTTAGGAGAAAATCTCCTTGCAGCTGATAAGGATAAAAGGTTACTGTTCCTCACAGGTCTGCATTTTTCACCTGGCTAACCCTTCTCTGGGTTAGAAAGAAAACTGAGAAGTAAAAAAAAACAAGCCATCAAAACGTACTGGTACTGAAACAGTATTAACACTCTGTTAATGGAGAACTTGATAATAGAAGGACATATTCCCCTGCTACGACTTGAGTTATAAAAAGGTTCAGTATTTGATGAGTCTGTAAAATGTGGTCCATTTTCAGTTTGGCATCCCTATTTGATGCCAGATGTTAGATGTTCATTCTCCTGTATAAACTGCATAGTGATATGCAGGGAGACAAGAGATCCTTAAGCATGTGAAATATCTTTTTTTTTTTTTTCTTTTTTAAACAAAAATATGTATTTGCAAAAATAAAAGCCAGCAAATAAAGCATGGGAAGTTGTTCTGAGCCCTTGACAAACTTAGTCTGAAATACTGTACGTACTTCTACTATCAACCTCATTAAAAGTTGACTGGTTTTGTAGAACCAGTCCTTACAGTATTCTAAATAAAACATACTGAACTATCTGAGAATGAGAAAGGACTCTGAATAATTCCCTAGCTAGTGAAAATACATTTTCAGTATTAAATTCTCAAACATAGCTCAATGGAATTTTACCAATCTTTCCAAAATACTGTGCTGAGGGGGAGAACAAGCATGAGAAATATCCTCCTGACAGGTAGTGAAATGAAAAGTATTTGAAAAATGCTGCTTAGAATGAAAATTCCATTCCAGCCCTAACCATAACATCACATTACCAGCTCTACAGTCACTTGCTTCCTTCTGAATATCCCTCTGCCTTTGAACATGAGTCTTTTATTATTCATTCAGCAGCCTTCCCAGGATGTTTGCTAAAACATGAGGAGGAATAAGGATTTTAAACGATAAATAAGTCACCTCAATACCACTTGGTTATAGATTAAGCACAGAGGTCACTGAAAGTAAAACCAAGATTTGACCTTCGCTGTTTCAGTACACAGTCAGAAGACCAGTGCAGAGCCCTGTGAGCAGCCAGTCTGAGCTGCTGTTAGGACGACAGCTCATAAACAGCAGAAAAAAAGGCGCCGGAGCCTTAGCCATTCCCAACTCTAGTGCAGTAGTGTGTATATTTTCAAAATAAATTTTACTATTATGCTTGATGCATTATATTGGTGTATGAGACTGTGAATTAGGATAGCTGAAGAATGAAAGTAAGCTATGTTATTTTTGTGGTGGGTTTTCTGATTGTTGTCTTGGGGTAGCTTTTTTTTTTTTCTCCCCCTACCACTCCAGCTCTATGTCTGCTCTCGGAGAGCTGAGGACACAAATATTACAAATAGTTTTGACAAGTTTGAAATGTTATTGCCTTACCTATTTTCCTTGTTCTACTGACAGCAACTACCATCCTTATGACAATAACATCAGAGAATGGACAGTGTATCCAAGTGTCATCCATTCCTGTTCTTGTTTCTTCACACATATCCCGTTCTCTGCTGTTTCTGCTAACATGGTTAACATTTTTGCATCTAACATTTTTTGCATCTCTGCTGCTACATTTAGGAATGTCTAAGAAACAGATAAATCTCTCTTTCATTGCCACGGCTGCTAGAGGATGGCAATTTCCACCAGAAGTGTAAACATAGTTCGAGAAAGAACTTTAAGTTCCTTATTGAAGGATGTGTTTTGGTTTGGTTTGGTTTGGTTTTAATATAATGAGATGGTAACTGCAGAGAGTTTGTTCCTCCTTCCCCTCTGAATAAAAATTGTATCAGCCAAAATATTTGTAAATTCAAGCAAAATTCCGCTAATAGCGGCAGTTAGGGGAAACAAAAAAAGAGAGGAAAATGAAACTGAAAAGCTGAAATGTTTGTCTTTGGCTTTTTGAAATAAATATTTGAAGTCTTCAATTAAATTATCTTTCAGAATCACTACTCCTTAATTAGTAGATAGAGGATTGTTGAACAATTACCCAGTACCCTTCAAAAGCTTCAGTAACTTTGTTGTCAGTCAAACAGCAATAGGAGGAGAAATATTTCCCTTAAAGTCTGAGTGATGAATGCTTCTTAACCACATCTGTGCACAGAACTTGATCACAGTAGGGACTATATTTTCTTGAGAATGCACTGCTCTTTCTCTTATCTTTTACCTTTTTTGTGGTTGTCACCTCAAAACCTTAAAAATATATTATGAATTGGAAGCCTACTACCCAGAATATTCTTTATGTAAATTTGCACATATATTACTGTAGCTATTGTAAGTATTTGATTAGAATACATTGCTGGAGTGCAATACAATTTAATTATTTTTTTTCTTTAATTTATCTTTCTGAGCTTCAGAACACACAGTAAATGCTGCTCTTGATAATTGTACCCACACCTGCATAAAACCTTGACAACCCATTTGTAGGATTATTCAAGACAGAGAACTTTCCTTTTGATTGGAAAATCAGTGGTGAGTTAAGCTTGGCTGGCTGTCAGATGCCCACCGAGCCGTTCGCTTACTCCCCAGGCTGCAGCTTCCTTCAGGGGCACGTCCACCTGCTCCAGCGTGGGGTCCTCTGCGGGCTGCAGCAGGGATACTTGCTCTGACGTGGTCCTCCATGGGCTGCAGGGGAATCTCTGCTCCAGGTCCTGGAGCACCTCCTCCCCCTCCTTCTTCACTGACCTTGGTGTCTGCAGGGCTGTTTCTCTCACGTTTTCTCACTCCTCTCACTCACAGCTGCTGCGCAGCATTTTTTACCCTTTCATATATATGTTATCACAGAGGTGCCACCAGCATCGCGGAATGGCTCAGGTTTCGGCAGTGGTGGGACTATTTTGGAGTCAGCTGAAACTGCTTCTGTCTGAGATGGGGGCAGTCCCTGATCTTTTCTCACAGAAGCCACCCTTGCAGCCCTTTCACTACCAAAACCTTGTCACGTAAACCAAATAAAAAATCCTTTTCTGCTGTTCATTTCTATTATTTTTTTTTACCTTCATTAATAGCAAAGTATATTCCTCTCCTATCATTTAAAAAGAAGAGTCTTCTTTCTCACATTTCTGTCATTGGTAACAACATTTGTATGTTTCTCTGACTCACCAATTCCTTATTTCCTTTTTTGTCCTTGTCAATACAACTCTCATTCTCACATTACATGTATTGGCAAATATGTTATAAAGCAAATGTCGTTGGGTACCCCCACTCAAAAAAAACCCAACCCCCCAAAAACCACCCCAAAAAACCCTGACAATTTTGAGTTATAGAATTGGACAAAAAAAATTAAAAATTGCAGCAGATTTTATTGTATTGCACCTTCTTATTATTGAGTGTGCAGTTTTGGTGGCTTGGGGACAGCTGGATGTCATGAAACTTTAGAAATATTTTCCTGTTTCTGTGGAGTATGGTTTGCCAATGTTTCTTATCTGTCCCATAGCAGATGTCATCATTGGGAACAACTGAATACATTTAATTTTTGATGTCAAACAATAAATAAATAATTTATAATGAAAATGGGATATGGCATTTACAATGTAACTGTATATCTTAAACCTGTGAGGTGCATCACATCACTTTGCGAGTTGTTCGCAATCATTCTAAAATGGGAAAACAAACTGGTAACAAAACCAAATCCCAGATGGATAATAACTACTGAATTTACATCCACCAGTGAACACAATTCCACTTATGCTTTCCCTGTATAAGATATGGCCACATTGGCCCTTTCTGCAGGAAAACAAACAAGCAAGCAAAAACACTCAGTGGGAAGTTTAATACAACAGTGTGCCTCATATATGATTTCTTCTGGAAGAAAAAATTACACTTGTGACAAGAATTGGGAATGGAAATCTTAGTAGTTGAGTCACTCCCATTGAACTTTGGCCTAACTTCATCACACAAACTTCATCAAACTTAGAAGGCCATAAATTTCATCAACTCACCCACCCACAAAAACATTTGCTCAAAAGTTGCACAGTAGGTACAGTACGAGGACAAAATGCTGATATGCATTTTCAATAATATTAAAATGTGTAGCTTCCTTAGAAAACCCATGAGAGTACCAGCGAGCAATGGTAAAGATTATCTGATACTGTCTTCCTTTTTCCAACTTCTTCCTAAAAGCCTGAGATAAAATCCTGATTGAATACGAAGCCTAAGACAAAAAAAATTGAGTTTGATATTAATAAAATGTCCCATATGTCTGAGATTTATGAGATGCCTAGAAGGGTTTTTTTGTACATGTTAAAATAAGCAACTAGTAATTTTGAGACTGTCCTAATGGTCAATAGATGCAGGAATTTGCAGAGACTGATATATCTTTGGTGTCTTAAACAAGTCTCAGTCTGGTATGCATCATTCTTTAGAAGTATTAGACTGTTTCCACTAACTATAGAGATAGCAAGTACAATTAGCTTAAGCTAGCTGTTTTAGATAAAGTTAGTAAAATGAACATTAGCCTAAACAAATGTCTGTCCCAGCTTTCAACAGAGAATTTAGAAGAGCCATTTGTCTGATGTAGTAGGAAAATTCTAGAAACTCTGAATAATGAATAATGCAACAAGTTGCACTTACAGTTTCAGCAAAGTAAACCTGGCATCATTGTTTTAAATATATACAGCATGGGAGTTACATCAATAACAGTAAGTTGCTAGAAGAAGAAAGCAAATAAGCAAGTTTAACTTTTTAGGGTTACATGTCGAAATAAAGGCCATATGCAGTAGCTGTGTTTCAGTGAATGAAGGGAATATGCTTTGTGAACACTGCAGAGACATCTCATCTATTGTTCTATATTTTTGTATATGTCTAATATTCATTGTGATCTGGGTGTGTATCATCTAATATAAGGAGAGTGAAGGAAAAGAAGATAACAGGAGAGAAAAATAGAAAGCATCAAAATGACTTTCATACAAATAAAATGATAAAACTAGTGGTTTCCTCCAGCTTCAACCATCAGTGAGGTAAATAATTAGCATAACAGTTATGTAGCTTTCCTCTGTACTCCAAAGCTTTACTAATCCTGTCCTGAAATAATTGCTTAGCTATGTGGGATGAGTTGTCCCTCAAGAGGGGCACTTTTTCCTCCACAGAGAGAAATCCAGGGGCTGAATTTGGTTGCTCAGTTAGGCATCTAGTGCCCTAAGGAAGTAAGACATCAATGTAAGAAGGGTCAAGATGAAAAAGGACCTATGGGACATGCATGTTCTGTAGCAGGAGCTGGATGCCAGACAGGATAATGGGAATCTCAGATATTACTGGACACCTATGTTTACTCAGCTGACACTCACCTTGATTTTTTTTTTTTTCAGAGCAGTTAATGGTGCTTCATTCAGCTGCACACTCTGCAGAAGTGTCTCATGCCATTTACAAACCATGGAGTTGTCAAAGGCATATGCACAGGGCCGACAGGGCAAGCATACAGTGTGATCTGAAATACCCTACTTTATTCCACCTGGCCTGAGGCTGCTCGTTCAGAACAAAGTGGATTTCCTTCTGTTTTCTTCTTCCCTTGTCCAATACAGATATTACTGACATCCTAAAGTTTCAAATAACACTAGCCAGCAATATTCGGGTGACTGACCAGGCTTACAGTGGTCACCAGATTACACAGAGCATATTAATAAACTCTCCATCAACTGTAATGAGAGCTTAAAAACTTGGCTTATAGGTGAACACCTACATTGAAGCACCTAAATTTTGAGATCAACAGTCTGAAGCTGGATTTGAAATGCCATAGGTTATTGAAGACATCCATATGTAATGGCCTTTCCATTTACAAGTCAGATAAGAACCCCTAGAATGTCTCATGCAACAAAAAATAATCTCTGTTCTAGCAATTAAATTCAGATCCAAATGCTGAGTAATATAAATCTTTTTGACTTCTTTGTGGTCAGGATTTTACATTAGTTTGTGAGAATTTCTTGATAAATATTACTAAACTATAAAAGTATTTTGGAAACATATATGTAATAAGACTCCTTGTAATTACCTCCTTAATAGTGGCCATTTTTACATTAATTTACCCTTTAAAAATGTGTCTAAATAGACACTCAAAACTTTATTAACATTCCATGCATTTCAAGAGCTGAATTTGTTTTGTGTTGTATTTGTATTATTAATAATTTAGAAGATCATTATTTTGTTTACCTTTGTTGTTGTTGTCACTACAGTCTTTGTTGTGGATAAATGTTTTGGGGTAATTCTGTCTTTTGAGCATCATAAACAGTAACAAATGCTTTTTGATTCACTTACAAATTATAAGAGAAGAGCCATGAAATTTTCCTAACCTTTTCTGCAGCTCAATAAATCACAAACAGACAAGAAAGTTAAGCACTGCTTCAGTGGAAAATCAGCAGACAGATGTAGCACACATTCCCCTCAAAATAATTCAGAACCTGTTCCAATTTATCAAATGCCTACTTTATCTGTCAAAACAATGTCCTTTCTCAAATAAAGGGCATTGTTTCTGCAGCAAGAAAAAGGTTCTGATGTATTGTTATCTGCAAATGGATGGTGGAATAATGGAACAACAGGCAGCGTTTCAAGCTAAGAGATCAAAGGGCAGAATACATTACAATTCTTGTTAAAATAAATTAGGCTGAAATCGTAATTTTAATAAAGACATTTATAACCTTAATTTTTTTTTTGAGTTTACAGATCAGCAGAAACAATAAGAAAATCCCTTTCAATATATAAGTTGATGCATTTCTTTCCATTGTGAGAACTTCAAATTACAGAGAAACCAAGATTTACAGAGCTGTAATGTACATTAGCTAGTATCTTGTCCTGACATTACACTATCTTACATTTGCAGAGGAAATATTTTAAATTGCTGTATTCATTTTTAATGTATTTCCACATTACCATAATACTATAAAAACTTTCATAGATTTCTAGATTAAGAATTTCCATAAGGAAAATTTATTATCTTGAAATCTTCCAAAATAATTTTGATCTTTAATTGTTAAATTATGTATTATATTAAGTCACAATATTGAATGAAACTCCTCCTTAAAATTAACCATCCTTTCCAAATTCCACTAACAAATTTAAATTAAGAATGAAATAATTTTAAAACCCTATCCTCTCTAAAGTAAATTAGAAAACAAAAAAGTAAACCATTAATAATTATCAATTAACTGAAAAAGCCCAGGAGTTTTAAGTGTTCAGCAAGTCTGTACATGTAAACCTGGTTTTATTACCAAGTCATTGTAATGCTCAGATACTTTCTTTAACCTCAACATGTCAGATATTTATGATGATTCCTGCAGCCAGCTTGATCCTGAGCTGAACTGTGACAACTTTGTACTGATGTATGTCTCCTCCATGATTGCATGTGGCTCGTTCTTTCTTATATTCTTCCATTTTCCAATTCTTTTTTATGTAACTGTGACCTCTGTCATAGGGTTTTTTTCTCCTTACGATACATTTTTAATATCACGGAGTCCTCTAAAAATACATGATTGAATCAACTCCTTTAGAAAAGTATTAATTTATGATCAGCTGATGACAGCTTCAAAAGTTAGCAACATTTCTTTCTTCTTTTTAAAATAAATAAAAAAACCCTTTACTTACACCTTGATATTCATTGATTTGTAAAATAGGGTCTCAATCATTCTATTAAAAGAAACTCTATGATCAGAATCATAGCAAAGTAAAAAATGAACTTTTTGCTAAATACACTGTGATAAGAAGATTGGATTTATTTCCAATGGTAATAGTTTTTATTTCAGTGACATTCTAGTGCAAGGCAAAAACTAGGCTCAGCATCTTGAAATTTGGACATCTGTTAAAGCTCAGTTATGGCAGCTCTTACTCAGCTGCATAAGTAGATGTCTGTGTTTAAAAATAGTCCAGCTGAAATCAATTAGTCCTCATACAGTACAATACGGCTGATGGGGAATTCTAGAATTGTCCTAATTAAGATTAGGCTAACTTAGAAAGGTTACTAATATCAAAACAAGGTTTGGCCAGTGTGAAACAGAGTAGAATCATGGAAAAATAATTGCATCCCCAGCTGTACATGACAGTCCCTTGCTGGAGGTAGTTCCACACACACTTTTGCTAGCAGCACTGTGTGAGAGCACTCTCTGGTCTGTTGCAGGCTAGCTTGAACAGTTTAATTAAGAAATTTGCACTAATACAGCTGATCTTACCCATGCTATACACTCATATGAACAATGCCAGTGACTGAAAAGCTGCAGGATGACTGCCAGCTAGTGGGTACTGAGAAGAAACTGAGGGACAATTTCCAGTCCAGCACAGCCCAAATGAGAAGGGGTTGTGTATTTCAGTCTCAAAGGTTTGTAGGGTTAGGCTAGCACATACAGACTAAAAGTCATTGAGAAATACCCAGAGATATTCTTTCACTGCTCTTTGCTGCAGGAACAATTCAGAACAGCACTAGTTTGTCTTAACCAAGCAGGAGAGAAGGATAGTTTTGTCAAATGAATCAAAACAAATTGAAATCAAGAAAGAAAGAATCCTGCTAGCAGAGTAAATAAACACTAATGTTCCAAGAGAGATAGACACACATAGCATTTACAAATATTCAAGCATCACTTCAAAATCTTCATCCCACCTATTTTTTCAAGAAGTAGTTGACAATAGTTACCATCATTTTATAAGCACAGAGCAGAAAACTGGGTTTCAAAGGTGACTCAATTTAAGGAATTATGAATATATACATTTTTATGACTGATATTTACACTCATGAGAGTGATGAAAAGAAGTCAGAAACTGCTACAAATGTCATTTTAATTTAATGAAGATATTCTGTAGCTATTGACAAAAGAAGATGGTCATTAAATAAGAATTAATGAGGAAATGAATTAAATTCAAAGAATGTGAACATAAAATAAAAAATGTATCTGGAGGAAAAAACCCTTTCTCTTCTAGATATTCTTAATCAAAATCAGACACAAAACCTAAATTGAAATAGTTAATTAGGACCCAGGCCTAAATCTCTAGGCAACCAAAATGCCAGCTGAAATTACTGAGGTTTTCAGATGCACAGACGATTAGGAATAAGATGATCCCAGATCAGTGCAATTCATACAGAGGACCACAATCTCTATTGAAATCTGACTTTGGGTTGCTCTGGAAGCAAGCTGGAAGAATAGAAAACACCCAGTTTGAATATAAGCCATAAATACTATCTGACACCAAAGTCAACGGAGATACATCAGTGTGAATGGTTGGCAAAGAGTAAATAATTTGCCATAATTCCCTGCAGAGATGCACCAGAACTTTTCCTCAGAGTCATTTCTGATGCTGAGAAGGCAAATTAGGACCTTGTTAACACCAGACTCTGCTGCCTTGCCCATTATGTCCTCACTCCCCTCCATGGAACAAACTTAAAAGTGCGACTACAAATGAATGGATAATTCTGATGTGATAGCATATTTCCCAGGGGAAAATGACATGACAAAGCACAGGAAACTGGGAATTAAACCTTCCATATTTAGGACATGCGAAGTACCCCATGTCAAGCAAAAAATGTCTACAAAACCACTACTACTGTCTGTGGAACACTTTCAGATTCATGTTTCTATAACATTTTGCAAAAGAAAATCAGATGGGATTTTTGATTTGGCACTCTTTCCTTTCTTTTAACTACACCTTTCTTTTGCTTAAGAGAGAATTTTCTCACAAATAGTTCAAAAATACAGTGTATAACAAATGAAGTAAAAAATTTTTAAATGAAAGTGATCAAGACTATAAACAGTACTTTCTATGTGAGAATGAATGCTGGCAGAACAGAAAAAAAAAAAGATAGGAAAAAAAAGTTTGCCTTCTTAAGGAAGTATTCAGGAAATGTTTTATTCAGTGATAGCCAAAAAAACAGGATCTTGCCTCTTTTCAATATGAAGTAATGGAAGAATAAAATAAATTATATACAACTGATTTGACAAAGCTCTTCCTAACTGTAATAAAATTTCACAAGGTGGTCAAAAACCACATTGTTATCAACACTTCCCACCAATACAGTTCTGCTCAATTATCATATTTGCTTTGAAAGCTAGGTTCACTTTTTGCAGAGGTGAAAGGAAAATGAAGCTGTGTGTGCCACTCTGCATTAAAAAAAAAAAAAAAAAAAAAAAAAAAAAAAAGTGGTTTGCGGTTCGTATTTTCATCATCTTGTAACAGAAATTCTTAGGAAATGAAGTATGAAACTGAACAAATACATAATATCCTTATTTTCCACTCGATATTCACATGTTGATCTCGTAATTAGGGAAAGAAAATCAAGACAGTTTAATCTGGCTTCTCTCAGGAAACCTACTTGAAAAATACAAAGATCTGCATATAGTTACTAATTTAGGAGTTAACTATGACCAATACTTACATGAACACTCAGGCTTATGAAATCTTGATCTTGTCTGCTAAGTAGCTTTTTAAAAGGTGATCACAAATGGAGCTCCTTTTCCATATATCATTTAGTTGAAAAAGACAAACCAACTAATTCCATTTAAATTTCAACAAATTATGTTGACTCTGGTAGTGTATAGTATCAAATTTAATTGGTACACATCATATTTTTCTCCAGAGTTAAAATTATTTGTGACATTGAGTAGATACTTAAACATACAGTAAAAACAACAATTTAAAAATGAAATATTTCATGCTTAATTAAGAAAGGTTATGAATAGCTTCCCATTTAGAGTGTTTTACAGTTCTTCATCATTTGATATACACATCAAAACATGGAAATAGAAACTATGGATCTTCCAGTCTAATACACAGCTTACAGTAAAGGGAACTTTGAATATCCCCTTAGAGATTTCGGCAATGATTTTCCACTCCATTACACCAATTTCATACTGGGGTAAGTCCATTGATGTCAATGGTGTTACATCAGCTTAAAAACAATATGACAGAATAGAAGATCAAGGTTATTCAAGCTCTTATTTATGGTTATGGAAAATTACACACGTCTGATGTACATGTACATAACAAGACTCTGTGTTGTTTTGTATTTCTTTGATAATGAAAATGTCCTCATATACAAAAAGCAGAAAACCGAAGTTGAAACATAACAGGCATTTACCAGCTAAACATACATAGGTGTAGACAGCAAATGCTGGTTATAAAATAACCATGCAGGATGACAGCTGCTCAGCTACACTAAAATTAAATGTGAGAAAAGTTTGAATAGACTGAATTTTCAGAAATGAAGAAGTCCCAGGAAACTATAAATCAGGAAGCCAATAGGTTTAGAGTTGTATCCACTCCTGCATTACCTTAGTATTTTATTTTATTTATTTTATCTTTACAGAAATGTAACTAGATTCATTATGGAGAATTTCTGAAAAATGTTACTCTTGACACAATAGCCACGTAAGTAAAAATGCTGTCGTAGTCACAAAATTAACTACAAAGACAAACTCCTGCCAGGACGATAAAATTGTTCTAACTGGCTGAATCGTCATTGTGGCTGAGAGAGTGTACCTGAGAGCTGTCTGAATCCCTGGTGGCTTCCAATACACAGTGCTCCTCAAATGCACCACCCAAGTGCAACCTGTGTACACATCTTGTCTGTCCTGTGGCAGATCATGTCTGAGCTTTTTGCGAAAAACTCTAGAATGTCCGTGGAGGGGCATCAACTTCTCTCTTCTTCCAGAGCTTATTGCCTCCTACAAGAATGAATGAGATATCTAGAGGCATAGGATTCTCCCCCTCCCAGTCCATACTGCAAGCAAATCCATGCTGGAAAGACAGTAAGCCATTAGGAACCTGCAGATATGCCCCCAAAACTTTGTATCATATGCAGACAGACAATGTGGATGAGTGTCTGTTTTATTCTCAATCAGACCTGGGTATCATGTGTTCATGGAATCTGGTGCTGCATCATTTAGCTCTTCATTCACGTTATGTCCAGATTTTTTTTTCTACTGAAGTAATATCTAGTAGTACTTTCACTTATCTTGTATTTGTGTAGTAACTTTTGTCTAAGAAGAGGACTTTGCAGTTGTACTTAGTGAATTGCATGCTTTTTCCTTAAAACAGTTTATCTAATTTGCTTAAATATTTTTGAATTCTAATTCCAAAAGCTCCTTACATCCCTTTTCTCTGCAGCTTGGTATCATTTGGCCCCACTTGGTATCACTTGGGTCCAGTACAGGAGAGACATGGAGCTGTTGGAGAGAGTCCAGAGGAGGGCCACGAAGCTGATCAGAGGGATGGAGCACCTCTCCTATGAAGACAGGCTGAAAGAGTTGGGGTTGTTCAGCCTGGAGAAGAGAAGGCTCCGGGGAGATCTAATTGCGGCCTTCCAGTACCTGAAGGGGCCTACAGGAAAGATGGTGAGGGACTGTTTATCAGGGAGTGTAGTGACAGGACAAGGGGTAATGGGTTTAAGCTGAAGGAGGGTTTAGATTAAATGTTAGAAAGAAATTCTTCCCTGTGAGGGTGGTGAGGCACTGGCACAGGTTGCCCAGAGAGGTTGTGGATGCCCCATCCCTGGAAGTGTTCAAGGCCAGGTTGGATGGGGCTTTGGGCAACGTGGTCTAGTGGAGAGTGTCCCTGCCCACAGCAGATGATCTTTAAGGTCCCTTCCAACCCAAACCATTCTATGATTCTATGATTCTATGATTTATAGGGTAAGACCCATTAAGAATATGTGCTCTTTGACTGTCAAAATCAGTAAAGGAAATAAGAGATAGACCAAGGTCACTCTCTTCTCATTTTTCTCTCTTCATTTTTCCAATATGATTGTGAACCCCTGATTAACACTTTGTCAGTAGTCTTCCAACTAGATAAGTACCTAAACCATTTTTGCCATAGGAAAACATAACACAGGATCATGTCAACAGCTCAAAATTTGTGGCATTTGCTGCTTCTTTAATTCTCATAAAACCTGTTGTCTTGCAAAAGGAGAAATATTATGTTGTTTAAATATAAATATATGGGGTTTTTATTGTCACCTTAATGTTATGAGGATTTTGTATGTGTCTGGATTTTGGCCTAGTTGTTTTATTTACATTATGGCTGTAACCAGATGTTCTTATCTGGTTCAGAATCTTATTATTACAAGGAACTGTGAGGAAGGCTATTCTTTATAAATGCAGCAGTGTCCACTGCAGCATTATTAAACATGCTATCTGCTACATTTTTGTCTGGAATATTTTAGAGAAGAATGGACAGCATCATGACTAGGAATAATACACCTTTTTTTTTTTTCTTTTTTCTTTTTTAAAGCATCACATTTCAGCTCCTAAGCTTAGGAATTTACAGAGTAGGTATCTACTTATCAGCAGGAAACCCACCCTATTTGCCTAAACATACATATATACTATCCGAAATAGTAGACTCAGGGTATCACACTTGACCTTTAGCTTCAGAAGGATATTTACTTCCAGTACATCCTGTGTCATATCTGCTTGTCCCAGAAGTCTTGATATATTCGAAGATATCCAGTTACACTAGGTACTAACTATCCTACCTCTCCTGAGGATAATGGAGCTCACATGTAGACAACTATATTGTAAATACTAAATTTAGGTTTTTTGAATCTACACTTGAATCCCAAAATGAATTCAGATTAGTATAACTGACCTATCAAAAATAAAACTTAAATATTATTGAAAAAATACCCAAACAGTAAGCCAAAACCTAAACATAATGACATAATGCATAAAAAAGGAGAAAAATATTGATACAAACAAGAGTGAGACATGTCTATAAGGAAGCACCCTGTAGAACTTGAATATGAAGATAGATACATATTGAAGTAAAAAAAAAAATTGATTTGAGGTAGTACAGTAGAATGGATGATTTCCTATTTCTCCTGTTTAAAAAGGTAGGTTAAATTAAACAAGACTCTCTGTCAGGTCTTTCCTCCTGTTACAAACGTGTTTCAGGATGAACTGAGCCACCTTCTGGAAACGTCTGTCTTCTTTCATGTAGGATGTGAGTAGCCAAGTCTCTAACATTAGCAGCTAACGTTCGGACGGCTATAGTGAAATGAGATTAATCCCATCCTGTCTTTCTACTACACCAGTTGTTTGATAGAGTTTTAATCACCTTGTGCTTGAAATGTTAAATCAGTGAGGTAACAGTTGCTTGCCATAAAACAACTTCATTACTTCCTGGATTAGTTCATTGATCAGTGTTTTTATCAGTGATTTATTAACACTTAGCAAGCTGTCTCCAAAAATATTTTTTTCTTAGTTAGCTCTTTACAATATCCAGAAATTTGGGGGGGGTAGGGGTTTTTGTTGTTGTTGTTGTTTTGTGGGTATTTATTTATTTATTTCTGGTTTTGGTCAACTGGAGGTACTGGGAGAATAATGTTTTGAACAACATTTTTGAGTGAAGACCTTGGCTGGCTGCCGGAAGCCCACCCAGCTGCTCGCTTGCGCCCCCTCCTGAACAGGACAGGGGGAGAAAATAAGGTGGAAGATAAAGACAGGGAGATCACCTATCAATTAGCATCGCAGGCAAAACAGGCTTGACAGGGAAAATGAATTTAATTTATTTCCAATCAAAAATAGAATACAATGGTGAGCGACAAAAACTTTCTTAAATACCTTTTGCCCAAGACACCCCCACCTTGGCTGGGGGCTGAGCCGTGCCCTGCGGTGGGTGGGTTGGAGCCGGCTGGAACCGGCTGTGTCCGGCACGGGGCAGCCCCGGCCTGTCCTCACAGAGGGCCCTGCAGCCCCCGCTGCTGCCAGCGCCAGGGCATCTGCACCCAACGTCATGCCTCTCCTTCTAAAACTAGATTAGTTCCTGTAGATAATATCCCACTTTCCTTACAGCTGAAAATAGTTTTTTCTCTAGTTTTCACATACTTTATTTTGGGTCTCAATTATTCTCTCCGCAGGGACTTGCCCTTACCAAGCATTAAGTCTGCTTTCATTATTCCTTTCCTTTCATTCATCCTTTCAAGTGGTTAAAAAAATAAATGGGAAAAAAAAATCGGCAAGCTGAGGTGATAAATTTGTTTCAGGTCTAGCAGGACATTTTCTTCAATTACAAAATGATAAAGAAACAAAAGTCCTCAAATTATTGGTTTAATTTCACCAGGAAACCACACAATTTATAAAAGATTATCCCCTCCAAAAATAATTCTTTTTCTTCCCTAGATCCATGAAACTATATGCACAGTTTTTCTAAACCAGATTTTTTTCTATCTAGTTTGCCTTATTACCACTTCTAGTGGTATTTGCCTGCTGGTAGATTCTTCTTGTAGCTGCAGTAAGTTTCAGCTAGTTTGAAACTGTTTTGGTCTCATTCTGCAATCATTGCTTTTCTCAGAAATGGTTGGTCATGTTAATGGGTGACTGTCGAGATATGGACTGCTCTCTAATGTTTAATGAGGTAGTTTAGTTGGTACAGGTATCCTCTGACAGCTGAAGGCTTCTTGATTTCCCTGTGAGGATCAAAGAGGCAGAACAGATCTTCTCGGGATCCTAACAGTTTATGGAAATCAAGCCTGCTGTCTGGTGGCTACGGGTATGACCACTTGGCAGTCATTGCTATTCGTGCTCTCGGGAAGCATTATGCAGACAAAATGGCAATACAGAGAGGCAGACTGATGAACTCGGCCTCATCTCCCTCTTTGTGAATCTTCAGAATGGCTGTAGACAAAGGGTATTGAATATTTTGTTCCGCATAGGAGGAAAGACAAATAAGTGTGTTTCTCATCGTGGTTTAAGGAGCAAGTGACATTATTTTTGTGGTGGATAGGAGAACATTTTACTGTCAGCAATGCAAAAGGGACTTCTCTTTACCATGATGGTAGGCAGATTTTGATAGATGAGATCCACTGAATCATGATAAAAATATTTAAGCCAAAGACACTAGGGCTGCATTTACACTACGTAAAACAAGGCCAGAGCATGGGTACAGGTGCATGACTGTCCAGCACCTGTCTTAATTGTTAACATGTTCCTAAGCACAGTTTTAGGCCATGGCAGCTAGCACTGTCCAGCCATTTATCAGACGCATCAGAAGTAAACATGTGCCAGTGACCACTCACAGTAGGCAGTTTTGGTACAGATACCCTGTTTAGCATGGAAGAAAATTAATCTCTGAGCTATGTCATGTGTCTTGACTTTTAGAGCCAAAGAACATAGTAATGTTAAGTGCAGCCTGAGAACAGGAAGCAGGATAACACAAAGTAAGAGTAATCAGATTAACATTGTAGAATCACGATGTGAAGCTCCACAAGCTTCAGATTCTAGCGTTTTCCAAACAATTTTTTTTTTATTTTTTTTTACAATTCAACTGAAAAGTTTAGAGGTTTTTCGTGTACTTACTTTTGTTTAGCATGTAAAATTCAAATCCAACTACTAAACCTAAGTGGGTTAGCCAAATTTGGATTGTTCCTCAAACTATAAACCTGAAAATTATGTGAAACACTCCATATTGAGTCTGTAAGCTCAGATTTACTTTTCAATGTATTATTAAAATCATTTTAAACAATCACATCACAAAAATCTGTGGCATTGAATGGTAGTAGCTTTATGTGCTTATAAGACGTACATATGTGTGTGAATATATGAGCATGGACATGTTATGTAACATAATTGTGATATAAAAATTCTTTCTTCAGTTAGTATTCTTTTTATACCCAGAACTTATTTAAATGTAGCTTGTCACATAATTTTTCTCTCTTTTTCCTTTTCTTCTTTTTCTTTTTCTTTTTCTTTTTCTTTTTCTTTTTCTTTTTCTTTTTCTTTTTCTTTTTCTTTTTCTTTTTCTTTTTCTTTTTTCTTTTCTTTTTCTTTTTCTTTTTTCTTTTCTCTTTTTCTTTTTTCTTTTTCTTTTTCTTTTTCTTTTTTCTTTTTCTTTTTCTTTTTCTTTTTCTTTTTCTTTTTCTTTTTATTTTTATTTTTCTTTTTCTTTTTCTTTTTCTTTTTCTCTTTTTCTTTTTCTTTTTTCCTTTTATTTTTCTTTTTCTTTTTCCTTTTATTTTTCCTTTCCCTTTCCCTTTCCCTTTTCCTTTTCTTCCTTGAACTCAAGAGGAATAATGCCATTAACAGTATAAGCTAAAATGAATGAGATGGGATTTGATAGTTAACCAAATCTTTTTTGAAATGAATGGGACTTGATGGTTGGCCTCCCCACATTACGATGACTCTTGTTCCAAAGCAATAGCAATAGCAATTGCAAAAGCAAAATGAATAGGATTCGATAAGTACCATAGCTATTGTTATAGTTATTGAAACCTATGTATTTCAATGGAGTGGTTTGCCATCTAACTCCTATTGGTTCTGTGTGAATCTCTGTTTTATTTAATCACATTTATTTAAAGTAGAATTCATTAGCTGACAAATCTGATTAATTTCTATGTGTACACTTTACTGAGAGTTTATCTTTCAAGAAAGATGGAGTTCCCTTAAATTTGCAAGATTTTTGTAAAATATTATAAAAATATATTTCAGTTCAGAAATATGTTATTTCTAATAACTCATTGATGGGTCCTGATCCTGCAAAAGGCACACACACATGAATCTACGCACTTATACATATATACATCCTTATAAACATAATTGCTGAACTTTTTTTTTTATATTTGTACTCCTTTTGAGAGCGATGAAAACACTCTCCTGAGCATGCAAGTCTACAGGACAGGTTTTCACAAAGGGTATGGGAAAGGTGTTCACTGTGTATTAGTCCAGACTTTAGGTGGAAGCCATTCTTAACCACTTCATAACTCTATTGTGAACTACATCCTCTAACAAATTAGTAGACCTACTCATGTTTAATCAGCTATGCAAGGAGACAAGGCAAAGCTAAGAAGGGGATGGCATGCAGGTTTTATTCCCATGTTACTAAAATAAAGAGGCTGAAAGTTTAAGAGACAAGGCTAGTCTATAGTGACTCAGGATAATTTCACAGTTTAGGACTTGATAGGCATTAAAATAAAATCTAGTTCAACAGAATAAAAAAGAAAATAAAAAGGAACAAATTAATTGTCTAGCCTTACACACATCATATAAGGAAAATGAAGAAAGTTTTGTGCTGGATGCACATGTGATTTGACTTGATAAAATTAGGTGTCTTGTAATATGTAAAACAGATGTATCCCATCTGTGGTGTATCACAGACCACTGGCCTTAAAATATCTCTATCTACATATTCAAAGAAATATCCCTGTATTGACAGAAAACAATGAATGATGCACCTCACCTTGCACGTCCTTTGACTGTAAACAAAGCCACTGAAATCAGTAAGAATATTCCCATTGACATTGGCAGGCTTTGGATACAGCCTAAGGAACTCTAATGCAATTCTGCATATTTGAAGGGCTTGCAGAAACCATCCTTAGAAGAAAGGCACAAAAAGAGAATTAGTTGAATAGGCAATAAGAAGGGAAAGTGATTCCACAGAAAGGTCTTTCAATCCATATGGATCTCATGGTTCCACACTGAATATGAAAAATTGCCCATGTCATTTAATAATGAATTGCTGCCATATGTAAATGCAAAGGATCTAGTCAATCCTTTAAATTAGTCCAAGTGCCACACAAGGCAAATAACTCGCCCAGAGTATGCTTTCTGATCTGGCAAAGGATTACTTACACACCTTGCAAAAGAGACTTTTACAAACTTTGTGCTCTCTATTGAATGCTTTTGAATTTGAAGTAGTACTTCTGTTTTGCAGCTAAAATTATTTTGTATAAAATATATAAACAGAAGAAAATAACAAACCCCTTGTATACTTCTCCAAGGTGTGTGCCTTAACTACTAAAATAATAATTATGCATTAACTTCTATGAGACTTTCATTTTTCCCTACAGAGCAATGCAGGTTCATCAGAAGTGAAGAGGTTACCATGCTTCACATCTCCTCCTCCTATGTGATGGTAGGTAGGATGGTCCTTCCTGCACTATGTGATGGTAGGTAGGATGGTCTCTTGTGTTACTAGAACTATTGGTTTAAAATCCCACAGGCCAAGTAGCAAGCCTCTATTTCTCTCTTTATGAGAAAGACTACTTACTAGTAGCCTAGATAATCTTGTCTTACTTTTTCTCTGTTCCTCCTCAGATGCAATGTGGTGCTAGATGGTATTTAGATAATTGAATCCTGCTCACATACTATTTTTGTCACATATTTACTTACTCAGAAGTATTCATATGAAAAGCATTCCACTAGTTTTTACTGTACAGTAAATCTTCTCACTACATTGTTAGCTATAAGCTTATATTTTAGACAAAAAAAATAATTCTGAAAGTGGGAATTATGGGACAAACTGGGTATTTTCAACTCTCTTTTGTGTTCTGGTGCTTAAATTTTTCCCAAGTATTTTGTTCCCAATGTGTTCAGCCACTACATTTGTTTTTCTGGGACTAGAGCTAAAACAATTTTTTTAATCCATTAATAGATTTATTTCTTTCACACAGTTACAAATTGTAGGCTTGTCATTTGGTGATGTACCCAGACATTTAATTTATTCCCTTAATGGGAATTCAGACGAGGAAAAATATTGGTTCAGCTCAAATCAAACAGGAATATTTTTGATTATCATTTTTACTAAACAGCAGCTATAAGAATTACTTCGGATCAATTTTTATGTATTTCATTCTTGTGTTTTTAACCCTCTAAGATTTATTGTATTTCTTTTTAAAAGGCATTTAAAATTTAAAATTTCGTGTTGCCAAAAAAGCAAGTGAAAAATTTAGAAACGTACCTTAGCAATGCCATATTTCAATCACTGTAACAGTTTGTTTGTTTCAGTCTCCAGAAGACTAACTCCTTTTCACAGAATTTTGTAAAATGCACATGACTATAAGGAAGCAGGTAACCAATATATTTTGAGAGTTATCACAAATACTGCATAGACATAGAAACTAATGAATTTTACCCAATATTTTCATCATGACAATCTGACTTTCTAAAGCTGCATGTAATGCCAATTTCAAATTAATTCTGACTATCCAGGTATATTCGGTGACAATCTTAAAGAATTAATCTGATCTTCGGTCTCTGTTGTCATCTTTATTTCAGTTCCCTATGAGTTTTTCTCAATTAACCTCTCAAAATTTCAGTGTCCTTTGGCCTTGAACATGCTATACTATTTCAGTGTTTCTCTGTTTTCTTTACTCTCTAATTAAAACCATATTAATTGGTACATTTTTCCTTGTACAGCACTTATCCCCTCTCCTCTTATTTTAGGAATATAGTTTTCATTAGCTTCTTTTGTCTCATTTAATAAAAAAAAAATATTAAAATATTCAATAGTTTCAGAATGAAAGATTTTAAAAAAACAAAAGTGGTTTTTATCTTCTTTTTAGCTGGCACCCATTGTTTTTGTATAAAGAGTGAAGTGTTTTCTAAATGACTTCCCATTATTCTCTTTATGAGGTAACTGCTTCATACATCTCAAGGTAATTTTCTTAGTTCACAGTACTCCAGGTACAGTGTGTCAACAATTACTCAAAGCCAGGTACTCTTACAAAGGTCTGGCTGTGGGTCCTCCTAAGAACAATTCATCTTCTCATAAAATATGTTTGAGGTAGATGAGATAAATATCCTCTTGAAAAGGCTTCTTTCTTTTTTTTTTTTTTTTTTTTTTTTCCCCCTGCACAGACAAGGCTTGATACAATTGCTCACACTTCAGCATGAATTGCCGTTTGAAATCACCAGAAAGTATCCTGTGTAGTCCCATGCTGTTCACACAGCTTTTGTGTCATATTTTCAGTCTGGTGCAAAGGTCTCAGGCATTATTCCAATGACACTAGACACAAATTTTTAGGCTGCTTTATAAAGATTGTAGTCCAAACACCTGCTCCAAATTGGCATCTACCTTTAGTCAGGTTATTTGGCTATACTCACTAAAGGCTAGACTCAGTTTCTAGTATCACTTCTTGATTTTTTATTTTACAGTTGATTCTTACTTGCTGCCTAACTGCTGATATTTAGCCAATATTCTTCCAATATAGCTAAAAATAATAAGAAGCTCTCACAAATTGGGAGTAACACCCTGGCCCCACAAAAGTCAACTGGGATGAGATTTGTATTTCTTAAAATTCAGCACTGCAATCAATTGCTTAAACATGGGTATGCAGTGATGTGTGAAATATCTGAAAGTATCTAACCTGACCTGCAGTTCCCCACCAGAAGCACATGGGTTTCCTAAAGATCCTGCGTCACATATACTAGCTGCATGCAGAACACCTCAGATGTCTTGTGACATCTCAAATAGTTCTCAATATGTATGCTTTGGAAGTTGAATCACACCATTGTGGATTTATTCAAACTCACTCAAATTGTACAAAATAAACATAAAAATCGATTCTAGAGCATTTGTGTAAGAAAGACCTCTCTTAAAAGCAGCTCCCTGTAGTTCAAGTATTTTTTATATATTGATGATACAAAGAATAGGTTGCTCTGTACTGGAATTAAGGGACCATACTCGTACTCTTTTTCTTGGGTCAGTTATTGGTTAGATGTGAACATTTTTGTTTAAATTAGCACTTTTCCTATGCACTTAATCAGAAAGTGACTTGAAACAAGGGAGACAAATTATGATTACCTTTTTTTTCAAATTTAATTAGAAATCCCATGGAGTCAGCATGTCCATACCTTGAGGGAGGGATTGACTCATATCAGTTAGCAACAAGCCATCTGGTTTCTTTAGAAGAAATGTTGATAGAGTTTCCAAGTTTCCTTGGCCAGAGGAAGGGACCGTGGTTTTATTTATTTATTGAGAGAGACACAAATATCACTTTATCACTAGAATCATACTGTTTATGCAGTTTTGTTTAACTCCACTCATGAGAAAGACAGACTTCTAACACTTTAATTATTAGCATTCTCTATCCTAAGGTTATTCCAAACCTGGGTATGGCCTGACAGTTGCATAAAAAGGGAAAGCGATGAGCAGGGTGTCCCTCTCCCGTGCAAACACTGACTTTGTGAGGGTAACATCCACAGAGGTGTCACTGCCCCTTCACCAGTCCGAACAGGGTTGTGAGCTCTGGTAGCAAGGAGACCAGGAACGCGGCTGGCCTGGGTCGAGGCAGAACTGGTGATACACAGATGTGCCCGCTCCACTGGTGCCCCTAACCTTTGAGGCTAGGGGAGAAAGTAATTCCTTGTGATTTGAGTGCTTCTACTTTGGTGTCAAAGTAAGAAGGTAGGTTTTGAAGTCGTATCAGCAAGCTATGTAGGCATGTTAGGAGGGAGACTAACAAAGTGATGTTTTGGGCTGAAACACCCTGTACGATAGTCTGCTGGAATAATACAAGTTACTCAAAAATGCTAACAGGGTTTGGATTTTTATTTAATTTTTTTAAACATTTCTGTAAAGCTTTTGCTATTGTTTGAAATGTTTCAGGCTTTGGTAAAATGGTTTGAATAGAAATAAATGCTTCAATTCAAAGGTTATGACTATACTGATAATAAAAGAGAACAAGAGACCAATCCCTGCCCCTGAGGCCCAGTGGCACTGATAGGTCGCATTCCACCTGATTAAGGATAGCACCTCTGTTGCAGTTTTATCTCAGAGCAAGCTGGCTGAAGCAATTCAGAGCTGACAATTCAACGGGGTGAACAATCAAGAATTTTGTTGTTCAAGCTTACTCCCTAGTCATCTTTTACATAGTAGTATGGGCTGGAACCGAGAAAACATTTTTAGACTTCCTTTCATTTTGTGTTAGAAACGAATGAGGGAATTGAGATTTTCATGTTCAGTATTTTGCTCTTTTTCCTTTGGTAGTGGAGGGACAGAGAAAAAAAATAGTAAGAAATTAAAAAAAAAAAATCCAATGCCATCAAACTAAATTTTGTTTTCCATTAAATGGAGTTGAATTGCATTTTCTCATTTAACATTGTTTTGATGAAAAATACATAAACATGTGAAATAATAAAATATTTTATTGAATTCTAAATTGTAAGAGAAAAAAGTTCTCAGTAATACTAGTAGATGATCCCCTTGAAAAAGTGGAAAATACAGTCTCAAAGAAATTCCAGTATAAACAATTTCCCTCCTAATATATCTCTGTGTTTATCAAGGTTTGGTGTGTATTATAGATGTAAACAGCTAAACAATCACTGCATTCATAGGTAAAAGCAATATGAAACAATTTCTAAACCTTACCCTTCTTTTCTTTTCTTTTCTTTTTTTTTCAAAACAAGCAAACAAACCAGTGAGTAAGATCTCTCTAAAATCTTGGATTTAATGTAACCTAACTCTGAAAAGAGAGAAGGGGTTTTGTGATGTCTTTTTAATTATATGTTAATTCCTCTAGAAAATAAATATCTCAAGGAGCAAGATCACTGTATAAATCTATGTCTGAGTTCCTGTAAGAGATCTAATCTAAGTTAGAATCTAATTTATAAACTTTACATCCGTTAAGATTTGAATTCTTCTTAAAACTCAAAAAAGAAGTTGGTTGCTGTAAAACTGAGTGCTAGATTCAAATTTAATCACAGCTAAGGCCAGGCTCCATCCAACTTCACGGCATATATCTATCTGTAGATTCAGCAGCAAAAGCTCTTTTGCATATTGAGATATATGTTGCCATGTATCACAGGATAAATGAATTACTCCACTTTTCTATTTTAAGTATTGCAGACCTAATGCAGGTAGGAAAGAGTTGCTAAATTTCTGCTACAAAACCTTTATTCCTGATGCAAATGATTATGCCAGAAATAATTAATCTTTACTTCTGCATCCTAAGATAAAAACACACATTTCTTTCCATACAGAAGTATGCTATGAGAATCAGCAATAATAAATATAACAATGTAATTATTACAAAGGCAGTGTTCAGAGTGAAACCACTTTTTTAAAATTTTCATGCAAATGATTACAAAGAGGTGATCCATTGTCATACAATGACTTTGTTTTCAAACGTGATAATTTTTATGAAAGTAGGGTTTGAGTTGATAAAAAGGTAACTGTTGTATAGTCATATGACTGAATTCCATGTGTCAAGCTGTTAAAGAATAAGCATGATGCAAACTCATTGTCTCATTACATAGAATCACACAAAGAGAAAAGTAAATGGGGAATCATTATTGAGTGATGTTCCTTCTGGAGTGCCATAAAAATCTGTTCTTAGTGCAGTACATGCAAAGCCTCTTTTCATGGTCCAGAAAGATGAATAAATACCATGATTACTGGTAAAAATTTCCAGGCAGTTAAACATTTACAAATACAAAACAACAAACAGAACTGTTCAGGAGTGTAGACAAGGCTTGGATTGTTTGACAAAAAGAGGATCATATGAATCATAGGTATTTTAGTGTGGTTAAGAGGTCATAAACACAGCAGCAAAGAATGCAGTCACATTCAACATTCAGTTCTGAAATTTAGTGAGACTGAGGAGCATTTCAAAATCACAGCAGAGAACCACAGCAGCTAGCTATATGAGGTCCCCATGCAAAGCTGTAGCCAAGGGAACAAACATAATCCTAAACAGAAATAGGATATCAGAAGTTTTGCACCTGTACATTGTATTCATGAAAACACTACCAGAAAACTCTAGAGATTTCTACTGTTTAAAATTTAGAAAAGGATGTTTAGAAAGATTGGGAAGTTTCAGAAATAAATAAGCACAGGAATGAGTGCAGCACACTGAGACAGTTTGGCCGTGCAGAAAGGCATGCCAAAGCATCTGGGCTCTCTCACAGCAAGGCACTGGGAATGAGCAGAAAGGCATACCAACATACACGGGCCAGGAAAAACAAACATGAAAACCAAACCAACCAAACAAAAAAACCCAAACAACAACAACAACAACAACAAAATAATAAAAAAAATCTGTATCTATCCAAGATCCCTCAGACCAGACAGAAGTTTGTAAGAAGGCAGACTTACTCTCTGTGAATAGATTTACCCTCCCTAATAGTTAGGGAACACTTGAACAAACTAGACACGTACAAGTCCATGGGCCCTGGTGGGTTGGACCCATGAGTCCTGAAGAAACAGGCTGATGTCATTATGAGGCCTCTCTCAATTATCTTTGAATAGTCACGGTGACCAGGAGAGATTCCTGAAGACTGGAAGCGAGCAAACATTCCTCCTGCCTTCAAGAAGCGTGAAAAGAAAGCTGAGGACAGGTACAGGTGAGTCAGCCCCCCCTCTCTTCCTGGGAAGGTAATGGAGAAAATCCTCCTGGAAGCCATCCAAATACATGAAGGACAAGAAGAGAGTAGTCAGCATGGATTTATGAAAGGGTAATCATGTTCAACCAACCTGACAACAATGAAGTGACTAGCTTGGTAGATGAAGGGAGAGCAATAGGTGTTATTTACCTCAACTTCAGTAAAGCCTTTTACACTGTCTCCCATAACATCTTCATAGACAGACCTAGAAAATACAGGTTAGAAAAGTGGACAGTGAGGTGGATTGAAAATGGATGAACTACCGGACCCAGAGAGCTGAGGTCAGTGGCACAAAGCCCGGCTGGAGACAAGTCACTAGTGGTGTACCCAGGTGGCAATACGAGGGCCAATACTCTTCAACATCTTCATCAATGACATGGATACTGGGATAGAGGGCACCCATAGCAAATTTGCAGATGATACAAAACTGGAAGGAGTGGCTGAAGGACCAGGTGGTTGTTCTTCCATTCATGGATACCTTAACATGTTGGAGAATTGGGCTGACAGGAATCTCACACAATTCAACGAAAGGAAATGCAAAGTCCTTCACCTAGGGAGGAACAATCCCATGCACCAATACATGCTGGGCACCAACCAGCTGATAAGCGGCTCTGCAGAGAAGGACCTTAGGGTTCTGGTTGATAACAAGCTGATCATGAACCAGCAATGCAACCGCACAGTGAAAAAGACCAACAGTGTCCTGGGCTGCATTAACAAGAACATTGCCAGCAGGTCGGGAGGTGATCCTTCCCCTCTACTCTGCACTGGTGAGGCCACACGTAGAGTACTTAGTCCTGTTTTGGGCTCCTCAGTGCAAGACAAACGTGGGCATACTGGAGAGAGTCCAACAAAGGGTCACGAAGATGATGAAGGGACTGGAGCATCTCTCTAATGAGGAAAGGCTGAGAGAACTGGGACTCTTCAGCCTGAAAAAGAGGAGGCTCAAGGGAATCTTCAATGTATATAAGCCTGAAGGGAGGCAATGTAGAGAGAAGCAGGATCATCTCAGTAGTGTCCAATGACAGGACAAGAGGCACACAAAATTCTACCTGAACACACCAAAACTTGGGGTGGTTTTTGGGGTTTTTTTTTGTTTTTTTTTTTTTACTCTAAGGCTGGTTAAATAGCTGCCCCGAGAGGTTATGAAGTCTCTATCTGTGGAGGTGATCAAAACCCAACTGGACAGGATTTTGGACATCTGGCTCTAGCTGATCTGCTTGAGCAGGGGGCTTGGACAAGATGATCTCAAGAGGTCCCTTCTGACCTCTGCCATTCTGGTGCTTCTGTGAGTGAAGAACTGGAAATCTGCTTTACTAAGAAGCTGGGTTTATTCAGCATATCCACAAAAAACTAAATTCATATAGTTCACAGACACCTATCTGAGAAGAAATGTCTAACAATGAACAATTTATTAACTCACCAGTTACACAAAATTCAGAGGTTAAAAGCTTAAGCAAGGTAAAATCTGTTTAGAAGTCTAAGCCAAATTTTAGCAGTGTGAATAATGAAGCATTGGAACAATTTACTTTGCTTTTCAAGTTTAAGTGACTATTTGTATAGGCAATATGAGAAAAATCAAACAAAATCACAGCAGATGTGATATTTTTCCATCTATACATTGTGAGTTAACCATAATAGTCACTATTTATCTAAAATGCTGTTATTTAATACATAAATCTAATCTATAAATAAATCTTTGTGGCTACAGAGATAGCAGGAGATTTAGAGAGAAACATTCAGAAATAAGCAGCATGTTTTTGTTGCTGAGACAAAGACAGTTTAATACCTCTCACATGTATGTTCCCATCTATAACAGTACCCTACATTAAAATCGAGGTGCAGGATAGTCAATACAACCATCAAATGAGTCACAAAAATGCTAAGATCTTACAGCAGTCCAGAGGAAAGCAAAAATTCCTCCTACTCTGGGAGAACAAGACATCTATACAAAGACTGAAGCTTTTCATTCTTCTGGGAACAAGGAAAACAGAGTACTTCTCTCCATAGTAGAGAAAAAAAAAAAAAAAAAAAGAAGAAAAATAGAAAAGAATGGAAGAAAGAGTAACTGCACTCTGTCAGATAATGCAAGCAGTGTCTTTAAATCTTCTGGCCAAGTATCACTACAAGATATTGTGCTAAAAGAATGATCTGTCACTATTTTAAATATTTCTGCCTTGACTGTGTATTTCCACAGCTGAATATCACACGTAACATTTGTAGCACTGTCTCACTGTATTGCACTACTGAAATCTGAAGAAGTAAGAAAGAATTTGAACTTTAATAGTAGTATTTAAGTGACATAAATTATCTGTATTTATAAATCCAATATATAAACTTAACTTTTGGTGGTGGTGGTGGTTTTGCTTCTGCTTGCCCTGTGGAAAGTGAAAAGAAATTGTGATTTAAGATCCTCTTTGTTCCTTTATGAACTTCATCATTTTAGAAGGACGAGTCCTTGCACCTGAGACGTGTTGAATAGGTGGCTTCAGAAGCTCATAAACACATGTGCTGCCGAACTAAGAAGCTTTGTATGCTGAGTACCTCAGATTAGAATCTCTCCCAGTGTTAGCGTATTCAACTTGCTGAGAGGCTTCATCATTTCCACTAACGAAAAGCAGATTCTTTACACGTTTGTTCCGTCATAATTTTTGTGGTCTGATCTGCACGCTAACTGGAGTGCAAGGACATTTGGTTGGATACACTACTGAAATATTCTTTGTAGTGCATGTTATTATTCATTAAATAGGAGAGGATATATTTTTTTTTCCTCTAATAGGATGGTAAAATAAAACACTTATATTTGGGGGTTGAATTACATGATCATACTCATCACAAAAGTAATTGCAATTGGGTAGCTATGCCACTGAGGGTCCACAGCGATGAACAATGCACTTTAAGAGTACCCTTTTGTCTTTTAAGTTGGGCTTCTTCCATAAGCCATCAGGAGAAGATCTTTAAACAAGTTATTAAGGTCAGGGTTGTTTTGAAGAATGTTGCAGTGTTTCCCTGATAATTGCTTGGATTCCGCCTACCTATTCTTTAACCTAGTGACATGGCTAATAGAAAGTTATTTGTGTTTTGATGCGGAGTTGTTTCAATAAGAGCTCCACTCACGCTTTCCTAACTCCAGGTTTATTCTAGGCATTAGGGAATTGTACTTAAGAAAAGCACCTATAAAATAAATAAAACTTCTCTCTCAGCCCATCAGACCTTTTCAATAAAGTCCTTTATGTTAGAGAATCACTTGAATATAAAATGTTATTTAATCAGTAAGTCCTGGCTTTTATTAAAGCTAGCAATTTTTGTATTATTATTATTTTTTTGCTTGTGAATAGGTGTATTTTCTATGATAGGCAATATTTCATCTTGAAACTTGTTAGTAAAACCATGTATCAAAATAATGTCCCTATTTCCCATTATGTTCAATATGGAGATGAAATATTTTATGAATATTTCTCTGCACCTGTCAAAATAAACAAAATATAATTTCCAGGATAATTTGTAATGAATTTTAAGCTTCAGGTTTTTCTTAGCAAGTTATATTTTCATCTTTTCAATGTGGAAATAAGGAAGATTCATGTATGTTTTTCTTTGGGTATAAAACATGTCACTTTGACTGGAATAAATGAGAAAGCTTATGGAGTAAAATACCATTTGTTGCAAGTCAAAGTATCACAGTATGGCCCTCTCTGAATTTTGCTACAGTAAGATATATAAGCTCTAAAAAATAACACAGAAATTATTACTTGTATACATTTTTCAAATGAAATAACTTACATGTTAATTACACTTCCCCACTTATTTAAATCCTATTGTCAATATCTTTGGAGAGAAACTCCATGCAAAGCCTATATTTTGATTTGTGATGACAAAAAGCAGAAAAAAGTATTGTAAGTTAACTTCCAACAGAAACAGCATTTTAGTGCTTGAATTCTACTTTCTTGTTTGGGAGAGACCTCAGAGTGTATTCTTCATTCTCCTGACATTAAAAAAAACCCAAAGTACAGAAAAAGAACACTTGTAATTGAAGTGAGTAAAAGTTATGACTAAAATGCTTGTGGAAAATATACAGAAGGGCATTAAAAGTGCTTGTAAATGATCTGAAAAAGTAAAGTTTCAAAAGAAGCAAAGTAAAGAAAAAAATGTATCTATTTCCTGATTTCTAAACCCCTTATTAAGGCTGAGTCTGTCCAAGATCTTTGGATGTGTGACGTAACCCAAAGACTCAAATCGTGAGTTAAAATGATTTTCCAAACCATAGTGACCCTAGCCAGAAATTGATGATAAAGAAAATACACCCTCTAAATATGAAACTGGGAGGGGATTTATCATCTGAAACCCAGAGCACAAATTAATCATTTGTGTAATTTGAATGAAGTCAGTTGGAATTATCCCAGGAATGAATATAGCCCAATTTGTTAAAGATATGGTCCTGTAAATACTGCACTGTGTCAGAGATACATCTGTTCAGCAACTGCCTCAGCTAAATAGATAAGAGACTCTTTCCCATTAGCTAAAAGCAACCTAAACACTTAACTCAGACCGACCCATTCTGTCAGGGTGCAGAAGAGGCCTTCAAACGAAGCATCTCAGTATTTTTCACTTGGAGTCAGGTAAGGCGTCTAAAATTGGTTTAAAGAAAGTAAAGAAAAGAAATGACCAAAGCTTGGGAATAAAGGGAGGAGGGCAGCATGAAGGGGTATTCAGAGTACAACATTCAGTCACTAACAGTCTGATCTTCAAAGGATTTCAACCAAGTCATTAAAATAGGAGGTTAGTTTTTAATGAGAAGGTATACAAGATGCCCAGTATAATTAGACAGTGGGCTCTGAGGATTTACAGGTCTTATGAATTTTTGAAAGAGAAGAAATAGCTGAGCAAACTGAGTTTAGCAAGTACTGTCCCTAATATTTTGCACAACCTACATCTGCAAGTTGTTTTAATATGTATGCTTTGAACCTTGTGAGGCACTGTAAAACAACAGTTCCTTCCTCACTAGCTGTTTCATCGGAAAATCTTGCCATGGTTTGTACTGGATCCTTTCATCTCCTCTCCCCACAATGAAAGCTATCCTTTTTGTTTACTAGACAATTCGCCATGTATACTTCACTTATGTACAAAACAGTTTAGCAGGGTCAGTAAGTGAAAGCAAGGCAATGCTTTCATGGAGGATTTCCGCCCCCCCCCACCCCCCCTTTGTTTCATAGTATGCGGTTAAAAGCTCACAGTTTTGCACAAATGCATCTTTTACTTGAAATAATTCCTCCTAGTGAACACTACCCCTTAATTCTGGAAAGTAACAAACAATTATAGTGGAGTAAAAACAAAACAAAACAAAAAAGGATTTTTATAGACAGAAGCTTTAAACGATATTTTGCTCAGACATATATGAAGCCTATTGCATTGTTTAGAGTTATTATGTTTCTCTCTGGCTTAATCTAGTCATTGAACTGCCTTTTTTTTTTTTTTTTTTTTCCTCGTGGGCCCTTTGCCTTTAGTTTGCTTTTGTTTTCAGTGCCTAGATCTGGTGGCCTCCTTCCTGAGCTCCCTGTCTCTCTTTCTTTCTTTCCTTATGAGAAGGTTTTTGCATGTAAGCACTTACCAACCTTTTTTATTTTTAGGAAATAAAAGAGCTGAATGCATGTTTTAATACATTTTTAATGGCCATTGCTGACAGACAAGACACTTTGTTGGTATTGTCTTGCATTGCTATTATGTTAAAAGACTTTTATTTTTATCAATATCTATTGTGCCATCCAGTTAAAATGACAAAGACTCCCACGCTGAGCAAATTGAACGAGCTTTTCACTTCATTGAAGAAAAGGACTAGTTCTGGCTGCAATGGCTTTTTTTTGGAGAAGGGGAGTCATTGTTCGCATTCTATTGACTCTATAGTTCCTGTTAAATAATGTTCATGTATTATTAAGAGAATATTCATCTTTAGTGTACAAATAACTTTCTTTAAACAGCGTTCCAGTTAGCGCATTTGTTCACGAGACTTAGTCTTCTGCTGCCACCTATAGACAAGATAAAGTATTGCTGCGTGGTGTGCCTTTAGGTAACATAAATGGCGTGCCTTCGTTATGTAGCTTCAGAGACATTTCTCCAGTTTTATGTATCAGCTTCATTTAGTCTATAAAATATCTCGGAGAAAGTCACATAGAGAGACTATAAGAGAAATTGAAGAATTGGAGAAAACCATTCTGTTTACTTTTACTCCAAAACTCTTCTGTGTAGAGCCCACTTATTCCCTCTCCCAAAGTGAAAAGGTTCCTTCATTTAACTGCATATGTCGGTTCTGTTTTGTGTTTGATCTATTGTTTGTAATGCCTCTTGTGTTCAATGCAGCACTTAATGATAGGCTTTTCTTGCATCTCTCTCCAAGCTGGTGAAATACCCTTCTCTATGTCCTTCACGCTCATCCTTCTTTTGCTGTATCAGCCTGGAAGGAAAATTCAGAACAGTGGTTTTTCTTCTCTCATTTGTAACACACAGTACAGATGAAATTCTGCCAGGGTGAAGGATTAGTGCACAGGCCTCCTGGAGCTGTAAATCCCACAGCAGGCACTGCACAGATGTGTGTCAGAAGGAATATCAACCTTTGCCTCACTCTGCTGAACCTCTGTGGGTACTGTGAAAGGAACCTCTGCTAAGCAATTGTACAGCACAATGAAGTGTTAAAAAAAGTGTAAAAATGAGAAAAACTCAGTATATTGCCATTTACTCAGAGTGACCCACCATCCACAGAGACTTGAGATCAAAATGACTCTTCCTCACCTCTTCCACCTATGGGGTCTTACCTGTCCCAGTGGCAGAAACAAGCTCCTCATACACATTCAGAACATAGCATGTTGTAGTAAAATAGCTGCAGTACCACCTGGGCTGAACTCTTTCCTATGGAAAAAACAAACAAACAAATAAAAACCCAAACAAGAAAAAAACCCCAAAACAACCCAAAAAACAAACCCCAAAACCCCCAAAACTGTTGACAGGCAACAGGTAATTTTGTGTGCCTGTTGCGAGGGAGGTGGAGGGTGACTGTCCAAAACTGAACTCTTGAATCCTCAGGTAGAAGCCTGCTACATGCCAGTTGCAACTGGTACAGGCTAGTTATAAATTTTTATATCACTTGGACTAAACAAAAGTGGTATTTCCTGAATCCTCAATTTAATAAAGAAGCATGGAACAGAAACACCAGCTAGGACACTAAACAGACATTGTGTTTCTGCATATAGATTATGTAGATCAGGAAAAAACAGAAACTGGAGATTCTGGAAAGAAAAGGAGGCAAAGAAAAAAGGAGCTATCAAAAAGAAGTGGCTTTAGGAAACAGGAGGTGGCCCGAAAAAAAGGTGAAAATCCCTGATGGAGGAAAGGTGTTTTGAGTTTGCGTGGCAAGGTTTTGGTAGTGGGGGGTCTACAGGGGTGGCTTCTGTGAGAAGCTGCTAGAAGCTTCCCCTTTGTCTGACAGAGCCAAGAGGAACCCACTGCTGGCAAGGCCGAGCCCATCAGCCACGGTGGTAGCGCCTCTGGGATAACAGAGTTAAGAAGAAAAAAAAAAAAACCTTAGCGGCAGCTTTTGCTACCAGAGAGAGGAATGAGAAGATGTGAGAAACTTTGCAGGCACCAAGGTCAGTGAAGAAGGAGGGAGAGGAGGTGCTCCAGGCGCCGGAGCAGAGATCCACCTGCAGCCTGTGGTGAAGACCATGGTGAGGCAGGCTGTCCCCCTGCAGCCCATGGAGGGAGGATGAGGGGGTGTAGAGATTCCACCTGCAGCCCGGGGAGGACCCCACGCCGGAGCAGGTGGAGGCACCTGAAGGAGGCTGTGGCCCAGTGGGAAGCCCACGCTGGAGCAAGCTCCTGGCAGGACCTGTGGCCCCATGGAGAGAGGAGCCCACGCTGGAGCAGGTTTGCTGGCAGGACTTGTGACCCTGTGGTCACTGCTGGACCAGTCTGCTCCTGAAGGTCTGCACCCCGTGGGAGAGACCCACGCTGGAGCAGTTTGTGAAGGACTGTAGCCTGTGGGAAGGACTCATGTTGGAGAAGTTGGTGGAGGACTGTATCCCGTGGGAGGGACCCCACGCTGGAGCAGGGGCAGAGTGTGAGGAGTCCTCGCCCTGAGGAGGAAGGAGCGGCAGAGACAACGTGTGATGAACTGACCACAACTCCCATTCCCCGTCCCCCTGTGCCACTGAGGTGAAGAGGTAGAGAATTCAGGAGTGAAGTTGAGCCTTGGAAGAATGGAGGGGTGGGGGGAGGTGTTTTAAGGTTTGATTTTATTTCTCTTTGCTCTACTCTGTTTCTGGGTAATAAATAGGATTAATTTTTTCTAAGTTGAGTCTGGTTTGCCTGTAATGGTAATTGGTGAGCAATCTCTCCCTGTCCTCACCTCTACCCATGAGCCTCTCATATTTTCTCTCCCCTGTCCAGTTGAGAAAGGGTAGTGACAGAGCGGCTTTGGTGGGCACCTGGCCTCCAGCCAGGGTCAACCCACCACAAAAGGTCTGAGAAGCACATGAAGATCCAAGATATCAGACAGATACGTGGAGAAGGTGGCCTGGGAATGCCCAAGGGCCTTACTTGGTGACCCTCAAGACTGGTAACTGCCAGCAGGTTGTTGTTTACTTTGTCTGGCCCCCATCAGTATGACAGACTGTCTACTGCCCGGGAGCAAAACAGTTGCAAGTGCACAAAATCCCTTCTAACTAACTCAGTAAATCACAGCTATGGCTTGTTCTTCTCTCTGTTGTCTTTGAAACAAAATCTGTTCACAAACTAAAGAACAAGCCCCTTACGTATAAGCATAATGCTTAAAATGAGCACTACAGGTTGAAGAAGTCTAGGCATTGTGATGCCAGTTTAGGAAGCTTCTGAGGAATCTAGAGGTGAAGAATCTTAGAGAGACTACGAGGTGTCTCTATGTTTGATTGGCACAGAGAGACCTGAAAATATGATGAATTCAGAAATATTTTAATAAACGATGGGGTTTTTTTCTGATGAAAATAAAATTGTTAGTGATATCTTTTTCCTACAAGACCAAAATTTTTTTTATTCATCACATAGGCCCAAATTAAAAAATAAACCCCCCTACTTTCATCTTCATTTTCTTTCTTACTCACCTCCTCACTTTTATAGATTTCAAGGCCAGAAAGACCCATGAAATTTCTGATTGACCTCCTGCTTAGCACAATTTTTAACCCTGTTCAGTGCTTTCTCGCAATAACACATTTGCATAACTATGTTTATCAGCTACAGTGACCTTCCTCTTGCCATCTACCAGTCATTGTAGTTTAACACAAGAGGTATTTCTTATACAGATTTTAATATGCATTTTGCTGAAGACGAGCTCATTTGTAAACACAGCTAGAATATTATTTTCTCACTTAAATTTACTCATAGATGTGAATTTTGTCTATCATTATTTCAGTATTTCCATTTGTTGATTTTTGTTTCAAATAACATTTTTCTTAATTAGAAATAACCTTTATTTTTAGTGCTAAAATTTAAGAAAAAATGGTTCAAAACCAGAAATAACAGATACGACACAGCAGGCTCTTACAAACATAGGTCTTGTACTATTGTTTTCTGCTTAATCCTGTACTCAAAGAACATGAAAGGATATGCAGATTCAAAGTATAAACAAATGAGACCAAAGAGTTAATAGGGCAAGACAGTATTTTCCAGATTATTGCTACATATTAAAATGTTAACTGTGAAATAAAACATTGCTACGTTTCCATAAATTTATCCTTCAGGTTTTCTGTTGGTTTTTCTTTTTTTTTCCCCCCAAAATGATACCATTTGCTATTTATTATCTCTAGTATTTATTAAAGGCTGATAGAAATTATAAGGGCTAATTGCTATACAGTTTCATAAACACATACACTACATATTTCAATGCTGTAATTTTGAAGTCAAATGAACTGCTAAATGAGAATGAGTAATCTGTATAAGGAGGGTCTGAACTTTTCACTTTAATGGAAACAACAAAACCAATGTTACTTTCAAAGACAATACATATTTTGCAAATATGCAGTAATTAATGTCCAGACTTTGGTTATCTTTTCAGATTATTAACACAAATTCTTACAGGTTCTTCAAGAAATGCTTCAAAGGTCAGGTCAAACATAATATACTTAAATTATATTTGTTCCTGTATGAAGTGAATAGTTTAAACGTATATTAAAGGTTTTGTTCTTTACCAGCCAAAATGCTCATTCATTACTCACCCCTCAATTGTCTCCTTTGCCTGAGAACTGCTATCTTTATTCATCTTAATGAAGGAGATAACAGTATTTCATTGGCATGGATTGAAGTACTCCTACCATGAATAAGGTCTGAGAAATCAATCCTGGAGTAAGGACTGAAGGATTTGGCCCAACACCTATAAAATATGAGGAGATAATTCTTTCACAAGGAAGAAGAATTATCATCTATTGTCTGTTGATGAACTCTGTGATGACTGCGCTGCACAGCACTCTGGATAGCAGTAAATGACTATTGTACTTGAGAAGTCAGATTTATTTTGCACATGTAAGACATTATTTTCATTCTTGGTCTTCAAGGACTCTTCATTCAGAATCTAAAATGTTTCATCAAACAACGTAGCATCTGTTAAAATTATAATCACTCACATCAAGAATCCATATCAAAAGATATACTGTACTTTACTTCCTTTGTATTTATTGCCCCCCAAAATAGGTGTCTCAACAATTTGGGAGATATATAGCAGGCTTATGTGGCAGAAAAAAAGTGTTCCGCTATATTTTTGTTTTTAGTTAACGTCAGAAGTGCAGTAATGTAAATTTAGAAAAAGAAGTAGGTATTAACTGTTTTTATGGGCAATGCAAAGACAAAGTAATAAAGCAAGCATTTGGGCTTTATTCATCTATTATGAATAGTGTTATTACCATGAAATATATTATGCAGACTTTAGTCAATTTTGATTGTGATTTGTAAGAAATTAAACCCCTGCTTGTTAGTGTGAAGGTGAAGAAGGATCTTAGATTCTACTAGGCCTTGCTGTTGAATCTTGACTGTAGGTAAAAGAGGTAGGAAGCCAAGAGGAGGTTGAAGAGAGAGTGAAAGAATGCCAGTGTGGCAATGCTGTCTACTACTGTATGGCAATTGCCATTTTGACATCCAGCAACCATTGTTTTTTTTAAAACCACACTGAAGGCACAAAAATACAAATATTAATATTAATAGACTGTTTATTTATTTATTTATTTTTTAAGTTTTGAGTCTTCTTTTCATTGGCTTTTATTTCTTTGTTAACTGGATCATTCTGTGTGTATTTATTGTTTACTCTGGGACATGCTAATAAATGACAAAGTAGGAAAGCAAAACATGCTCTTTTTTCACACTACTTTCTGTTTCTCATATATTTGTTTTTCTCGTTTTCTCTATGGGTCATGAAGGTCTTTTCAGTTTCTGAAGAAAGTGTGGTTTTGTGGCTTGAACCTCAGGGCTTTACGTATACAATCCTAGACATGAAAAACATAACATTTACAAGGGTCTTTTGTCCTACTCCAGTATTACATAAACCAAATTAGGTCACTCAGTTTGGAACAGACCTAAGCATGTGAGCTTGTACATCCTATGAAGTGATGAGCTTTTTTTCTACTTATTCCAGATTGTAATTTTGATTTTGAAAACCTATGTAAATAGATTTAAAAATACTTAGGAAAAGCTTGGGCACATCAAAATCTCAAAAATAAAACATGGTACAATTAAATGGTACATGTGTCATATTAAAACAACTGGAAATGCATCCCAAGAGGACAAAAAAATCACAAAAGATTAGGGACATATTTGGAAATACATCACTGAAACAATCAACAATCATTAAAATAAACAACATATCACCATAGGGAGCCCTAAATTAAAAATCCTTCATACTTCAGAAGTCAGTATAGTTAGTGTTGCCAATTGTACACTTGGGATTATTTTAGTGTACTATAGGATTTAGCTGTTTGGTTGATATGCATAGTTACCCCTTTGATCAGTTATCATTTGGAATTTCCCCTTTTTATTTTGCAGATGTTTCCTGAGATTTATCTTCAGTCCCCTATTTTGATGGAGGGATAATTATTTATTACACAAAATAGTTCTAGCTCTTAGAAAGAGAGAGGATTACTTTGTCATTCTTTTTTTTAGGAAGGGGAAGAGGCAGTTTGTCATATTTTATATTGCCCAACTGTTGTTAAATGGCGAGGACATTTACCTGAAGATGCTTATTGGTGGCTACACTAATCAGCCAGGGTATCGAATAAAACAAGCTTGATCCAGCATTGTACTCTAGGATCTTTGAAATATGAATGATATTCAGTTCTGGCTTTGCTAAACTCAAAGGGAACGTTGGTTACAGGACTGAGGATTTAATCTCAGTGTCTCCATTGCAGACACTGTTTCTGTGATTTTTTTTTATTTTTCACTTGAGTAGAAACTGGGGAGAAAAAGTGGGAAACATTTTCTATTTTATTCCCACCTGATATATTTTTACTATACTCTTGATGTTACTGCAATGTAGAGCATTGTATCCAAAATACTTTGAGAATATTGTCATGGGAGGCTTTACATTAAGTAAAAAAAAGCTGTCTGTATGAAGATTCAAGACTGAAATTGCATAGATATTCAGAAGAACAAAAATCTACAGCACAACTGATACTGCAAAAAATTTTGGTGCGGATACAGACTTTATATTTTGTATATATATATTTTATATCAAGCTTGAGAAATGTTCTCAAATTTTATTGTTTCATTACAGATATAAACAGGTAGTGCTTAAGGAGCTTTTAGAAAGGAGTAAATGACTTTAAAAATTATTCTACAGAAAGGAAATAGCTGATATTTGTTGTAAAAACTAAGTCTGAGATTGACACAGTCCAGCCTATAGTTATTTCAAATCATCAGTGATATGTTGGCATTGGCACAGAAACATCTAGGACTCCGTTTGCTGTTATTATGCCATTAAATTTTACAGAAGAAATGCTGGAGCTGGAAGTCATTTCTGCTTGTGTTTCTGTTTTGATATTATGAAGTGTATCCTATGAAGAACAGGACTGCACCTACTGATATGTACTAAAATAAACACTTAACTGGCCTCTTCTGCAAAGAGCAACAATGATCTCTAGTGGCAGCAACTTTTATTTCAAGCTTGGTGATAATAAAAAGAACATGGTGAAGATATTCCATCATTTAAGTTGTTGTCTCTTGAATTTATTTTTTACAAAAAAATCATTCAAGCAGCAGTTGTTAATTAAACTTAATTCCCCTGATTCAGTATTTCTCTCCTCTCTATATGTACTCAAGTTTGCAAATTTAACAATCCCTTTGGTAATAACCTAGTTTTACATATTGTGGTGGGTTGACCCTGGCTGAGGGCCAGGTGCCCACCAGAGCCGCTCTATCACTCCCCTCTTTCATTAGACAGGGGAGAAAAGGTAAAACTTACGGGTCGAGATAAGGACAGGGAGAGATCATTCTCTAATTATCATCACGAGCAAAACGGACCGAACTTAGAGAGGGAATTCATCTTATTTATTACTAAGCAAAACAGAGCAGAGGAATGAGAAATAAAACCAAAATCTTAAAACACCTCCCCCCACCCCTCCCATCTTCCCGGGCTCAACTTCACTCCCGGCTTCAACCTCCGCCCCCCCTCAGCGGCACAGGGGGACGGGGAGTGGGGGTTACGGTCAGTTCCTCACGCGGTGTTTCTGCCGCTTCTTCATCCTCAGGGGGAGGACTCATTGTTCCCCTGCTCCAGCGTGGGGTCCCTCTCACGGGAGACAGTCCTTCACGGCCTTCTCCAACGTGAGTCTCCTCCACGGGGTGCAGACCTTCAGGAGCAAACTGCTCCAGCGTGGGTCCCCCACGGGGTCACAAGTCCTGTCAGCAAACCTGCTCTGGCGTGGGCTCCTCTCTCCACGGATCCACAGGTCCTGCCAGGAGCTTGCTCCAGCGCGGGCTTCCCACGGGGCCACAGCCTCCTTCAGGTGTCTCCACCTGCTCCGGCGTGGGGTCCTCCACGGGCTGCAGGTGGAATCGCTACACCCCCTCATCCTCCCTCCATGGGCTGCAGGGGGACAGCCTGCTTCACCATGGTCTTCACCACGGGCTGCAGGGGAATCTTGCTCCGGCGCCTGGAGCACCTCCTCCCCCTCCTTCTTCACTGACCTTGGTGTCTGCAGATGTTCTTACATCTTCTCCCTCTGGCTGCAAAAGCTCTCTCTAACTGTTTTTGTCTTTCTTAAATATGTTATCACAGAGGCGCTGATTGGCTTGGCCTTGGCCAGCGGCGGGTCCGTCTTGGAGCCGGCTGGCATTGGCTCTATCAGACACAGGGGTAGCTTCTAGCAGCTTCTCACAGAAGCCACCCCTGTAGCCCCCCCGCTACCAAAACCTTGCCACACAAAACCAACACATTCCACCCCTCGCCTCTGTGAATCACATATTTAAGAATTATCATTAAAATATATATTCAACACAAAACTTCACAAACACTAATCACATCAACAAAGGAAAAGAAAAAAGAATTCCACACACCAACATCAAAACAACACTATCACAACACCAAACAGGAGTGGACAATCTACACACAAAATCTACCTCTAGTCCCTTCACCACTGTATCACTCTCAAGTTACGTTCAGTCAATGTTTTGCCCGTTACCTCTTCCCATTACTATCCTTATCTCAATTTTCTCGTGCCCCACGTTGGGCGCCAAAAAGAACTGTGGTGGGTTGACCCTGGCTGAGGGCCAGGTGCCCACCAGAGCCGCTCTATCACTCCCCTCTTTCATTAGACAGGGGAGAAAAGGTAAAACTTACGGGTCGAGATAAGGACAGGGAGAGATCATTCTCTAATTATCATCACGAGCAAACCAGACCGAACTTAGAGAGGGAATTCATCTTATTTATTACTAAGCAAAACAGAGCAGAGGAATGAGAAATAAAACCAAAATCTTAAAACACCTCCCCCCACCCCTCCCATCTTCCCGGGCTCAACTTCACTCCCGGCTTCAACCTCCGCCCCCCCCAGCGGCACAGGGGGACGGGGAGTGGGGGTTACGGTCAGTTCCTCACGCGGTGTTTCTGCCGCTTCTTCATCCTCAGGGGGAGGACTCATTGTTCCCCTGCTCCAGCGTGGGGTCCCTCTCACGGGAGACAGTCCTTCACGGCCTTCTCCAACGTGAGTCTCCTCCACGGGGTGCAGACCTTCAGGAGCAAACTGCTCCAGCGTGGGTCCCCCACGGGGTCACAAGTCCTGTCAGCAAACCTGCTCTGGCGTGGGCTCCTCTCTCCACGGATCCACAGGTCCTGCCAGGAGCTTGCTCCAGCGCGGGCTTCCCACGGGGCCACAGCCTCCTTCAGGTGTCTCCACCTGCTCCGGCGTGGGGTCCTCCACGGGCTGCAGGTGGAATCGCTACACCCCCTCATCCTCCCTCCATGGGCTGCAGGGGGACAGCCTGCTTCACCATGGTCTTCACCACGGGCTGCAGGGGAATCTTGCTCCGGCGCCTGGAGCACCTCCTCCCCCTCCTTCTTCACTGACCTTGGTGTCTGCAGATGTTCTTACATCTTCTCCCTCTGGCTGCAAAAGCTCTCTCTAACTGTTTTTGTCTTTCTTAAATATGTTATCACAGAGGCGCTGATTGGCTTGGCCTTGGCCAGCGGCGGGTCCGTCTTGGAGCCGGCTGGCATTGGCTCTATCAGACACAGGGGTAGCTTCTAGCAGCTTCTCACAGAAGCCACCCCTGTAGCCCCCCCGCTACCAAAACCTTGCCACACAAAACCAACACAATATGCAACTGTCTGCTATGTTTTTTTCCAAACTCTTTCAGATATATTACTTTCATAACTACTTTTAGCTGAGGCCTTTAAATCTCTGAATTACTGTTGGTATAAAAACAGAAAATAAGGAAAGGCTAAATTCTTCCTTCCCTGTACACAGAGTTCTTTTAAAATGCCTTTATACATTTGTAATTTATTTTCTAGAAATACATAAATTTTTGGCCACCCCAAACAGCCTTATTGTAATATCTAAGAAGGCTTAATAATATAGCAATTAATAGTATGATTAAGAATACTTGAAAAATTCCTGTACTTCAAGAGGACCCAGGATTATAAAATATTAGGTTTTCTAGTAGTTTTTAAAGCAAAAATAAATAAATAAATTAATAAGGATTCTTTCCATATGCTGTCCTCATTCCTAGATAACTATTTCAGATTAGAAATTTTGGGCCGATAGTGTTTCCTGAACTTTATATTTACTTATGTTCTGAAAATATTCTTCTTCCTCTCTCATTCTTTGTATTCTTTAAGAAGTGAGTCAAGGAAAGGAGATGCAATGCAAAGCAAGGCAAAGCAAGGCATTCGTACATAGGTGTAAGAAAAAGTCTGTTATTGAAACCTACTTACATAGAATTTGTGGCCATTAGATCTCTTGCCACACATTCTATGGAGTCACATAAATCTGTCGCCCTTTAGTATCCAGAGCACAATCTCTATCATTTTCCTAGGGTCATCTTAAGTATTTTGGAAGACCAGCATGTGTTAGGTGTATAATGTCAGAGCACTTTGTGACCTACAATGAGCTGAGACTCTTTCAAATTGGCATAGAATCATAGAATCATAGAATGGTTTGGGTTGGAAGGGACCTTAAAGATCATGTAGTTCCAACCCCCCTGCCATGGGCAGGGACACCCTCCACTAGACCACGTTGCCCAAAGCCCCATCCAACCTGGCCTTGAACACTTCCAGGGAGGGGGCACCCACAACTTCTCTGGGCAACCTGTGCCAGTGTCTCACCATTGTCCTAATAACAAAAATTCTTCCTTATATCCAGTCCTTGGTAAAAGTGTCTCTCTCCATCTTTCTTATAAGACCCCTTTATAAGCCATCAAGTTGGTTTGCACAGTAAGACATCAGGGTGCTTGTTCAGGTAATTTACTTGGCCAAAGTGAAATTACACGTGTCATGACTGTTGTGTTTAGCCACTAGAGTAATGCATTCTCTTTTACACTAGCATCCTAATGTAGTGCAGGTGTTGACACTGGCTATATCATGGTAACTTTGATTTCTGCAAAGGCACCAGTCAGAAACAGAGCTTTTGGCATTCTTTTTCTACCTTAACTTTCTTCTTCCCATGCACTTTTAATTGACTCCACTTTTCCCCTTCTTTTTTGGCATGATACATTGATTATTACTGTGTTTCATGAAACTTATAGTACTCAAAAGATGTTGTTGCTTAATTGTTTATTTTACTTTAAGGGCAAAGAACTCAGGGATCTAAAAGACATGTGCTATGAAACATATTCTTTAAGCATACCAAAGGAAGTCCAAAACCCTGAGATAGGTGTTAAGAATATATACAGTGCCAGACAAAGGACCAAGTCTCAAAACAGGACCCAGAACAGCTGGTAATCTGAGCACTGCTTCCTAATGCCATACTGCTGCCTGGAATTAATCAGCAGAGAAACATCGAGTGTTAAAATTTCACTTTTTTTTTTTTTTTTTTTTTTTCCCCCAAGCCAGACATGTTTTTCCTATTCTGTAATTGATGCTGGTAAAACCCTAGAACCTTTTCTTGAAGGCAGGCAACTCTGTTTTACCTTATTCTCCCTCATTATATAGTATACTAATAGTTAGCCTACTCGCCTAGTGAAAGACTGTCTTCAGACTACACTGCTGTAACCTGTCTATAGCAGTATTAACACCCTATTTCCTTTTTCCTAACAGGATTTCCAAACTGCAAGCTATTCTAGATAGGCTTTTACCTTTTAAAATTCCTACTAGTTCAGTATCTTCTGATTCAGAAGGAAAGAGCACAAGATAGAACACTTTGCTAATTTAGCCTCAACTCCTTGTATCAAACAGTTACAAGGATACTGATTTGCTGGGGGGGGGCGGGGGGGAAGTTCATACTTTGGTAATATTTTCCCTCACTGATACTGTGGATAAGGTAAGTTTATCTTTTGTGAATGAAATTTGCAGCATGAAGGTTCTACTGGCTGCCTGATGATTTTATTTCGATTTGGGTTTGTGTGGATTTGACACAAATTCTAATAACTACTCATCATATAAAGATGTACACAACCATTGATATTTTTCTGGCTTTCACAGTGCATGACTACACAACCTTTGCTAGTTTGAAAAAGATGGGGAAGCTACAGCTGGTTAAACAGCTGTTGTCTTGCTTAGAAGTTGTAGTCCAAACCAGCACATTACAGCAGGGCTTCCAAGATTGTGCTGTCTCCATATATATGCTTCTGGGTGCAATTCAAGGTTAATATTTAATTGCAGCTTTATATACTGTATGCTTTTGGGCTTAGCCACTTGGAAGACTCTTTCTTTCCCTTTGTATTAATACAACAATAGAGATCAGTTCAAGTAATATGATTCCAGTCCCTGGATATGCACATGGATGTGCACATTGGGTGTAAAGTGAACTATTTCCAATAAAGATTGTTTGACCAGATTTATATTTTCCTGATGAATCTTCCAGACAGCCATTTTTATTCAGCATTTAGCCTGAAGCAGACTGTGACCTTTATCTATACAATGTTTTATACTGGGAGAGTAGTTTGCAATACTTTTGTCACAAGTTTACATTTTTTTTAAATAGTTTGTGCACATAAAGGTTATGCAAAAGGACTGACATCCAGAGCTGGGAAAAAGGACAGAAAGGGAGTAATGTACTTCCCATTCACTCAAATCCCCCTGAAGCTTCCCTTTGCTTGTTGTAAACTTTCCCTTCCACCCCAATCACCTCCTCCCAGTGTAGTGGCAGGTTAATTCTTCTCTTGCAGTAAAGACCTCTTTCTTGACTCCTTCTTAGCTTTTCTCTCCACCTCAGCATCATCACTTCAGACCCAGTAAACTCCTTCCAGCCTTCCTCATCCACCACCTGTTCCGCCACCACTGCCTACATCACCAGAAAGCCTGGAGTTGCCTCTGCCAATAGCTTTTTGACTACAACGATTCTACATAAACTTTGTCATTCCAGAATAATTGCTGATAATAGCTGGTTGTGCAGGCACTATGCACATGTGTGCATGTATTTAATTATACATATTAGTCAAGTATTGCTTAGACCCCAAAAGAAAAATACTTGAACATGGGCAGTGTACTACCATCTGGGATAACAGCGTGGAATGTATGACAGCCATTTCCCACTGGAAGAGAGTCTAAAGGCCTAAAGGGTTGTTAATACTTCAATTAGAATACTCTCCTAATTTAAACAAAAAGACAGACACCCAAACGCAAAATTTAACAGATGTTAAATCCCTTTACCCGACAGAATTCTGGAGCTACAAATCCCAGTTTGTTACATCCAAGAACAGGCCTGCATGTGTTGAGGAGCAGGCTCAGGGGAGGAATGGTGTGTCTCAGAGAGCTTTCTAGTTTCTTGTTTGCATGGACCATAAGGTTGGGAATTTGATGCACCTGATTTCACAAACACTGATAGCAATGAAACAGGTTACTTGTAATAATCCATTTAGAGCTTGTCCTGGTTTTCTGCTAGGACAGAGTTAATTTTCACCAGAAGCTGGGAGGGGACACAGCCAGGACAGCTGACCCAAACTAGCCACAGGGGTATTCCATACCATGATGTCATACTCAGTTTATAAGGGAGGAGCTGGCCATGAAGGAGGGGTCACTGCTCAGGGTGGGCTGGGCATCAGGTTTTCGGGGTGGTGAGATAATTCCATTGTGTATCACCCACTGTGTATATTCTAAGTATCGTTGTTGTTGTTTTCCTCTTCCTTTGCTGTCCTAGTAAATTGTCCTTATTCCAACCCATGAGTTTTACCTTTTTCTTCCAATTCTCCTCCCCATCCCACTGGGGTGGGGGAGGGTAGGGGTGAGCAAGCGGCCGCATGGTGCTTAGCTGCCAGCTGCAGCTAAACCACAGCAGAGCTAAACTCAGTGACAATACTGGATCATCAGTTATCCTTAAGGAATTTCTTGACTCACTCGGTAACTGTACATGGTCAAAGGATTTAGCTTCTCAGTTAATTTGCACGATGTTGAGCCACTTAATTTAATAAATATTAATCAATTACCCATGTTATATAGACATTAATTCACGCGTTTACTCCATTTTCAAGTGAAGCAACTAGTTGCTTCTGGAAGAAAAATTGGATTGAAATTTAGCAATAGTTCACTACAAGGTTGTTCTCAAAGAACAGTATGAAAAATATGGCTTCAGATTTGGCTATCTTCACATTTTTCAACACTACCTAAAAGGTGGTTTGTCTTTAGGTCCTCTCTCTGTGATCACAAGGTATGCAACATATACACTTTGAAACATCTTGGTGATAGGATGTGATGCCAGCTTCACAGCTTCTTCAGACACTTCAGGTAGTTCTTCAGACCTTCACAGATACTTTCATCTGAAAAAATAAAGATACAATGAAAATAATAATAATGTCTTAGGTCTACAAGTATACCACAAGATGACTCCCTAGTCAAGTGGTCTGAAATACCAGAGTCTCACCCAGTCGTTCTGCATCATGTTCATACAGTAAGGCTTGGATATGCATTGCAACCAAAAGAATTTGCTAATATAATCCTGAGAAGACCTTGCTCTCTGTTCTGAAAATGATACTTCAATCAGATCCACAAAATCTCAGATTCTACTTATACATTTTAAAGACATAACCAAGAAAGTGAAGCATCACCGGTAATTTTGTCTATTTAGGGATTGATGTTGCCCTCTGGAAAGTCCCATTTATTTCTGTTGACTGTGTAAGGACACAAGTGGAATCCAAAGGCTCAGGTTAGATTTCCATCTTCCTCACATTTCATGGTGAGTTAACCGTTAGGAATAGGATTCATACAAATCAGCAGGCTGAGCAGGGTATTGCCTAAGAGTAGAGTGAGAGCTATTACTTATTGTCAGCCATGAACTCTCCTTGGAAAAGGCACTTAGCTGTGTCAGTCATTTCTCACAAAATGCACCTGCAAGATCCAAATTAAAATCTTCTTATTTTTGGAGAAGGGATTTAAAGACAGATCTCCTAAGCTGCTTCATTATTGCACTCTATTTTAAGGTACTGTTCTCATAATCTTACCCAAAGTCATTGCCCTCTATAAATCATAGTCATTGGGTCATGAGAATGGCTCAACACAGGTTTGTGCTCTGATGTGTTTTTTATTATATTACAAAACAGCAGGGACCTGAATAGAGTGTACAGGACACACTTTGGATGTCTTCTTTGCAGTGCAGGCATGTTCTGAGAATTGCCAGTCCCTGTAGATAAATACATGGAAACAAATGCAAAAGATATTGAAAAAGTACAAATATAAAAAACAAGCAGTAACTATAAATTTGATAATTCATGTTAGTCAGCAGAAATATAGACAAATAGTGATTTAGGCATACACAGGATTAAACAGCAGCTGTGAGGGAAGCAGTTGGGAGCTCTTTCAGGTTCCTTGTGTTAAAGCATTTGAAGAATTTAACGCTTAGGTACAAATGTTAAAATTACTCAGGACCTAGATTATTTGAAATAGGAACAACTAATCATAGAATCATAGAATGGTTTGGGTTGGAAGGGACCTCAAAGATCATCTAGTTCCAGCCCCCCTGCCATGGGCAGGGACACTCTCCACTAGACCAGGTTGCCCAAAACCCCATCCAACCTGGCCTTGAACACTTCCAGGGAGGGGGCATCCACAGCTTCTCTGGGCAACCTGTACCAGTGCCTCATCACCCTCACAGTAAAGAATTTCTTTCTAACATCTAATCTAAATCGATCCTCCTTCAGCTTGAACCCATTACCCCTTGTCCTGTCACTACATTCCCTGATAAACAGTCCCTCTCCAGCTTTCCTGTAGGCCCCTTCAGGTACTGGAAGGCTGCTATAAGGTGTCCCCGGAGCCTTCTTTTCTCCAGGCTGAACAATCCCAACTCTCTCAGCCTGTCCTCATAGGAGAGGTGCTCCAGCCTTCTGATCATCTTCGTGGCCCTCCTCTGGACTCGCTCCAACAGCTCCATGTCTTTCTTGCACTGGGCCCCCCAGAGCTGGACGCAGTACTCCAGGTGGGGTCTCACCAGAGCGGAGTAGAGGGGCAGAATCACCTCCCTCGACCTGCTGGTCACACTTCTTTTGATGCAGCCCAGGACGTGGTTGGTTAATCATAAGTTCCTCTCCCTTAGCAGAACTCACAAAGTCATTTAAGACATCTTAATCACAAAAATTGTGGTGAATGTTCACCTTGGAAGGTGAAACATAGAAATCTGTGATTACTCTCAAAAAATAAATTAAAAATTAAGAAGAAAAAGGAGCATCTTGAAGATCATAATTCTTTGTAATCTGTCCATTTTCTGAATGCTGTTAGAAGCACCTACCTCCACTCTGGATTCTCAGTCAAAAGCTTTTCCTTCAAGTTCTCATAATCAATTCCTTTCTCAAAGCCAGAGGTTGGTATATGAGGACAAGCCTGTAAAATATTTGATCGTGAAATCCAGTAACTTGCTAACAACATTAGAAATGAAACTCTGGCTGCCACAATGAATGAGTAATAGTGCACTCAATAATTTTAGACTTTAATGAATATATTATATCGTAATTTAGACTTGGTAATCATGAAATTAAATAATTGAGCTAGGAATTGTTTTTTCCACAGACTGTAGACACGGGAAAATGTGAAGACTCTGAATCAAACACTCTGTCTACCTTGTAGCCCTGTTCAAAGGATACGGATAAACTGCCTATCTATAGCATGGATGACATCCCACTACCACAGAGGCTAATAAGATTTGTTTATCTGAAAAAATGGGGAGTGTCAACTCCATGTAAACTGGTTTGTCTTTACTCTTATGCAGCTATAACCATTATAGGTCATTGATAAAATGAGTAAGAAGTTACCTTCCTTTAGTATAGTTAATTAAAAAATTGTTATGCAGCCTACTATCATTGGTCTACTACAGTATCGTTTTCCAGGTGAAATAATGATGTCCAAGTTATAGGTTAAATGCACCATCGAAAATATTACAAGAGTATCATTTGCAAAAACAGTAATGGAGAAAAAAAGATAGTCAGAATTAATATTTTCCTGTTCAAATAGTTTTAATGAGAATTATAAAAGAGACATGGCCATAGATCTAAAACATATATGCATCATTTTTCCCAAAGAATTTTTAAATTTATTTGTTCTTTATTCTGAACATTATACAAATATGATTCCAGTTTTAATTTTGTATTATTCTCAAATAAAATATCATGCCCTTTTTCAATACTTGTGGCAATGATTTCGAACAGTGGTTAACTAATTGTATTGATCAAATGAAGTCTTGGCTTTACTGCTGCAGTTTCATATCAAAAGCTCATCAATTTTCCATAAAAAATCTCTATTTTATTAAGAGCTCGGAGATACAACTCAGGAAAAATCCTGGTGGAAAGTTAAATGATAGGCTTAAGAATTAATTTATTCCCACAATCTAGACCATATGCTACATTTTTATGAGGAAATGAAAGTAAGGGTGATGTATTTAATCTGACCTTCATTAGATGAAGACAGTTAACTGCCTTCATAACCAAATATTGTGTTGACAATTCCACCCATTGAGATCTAGATGCCCTGGAAAAACTGGCTTATAACTTTACGCTGTGGTTTAACACCAGCTGGTAACTAAGCACCACACACCCTATTGCTCACCCCTCCCCCCACCTCAAGGGGATGGGGAGGAGAATGGGAAAAAAACCTCGTGGGTTGAGATAAAGACAGTTTAACAGGATAACAAAGGAAGAGAATAAGAATTATAATAGTAATAACAGTAAGTATAAGTATATGTATATATAAAAACCTAGTAATGCACAAATGCAATTGCTCACCCCATGCAAAAGGAAAAGAAACCCCAGATGCCCAGTGTATTTCCAAGCAGCAATTCCGCATCCCAGCCAGCTTCCCCAGTCATAAGTATGTGGAGCATGATGTTCTATGATGGCAGGGAATATCCCTTTGGCCAGTCTGGGTCAGCTGTCCTGGCTGTGCTCTCCCAGCTCCTTGTGCATCTGGCAGGGTGTGAGAAGCTGAAAAGTCCTTGACTTAGTGTAGACACTACTCAGCAACAGGTAAAAACATCAGTGTGTTATCAACATTATTCTCTTACTAAATCTCAAACACAGCACTATACCAGCTACTAGAAAGCAAGTTAACTCTATCTCAGCCAAAACCAGGACACTTAATAATATAGAATTGATGTCACAAGAAAGGACACATAGATTGTCCAGTAGCTTATCAGTGCTAGTCATGAAAACTACATGTTTCTAAGAAATATTTTAAACAAAACCAAAAAACTGACAGATGACACTTAAGGAATAAGTGTTTTTTAAACAACAGAAGTTTTTTGTCTGGTGTCACATGTGTTTGTTTCATATTCTGGAACTTAGGCAAAATCCTAATCATATGAAACTTTGGAGAAGGTCAAGATTTTACTTTGTATATATGCATTGAGTGTATGACTATGTGGTTCAATATTACACAAAAGTAATATGAAAAACATAAACTAGTTATGACTTACCAGGAGAAAGAGATCCAAGAATGGTAATGCAGTATGTATGCCTTTACCTCTAAACCCTAATTCATGGTCACTGGCTTGATCCTGAGTGGTCCTAAAAGTACACAACTGTTAAACTCATGGGGAAAAAGAAGGTAATTCAAACTCAGGTTTCCAAGTAAAGCTGTGTATTTATCCTACTGGAACTTCTACTCATCAAGATCATGTTCCAAATCAGACCCATCAACTGAAATGTAAGTTTCTTCCCATAACATGTTAAACAGCAGGATCAGAGGTGAATCACTCACGGTTACAGGACATTTAGTTGGGTGAAGCAACTAGGAATCAGAAGTTAAATAAAAATCAGGAATCACTGTGGTAATATATGCAGGTGCCAGACTGCTCTTTAAAAGAATGAACAGCAAAAAAACTGGTTGATAACAAATTTAACCAAAATATTTCAATTTGGATTAATTTACCTGAGCTCAAGTATTGCATTTATAAGTTCTGTAGTTGGAGAAAGGTCTTAGATAAAAATATAAAATTTTCTGATTGGAACTAGAAATTGCATTTTTCTAGTAAACTATTTTCCAAAAGATGATTATGAATGTTTGGTTTGAAGATATATTTGGGATAATGAATGTAAACTCTTTAGTGCAAGCACTATCTCCTACCATAGTTTTATGTAATGCAATAGAGTTTGCAATATTATAGCAACATTAGAAAAAAAACCCCAAACATTAAGTGTAATACAATCTGTTTGTAGTGCACACTAACAACTATCTTATACGTTATGATAAATTTTAACAAGTATCATATGAAACAGTAGAATAAATATATTAGATTCATTCCCAGATTATTGCTGTTGAGTTGCCACATTGCTACTCCTCTCAATTACTTTACTTTCTCTTGTTATTTAAGATTTACTTAAGTTATTAATTTTTATAAGATGAGACAACCACTCTTCATGTTCTGAAATATTCTGAAAAAATGGAGGCATTATGGCAATATGACAATGACGAAATCTTTTTCAACTATATGAAACGTAAATAGTCTTGCAAAAGAAATATTGTAGAAAACAACTATTTGGAGCAACAGTTATTTTATAGACCTAGTTTGACTAAGAAATAAAGGATATTCTTGTTAATTTTGGCATTTTACTAAAATGGGTAACCAGTGTATCCTAATGAAGGAGCATGCATTTTAAAATAGATTTTAGTAACTGAAATTTAACATTACAACTTTAAATATTCATAGTAGAATACTTGTTGCTTATTTTTATTAAGATTTTTTCTTCTGAGTCTCAAAAATACACAATCATATATGAAAAAAAAATTACAATCCTCTCGTACCTTCTCAGACTTCATGAAAAACCTCTAGCAAAATAAGAGATACACAAACTATTAAGTATGTAATTTTAGGAATTAGTATTCTCAAAAGCCATTAGAGCCACAGGTTTTTTGTGTGATACACCAGGAAGCAGAAGAAAAGCAAAAGAAAAAGGTTCATAAACAAATGCTATATCTAGGTAGGAAAGTAATGTACAGAAAGCATGAATCAAAGCATGAATTTCTAACCTATGGATACTGCTTGAAATTGGACATAAGGATTGAACATGAAGTTTGGCTCTGCTACCAAAATTAGTTTCTTAGCCTGAAATTGAAGTGATGTGCTTTAAACAATAAAATTGCCTCTTATCTGCTTAAAGATATTTCATTGTTTGCATACTTTAAGAATGTCATTATAAATATGGTATTTATAAACCTAATATATAAGTACCATCTTCTAATATATACCATCTTAAATCATTTAATTTTCAAAACTGCTGAGTATATAAACTTTTACTGAAGAACTTTGTTGTATTGTCTATCCCCCGTCTTTTATCTCTCTTCTGAAAGAGGATATCTGAAAGGTGAAATTAGTTTGATTGTTCATGTAAAGCTGATATCTATATAGAATAAATACAATTAGCATTTACAGCATAGACAGTGGCAGGTCTCCCATATGATAATAATGTTAATCTGCCTGCACCTTATTCAGCTAGGAGTCTTTCCTTGGATAAGTGAGTTCATCTTTTTATTCACCATGGAAATTGGGCCCTGGACTTTTCTACTGAGAAGGCATACAGTGTTGATAATTAGTAATAATCACTTCTGTTGCAATTCGCTCTACAATTCAGTTACAATTTATGTCTACTCAGAATTGCACAGAGATCCCTGTACCTGAAACAGCCATCAGCAGAGAAAGACAAAAATGAATTGCTAGGTCCTCAGTTTGATGTTTGGAAAATATGGAAGAACAGACTTTCCACCATTTGGATTGTGTATACAACCGAAATACATGAAACCTAATGAGGACAGGTGGAAGAGAAAAATAAAACCTGTTGTTAAGCCAATGGATAATATTTCACCAAAGGTGAACATAATAAGCAAAACACAGTCCTCTAAACTCTTTTGTTGGGATGTGCAGCACAGGAATATTGATTCTGAATTCAAATGAAACTGTTGTGAAATTAGACATTAACTTAAACACCAGTAATACAGGAGTGAAAGAAAAAGATTTATTTCTATCAGTGTTACTTTGTCACAGTTTAATTATTAAGAATGAAATCCACATATAAATTGAAGTAATTAATATTGTTTAAAAAGGCTGGAATATTAAGTGTTCTGTTACCACAATCAATAATATGAAAATGAATAAACAGATTAAAAAGCACAAAGCCAGCCTACCATCTAAACCAGAAAAGCACAAGAAATCAAATAAAATCAATCACTTCATAGCCTTGATTTATGCATTCTCACTGACCCTCTGCTATTGTATTTTGCCTGAATCTACATGAACACAAGCAACTAACTGCAGTAAATCCAGTGGCACTCAGGGATGAAAAAAAGGTTGTGTTTTTAGTCAACATGATTTGCCTGTTATATGTTAAGGTTCCAGAAGAAGAAAACTGACATGTGTTAGAGCATTCTACTACTACTCTTAATCCAGCAAAGTAATATTAAGGGTGACTTCATCTCACATAATAACTATTTTAGAAAAGCTCACATTTAAGTTCCTGTCTAATTTTTGGCTGACCAGCCACTGCCTGTTACTGTGTATGATGATCACTTCAACAATTAAGATTTTACAGTTTTATTTGCTTGGCTATATCCCGTAACTTTGGTGCCTTCCTTTTTCTGATCCCACAATCAGGCATGTAGTATAGAATTCAAATTTTCATAATTGTATCCTGGGCAAAATGGAGGTAGCAACTCAGGAGAATTAGCCAAAAAAAAGGTCACTTACTTACCTTACAAGGAACAAGCAAATTCTTAGCAGCATAAGAATGCCTGTTAAAATTTCTTACCCATAGCTCCGATACTGCGGTACTGAACTGCGGCACTAGTTGCTGATGTGATTGGCTACGTGCTTACTCTTCTACTTAATCAAGATTCATTGTTGGGCCTAAGCCTCCCTGAAGAGCGTGATTTGCTCTATGTTCTGAATTCATTACTCCAGCCTGGGCTGAGGTGGACTGATTTCCCACTGAAAGCTGTGCAGTTTCAAGCTCTGAGCCCAAGATTTGATGGTCTAAACTGTCAGATTGGTTAGCATTAGTCTTTTTTTTTAAATTCATTTTTAAACTCTGATTATAAGGCTACACATAGTTCCTTTGACTGTCTAAAGCATTGAAGTCCACTGGCCTAGAGCAACCTGTGTCCATCCCAAACAAGTCTTTTTATGCTGCAAAAGAGTGCTGCTTCTCCCACATGACTTATTAAGCCTGATCCCTGTCCTACACTACTTGTAGAGATAAATCATATGGCAAAAAAGTACTTGTACCAGTTGAAGATGTGCCAAACATGATTCCAACAATTCAACAATCTCAATGACTGCGTTTCATAGCCTAAGAACATGTCCCAGTATTGTTTAATTTACTCATATAGATGCACCCATGAGTGCTAAAATGAAATGTAATGAATCTTAACATATATGTGAATGCTACATTGAACTGAACGAGATATTTCATCTTCAAGTATAGCAAGTTTATGGCACAAGAATGTAAAACGAAGCACCAGTTATATTCTGTCCTTCTGTAAAAGCCTGTAAAAGCTCTAGAAATACTGCTAGTCATCAGACGCAAATAGTACATCACCAACCTCTGAGTAGAAGTAAACGGACAGGTAGATGACCGCTGAGGACATGTCCATACACACCTCCTAGTAGCAGATCACAGACATGTTGTTTACTGGAAAAAAGGGAAGCAGTTTGTGTCACTGGTCACCTTCTTCCATAGCAGTCCAGTGGGTAGAGCACACACCTTTCAGTCTGTTTGTGAAACTTTAGATGCTTAAGTTTTAGAATTATCGCAGATTAAGTCCACCTCAAAACATCTGTGCAAGCAGAGGCATGTATCTGATGCATTATTTGTTGTCTAAACAAAGGTTTCTGTGAAGCCAGGATTCACAGCCTAAAATCACATTCAGCTCTTATTATCAAAGCTGCCTTTCTCAAGGCAGGGACTCTGCAGTTCACAGTGTGAATGTTTGGTATTTACTCTGAAAACATATAAAGCTACTGAATAAAAGTCTTCCTCAGAGAACAGTAGTCTGAAGACAGAGCTACTGTTTCTGAGCTTGGGCAGCTCATAAAGCACAATGTAGATAGATGTATGTGCTTGAGTCTAAATAAATGTAGGCAAGGAATGACCTGGCCTCTCATTATCCATGTTGCTTGGCTGTCTTATTCACTGGCTATATTAGACCACTTAGTACAGCTCCTTCCAAAATAATGTTCACACAGAATTCCAGGAAAATAGTCCCACAAGGCGATATGGCCTATGTAAAGTCACCGAGATTTTTGATTGCTAGAAAATGCAAAAGCACAGGTTTATCACAATTGCCCATTAAATCACAGTCATGCAGCAATGCACATACCCATTTGATTGGAATAAGCATTGATCTGAGAAAGATGTGTTCCCAGATGTTCATTATCAAATATTTGAGCTCTGCAGTTCACGACCACTGATAGTCTCCTATTGTCTACATTGCTTCAATAGTAGTTTGCCTCTGGATTCTCTTTTGGAGTGAGTTATTTCTGCCCAATACAGCTCCAGAAACTAAGCTATGGCAGGCCATGACTATCAGGCGAGGCCTCCTTCCTCTTACAGTTTTCTGATACTCTCGCAGTAGCTTTGCACTCTCAAATACATCCACATGACCTCATGTCTCTGCATAGGGCATGCAACACACACCTTCAGAGTCTTTCCATGAAAATACAATTTTATGGCTGCAGCTCAGTCCTCATATTATTTCAGTTAAACACTTTGAACAGGAAAAAACACCAACCAACCAAACAAAAAATTGCAAAAAACCCAAATCCAAAAGCGCTCAGAAGAATGGTTCTATTATAGTTCTTAGACAACTGTGAGGCGTAAAGAAGACTAAAATGCTGGGTAGGTGGACAGTCCTTCAGATTGCTATTCTTAAGCAAGGTGAATGTGAGCCACTCTGTACAATTGATCTCAGAGTCTGATCCCAGTCATTTCCCTGTTTTGCTTAGCTACAGTTGGAAGTTAATCAAGCTAACGTTAGGCTGTGCACCTGTATGTTGCAGTTACAGATGCTGAACATTCACCTAAGCAAAGCGATGCCTTTTATTATAATCTAAGCTTCTCTGGAACCCATGCACTGGCTGCTGACCCTGCTGATCCTGGAGCTAACAGTCCAAATGGGCTTCCTGACACATGCGCAGGCAACAGTGCTCAGTACATAGGCCAGGAGTCACAGACATTTTTATTAAAAATCACAGCTAACAATACTAGTCATTTTTCATGAGATGTCAAATAGTTGACAAATGGTTCTGGAACACTTCTCCAGAGAGCGAAAAATCTGGATTCAGTTCATTGCTCTTCATAAAGCTTTCCAAACCAATAGTTTTCATCTCCCATTTACTGAAGTTGTGTCATTAGGGCAGTGTGGCAAAAATGTAAGATTCATCAAGTTAGTGAGAGGATGAGAAAACTGGAACATGATTGTGTAGTGTGGTAGACAGGAAAATTCCCAATAAAGGCTGTTATTCAGGCTTCTGAACAACTGCCAGACCTCTACAAACATTTTAGACAATATGTCTTTAACATGAGGTGTATGAATGCATGCAAAAATGTACAAACAGGGATTAAAACATAAGACCCTTCAGTTACACAAGCACATTGTCAGCAAGGTTACAGAAGTAGGGACTTTTTTTTCATCTTTTCCTGTTCTTACAATTCTTATTACAGCTGGCCGCACAGTGGCACAGCTTCAACAGGAAAAATGAGAGGCAAAATTTCAGGCAAGTTCCTTTAGCATTACCAGTTAGTTGAATGAGGAAGTGCCATTTCTGTATAGCAAACTGGTAAAGATTTTTTTTTGTTGTTAGTTTCTGTTGTTGTTATTTTGCTTAGTTTTGCTATTGACTTTTTTTGTTTGATTGGTTGGTTTGGATTTGGGGTTGGGGTTTTTTTTGTTTGGGGGGTTTGTTGTTTTTTAAAAATTTGTTTATTTATTGTGAAGCTAGTCCTAAAATACCTAGTTTTGTCCATATATTATCCAAGGAATCTGAGGATTTAACTTAGGTCTGTGAAAGCTACTCCTTCAACCACATCTTGGACTCTTAGACGTGAATTTGGGCACAGATAAATAACATGGAGGTGAACAGGAAACAAACTGAGACAAGCTGGTCACTGACAAGGAGATTATGCTAATCAAGGCATGAGACTGCAAACAGCATAGCTACACTTAAATCCATTGGGCAGCAGCTTACTGTTAGATTTTACTTGTTGGCAAATAAGGGAAAGAATTAGGGAATAGCAGATTAGGGAATTTGACTGAATCTCTGAAGCTGAAAGTCTTGTAAAGGAGCTACTTAGTCCTAAAGCATGAAAATTACTGTACTGGATATAGTTTGAGGTCCACATTTCCCAGAATCCTGCTACGTACCATTCCTGGGAGACCTACATTTGCGTCAGAGGACAGAAAGAAATACTAAGACAGTTCTCAGGAAATCTGTGTCTTAGAAACAATTTTTACTCCTTAATTATGATCGTGTAAATTATGTGAATGACGTTTAAAAACTGAGCTAGAGAAAAAATATTATGAAAGCTATTTTTCTGTTGGATTGCAACTATGCAAAATACACAATTTCCATGCTATGTTTCTTTATTCTTTCCTACAACAGACTATTCTTTATCTACCCACACGATGGCACCAGAAGCTTGAATAAATTTTAGTCCTGTGCATGGCCACACACACTTAAGACATTTTTATGTTTCCTCTACTTCTCTTTCTCCAAAGTGGCAGAAATATAATGTGTATGGCACAAACCCAGAAATCTTAATCTGCCAAACACTTTGAAATGGCACATAGTTTTTATAAAGAGTAAAGGTGGTATTCACCTCAGATTTAAATAGGTATTTTGTAGCATATTGGTCCAATATGTAAAAATATATTTTTTCTAAAAATACCTCAGTTGTGATTTGAAAATACAGGCTAATTCCCAAGGAAGACCATTTCTTCTGTAACTGGATTTGAGTTCGCTGATTGATATTTTTTTAAAGACAGAGTAATGTACATTTTATTTAACAGACCAAAGTTTCACCATTTAAAAAAAAATCTTTCAAGGTTAATAATGGTTAACATCACTTTAAATGGGTTTCTGTCTGTGGTGGGTTGACTCTGGCTGAGGGCCAGGTGCCCACCAGAGCCGCTCTATCACTCCCCTGTTTCATTAGACAGGGGAGAAAAGGTACAATGAAAAAAACTTACGGGTCGAGATAAGGACAGGCAGAGATCATTCTCTAATTATCATCACGAGCAAAACGGACCGAACTTAGAGAGGAGATTCATCTAATTTATTACTAAGCAAAACAGAGTAGAGGAATGAGAAATAAAACCAAATCTTAAAACACCTCCCCCCACCCCTCCCATCTTCCCGGGCCCAACTTCACTCCCAGCTTCAACCTCCGCCCCCCCCAGCGGCACAGGGGGACGGGGAGTGGGGGTTACGGTCAGTTCCTCACGCGGTGTTTCTGCCGCTTCTTCATCCTCAGGGGGAGGACTCATCGTTCTCCCGCTCCAGCGTGGGGTCCCTCTCACGGGAGACAGTCCTTCACGACCTTCTCCAGCGTGGTCTCTCCCACGGGGTGCAGACCTTCAGGAGCAAACTGCTCCAGCGTGGGTCCCCCACGGGGTCACAAGTCCTGTCAGCAAACCTGCTCTGGCGTGGGCTCCTCTCTCTATGGATCCACAGGTCCTGCCAGAAGCTTGCTCCAGCGCGGGCTTCCCACGGGGTCACAGCCTCCTTCAGGTGTCTCCACCTGCTCCGGTGTGGGGTCCTCCACGGGCTGCAGGTGGAATCGCTACACCCCCTCATCCTCCCTCCATGGGCTGCAGGGGGACAGCCTGCTTCACCATGGTCTTCTCTAGGGGCTGCAGGGGAATCTTGCTCCAGCGCCTGGAGCACCTCCTGCCCCTCCTTCTGCACTGACCTTGGTGTCTGCAGATGTTCTTACATCTTCTCACTCCTGTCTCTGGCTGCAAAAGCGCTCTCTAACTGTTTTTCTCAAATATGTTATCACAGAGGTGCTGATTGGCTTGGCCTTGGCCAGCGGCGGGTCCGTCTTGGAGCTGGCTGGCATTGGCTCTGTTGGACATGGGGGAAGCTTCTAGCAGCTTCTCACAGAAGCCACCCTTGTAGCCCCCTCCCCGCTACCAAAACCTTGCCACGCAAAACCAACACACTGTCTAAATGGGAGAAAGTTTATAGTGTGAATACTACTGATGAACTTAGAGCTGATGATAATTTGTTTACTTTCTACTTTATACTTAGTAATCTTAAGGAAAATTTTAGTTTCTGTAGTAATATAAAGCATACAATGAATGCTCATATTATCCTCCTCTGGGAATCTTGCACATAAAAATAAGTTATTTGCAAATTGAAATAAGGCCCTTAAGACTTATTTATTCATTAGAATCTGTAACAAAGAGATTTAAAAAAGGATTCTTTTAAAATCTTCATGAAGATAAAGCTGTAAAAATTGTAGAAAAAATTAACTTTTACAAAGGAAAAATTCTTTACCTTTTTAAAACCAAGGTAAATAATTAAGTTTTAGAAATAATCTGATTTACTTCATAACTCAGATGCATGTCCTTTTTTCTTACAAAAGATACAGTATACATACATAATAAAAATATGTATGAAAAGTATGAAACAAAATAAGATTCTAAGAGCAAGAGAAAACATAATAATGTCATACAAAAAACAAGCTGAGGTAATTTTAAACCTTATGTCACAACACACTGAAATGCCAGTAATACGTAGATAATATTATTTGCCACAGCTGCCAATGGTAAAGAGACGCAAATAGTAAATCATAAATATATTCTAGTAAGACCTGCATACTGAATGAGATAATTTATCCTTCTCTTAAAAAACAATCACAGGGAAACATATAAAAACAAGTCTTCAATGCTCATGAGATACAATCTCGTGAATAGTATGATTTACTGTGCAAAGAGTAAATGTAAGTTATTATATAGCAACCATTCTATTTTCCTTGAAGCTGGAATAAGCCAAACTGACAGTGTATTTCTAGTCAGTTCAAGTACAATTTAAATGGTACATTAAATAAAAAAGCATTGGGCCCAATCCTCTAATCTGTTCATGTGTGACAATCTCCTTGACTGCTGAGGTGCTCCATGTCAAGTAGTTACAGACTTTCTCTAATGCCTTATTTCCAGTTCAGGACAGCTCAAGAACATATTCTCAAACAAATTACAACTTGAAAAATTTAGTCACATTTTAGTTTGCTGTTTTGAACTGGACACCACATCATGACTTGCTCAGTACACGGCTTTAGTATTCTGGTGCTGTTTTTTTCCTATTTTTAGTGATTGCATCATATATCATCAACTAATTCTATGACCTTAATTTCTTTTCTGGTGTCTAAAATTATGGAAAAATCTTTCAGAATGAAACCTGGTTAGATACTAAACTGATTTTTAAGACTGTGAATTGTAGATAATTTCACTAAATTGAGGGAAATGTATAAATTGTACTCAGAATTCATACTGGTGTAGCAGAAATCAGAATACAGACCTTAGTGACAAAATTCTCTTTTGAACAACATCTGAAAAACATTTTGAGATTAGAAGTATTTAAATCTCTTTGCGAAGTCATAGAAATAATCACATTTCCAGTCTATATAGGGAAATCTGAATACATCTTTCTTTTTAGATGCCAGCATCAGTGTAGTCAGCAACAAAGAGAGTTCATACATTGCAAATATGATCACCACAGAGTTTACCCATATATCATTTGCATGAATACATGCTCTTTAGCCTTTTTTATTTACCACAAAATATGTGGATTCCCCACTCAGGCGAGCAGTCAGTGTCACACTGTATGTAAGGAACTGCTCATTAGCGTGGTTAAAAGGTTCATTTCTGTTTCTGTGAAAGAAGTGTTGTTTTTTACAGTGCTAGTTAGTCATAGGGAATCTCAATCTTTTCACAGTTTAACTCAGCTGGAAGTTTCCTGATATGTCCCACTGTAAAGAGATGTGTAGTAGAAAATACTGTCAGCTTTGCTGCACATTTTTAAACAATGACAATGAGGATCCGCAGAGTGATATCATAAAGGGTGTGTTTCTTAAGACTATGTGTTTTTTACTTCATCAGTCTCTAGAATCCATATAGGCACAGCCCAGTGAGTGCCACTCCAGTCAGTCTGTTGAATTTTTTAAGATAGATGGAAATAATAATAATTAAAAAAGGTGCTTCATATTTCAAAAACATCATATATAGCTTCAAATCCATAACGTGTATAACCTTATGTATAAAAACTGGTGCTAAATAATGAGAATGCAAATTCAAGCACACAAAAGCTAGCAAACAACAGAATTAAGTTTTCCCTTTCCCTTAAATGTCCCTGTTCAATAAGATGTATATTAGGTCTTTAACCGCATCCCAGTGCAATTCTTCACTATTTGGCACACAGGATGGATGGCAATGACAGGCTGTTCCCACTTCCCCCTCTGTTTAATGCATACCACCAATCCATAATTTCTACATTTTATTCAAGATACATAATGAAAACAAAATGGCTTTTATCATGATATTCCCACTCCCCCACACTGTTCTTATTGTGAGAGTATTTAAATGCTTTGTATCTACTAAAAGGTGTAGTTATCCAATACCTCTTTGGTTCTGCAAGAAGAGGTTGTCCATCTTCCCCAGGGTTACATGCAGCGAACTTGTTTTGAATGCAAAGTGCTGTAGAATGAGACACTGCTGTTGCTCATGTTGGAGAGTTTCCATTTATCTTCTCTCTTTAAAACATGAAATAAAACCACATTCAGAATATTCTGTATATGACAAAATCTGACATTCCTGTATTGTTTACACATTCTTCAGTTTTCAAACCTGAAATGCTTACACCATTAGACCTCTTCGAGCACATCAGAAATTCACAAAATATCTTTTTGTTTAAATAACAGGTACCAGATGTCACAGCAAGTAAACTATACCTCAGCTGCCTGTGGGTTAGTAAATTCCCTGTGTTCAACATTGCTTAGATTAATTGGCAGGCCATTTGCTTCTGACATGCTGCTATTTGCACTGCAGGACAGGGCACAGGTACTGAACAGCCTCAGCTAGGCAATTGCATCAAAGACTACTAAAAATAAATCTTCAGTTTTAACAGCTATCGTAATTAAAAAAGAAACAGAATAAAACCCAAAAACCAGCATGCATATTTATGGCTTATTCTTCAAATATGTTTCTTCTGAATCTAACCCACAAATAAAAGCGTCTTCAAGAATGCTATCTTAAGATATTTTAACAGTCAAAACCATTTTCAAAACCTCTGATTGTTCATTTATAAATCAGAACTAGTATTACGTAGTCTTATAGAACTTTTCAATCTCATTCAATAAAAAATTGAACTGGGAATACCGTGGTAATCTTAATAAACTAGTAAAGTTTGATACCCATCTAAGTCAGATTGTTCAAGGGCTAGAGGACTCGAATAACCCTTTTTCTCTAGAATCAGTTGTAAAATGAGCAAGTAAAACTGTAGTCCCTACCTTACAAAACATTAAATTGCTCGTTTTTAATAATAATTCTAGTGCACCTTCCTGTTTCTTAGGCAGCACCACAGAGCAGAATGGTAATATTACTTTATCATTCTACAGAAATATAGGAAAATAAATAAAATGTGTATTTTCAGACTCTGGATTGTATAATTTGAAATGCAAATAACTTGAAATTGCAAGGATTTTATAACATGAGATGCTATGCTAATTCTACCCCTTAGAATGTGGGTGAAAAGCAGGCTGGAATTGGGAAATTTCTGTGAAAAAAATAAAGGAAAAAAGTAGTAATCAAAGAACAAATTTCTTCAGGAAGAGGGATACTGATTTTTTTAACAGCTAAATGGCATTTAATTTTAAAATTATTTATTTATAACCTTGGGAACATGAAGCTAATGGTTCAGACTCCATCTCTCACAGTGTTTTGCTGCAAAGGTAGATCTAAATGCTGTGCCCATAATGCTTCTTCATGATAAAGGTGGGAAAAGACTCAAAAAAGAGTACCTCAAAGCTTCAGAAAAGTTTAGCAGCCAGATGTTTGACAGCAACAGCTATCTCCAGCCTGTACGCTGTTGCAGAGTGCTCAGTCAAGCCCAATTGGGACCTAATACAGACAGTTTTTGTCCAGGACAGCCTCCTGTAAGGCCAGCTCTACTCCGTTGCCATAAAGACTTACCTCTGACTCCTCTGATAGGATGTGTTGGGTTTGGTCATCTGAAAGCCTCGTAGGAGATAGCCTTGTTGGTGTTGCTGGTAATGCTCATCTCATGAGCCATAAGTCCTGGCATACACAGAGACCTGTCAGATACTATAGCCTCTTTGTCTTTAATCAGTTGGACTCTGGAGTTGTGGTCTGTCTGCTAGAGCACCTACATCTGCCCTGCCACTGGTCCTTCTCAAGCAACTGCTTGGCACAAACCATCTGTGGAGGGTAGGCAGAACTGATGTGGTGTCTTCCTTCTGCAAAGAGCCAGTTAATCCTTTCCATGCTGTCATGCTCTCTCAGTACAGGTGTCCGTCCTCTGTGAATCAGATCCATTTCCAGAAGAAAATGCTTGATTTTCCCTACTAAGGGCTGTACTACATCTTCTCAAGGGTACTGAGTGTCCTCTTGGAGGAACAGGGACAAGGCCTAGAACATACATGATGCGGTCAAAATCTTCCACTTCAATGCCCTTCTGAGATTCCTTTGTGATACAGGTACTGCAGTGAGAAGAAAGCTGATATATGTCATCTTCTCCCACCTCTAATAGCTCGAACATGATCAGTAACCCTTTAACACAAGAGGTTACCCTGACCAAAGGTTGCCAGTATTGTCAGGGCATGTAAATTCTCCAATATTTCCAGGTCCCCATAGCCACAAATGCGAGGACATCCTTAGCTGAGCTGCTTTTCCGCAACACTCAGGTGTGAGGCAGAAGACCTGTCTCCAACAACAGGGCATGCTAGATAATAGTCCAGGTCAGCATCACTAAAACGGAAGTCCTTCCACTCAGCATGACTGGATGGATCATGTAGTACTTGCACAGTTCATTGGGTGTCCTGCTTGCAACATCCTGCACCTTTTCTTTAACGGTTTGAGGGCCACATTCAATCCTGGAACTCTGTTGGGTAACTCAGGAGAAAGGGTAGTCTCTGCCAACTTTTTACCTTTGAACTGTGTCTGTGCTATTAGCTTTCCTGCACCTCTCCATGAAACACTTTTCCTGAACCTCTCCATGTTACACTTTTTCAGGCCATGTAACACCCAGCTAGTTTGCCTCTAAATCTCACCTTGGAAACACATTTCTGAGTTCATGCTCCACTTCATTTTCTTGTCCTTATCATTTCAAACAGATGTTGAGTGGTGGTTCCCTCAGAAGATAAGAAAACTCAGTGAGCCAGGGAAATCTGAGCTACTTGTGTGTATACCATGAACATAAACTGGAAAATCTCCCATGAATAAAACAGGAAGAATGAACTGCATGGTTTAGTACATTGTTCCTGCTGTGCTAACGTCCCATACCTGAGGCCTCTAGACTCAGTAAAATCCTTGTTCCACTTCCACCCTGGACACATTATTTCCCATAACTGTCCATCACTTTCCTACCTAGGTAAGCTCATCTGTAATCTTGACATGATTGTCTCAAGCCCAGGGTCTTGCTCATGTGAACAGAGAATAACCTGTCGCCATCCTTTGCTACTTCTGATTTTATAGACTTCTGTCATATCTCCTCTAAGTAATATTTTTTAGATTTAGATGTTCTTAGAAAATTCAGTCATTCATTGTACTGAAACTATTCTGTATTTTGCTGCCTTTCTCTGGGTTTTTTCCAAGCATACTTTATTAGAATCAGAACTGCTTACATAATTCAAGATACGGGAAAGTCAGCTAACAGCATTATGGTGGCTTGTGTTTTATTCTGCCTTTTCCTCCTAATACTCCCTAATACCTTATTTGTTTTTCTGACCACTGGTATTATTAAACTGGTGTTTCACGGAATGGTTTTTTACAACCCAAAGATATCATTCTTGGGAGGTAATGGTTAGTTTAGAGCCTATAATTTTATATGTGAAATTAGGATTTTCTTCTTTGTACATTACTTTACATTTATTTATACTGAATTTCATTTGTCACTTCATTGCCCTTTCAGTCTTACACAGTCTTTTTTCAATTCCTCGCAGTCAGCTTTCATCCTTACTATCCTGAATAATACAGTATTGTCAGCAGCCTTTTTCTTTTCAGTGATCTCCTGCTTTCCAGGTCATTGATGAATATGTTTTACAGTACAGACCCCTGCTTACCAGAACTGATGACCTGTCTCCACTTCAAGAAATGACAATTTACTCCTATTTGTGTTTTCTTTCTCTTAACCAGTGATTTATCTATGCAACAAATGGCTTTGCTCATGCCACCTAATTTACTTAAAAGCTTTGTGTGAGAGATTTTGTCCAAAGGTCTTTTGAAATCTATGTAAACTAAATAGTTTCCCCCTCCTCTTTTGGAGCCTGTTAAAAAAAAAATCGAAGTTAAATTTTCCACCTTCTGATCTTCAGCATCTAAGGCTCTTTAAAGTGAAAAGCTACATGAAACTTAGTAATTCAGATATTTCATCCTTCAGTTCCTCTAGATCTCATATGTGAATAACATCTGGTACTGGAAATTCATTATTGTTCATTTGTTATTTTTTTTCTGTAAACTCTTCTACAATCACTCAGTTTCAGACAGATCCTTGATAAGTCTCCTGCTGAGAGTGGCTCCCTAATGGGACTCTCCTCTCCCCTTTTTCTTCTACAAGGATCACCACTGCAGCCTCTCAACAATGACCTTTTTCTGCCTGTTTGGTTTGAGCACTCCTTTTATATTCTGATCATCAACTGGCCATATAGACTTCTTGATCCTGAGATGTGTAAAAAAAGAATATTAGTTTTGTTTCCTTTTGCCAATTATTCCTTCTTTTTAATTACCATTTCATGCTTTCACATTTTATAATCCCTTCTATTTTCTTTTGAATGTAACGATATGACTTCAGCTTTTTGAAGGATGCCTTATTGTTTCTAGAAACCTCCCTTAAATTACTATTTAGGCTTTCAACTTCCTTTTCTTCTTTAGTCTTCTGTTAGCAGATAATCTTAATTGGACCTACGTTTCCCATTGCTATCCTTCAGTAATGCCTATATTTCCTCTAAGGATTTAGTTCTCTTGCTTGTCCATTAACTTTTTTAGAAAGCTTTTTTATTTTTGCATAGTTACCTTTTCTCAAATCGATCAGAGCTGTACTGGTGGGTATGTCAACCTTTGTTGCTCATATAAAGATGACGAATCTACATATTACAGTATAACTCTTTAACTATGGATTTTGAACAATTTTCTCCATTGTATTCGGTGACTACAAAAAGGTTGTTTATCTTTTTCTATATGTCTGCAACTAGCTGTTCCATGAAACAGTTAGTGATAGTAACTAAAAAAAAAATTAATTTGATCTCTGCATTGCATGTGAATGTGACATTTACTCAAAACTATGTCTCTATAGCTAAGGTATTTTGTATGTCCTGTTATTGCCAAGTGTCTGATCTCTGTCACCGTATTTGTCAGTGATATCATGTTAGTCAAGCCAGTGATATCTTCATTTAAGACTAAATATTCTTGCTCTCCTACTATATTTCTTCTAAAATTCATGTAGATGCATGTGTATCACGCTTGCAGTTTTTTTCTCAATTTGCTGTCTGTAAATGACACACCTCCAGTTCCGTTCATGTCTTAGGCATAAAGAATTTGTACCTTTATATACAGAAGCAGTAGAGTTACCCAAACTGCATGTTCTTCTGTACCTACCAACACTCCCTTAGTTCTCATTTTAAAAGCTAATTTTTTATGTTCTTGATTTTAAATGCCAGGAGACTGGCTTAATTATGACTAAGTTAAGTGATGTTTTTCTGTACTGATTTCTCTTATTCAAAAAGCATTTTCAGCTTCTTACAGGGGAACACAATCCCTTCATTCTCTTCATTTCGTATCTTCAGCAGCCTCTCAAACTGCCTAGATATTTGGTAATCTTTGTTGTGAAACTGAACATCTTCAACTACATAAAGCTCTCAACCCAAGGCAACCACCTTGGGAGGCAGGCTGCCATGGAGCAAAAGAGGATGTCCTAGAAATGCTGGTAATGGCAAGTAGCAGGCTACCTTACAACTGGAAGCTGCAAAACTTGGGAGATACATCCTGCATAGTGATCCCTAATGTTTTGGTAAGGAAATCTAGGAAGAAATTTGTCAGATATATGTACTTCGGGTTTTATGATTCACTATTACTGAAAGAAAAAGCAGGAGAAATGACAACATTTTCTTGCTGACAGCACCAGCTGGCTCTGATTTTTATGCTCTCTGTCTGTGTGTGCGCATGTGTGTACACAAACTCATACATAATATTCTAGAGCTAGAAGAGGCTCCTGGACACCCTAGGGTACCTAAGCTCGTGTATTCAGGAAACAACTGAAGCCTTAGTAGCTGGATTTGCTTTCCAGTCTCTACTGATAAAAATATCTAGAACTCTTCTGACTATAACGGAAGCTTGGATATAAATTTAGATATGTTGGTCTGTGAACCACATGCAGCCCACAGAACTTAACAGAGAAGTTAGTTGCACTGGAAGGGAAGAGTAGGGAATGGGCCTCCGGTAGAGGATCAGTCTTACATGTCCTGATCTACAGGTGCAGAGCTTGTCCCTTTTATATTCCCTACCTTGGCATGATTTTTCCTCAGCTGGTGGTAAGCAGCAAGCTGTTGCTTCATCTGCTCTGGATAGAAACACCAACAAGAACTATTTGTCGGTAAATCTGACAATTACCAAGCCCATCAACCATAAAAAATCAAGAATTAACAAAATCTACAAGTCCTTCAAAGCATAACTCCTCTGATCGGCATTTCAGCTTCCAAAAATATCCATCATATCTTTCATGTGAGGACTGTAAAATGTGTTACAAATGTCTTTTAGTGTAATTTCACAGCACTTCTGTGACACACAGGTACTATTCCTTAAAGCTAGGGAAAGAATAATTTATTGCCACGAGTCACAAAATGAATCAGTAGCAGGATTGAGACCAGAATGGCAAGACCTGGAGTTTGAGGCCTGTATTCTGTTTGCTAGACTGAAGAGGATTGAAAATATCTATGATATCCAGTAAAAATGTATTATTAAGTACTGTTTTTCTTCAAAAAAAAAAAAAAAAAAAAATTTAGGCTTCTCTCAAAATGTACTGAATTCCTTCTTGTCAATGGGATGCCAATCTATTTATTGTCTTCCATTTCATTTTACCACATTAGAGATCTGCTATGAACAATTTTGTTTTATATCTCAAGGTCTAACTAGCTTCACTGAGATATTAAAAATATTGATTCTATTTTATGAAACAGGCTGTGTGGTTTTTTTTTTTCTTTCTGTGGAAAAGTGACTTTTTGAACTGCTACTGTGTCTAAAGGTGGGAAGAGAAAAAAAAATTAAATTTTTACTCTCTCAAGTCATACAGAGTGCACTTTTCTTATGAAAACCTTCTATACACACAATTGGAAATGGTGTTCTTAGCAGGTTTAATGCTGCTGTTGTCTTCTTTTTTGGGGGGGGATGGATAGTTAGACTAGATTAGCTTAAATGTATAGGTCTAATTTTTCTTGCAAAATTTGAAATAACACAGATTCGAACCTGATAAGAGAATGAAAATCTAGACAATAGAAAGAAATCATGGCATTTCTGGGCAAGCAGTTGGGGTTAAATATTCTCAATAACATAATTTTTCTTTTTAAAATAAATGGACTCTGTCTTCAGTTTACTCTTTTGATTTTTTGTTTTGTTTTTTCAACAGATGAAAAACTACTGAACCTAACAGATATATCCTTTTGGGTTTCTGGTTAACTTACCCCCCCACACTCCCGATAAATTTGCTCAGCTTCTCTTCAAAACCATCCTCAGTGCCCAAGCTGAAAATATTAAAACATTAGAATAATAAGCTGTGAAAAGACAAAAATATTTAACCTCTACCTTCACCATTAACATCACATAGACATTTGAGAGAGTAGTTTATAACAAGTAATGTTTAATGTTTTCTTTCTTTTTTTGTCAGTCACCCATAACCAGATTGAATTTAACTCAAATCTCTGTTACTATAAAAAAATACTCTGTGTGTGTATGTGTGTTTTTATGGATACACTTCTATGTAGATATTTGCAATTACATCATATATTGGAATATTCCATTACATAAAGGGTAAGTCAAGGGTTATTCTGAACACAAATACAAAGCAATGTGTTTTCAGGTGCTACACATCAGTATAGATTCATAGATCAGTGTTTGTAAACTACGATTTGATGTACATTAGCATTGTGTATTAGCTTTAAATATTACACCATGTATTTAATTTTCTATTTTTTACAGTTACCCATAAAAAAACCTTTTAAACTGCATTTGCTTAATGTGAAGTATTACTTAAAAAAAAGCACTTTTTAATATGAAAATTGGTACTGCCCAAATTAATTTTTAATTGAAATGTACTAATAGTAACTATGATCAGAAAATGGCTCGACTGTGAATTTAACTGATCATAAATCATTCAAAAACAGATCTTCAGCTTATTTGAATGTAGATTATACAAACCAAAATTGTTAAGATTGTAAGTCAAGCACGCTTTCTGTAAGTTTTTGAGCATTATTTTGGTAGTTTCTCAGCTGAATCTGATATGAGGAGGTTGCACTAGGTGACCTGAATTATACTGTGAACCTCTAATCACGCTGTGCCTTACAGAAGGAGGATGTCTTACCTTGGTTATGCCTTTAAACTGCCTCTGTCTTCATATTTCCTGAACAACTAGATTTAGACAGCTAACAGTATTAGTATGGTTGATCATCTCATCAAAATAAGCAGTAACAAGTTTATTGAGATGAATAGCATCAGGAAAATTTTATAAAAGAACATCTGCAAAATACTTATTAAAGATATTTTTCAAAGTAATTTTATTTGTGACTCCTGGATTATTCTTCATGCTCTCCTTATATCTTAAAACAACTGAATTTGAGACAGGAAAGCAAAATATATCTTTTATTTATTCTTTGCATGTATGACCTGAAACCATGACACCTCTTGTTTTTTCAACTATAGGTAATTCAAACACATGTCCATGTAAATCATATACCTGTTTAAGGATACAGTATTTTTATCTGGTTTTGATTTCTAATGATTAATGTTATGAAAATACATATGCATTATCAAAAGATCTTAAGTAAAAAATAGTAATACCATACTGAAACATGAATGGTAGCATGGCTGTATTCAAACTTGTTTCAAAGATAGCTAGTGTACAAAATGAGCATTCCTTAACAGGAGAAAGAAATGGAAGAAAATTTCAAGTTCTAAATCCAATGTTAGTGCAGAAGAAAAGAGTTTAAGATGTCATTAATACTATTTTAACATTAATCTCATTTTACATTAATGGAAATACAAAACAAGATTTAGTACTTTTCAGGATAAAGAAATCTTTTAGCTAGATCCAAATTACGTTGTGGTTCAAGACCATGATGGATCACCTTGAAAATTAAAAGAAGCAGATATGGAGAAGACTAATGCTACCTTGTGTGCTTCTCTTTGAAGAAAGGAGCATTTCATAGAAAAAATTCTCCCATGCATTTTCCACTTGAACATTTGCTGTCAACTTTTTCAACATGTCCAGCAGACAGAACAAGGAGAGGTGAAGCTCTTTTTCTCTAGTGATCCTTCCCTTTTTCCTCACTACTTCGCACAGTTCTGAAACATACTTTACTGAAAATTAGATGACTTTCCATGGCACATATATATTTCCACATTTGCAGATTCCTTACCACATTCTTTCCTTAGATGAATTTTACTGTATTACCCCTCATTTAAGATCACTAATTACCTCATTAAAGCCCCATATGCAAAAAGAATATAAATGGAATTTGGGTGCTCAAATCTAAAACAATGTCATATAATATCCTATTCAGGTGCCACTAAGCTTCCTACAGAAACCCTCCACACTGCAGGTTTTTTCCCCTGAAAGTGTTCAAGGGACTTAAACTTCTGCTTCCTGGTCTCCGTGGAAATGCTCTAGTCTTTAGGAGGCTCTGCAGCCTGAAACATAATGATATTTATTGCAAACTAGAACAGAGGCATTCCTTCACATTCCTGAGATGACTGATTCAGTGGATACTTACGGAGAACATATAACAGACTCAACTTTGCATAAAATGCAGAGAAGCAACATTTAATTATAGTACTGACTGCATAGTACCGACTGCATAGTACCTGCTAGTGCACTAAAGAAGGGTGAGGGAAACCTTTGGTCTCTTTTCTCTACCTCAGGAAACTGGAACCTACAAGAGTTTTCTTGAAAATGTTGCTTTAATATTTTGGCTATCCAGAAGTCATGTTAGAAAGGACTAACATGTCTTCCCTATTTGAATATGCACTTTTCAAGAAATTTAAGCAGTAAACCAAGGCATAGCAAGCCAAAAATAGAAATGGAGGAGACATAAAAATCAGGAATGACATAAAATACAAACCCAGCATTTTGACAGGGAATGGAATTCAGGATTTGCTCCATTATGATGTTTTGATTATGATACTTTCTGAAGTATCTGTGCTATGTTGAGGAAGTGTGTATTTTCTTTGGTGAAATTTTAATTTCATTTTGCATATTAAAGCAGCTTCAACAAGAGAGAGGTGCATGCCTCAGAGTTTTAAGACTTTTTTGAGGTCATGTAGTCTGAACTTGCAGTATCACAGTCCCTTGGATCTCCTAGGATCTTGCTAACTGATTCTTTAATTAAATCTGTAAGATCTGGCAGAGCTGCACCATATTTGAGGAAGATACTCTCATTTAAAAGCCTTGACCTGATAAAGAAGCCACATCATGTCCAATTTAGTTAACTAATCCCATTAGTCAATTACCCTTATCTTTTATTTTTAAGGTCTTTCTGTATTTTTCTATCTGTGCCTTCTAACTTTGGGTCTCATTAAGGCTATGGAAACCGTGGAAATATTCTCCTTCTATAAATTAATGAATGTCATGAAGATGTCACTTCTAGATAAACTAAAGAGCTCAAGCCTCATCTGCCTCGCAGTGGGTCTTCCTACATGTTGAAACATTGCAAATCATTTCACAATTGTGAAAATCTTTTTAAAATAGAAATGCTAGAACTGGATACTGTATGACAATAACTATTTCATTAATTATGTAAATAGCTAGAATATCAGCTGCCCACCTTCTATTTGACATTGCCTCACTGGTATACTTACAGAGCAGTTTTATTCTCTGAGACAGCTGAATGTACTGGGGCTGACATTAAAATTGTTATTCGTAACTGTAAGAGAAAAAAAAAAAGTAGTGAGTTCTACGTAAAATCCCTATGTTCTCTTAGCAATTCAAGATTCCAGTAGTGACAGTATTATAGGATGTAACAAGGTATATTTTCTGTAAGTTTTGAACTATACTTTTATTAACTTTTTTTCCCCCCAGAAAGATCAACTTCTCTCTAAGCCATAACTTCAAAACATACATATGTCACCAGAATTTGCAAGGTTCACGTTGAACCAGCTGGTACTCTGTAAGCTGCTTCAGGCTTAAAAAATCAAACAGTTTATACTGCAGTGTATTTATTCATTAAAGGCTGAAGACAGTGAACATTTGAAGACAAATGGGACACATGAACCAAAACAGACTAAATTTTGTTATTTGTTTTAGGTCTGTGTCCTGTTTTCAGCTAGAATAAAGTTAATTTTCACAAGAAGCTGGAAAGGGACACAGCGAGGTCAGGTGACCCAAACTGGCCAAAGGGGTATTCCATACCATATGGTGTCATGCTCAGCATATAAAGTGGGCTGGTTGGGGAGGAGCAGTGGCTTTTGGATGGTCTAAGGTTAAAGTAGTCAAGTGCGAAATAGCATTGTGTATCACCCACTTTGTATATTCTAAGTATTGTTGTGGTTGTTTTCCTCTTCCTTTGCCATCCTAGTAAACTGTTCTTATCCCAGCCCATGAGTTTTACCTTTTTCTTCCAATTGTCCTCCCCATTTGAGCAGTTGTGTGGTGCTTGGCTGCTGGCTGGGGCTAAACCACAACAGCCCTTCATTATATTAAACACACACTTCTACACTTCATCCTAGGACAAAAGGTTAGAAAATGTCAGGAATAACTTGGCTACTTTGAATTTTGATAATTCACAGAGGTCATAAGACTCATCCCTTGAAAAACTGTTGGAAAGAGATGTCTCCCTACTGTCTTCCTTGTGACCATCCGCAGCTTAACTGCTCTGCACTGCAGCAGTCCTATACATGACTAGTTGTTGCTTCAGTTTAATGTGGGTTCAGACTGTATCGCAGCTGATCTAACTGTTGCCCTGTAGATACACACATGACATTTCTCCTAGCACAGAGAAAAGGATGTGTTCTGAACATTCCAGAATCAGGTCTGTATGTTTAATATATTTTCATATAATCATTTTAACTACCATCTACTTTGAACTACTGCAATTTCCCCAGGCTTGAATTGAAGTAATTTACAAAAGAATCTGACATCCTTTTTAGAGGTTACAGAGTAAAGTTAAAAAGACAGAGAGATCAAATTTCAGTAAGAACAATTAAGTACAAAGTCATATATGATGAAGGTAATTGAAAATTAAAGTATTTTCATAGAAAAAGACTAAAGTTAGAAATTCTTAACACCCTTTCATATAGCAAGAATGCTTTAACATCCTAGATTCCAACTGTTTCTCTAGAATGACATTCCATTTAATTAAAAATATACAGCTGTAATTTTTGTTTTTTCTCCTTTATCAAATTATTATTTCATTTTTTTGAAGGTGCCACTTACATTGTCTTGGAGTGTGACTAGTATGACACTTATTTCATCAGAAATTATGTTTTTCTACTGACATACATGTCAACTGCTTGAACAATAAGGCCCTTTTGTTTGGGACCCTTTTATACTGCCACAACAAATGAAAAAAAGGAAGGAAGACTGACTAATAATGAACTACATAATACAATAATTATTATTACATTTTTAGTCTACCTGATACACTTACTATCTTTACAGTGTATTAGTTTTTGCATTGTCTTATCAAGTATTTTACTTTACAACTTAGATGATAGAATATGATATTTCAATAAGCAGTTAAAACCTTGTCAACATTTGTTCCATTTTAAATGCTTTGACTTCAGCAGGGCCCAGGCTTAATATTGACAGGCAGGCTAGGTTCTGTATAAGCAGCTCATATAGTGGTCGAAAATGAAGCAAGATAATGCAGTTTTTCAGGGACTGACAAAAGGGAGTGAGTTTGGTCTTCTTTCGTAGTACTCAGAGGGACAGATAAGAATGAATCTCATTCATTGAATGCAGTTTGTTGGTCCATTCTGACATCTTTGCTTCAGTTAAAGAGTTCGATAAAATAGAAATTCAGCTTGAAGGTTTTCCTCGCAGAAAAAAAGTGTTTGTCACTTGCCTCTGGCAATGTAATGTGTTAGGGCCCTGATAAACATTAAAAGTGAGAAAATTCTTGTTTCTTAGTCTCCAAACCTCCAAATTAACTGTGACGAGTTACCAGAAAGTAACGGAGAGTACAGAGAATTATCTGTAATCAGCTACCAGTTAGGGCTCAAATTTTTCTCTGAAATCAAAGGAAGATGTCAGAATACTCCAACCTCTCAAAGATGTCTAATTAAAAAAATTTGCTGCCTAACAACAGAATTTAAGAAATAATGAGGTTTTCTCTTGTTAATATAAACATCACTAACAGCAGCAACATGAATTGTAATGAGTAAAATAGTGTAGTTTGAAATGGACAGAAAATGATTGTTAGCTTTTGTGATGGATTAGCCTTGGCTAACAGCCAGACACCCACCCAGCCGCACTCTCACTTCTCCTCAACACAATGGGGAAGAAAATAGGTTGAGAAAGCTCATGGGTCAAGGTAATGGCAGAGAATTTCTTTACCAATTACTGTCATGGGCAAAACAGACTCGAGCAAAATTAATTTAATGTCCTGTCAATTAAAATAGATTCATGTAGCAAAACACAAAAACAACTATTAAAACAACAGTTTTCTTCCTCCCTTTCCCATGGCCAAGGTTGTTTTTTCACTCCCAACTACTCTTCCCCTCCCTGTGCAGTGCAATGGGATGGACGATGGGTGATTAGTGCAAAAACACACCATAGAGTCTGTGGTCTCTTTGGTACTCCTTCTTCCTTGCACTTTTCCCCTGTGCAAGCTTGGGTTCTCCATGGGCTGCAGTCCTTCAGTGAAAAAAAAACCAAACCCAAACCTGTTCTAGTGTGGTCTCTTCCATGGGCTGCAGGGGAATCTCTGCTCCAACGCCTGGAGCACCTCCTCTCTCTCTTTCTTCTCTCACCTTGGTGTCTGCAGGGGTCTTTCTCTCACATTTCTCCTCACCCCTCACTGTCAGGCAGGGTTTTTTTTACCCTTTCTTAAATACACTTTCCCAGAGGTGCCCCCACCTTGGCTGGGGGCTGAGCCGTGCCCTGCGGTGGGTGGGTTGGAGCCGGGTGGAACCGGCTGTGTCTGGCATGGGGCAGCCCCGGCCTCTCCTCACAGAGGCCCCTGCAGCCCCCACTGCTGCCAGCGCCGGGGGCACCTGCATCCAGTGCAGATTTATATCTTGAATTACTTTCAGTGACTATTTAAAAATCCCCTGAAGAATTCTGACTGTTCAAAATTTGATTATTTTTTTTCTTCTGTTCATCATAGCTTGTTCTAATGTTTGCTTACTTGAAATAAGTGAACACTCATGCAGGTTTTTCTTTATGCCTTATTTTTCACTCATTTTTTTGCAAATATTTTCGGGTTTATTTTAAAAACATTTATAGATGGCATAAGAAAAAAACAAATTCAGAAAGTCAGCAAAATTTTGCAAAACTAGTGAACAATGCAGGAAATATGAGAAAAGTAAAATGGACAAAATAGCAACTATGAAAAATAAGGGGAGAGAAATTTATAATAGCAGTTACATTGATGAGTTATAATGAACTATTTCACTTAAACTGAAACATAATGGAATACAATTGCATTTTATTTCAAAATCTTTTTTTCCAATTTGATTCAAAATTCAGAAGAAAAAAAATATTCCATTGCCGGTCCAAACACTGCTGAAGTCTTTAAGGATTGAGTCTTTCATGTTCCCTAGAACTGGAATAGATTATTACTGAGATGAGAATTTATAACCTAATTACAAGATTTTCAGTGTTTGTGTGAATGGTACAGTGCCAGCATCACAGTTACCAACTTCCCTCACAGTTCCATCTGCTGATTTTGCATATGTTACATGCACAAGTTATAGGGAAATCCTTACAGTTTAATTTACAAGGAGAAAAAAAAAAATTACATTTGAATCTAGCATAGTTAACTGATTCAGAGGTGTTGTCTATTTTGTAAATTCCAACAAATATTATGCATGAAGAATTACTGCATTCTGAAAACTAGATGATATAAATAGCAAAATTGTTGCTTCAAGTAGTTCTGATATTTCTTGAACATTTCATTACTGCTATGGATGGATTTCTGCATGGTACAGAAAAGCAAAAGATTACTGATTTTCTACTATCATCCTTCATATCACCTCTTGCAGGTATTTCTTAAATCGAATTTAAATTCAAAGGCCATTGGAAAAATACTTAAGGAACATGTTCTTAAGTATTAATTTATTTCAAACTCATCTTCCAGAATGAAAAAGTTTGTATTTGTTCTTAAATAGGTAAAGGCTAAAGTCTAGCATAAAACAGCAGTATTGCTTCTGTTATCAAAAAGTATACTTTTCCATTCACTGCAATTCTGGCATTGAACAGTTCCTGTGAGCAGAAGTATTTCACTCAGTAGTAATAAGGTATGTTTTTGTCTGTTGTTGCAATTCTGAGTCTTTTAGGGCCCCGTGAGTTGCTGTTCTTAGTTCAATGTCAGAGGATAAGAACTGTTTCAATGAGTTTTATCAGTTATTTCTCCAATAAAACAGACCCCAAAGCAAAATTATTTCAAGATATTTGACACCAAAAAGTTAAGAGTGCATTTAAAAAACAGTCTATAACTTGATGCATTCATTGATAGGTAAAGATAGTGAACCAAAATGTCTTGCCTGTTTTCAGTCATATCTTAATCATATTAAAACTTTTGTCTGTACAGCATATGTAAAATCACATTTTTCAGATTAAGCAGACCATTTTCTGGTGTCAACTGCCACGACATTTTGGATGACTTTTATTATATATAAAAGAATGATAGCTTTTTATTTTCTTTAGTGTGTACATCTATGTTTTAGGCTTTTTACAATCTTGTGTTCTTACTGACTATAAATTTGGTTTTGACATTCTTTTCAAAGTTTTAGAGTATTATTTCATTATACAATAGAAAAAAAATTCTCAACACATTTTTTATGAATGTTGTGCTGCACAAGTTTTGTTAACCATGTATGGGAGAACTAGTCCAGCCATAAAAATGAACAGCACCTCATAATATATAAAGCACCACCCTTTCTGAAATTTTAAAGGCCTTTTAGAAATAGATATACAGAATGACCTCTTTTTAAATTTTATTTCTCTGTGTGTGTGTGTTTGATATTTCCAGATTGGTAGTCAAATGAAAGGATACGTATTAGATAACCAGCTGAACTTCAACATATGTACCTGTTAACCAAGTTTCAAAAATCTTTAGATTTTTTTTTCATTGCCAATGATTTTTCCAATGGAATAAAAAATGTTCAGAAAATTTCTCAGTAAAACAACCTTAAAAAATGCTGTTTTTCCAGTTACTCATGAGAACTTGAAAACAGCAGACAGATGATACATTGCACAACTCAGACAATAAATAAGGTTTTTTGGTTTTCCTTATAGGGAACAACAGACAGTAAAGCAATAAATATGTAGACAAACAGAAGTCTAATAAAAAGATAGTCTTAGCAGATATAATTGGAAGAATCGTAACACAAATCTATATGCAACGCAACAGTTGTACTGATGAAGTCACCATATAGTGCCCACCAGTCTTGAATAAGAACATACGTAAGGTAAATTGTAGACTAATAGCAGGCAAAAAGAGAAACTGAAAGACAACAGACAAATCTTTACTAACATTTCACTATTAGCTAGTTAATGTATCTTGCTCACATAGTCAACAATGCCCAACAAGAAAGTAAAATCCAAATGTATATTTCCTAGAACATACTAGATATGATATATATTTCTGTGAGTTTGATTTAAACCAAGAAATAGGTAGATTATAGGAAAAAAGTTTTAGATTCATTCATTTGATATTTATTTTTCATTTGATGCATACAGTGCAGTTAAATACTTCCACATGCCCTTAGCAATGTTAACAATGTAATATTTAACGTTTTACTGTTTTATTATAATACAGAAAACATAATATGAAAATGAGTTAATATATTCACTTATCCTAGAACTCATTAATGGTAAATTAAATAGGTTACTACTTATGCAAAACTAAGCACCTAAATTTGGCCTAGACTATTTTGGATAGGTACAAGAAAACATTTATAGGCATTTGAGAATCTGATTATTTTTTTAGATTCACATACCAACTAATCAGTCAAGACTGATTTGAATTTTAAATATTGATTTATTCACACATTACTTTTAAATTGTTTACAGACAAAAATAATTCACAAAAAATAATTTCTGGACACTGTGAAATGATTAATACATTTGAGAGAATTCTAATTTGCCCACAGAGAATTCAAGAACAGAGAGAGGTGAAATTCAATGAATAAATTAGAAAAACTTTCTTGGCTTAAGTTAGAATGCACAGATCAGCAAACTCAGGGGGCTTTTTTTCAATGCTTACATTGATTAACTTCAATACATCATCTCAGCATTTTCTTTAACTAGCATAGTCTTAGGGATGCTGTTTGTGGTTGTTAATGTGTGTCAGTCATTTCTATTGTATGTTAATGATTGTCAAACTCAGTTTATTCATTGAAATAGGGCATCACAATTAAATTTTAAGCTTATCTTGCTGATATTCTTTATATCATGTAATATATTCTTCATGTTATCACACTTTTTAGATATGGCAGATAGATACAAATAATTGAAAAGAATATCAATAAAAAGAATGTTGTCATTTCCTAATTAAGCAATTCTTAAGGTTAAGTAGAAAGACATCTAAAGAGCTGAACTGATTTATACACAGAATAATTTAAAAAAAAAAAAAGAAAAAAGGTAATTTGCATACCCACATAATACTTGAAGTGTTCCATGTCTTGGGTAGAATAAGCTTTATGCTGAGTGTGTAGCTGAGCGTCAGTTAAGGCCCATTTTTAGGTGGTAATTGGTATGAAAACCTTATACTGAACTGCTGCACAGGTAATTACACTTTTTAAAAGAAACAATCTATTTCCACTGAAACAATTTTCACTTCCAACTATTGTAGTGGCTGTAAATTGTTAAGCAAATCTGAACATAGCCACACATTTGGGAGAAAGAACATCCCTATTCTGTAAAAATGCAAGTTTTATGAGAATGCACTACAGCTTATAAGAATACAAGCAATTTGGGTCAATTAGCAAGGACAGATAAATGAGTTAAAATGCTAAAATGGAATCTTCCCTTCATTGTACTGGTACCTCCTTAATACTCTTCAAAGAGAGCTGGTGAGAATCGTGTTTTAATGGTTTTGGAAATCCGCTTATTATTGCTGGTAAAAAAAAATAAACACAGGTGGGATGTCTGAATAATCTCAAAACTCAGTTTGAGGGTGGATTTTTCTACAACATTTCATTAATTCCTGAGTATAAACAAACCTGAAGGTTAAAAGACCTTGAGATGAAGTGAAGAAACAATTTTGACAGTCTTAGAATTCTTCCATAAGCACTCAGCAATGCAACCATTTCTTAATGGTACATGTTTAAATCATAAAAGCTATGCTTCTATGTAATTTGATTCCCAAATCTAATGTGGGAAATAATAGTTAAAACATTTGTGGTTAGTTTACATGTATAAAAACTAACATAAGGCAACTATTTAGCTGACTCAGCAATATGATTACCTTGTCAGATATGGAATATGATTATAGGGGGAAACCAGTTACTTGGAGAATACATGTAATTAGAGTAAAAAATTGTAAATTCATAGACACACATGGGTACTGTTTTGCTTGAAATATTTATGGAAGTACTATGTTGTCTAAATTTGATGATAAATTGTTGCTGACCTGTCATTGTGTCCGGTTTTTGGTGCAAGACTATATTAACTTTGAATTTAGGATGATATTAGTCCTTCTTGTGCTCTTTTCACACAATACAGAAATGTGTCATCTGCAGCATGGATACATGAACACATCAGCAGGAATTTTCAAGGATATCGACATAAATGAAAAAGTGGAAAAAAAATTATCTCTTACAAAACATTAAGGTAACAGTGGTATGATTAGAAGTTAAGCTAAAAGGTGAGGTCAGATTCATTTAGTCAATTAAATAAATAGAAATACAGTGGGTTTTATTTGGTTGCATTTTGGTTCTTAAGAAACCTAAAGGACTAAAGAAGTCTTGGGGATATTAATCATATTAGTTTTTATTTTATTCATTTGAAATCTGAATAGGACTTAATAATAAGGCCAGCCCTTATGAGCATACAGTAATAAGAAAAGCTAAAAAAAAATTACATTGCTCAAAATCAAGCAAGTTGAATACTACCCTATGTGGACAGATATTTGTCTCACTGAAATAAAAAAGACAACATATTAGTAACATATTTTAAATCAGAAAGGCATTATAACTGACCCACAGAAATCAAAGAAAAAACATGCAATTCTACCACTGAAGGGAAAATTACAGCATAAACAATAGATGGACAGAACAGGAAGGAGAGAAAGAAGGCAAATAAAGTTATATTTTAAGCATTTCTAGGATGTATGTCATCTATTCTCTTTGATTTTTATGGACATTCTTGACAATATTTTATTTGAACTTCAGATTATTATTCTGTGCCCCTTCAAAGATGTGCCAGGGGAGATAAATAGAATTATTTAATATGAAAGTAAGAGCATCTTTTTTTACACATTACTGTTTTCTGGGATAAACACATACAGTCTCCAACATAGACCACAGCCTCAGAATTTCATGCTACTTTTGATTATTTCATTTTGTGTGTAGGAAGACCATCTTCAGAACAGGAGCACTTATTAGAATCAGCACATCATAGGTTAGAAGAATATTACTGTTAATATCAGGAGTGGTGTGGAGATTAGGTGTTCTTCCAAATATTTTCCTATGGTTGACTCGCATTTTTTTACCTGATATCTAAATATTGTCTTAATTTGTCTGCTCTTCTAAGTTATATGTTTTATACCTTAATATGACATAGTAGGACACACACATCTACACAGATTTAGCTTGCATACCGTCATGTAAAAGGGTATGAGCTTGATGTGTGGCTGAGGGAGGCCCTCCCATTGACCCACGAGGTTCAGAAAGGATGCCTTGCTTTCTAAACTTCTTCTCAGAGAGGAGCCTAAGTGCAGCTAGGTCCAGTCTTAGTCCTAGACTTGGTCAATGGTTTATGTCTAAAGGATTATATAGTCACATATAGTCAATGTTTGCCTGTCAGAGCCCCCTAAAGAACTTTCACTGAGACAGTTTCGCAAAGTTGAAAAAAATAGGTAATTTATTAAGGTGACATAAAAAAAGTTTGGAATTGCTGTTGATAAATGCACTTACTGTAGTAGTGCTAATATACGATGATAATGCTAACAAAACACTATCCCAGGTATTCTTCACCAAAAGGTGAAGGTGCAATGCTTACCAAGAAGGTGTCCCTATCCTGGGTGGAGGAGAAGGAGCACAGCCCATCGACTGCCTCTTCTGGGTCTTCAATCTTGTCTCTCCCCCCAGGGTACTTTCCTCAATATCCTTTATCCTCGAACCTTAGCTGTTGCGCTCCCAGGGGTGATGTTTAACAAGATTTGGGCGGAGAGTCGAGTATTATAGTCATATATGTTTAGCATGTACTTCTTTAAGCTCATTATCATATTCAGGGGTGTCAGCTTTAATGTTCATTTCATGGATAATTAAGCAAAAGGTCTCCCTCTGGGCACCATGACCTTCAAGATTCTGTGTTGAAACCGTTTATCTGCTTACTCTGCATTCTTTAGCCAACACAGGCCTGTCTTGGTGCCATAAGACTCCCTCCTTTGGCTGCTTCTAATGCCAACCTTGCGGATCTCCATCCACAATGTTTGCACAAGAGATAAGTGGACACCTGCGTTTTTAACCTCTTATATCCCTAATTTGTCCAGTTATATTCTCTAGTGACCTGAACATATATTTTAATTTCAAATGAAACAAAAAATAATAAAATTATCATGACTAAATATGAAGTGACCCACATATTGCCATATCTTTACCGTCATCCCATGAAAAGTCGTGGCAGTCAGACAAAGTCCTCAGTGAAAAGGGGAAACACAACCCTTGTTTTTTAAAAAAGTAAATAGGAAGACCCTGGGATCTACCAGTCAGCCTCACCTCTGTGCCCAGTAAGATCATGGAACAGATTGTCCTGGAAGATATATCCGAATATATGGAAGACAGGGAGGTGATTAGAGACAGCCAACATGGCTTCACCAAGGGCAAATTGTGCCTGACTAATCTAGTAGCCTTATATGATGGAGTGACTGCATCAGTGGATAAGGGAAGAGCTACAGACATCATCTACCTAGACTTATGTAAGGCCTTTGATATAGTCCCCCACAAGCAAATTGGAGAGATATGGGTTTGATGAATGGGCTGTGTGTTGGTTTTGCGTGGCAAGGTTTTGGTAGCGGGGGGGCTACAGGGGTGGCTTCTGTGAGAAGCACTATGAGGGCTGCTGTGGGGAGAATTAACTCCATCTCAGCCAGACCCAATACAGGCTGTTAAATGGATAAGGAATTGGCTGGATGGCTGCATCCAAAGAGTTGCAGTCAACAGCTTTGTGCTTTATGTCCGAATGGAGACCAGTAACAAGTGGTGTCTCTCAAGGATCCTAACTGGGGCCAGTACTGTTCAATATCTTTATTAATCATATAAACAGTGGGATTGAGAATACCCTCAGCAAGTTTGAGGATAACACCAAGCTTTATAAATCAAATTACCTTAAAAAATTATGAAATTAAAGGAGAACTGTATAATATACTAATCAGAGCTACAAATTCATTATGAATTACATATTTCAGAAATTTATTAAGCATTCTAAGTGCATTTGGATTCGAAGACATAAAATGCATGGATTCTTTATATATTAGATGCTACTTTTAAATTTTATTTTATTTTATTTTATTTAAGAACAGTTAATTTAATCTCTTGATTTAATGAATCCATTCACCAACATAATAAATTTTTCTATGAAATTTTTGGACACAATGTAATGAAGTCATCCTTGGTTTGGAGCTGTCAGACCACAAATTAGCATAGTGAAATATCCCCATTTATTCAACATTAACCATGAAATCTTTTAGTGAAATATTTGATTTACATCTTAGCTGTAGTAACTTAAAGAAAAGATTATAAAGAACAGATGTCTTTTCTTCTCATGTAAAAAGTGAGCTCAAACTACAAAAATATGCAGTTCGTTGATCAACATTAAAATAAAATGTTTAGATTTAATGGAAAAGAATGCCAAAGTTCAGTGAGAACTTAAAGTCTAAGTCACAATTTGGACAATACAAACAGGATTTAGAGAAAAAAATGAAAGAACTGATAAAAGTTGGTCTTACCAGTGTGAAAGAATATGTATGTAAGTTTGTTCTATGAAACACAAACACAGGTTTTTTTTATTAAAGTGAAAACCTATTCACTATAGTTACAGTAATATTTATTTAGCACTAACAATTGGAATCTAGTTTTGCCAGATAATATTGTCATTATAACAGGAAATCAATACCAAAATAAATTGCACATTATGGTATCCTGTTACCATCTAATAAACTTTGTTTCTATTTGTCTACCAAAAATATTAGGAGTGTGGTCTGGTGATCTGAGTAGTGGGCTGTGAAATTGGCACCTGTATTCTCCACCACTGGATGTAACCTTGAGCATTCCACTAACATATAAATCTCAGTGTGTTTCAAAGGCACATTTAATTGAAAAATACGTTATAAATATCTCAAAAACTGAATGCCTCAAAAAGTCATTAAATGAAATTAGTAAACATATTTGAAAATGTATGATGTGCGTTAGTTTAAACATCAAATTATTATGAGCCTACTACATAAATAGGATATCAATAACGATTTGTATAATGCAGAGGTCTCAAATGTGTTGGATGCTAGATAGAATATCTGGAAAAAAAAATCGCCACCTGAATGACAACCAGTAATATTGATCTATTAACATTACATGAAAATTTATTATTATTTGAGATTTTGAGTTGCACATCATATATGCATGTAAAATCTGTTACTGTGAAAAGTTATAATCTCCTATTTTCATTCTTTAATAAAGGAAATCCACAAAACCCTTTCTCCTCACTGGTTATGTTTCTCATTTCACAGATTACACTCTTCTGTGCCATAGAGTGTTAATCCCTTTGTTCCTTCCACTTCCTCACAATTTTAAGTGCTACCTATATTCAAGCACATCTATTATTTACATCATTTTAATACTACTTCAGCTGAGTAAAATTAGGCCCACAAAGTAATAGAGGCAGAAAGCTGTGAACTCAATTTTCATTACTATAGGAAACCAGTTTTGTATTACCTCTTGACTAGCACCGTAGACTTCCAGCTTCCCACAGAGATTCCACAGAATCCAGCAAAGGGACTTTGTGTTTTACAAGAAGATTTATAGGCGTGACTTTAATCTGAAGGACAACTAAATTCTTCCAAATCTTCCTGCAGTCTGGTGTCTTTCATAATAGATAAATAAAGAAATAATAAAATAGTTTAAAAGTAGACTTCCATATATTATAAAGGAATACAATTATAAGAGACTATTGTTTTAACACTCATAATCTCTTCTGGTTATACATGTGTGGGCATACTGTGGCAAAATAAAAAGAGAGCAAACTTCCCTGCTTGCTATCGGACTGACAGTGAAGAAGGCCTAGAAGTCTATGTTGCCTAAACTAGAATAATAGTGGATAGATCTAAATTTTGCCTAGATTAGTAAATTAAATGCATTCAGGAACATTCCCTATCACTGAGTCACTGAGAACAACTAATACAGTGTTCTGGTTTTGACTGGGACAGAGTTAATTTTTTTCCTAGTAGCTGGTATAGTGCTGTGTTTTGGATTTAGTATGAGAATAATGTTGATAACACACTGATGTTCTAGTTGTTGCTAAACAATCAATCAAGGACTTTTCAGCTTCTTATACTGCCCTGCCAGTGAAGAGGCTGTGGGTGCACAAGAAGGTGGGAGGGGACACAGCCAGCAGAGCTGACTCAAACTGACCAAAGGGATATTCCATAGCATATGACATCATGCTCAGTGCATAAGCTGGAGGGAGTTGGCTGAGGAGCAGCATTGAGGCTCAGGAACTAGCTGGATATCAGTCAGCAGGTGGTGAGCAATTGTGCTGTGCATCACTTGTTTTGTATATTATTATTATTATCATCATCATCTTCCTTTCCTGTCCTATTAAACTGTTTTTATCTCAACCCACGAGTTTTACTTTTTTCTGATTGTCTCCTTCATTCCACTGGGTGTGGCGGGGACTAGAGTGAGAAGCTGTGTGGTGCTTATTTGCTGGCTGCGGTTAAACCATAACATACAGAAGTGACAGTATCTGTGGTGATAATTTCTTTAGTCTGCAAAAGGGGGTGATGATGTACAAACTGGTAATAAGAAAGAGACTTGGAATAATCTAATTTCTCATATATACATGTGAATTATTTAGGAGATTGATGGTTTGCCCAGGCCAGAAGTATTTAACTTTTCATCACTTTTAATTTACTGGCATAGATGTAGCTCTAGTTGCATTTACCAGTTGGACTTTGTAAAGACCTTCCATTTATACCAAAAGCATTTTAGAAACACTTAAGCATGTAATCTCAGAAAACTTTGAGAAAGAAATGTACTATGTTCCTAAAGCAGCTGTGTCACAGAATGGGAAACAAAGCATAAATGCATAAATGGATAGATTTAAGCCATCAAAACTTTCCCTAACATGGGAGTTAGACAATATTAAAGTTCTTGAATTCAAAACAATGACTCAGCTAGCCTGCTTACAAGTTCAGGCTAACCTCAAGGGAATTTTAAATTAGCTGGCAGCTCCTTTTTGGACAGCACAGATCTCAAGACACCTGAACTTAGGTATTTGTGCTAGTGCTCCAAACTGAGTTGCTAGAAACTCAACTCTTGCTTAAATATCAGAGCCATAGAGAGACAGCACAAGGTATTGCCTAAATCCACAGGGGAACCTATCGCTCCTGTGTTCAGAGCATTCTTAATGTATAGTGACAGCCCTGGGTTCAGCAAGACACACAGCAGTCACAATCACTTTACAAAGTGTGTCTATTGGCACTGTCACCACCAGCTAGCTTTTATATAATGGTCTATTGTTGACATTAGTTACCCAGCAGGTAGGGGACATGGATTCTGAATCCTACACAGCATGACAATATCTAGTCAAACACTAAGCTCTCATCTTCCAGTTAGGCTAGAACAGGGACACTCTCAGCTGAAGCTGCCCCATTTTGAGAATCAAATTTCATGTCAACCTCCTGGCAGGATGCATTGTAGATATGTGCTCCTGTTTCACAAAAGGAACTGAATACAAGAGGATTTGGACTAGAGGATATAATGAAGGAATTTCATCCTCAAATATATACTACTTACTAAACTGAATAATCTAACCCTTTCCCTAAAATTATGTCAGCATGGCTCAATGCAGTGAGACTCTCAGAAGGATACCAAGCCGGTCTAAAAATATCTAGAGATTGCTAGTATTCAACATGCAGATACACATTTAAGAAATGAACAAAACCCTAAATGAGACTAACCTGCAAACACATGAATGCACGCTCATAAAGTGAAATCACTGACTAGAACATGGCATAGAAATGCCTCTACTGCTTTGTGTAGTCTAGCCACAACTTTTAGAGCCTAGTCTATTGGGGATTGCTCATGTAGGATTCACAACATCTCTCAACCAAAAAGACCAGAAGCTGCATGGATTTCTAAAGTTGCACGATGAAGCTAACATTGCAAGAACTCCATCAATGAGAGACACTGACCCATTGTCTCCAGAGCTCCAAACTCACTTTCCAAGTATTGAGAGATATCAAGGATAAAAAAAAAAAATCATTTTAAGTTTGAAATATGTTTTTTCCTGCCTTTTTTTTTTTTTTTAGTATTTAGAAATAATTTTCAAGGACATATTCTGTTTTCCAGTTTTGGTAAAAATGTTAATTTTATATTCTATGTTTAAAATACAAATCAGGCTATTCCTTGAGAGATTCTCTTTTTAAAATGTGAAGCCAAGCTGCAATATTTTTGTAGCAGATGTGTTTCACAATCAGGGAATTCTTTTTACGAGTTTCAAGTGGTATTTGGCATGAAAATCTATTAAACGTCTCAAGCACCTCTGAAAATCTTTCCTTCCCTTTGAGTAGCTTATTTTAAAGTTTTATTAAAGCAAAAAGTACATTTGACCAGAATGGCTAGAAAGCCCCTGAGTTTTCTCTCACTGTATTTTCAATTTCATTGTGCAATTTTCAGATAATAATTAGAGATGCCAAATTCTTTTTTTCCTGCAAGTTCTTCATATAAGATATGGCTATAATAACAGGATATCCTGATTTTTATAGCCTGAAGGCAGAAAGATATCTATGGAGTTCACAGGGGAAGTGTTTACCTTTTCCATAATGCTTTTAATTCTGAGTTAGGAACAGTATGGAGTCCTGTTTAGATTACTTACATACACACAAAAACAAACCCTCACATTTTTGTCTCCCTTGAGTTTCGAAAACCTTTTCCACTGATTTAAGTTGGAATAGTTTCAGATCCCTTGAGTTTTGATTTAATAAATCTGGTTCCTTGAAAACTGTTATGAAGAAGATGAAACACAAAATGGAACTCAATTAATAAGCGTTATAGATTGCTTATGAGGTCACCACTGCTTGTTTTTTCAACAAATCACCATCTACTACCTATTTCATTTCCAAGCCAAAAATAGTTTTAAATGTACAAAGTCAATCTTAGAAAGCCTGTGGCTACACAAGGGCAGTAAAAGACTTAAAGCTACAGTAACAGCTTTGCCAACTCTGAAAGAAGTTCCGTAACACTTGCCTTGATATTTTTTTTCCCAGTTGTCACATTAAACTGGTAGAGTTTCACATGATTTTAGATTTTTACAGAAACTTCTAAGACCTATGGACTTGGTCTATATGCATATCATTGTTATGCAAATTAAACAATAAAAATTTTGTTTAATTTATTAAAAATGGGATTTTTAAAAAATGTATTGCTAAATTAATCAACAGTGGGTATAAAGTTCTTATCACTGTATTTTGAAATATTTTACATTTGCTTTGTCTTGGAGCAAAGGACTGTGGAAAGTGCAGACACAGGACTTGGGATGATAGGAGGAGATTTGGGTAATAGGCATAGTTCTTTACTCACTTTTTTCCAGAAATTACTGTTCTCATCAGGTAATTCAGTTACACTAGAAAAGGTCAGTACCAGGAAAAAGAATGTCAGGACTGGTATAATGCAGAGAAATCAGCATCTTTGCATATGACACCTTGCAATAAAAATAGAATTAAAAAAAACCCCAAAAATAAATTATCTTTTTGCCACACTTGTAAATACACATATAGTAGCATGTCGGCTCTTTGAACAGAAAAAAAAGCTATTCATACATATGATGGATATTGAAAAGCTACAATTTTTTTTTTTTTTTCTTATTATGGGTAATTACAGGTATCTTCTTGTTATTGTGTCTTACACAGACTGATGGAGTAACCTTTATAGAAGTCTGCAGCACTTGAAGGACTGGTCTTGCACAATCCCCTGGGCATAACATTGTGGCTGGAAAAAGAAAATGAGGCGTATAGTCTTCCAGAAGTCTCCTTTCATCAGTCAACAACGTACTGGTAGAGCCAGGTTTCTGGGCCTGTGAAGTCTGTTTTGTGTGATTGTTGCTGGACAGCTCTAAAGAAAATTTGAATTGTCAGCTATGAATTGTCCTCGTCATTCCACAGAGCACTTGGTGCTTCTGAAGTGTCATGTTGCAAAATCAGGGGCTGAAATATGTATCAGTTCGTTAAAAATATAAATTGAAAAAAGGAAAAAAAAAAAAAAAAAAAGGACTATTTTTCTATGAGTAGAAGCCAGGGTGCGTTAGCTTTGTGCTAATGCTTTAGTTTGGATCAGAACTACTGTTTTGAAATAAATCTCATGGCCGTTCCCCACATGATGTGTTTGCATAGTGTATGGAGTGTGTGTTGGATTTCTTTTGTATGAAACTAACCTAGAAAAGACAACCCCGGAGTTCACAGAATGTGCTCCAGCTCTATATGGACATTCAAGCTCTGAGTGACTGTATCAAGCTAGCCTGATATTAAACCAAAAAATGTTTACAGTGTGGATATCAGGCCCTCAGTACCAAATGGTTTACTCCTCTGTTTTGTTCATGTGTACTCCAGTGTGGCATGACTTAGACTTATGTCATCATTGAGGCCTATCAAAGCTCCTTAAAAATAATAATAAAAAGGTGATAATAATAATAATAATGACAACAATCAGAACTCTACATCTACATCACTACTCAAAAAGAAGAAAATAATAATTAAAAAAAGAATTAATAGAAATATATTGCATCAGTTACTTTAGTCTTTCTAAAACCTTCTAAAACACACTAGTGCAAGCCATTAACACTAGATTTCCTCTAGCTTTCTGCCCATTTGTATTCACCCTGTGCTGCCCTCACCTTCAGGTGAGGGTTTGATTTGCCTTTCTCTTGAGCATAGCTAGCATTTGTCCTGGTTTTCGCTGAGATGATAGAGTTAATTTTCTTTCTAGTTGCTGGTGTAGTGCTGTGTTTTGTATTTAGTATGAGAATAATGTTGATAACACACTGATGTTTTTAGTTGTTGCTAGGTAGTTGCTGTGTCTACACTAAGTCAAGGACTTTTCAGCTTCTCACACCCTGCCAGATGCACAAGAAGCTGGGAGAGCACAGCCAGGACAGCTGACCCAGACTGGCCAAAGGGATAATCCCAGTCATAGAACGTCATGCTCCCTATATATATAACTGGGGAATCTAGCCGGGAGGTGGGATCACTGCTTGGAAATAACAGTGGACATCAGGTTGTTGGTTTTTTTCTGCATGCGGTGAGCAATTGTGTTTGTGCATCAGTTATTACTATTGTTATTATAATTGTTATTTTCATTACTATTCTTATTATTATTCTCTTCCTTTGTTATCCTATTAAACTGTCTTTATCTCAACCCACAAGTTTTCCTTTTCCTTTCTCCTCCTCATCCCCTTGGGGGACGAGGGGTGAGCAAGTGGCTGCGTGGTGCTTGGTTACCTACTGGAGTAAACCACAACAGAAATTCTGTAACAGGATGCAGAAGGAAGAGAACATAAAATCAAAATAATTTCCGAACATTGATGTGCAGTCAGACTTGCAGTTGTCCACCAAAAAAAAGGAAAAAAAAAAAAAGAAAAAAGAAAAAAGAAATAAAAAAGAAAAAAGAAATAAAAAAGAAAAAAGAAAAAAGGAAAGAGTGGAGGAGAGAATTAATAGGAAAACAGGGAGATATGCATTTTTGTTACATAATTCTTTCTTCTTTATTCTTGAGAAGTCAACCTTTTCTCCCAACTCCTTCTTTTCTTTAGCCACCGAGCCACTGAAAAGACTCCTGAGTTAGGGGTCTCAAAAGTGACAGCAGATAGTCCGACGTTGTAAGATTGCCTCTCTCCTATTTCTGAAACTGTTCATTAAATAAGAGCAGATGTATTAGCTAAATACAGAATTTGTGTAGGTGTGTGTATTTTTCTGTTGCAAACTTATTAGTTATTCATATTTCCTTATTATTTCATGAAATAGTATCATCTGATCAACATTATGCAGTAGATTGTCATGCAAACAGGCTGAGAATTTGCAGCTGCCTCAGCAGCAAGGATTAATCAGACAATTCCAAGATGGGGAGTAAATTTTTCCTGTCATCAGCCTGGTGACAGAAAGGGTGAAGGCTGTGACAGTTGGCAAGGAAGACAAGGAGGCTAGATTCCAGGAGGCAGGCAGTTTATTGTCACACATTTACACTGTTTGATACCAATGCCATTAATATTCTAATCATATCATTATTCGCTCAATTTAAAATAGATAGTACTTAATTCTATTTTATTTTAAATTGGACTTCATCATGAAGATCCTAACAAAAGTGGGCTGTGAGTTACTAGCCCATTAGATTTACAATGAACAATGACATACAATGGATGATTTAGTAGGCATCTATCCATAATCATGAACACATTTTCTGAGGAGATTAATACTTATGCTTTGCCAGTTCCACAGCAAGCAGGTTTTAGGTGACAGTGCCACATATACCTGTCAATACATAGGAGAAAGAAAATGTAACGTTCAGTTGTTGGAAACACTTCAAATGGGAAAACACAAAATGAAGGTTCAGTCACATAAGAAGGCAGATTCTGCACATTTTCCTCCTGGCAAAACACAGTATTTCTTACATTCCTCCACACATGATTGTGTGGACAAGTATCCCCCATCTCCCCTTTGAATCAACTGTAATGCTTATTAGGCTACATATTAAACTAGTTGAATTTGCTTGAAATCTCCCTGCTAAAAAAAGCACAAACTGTGTATTGGGTTTGCGTGGCAATGTTATGGCAGTGGGAAGGCTGCAGGGGTGGCTTTTGTGAGAAGCTGCTAGAAGCTTCCTCCATGTCCAACACAGTCAATGCCAGCCAGCTCCAAGACCAACCCACTGCTGGCCAAGGCTGAGCCCATCAGTCAAACCTGCGCAACTGCAGCCAGGAAAGGAGTGACAAGATGTGAGAGGAACAACCCTGCAGACACCAAGGTCAGTGCAGAAGGAGGGGGAGGAGGTGCTCCAGGCACCAGAGCAGAGATCCCCCTGCAGTCCCTGGAGAAGACCATGGTGAGGCAGGCTGTCCCCCTGCAGCCCATGGAGGTCCATGGTGGAGCAGATATCCACCTGCAGCCCATGGAGGAGCCCACGCCGGCGCAGGCGGAGGCACCTGAAGGAGGCTGTAGCCCGTGGGAAACACACACTGGAGCAGGCTCCTGGCAGGACCTGTGGACCCTTGCAGAGAGGAGCCCATGCTGGAGTGGGTTTGCTGGCAGGACTTGTGACCCCGTGGGGGACCCATGCTGGAGCAGTCCATGAAGAACTGTAGCCCGTGGGAAGGACTCACATTGGAGAAGTTGGTGGAGGACTGTCTCCCGTAAGAGGGACCCCCTGCTGGAGCAGGGGCAGAGTGTGAGGAGTCCTCCCCCTGAGGAGGAAGGAGCGGCAGAGACAACGTGTGATGAACTGACCGTAACCCCCATTCCCCGTCCCCCTGTGCGGCTGGGAGGGAGGAGGAAGAGAAATCAGGAGTAAAGTTAAGCCCAGAAGAAGGAAAGGGTAGGGGGAAAGTGTTTTTAAGATTTGATTTTATTTTTCATTACTTGACTCTGATTCGATTTGATTGTTAATAAATTAAATTAATTTTCCCCAAGTTGAGTCTGTTTTACCCGTGACAATAATTGCTGAGTGATCTCTCCCTGTCCTTATCTCGACCCACGAGCCTTTCATTATATTTTCTCTCCCGTGTCCAGCTGAGGAGGGGAGTGACTGAGTGGCTCTGGTGGGCACCTGGCCTCCAGGCAGGGTTTACCCACTGCAAACGGTATGGTCACTAAAGAGAAAAGTAGAATTTTATACTTCATTGTGTCAAGAACACGTTAATTCATAAACAACAGGATCACATCTGATTTCATGAAGTAATATTTGCCCTCACAGAACAAAGGCTGTTTCTTCCTGGTCGGGGTTAATAAGCCAGATGGTTGGACAGAAAGAAAATTCACGTTTAATCTTGGTATAAATAGCTTAAGTAATCTCACTCTTCAATTATTTTAATCAGCAAATTTTTATTATAAATATCATAATTTTGATCTATTCAGGACATGGGTATACTAGTATTTCTGATCTGTTTTAGCTCATCTGGAGTTTAGCAGTGATCTGAAGGAAAGAGGACCAACTCTAAGTCTCTGCTTACCAAATCACTAATAATTTTATGGAACAGGGCACCACAGCAAATGCTTTACCATCTTAACACATTCTGCAGATTGCTCGCTTGCTCAGACCATTCTGAAAGTTGCTTCACAGGGCCAAACTAAGAAGAACCTCCTCCACTGGTAACCCAGAAAATTTACTGGAACGCAGCAATGTATTGGTAGCATATCTTAATCCACTCTCCTAAGGTAAATTGTTCCCGTCAGGCTCAAGAGAACCTAAAACTCATAGCCTTGTATGTTTGGATAGTTGCCATAAGCATGAGCATTCTTTGCCTCATTGGCCACTTTGCTTCTGAGAATGTGCCATTCTCAAGGGATGAGGCAAGGAATGGCAAACATTTTCTAATGGTTACCTATATCCAGCTGACTAGAACTTGCAGGAGGACCTGAATCCTGCCATTAAGTATTTAGAAAATTAAGTATTTATGCAAGGCAAACTAGATCAGACTTCTTCACATTCTTAGTTTCCAGCGAGGCAGCACTAAATTAGATGTAATGAATTCAAGCATTCATTAAATCAGAAAGGTGAGGCATTTTGCATATATTGTGTTTCAGAATATGTTTTGTGATTTGAGAAATATTTCCCTATTGCCTAAAGTGTATTCAGCATAGACAAGGACACCTTGCTCCATGTACAAACCAATATTTATCTCCCTGCTATATGGAACTTCTAAAGTCACAAGAATGTTCTAAATTTTATTTTTCAGAATGAATAGTAACTGCTGTGCTTGAGATGCAGTCAGTCACCCAAATTCACACTTTCATGACGTGTCATTAAAAATGGTGAAAATAGCCCCAAAAAAAGTAATTGTCTGAATTATTGTTACAAGCACAGTAATTATGATGTTTAATGCAAAAGTTAGAAACATTTTAACTTTAAATTGTATACATAGTCTATTCTAAAGAAAAAAAAACCCCACAATTATCTCACATTCAGGTTGAAATAAATTCAGTTTTCCAAAGTAATTTCTTGCTATCTGGTCTGCTTTAAGTTGCATTTCTGAACTGATTTAATTAACACTTGACAGTTACAGCCTTAACTTGTAGATTTCAGTTATTGTAATTGTGATTCTTCAGGAAAAAAAAAAACCTGTGCAGCTAGATTTAACTCTTCTCCAGATATTAAACAATCTTGAACTTTTTTGTTCAGTTTAGTAGATATTGCATTATATGACAAAAAATTTGTAACAGATTATCAAGATGTGTACTCTTGCTATGTAAGTCTTATTTTTATTTACAGTGGGTTTTATTCTTTTCACTTTAATTGAACATGGCAAAATGTGTTGTAAGCTATTGTTCTAAGTTTGTGAAAGACCATTGTATCCTTAATTATGATTTATTTAATATTTTTTAAATGAAATCTTAACTGAAGAGGAAACAATCACATATGGTAAAAATAGGTTTTCTAGAAATGCTATGTTTTTCCTAGTACACACATAAGCTTAAACATCTGTTTTGATTGTATGTGCTGAATTGTTGATTTTAAAATGTCAAAATGTAACATTTCTTGTTGTGATTGAAAGGATATGCATTTAACTATGATTCAGCATTACTGGTATGATCACAGAAGGAACGTCTTCCTATATTCATCATTTTACCCATGACATCAGCCCTTTGCCTATGAATGCACTAGAAATATTTTTTTAATTAAAATAGCAGATTGTGTATCTGTGTCCATTTGCTACAAATTCTCACATCATTTGCATTTAACCTTTGTGCACTTTTCATGCTTCTCAATATCAACATGTATAGAACGGTACATTTCTGCTGACACAGTAATAACAGAAAACACGAATGTTACTTTTCAGAAGTTTTCTATTTAGAATTATCTGAACTAAAAAGGGAAGAATTGGAATCTTGTGCACTGGCTAGAGATTTCAGATTTCAGGGTTAAGCTGTACATACTACCATCAATCCACAATAAAGATACTTACTGAAGGAAATACCTCTCACCTAATTTTAGTCATCTGTTATGTAAAAGTGTATACCTTAGGTGATATCCTTAGGATTCTGTTAGAGCTAGTGAAAAGAAACAGACATTTTTAGGGTATGATTTATCCACCATGTTAAACGTCTGTATAAGGATAAAATAAATGATACCTTATAAGTGATTCTTTCTCCTCATTAACTATAAAATGAGCCTTGGGTAGCCATTTGAGGTACATACATCTGTGCTACTTCCTAAGTTCAACAAAATATATTGTAACCTAAATGTCAGTAAGACATTTTAAGAAATTAGCATAACTTAGAATAATATCACTGGTAATATTCCATCTTCACTGTCTATTGATTCACTAGTAAATAATTTCAGTGTATATTAGCATTTTTTTCAGTTCAATTTCTGATACAGCCACAAATAAAATGAGGCTTAATTCTTTATCCTTCCCTCTCTATTTTCAGGAGAAAGTTTGGGGGGAAAAGGGATTTGCAGTGACTCCAATGTTGGCCAGAACTACAATTGTAAACATCGTAATGTTTATTGCTTGTGAGCTTCACTTGCCTAAAGATAAACAAGGATATCCATTTAAGTTGCCCAAATGTATCCTTCTTGTTCTCAAGATGTTGTTCCAGGAACAAGTGTGTTTCCTGTGGCACATCTTCAGCCCTTTAGAGATGTCTTGAACATCCTAATAAAGCTCAGATAACATTAGATACCGAGATATAAGGTAACTGATTTGAGTCCTAAATACCATGTTCACACATTTATCACAGTCAACACAGTCAATGGAGTCACTTAGTTACTCAGTTGGCTGGCTCAGATTCCACTGTCTGTAATAACCAGATCTGCACTGACTGTGTAGGAGAATAAGAACTTAACACTGTCTGTAGACAATCTAGCCCTCAATTCCAACCCAAGGGCTGTAGTCAGATGCACAAACATAAGCATCTAGAGATCTTTTAGAAGCCTTAGATTATCCAGCTTGTTTCCACAAAGCTGGCATATATGATCTGGACAAATGGGATATCAAATTTTCATTAACAAGAAAAAAAGTCAGGGTAATCTTTGACACTATTCAAGAATTTATGCTCTCAGAAACTTCACCTTCAGTCCTTCTTTAAAAAAACCAGGAATTTCATAAAAACATATTTTCAAAATTTCAGGAAAAGCATGAAAATTCATTTCAAATGTATACTGAATGACTAAATGTCATTGAGGTTGACTTTGCCTGGCTGCCAGACAATCAACCCAGTCGCTCTCTCACTCCCCTTCCTCAACAGGACAGGGGGAGAAAATAAGATGAAAAAGCACGTGGGTCGAGATAAAGACAGGGAGATCACCTACCAATTACCATCATGGGCAAAACAGACTTGACTTGGGGAAAATTAATTTAATTTCTTGCCAATTAAAATAGACATGCACAGTAAGAAACAAAGACAAGAACTACACCACCTTCCCACCAGCCCCTCCCTGCCCTTTTTTCCCAGGCTGAATTTCACTCTCTCACTCGTGACCCTTCTACCTTCCCCCAGCCCAGCAGCAATGAGTGATGGGGAATGGGGGTGCGGGCAGTTCATAAAACAGTTCCTCTCTGGGGCTCCTTTCTCCTCACACTTTTTCTCTGCTCCAGTGTGGTCCTTACCCACAGGCTGCACGGGAATCTCTGCTCTGGCACCTGGAGTACCTCCTCCTCCTCCTTTTTCTCCCAACTTGCTGTCTGCAGGGCTGCTTCTCTCACATTTTCCTCCCTCCTCTCTCTGGAACCAGCTGTGTCCGGCACGGGGCAGCCCCGGCCTCTCCTCACAGAGGGCCCTGCAGCCCCCACTGCTGCCAGCGCCGGGGCACCTGCACCCAATATATTAAAAAATGAGAAGCCAATACTATTTCAGTCATTTTCAGAAAACTATGATTTTGAAAAACTGCCTCACTGTAAAGCTTTTTTTGGCATAACAGTAGTGAAAATATCCCTGTAAAGTCGATGATGCCTGATAAGCCTAAAAATCTGTTGTTATAAAGATGCAAGTGAAAATACTTTTGTATGTTACTTAGATGAATTTCCCTTTGTAATATTTTTAAATACATGCTGTAAGCTTTTGTTTGTTTAGATTGGTCTGAAAGGTAGTGAGTGCATGTGGGACATCTTGTGAAGCACATCTGAGGAGGCATGGATTTGAAAAGTGGAAAAGAATAAAAGAATAAGGTAGAAAATTGTTAACTTGAAATGTTCATATATCAGACTGCAAATTTTTCTTTACCTTAACTGAAGGCTCTGTGTTTGAATGGTCTTAGCCTTCTAAGATTCACTGTTTTCATATTTTTAAGGGGTTTTTTTCCTTTTTTTTTTCTTTTTACATGGAAACAGAGAGTGCTGTATAATAATTTTGTGCTGGAGCTGAAGCTTCAGGTAATACAGTAAACATGTATTCATCTACAATTAAAAAATGTGACATTTGTATATAGCTACAGAAAATCTAAGGGGTTTTTTTCAGCAGAAAACTGTCAAAGTCTTCTGCACATAAAAATTTTGCAGGTATGCAATATAAATGTCACAGCTAACTATAAATGATGGACAACTAAAACATCCCGAGAAATTGACTGGATGAGCTGTATAAGAGTAGCAATATATTGACCTTCTTAATGTCTAAACATCATGATAAGAAAGTTGGCAGTGAATGAGAAAGTAAGAGCAATGTATTGAAAATTCAGTACATGAGAAATGAGAATGACAAAAAGTTCCCAAATCAGGACATGCAAATGCTAAAGTGTATGCAGAACTCAGAGAATTTGCATTGAGTGGAAGTGATGTTGCTATTTTGATTGTCCCTACTGCATAGCGGGTGATTACTTCATGACAGAGAAGAATGATCCTTCTCTCTCTCATCTCTCTAGGTAGTTACATAGCTGTCATCACTTCAGTACATGAATGTAGTTTCCTTTTCCTTCATTTATACAACACATCATTTATCTACTTTATGTACCCCATTTAGAACTCCTTGCAGGAAGTCTCCATGACAACTTTTGGTTGCAATTAGTTTCTATGAAGTTAATTTCAAAAGTTATAAGACATCCAAGTTTCTCTTGGATTTTCTCACAACCAGTTTCCTTTAGGATACTAAGATGCTCTTACAGAAAAATATTAGTGCAATGTTCACGAGTCTGAGGCTATTCATTATAACTTTTGGCAATAGAAGAAAACTGATAAGTGGATAGTTAGAAGATGTAAAATTGTTGTCATTGACAGATGTTTGCTGTTTCATTTCACAATGAATCAGACATAAAAAGGGTAATAACAATAAAGATTTTAACAATTTTAACAATAACAATTTTCAAAAGTCAGTCTCAAAATTCTAATATACTGATAGAACACCTAAGAAAAAAGGAAAGTTAATAGTAATCATAACCATTTTCCATTACTGAACTAAATTAGGTCATGGGTAGATATCATACTAGTCACTCTTGGGAATGATCAAGGTAAGTTCAATGTAATAGAATTTACTATGCATTAAAGAATTCACTGGTTTTAATATTACACATTACTTTATGGTCCTTTTTCAAATCCTATATCAATTCATTCTCTTGTGAAAGTCCACTGGTTTCAATAAACTTTTACAGCTTATGTGAAAAATTATGACAGTAACAAAGGCACCACTCCTTACACTTTTAATATTATACTTTTAAAACTCAAGACCTCCAATTTTATTGTCATTTAATAGTCCAAAAGTGTATTCTCATTTGAGTAAGACCCTCTGAATTTCCCTGTGATGGTATGAGACTGTAGGTAATATATTTTCTGCATTATTATAAAAATTTACTACCTACAGCTATCAGAGAAATTACAGTACTGAACAATTAAGTTTTACTTCACATTCAGGCTTTGTTCTGCTGTTTATCAGCCCTGGTAACAAACCAAAGTTAATCCAATTGCAAACACATAATTTATCAACAACAACTAGAAGCAGCATGCTTCATATAAATGAAAATGTTTGTTCAGTGGTATTGTTTTTAAGCATTTGCTATTCTAGCAATTAATCCTCTCTCCAGCTTTGTCAAAACCACAGTAGATATCATGGTTTCATCAAGGTTTCCTTCAGGGTTTCTTTTCCTACAATTATTAAACATTAGTTTATGCATTCTCCTCAGGTCCTATTTATTTAAACAGGAATTGTGTTTTCCCAATGAAGTCAAAAGTAAAAGTATATATGTGTACATATATTTATATACTGTTTATACATATGACATTCAGTAAAACTTCAGAATGTTAAAAACTAGAATTTGTGACTGGACTAAGGGAAAAAAAAGGCACCTTTTAAAATTTATTAGTATGAAAATGAAGAAAACCTTTTTGATTAAGCCACAATAATTTAAAAAACCTAGGTGTGCTGGTCTCAGGGGGTAAGCAACCTGCAGTTTTCTTGTACACTGTCTTTCAACTGTTAAACTGTATACAAATTTGCAGCTGCCAAGTGTCAAGTCATTGATTTTCCTCCCTACTAGGCAACAGCTGCTCTGCTCACTCTTCAGAAATTCTCCTCTCCAGATGACATTGGGAGTGTAACAAGAGACTTCATTAATGATGAAATAAAGCCATGAACTACTCCAAGAAAATGTCCCCAAAATAAACTTTTAGTAGAAATGTACAAATGAACCACAGAAGACATTGGTGGGAGCAAATGTGGTACTTACCTGGAGTCCTGTCATATGAATATCAATTTTCTAATATACTCTCTGTTACACAAATACTTACTTTGTCTAAAATAAAGACAGATTCTTCAGATACTGTGTTCACTCTTCTTTTGAATCTTAAACAATATTACTAATACTGTTCCCTAAAATGGCAAGAATGATCTGTGACCTGTTAACTGAAGAATTAAAAAAAAATAAAAAAATGTTGACAACACATACAGCTCCAAGGAGTAGATTTACTCTGGTAAAGACTCTAGTCAAATGGTAGATTTTGTTGCTAAACATGCAGCTAATTTTTTTAGCCTTTTTATAAAAATTCAAGATTAATCCTACCTAAATAGGTAGGATCATGCCTAGGTTGGCTAGTTTTTCTCAGGACAGTTTGGTTCATGCCTAAACTTACAACTTCCTCAATCAATTGTGGTGGGTTGACCCTGGCTGGGGGCCAGGTGCCCACCAGAGCCGCTCTGTCACTGCCCTCCTTCACTAGACAGGGGAGAAAAGGTATAATGAAACACTTATGGGTCGAGATAAGGACAGGGAGAGATCACTTGTCAGTTATTGTCACAGGCAAACTCAACTTAGAGGAAAATTAATCTAAATTATTACCAAGCAAAACAGAGTAGAGCAATGAGAAATAAAATCAAATCTTAAAACACCTCCCCCCACACCTCCCATCTTCCCAGAATTAACTTTACTCACGGTTTCTACCTCCTCCCCCCTCAGCAGCACAGGGGGACGAGGAATGGGGGTTACGGTCAGTTCATCACATGTTGTCTCTGCCGCTTCTTCATCCTCAGGGGGAGGACTCCTCACACTCTGCCCCTGCTCCAGCGTGGGGTCCCTCCCATGGGAGACAGTCCTCCACCAACCTCTCTGACGTGAGTCCTTCCCACGGGCTGCAGTTCTTCACAAACTGCTCCAGCATGGGTGCCCCACGGGGTCACAAGTCCAGCCAGCAAACCTGCTCCAGCATGGGCTCCTCTCTGTCCATGGGGCCACAGGTCCTGCAGGAGCTGGCTCCAGCGTGGGCTTCCCACGGGGTCACAGCCTCCTTCAGGTGCCTCCACCTGCTCCGGCATGGGGTCCTCCATGGGCTGCAGGTGGAATCTCTACACCCCCTCATCCTCCCTCCATGGGCTGCAGGGGGACAGCCTGCTTCACCATGGTCTTCTCTAGGGGCTGCAGGGGAATCTTGCTCCAGCACCTGGAGCACCTCCTCCCCCTCCTTCTGCACTGACCTTGGTGTCTGCATGGTTTCTCACATCTTCTCACTCCTCTCTCCGGCTGCAAAAGCTTCCCAAGGTTGTTTTTTTCTGCTTAACTGTGTTACCCTAGAGGTGCTACCACCGTGTCTGGCGGCCTTGGCCAGCGGCAGGTCCATCTTGGAGCCGGCTGGCATTGGCTCTGTCAGACACAGGGGAAGCTTCTAGCAGCTTCTCATGGAAGCCACCCCTGTAGCTCCTCCACTACGAAAACCTTGCCACACAAACCTAATACATCAATGTAAACAGTATTTTCTTCGGATGTGAAAGATTTTATGATTTGTTTAATTAGCAGCCAGTTGGTCTCCAATGGAAATTAAAAGGACAGTTTAAAACAATAATAAAACTTATATTGCCATATTATTTAATATATTGATAGAAGTCCACCCTTTTACCAAAATATTCCAAAACTTGAATGCTTCAAACAGTAGTAAGACTGAGGCAAGTTTATCAAATGAAATAGGGATTATAAGTTTCCAAATAGTTGTGTCTATTATTCTTTAATTAATAATGAACCGCAAAAATCTGTTCCCAGTTAAAAACAAAAACAAAGTCAAACCAATGCTCATTCTGAAAATGAGGAAAAAGAAAAAGAGAAAGAAAGAGGGAAAAATAAAACCCCAGAAATCTAAAGCAAACATCTGTGTTCATCAACACAGGTAGAGAAAATGAAGATGTTAAGTAGCAACGTCCGTATCCTGATATGCGATTACTTCTTCCAATGTTTATTCTTCCTTTTTTACCTAAAATTGTTTCCTGAAAGTCTTTTCTCATGGCATTTCCAAAAGTATTGATACAAGGCTCTAAATATCAGTTTATAGAAATGAAGTTTCCATAGAAAAGAGATTATTTAATTTGATTCAATTTTCCTGTTCTATTCTGTGTTCTTTTGTATTTTACGGTGTTTCAGTATGAGAAATAATCTTGACTTGTATATAAAAAACCCCTATGTTATCTGGTCAAAATTTCCTGGAATCTGTTCCTATCCATCTCTTCCATTTGTAATTTACATCAAGGATTTTCAGGCTGATAGATACCTCATCACATTAAAGTAAAATGTCCAAAGGTCTGAAATTAATAATGCACAGTTTCTGTGCATATGTTGCCATCCTATTTTATTGCAATGCAACATATATGAAGGTTTCAGATGAAAGCGTTATTATATTATAAAAGTCTATATTAGCTTTTCTTTTTTTCTTCTTTTTTCTTTTTTTCATAACAGATCTTTAAGATTGTATTGGGTCTGGCTGAGCTGGAGTTAGTTTTCCCCCCAGCAGCCCTCACAGTGCTGTGCTGTGCGTTGGTAGCCAGCAAGGTGTTGGTAACACACCGGTGTTTTGGCTGCTGCTGAGCAGTGCTGGCACAGCACCAAGGCTGTCTCGACAACACTTCTCCCGACACCATTAGGCTGGGGGTGGGCAAGATCTTGGGAGGGGACACAGCCAGGAGAGCTGACCCAAACTGACCAAAGGGATATTCCATACCATATGGTGTCTGCTCAGCAATAAAAGCTGAGAGATAGGGGGAGGAACTGGAGGGGGGCATTTGTTTCTCTTCTGGAGCAACTGCTATGCATGCTGAAGCCCTGCCTCCTGGGAAGTGGCTGGACATCGCCTGCTGATGGGAAGTAGAGAACAATCTTTTGCTTTTGTTTTGCTTCCATATACAACCTTTTGCTTTTGCTGTATTAAACTGCCTTTATCTTGACCCATGAGTTTGGGGTTGGTTTTTTTCCATCTTATTTTTCTCCCCTCCCTGTCCTGCTGAGGAGGGGAGTGATAGAGCAGCTTGGTGGACACCTGTCGTCTAGTCAAGGTTAAACCACTGTAAAGATGAAAGGAGAATATAAAGAAGCAACAGAGTTAAATATTTTTAAAATACTATACTAGAGTTAATAGCCACCTTACTTGAAGACAAAACTGCTTTCAAATTATCTTGGAAAAGGCATAATTAATCTAAACCTGTTGTAAATTATTCTGGATTCTGACTCACAAGTGACATTTTTTTACCTATGATTATTTTATCTCTTTTGTGAAAAACACAAAACCTGTTACTTCCAAATATTACTACATAATTCTTACTTTTGTAATTCCCATGTGTAAATCTTTAAGCAAAATAGTATCAAATTTATCAATTTTTGTCATATATTTATTCTCATGTCATCTTGAGAAATGTACCCAAGAAGCTGGGAGGGGACACAGCCAGGACAGCTGACACAAACTGGCCAAAGGGATATTTCATACCATATGATGTCATGCCCAGTATATAACTAGGGGGCTGGCCAGGAGGCAGAGCAGCTCAGGAACTTGCTGAGCATCAGCTTCGGATGATGAGAAATTGTGCTTTTCATCACTTGTTTTGTATATTATTATTATTATTAATTATAATTATTAATATCATTAATACTATTATTATTACTATTACTATTATTGTTATTTTTTTTATTCCTTTTCTGTCCTATTAAACTGTCTTTATCTCAACTTATGAGTCTTACTTTTTTTTTCTTTTCAATTCTCTCTCCCTTCTCACTGAGGGGGGACAGTGAGCAAATGGCTGTGTGGTTGTTTTAGCCACCAGCCAGGTTAAACCACAACAGAGCCTATGGATAAATATTCAGTTCCTACCTGGATTCTCAAAAACTTTCAAAACTATCCATGGTATCAGTCTCCAATGAAAGAGAACAGAATATTATCTCAGCTTTATTAACAGATTAAAAGATGCAGAACAAAAGATACAGAAAAAAAAAATCAAATTTTCAAAACAGAGGAAAGCAACGAATTAGATACTAAAAGTTTTCATATTTCCATGTAGCCTGCTATGTAAATGGGGACCACAGAAAGAGCTTACACTGGACCCTTGACTGACCATATATTACTTAATTATGAATTCACTCTTGACATTTGTTGGGCCAGGTGACTCCAACTAGCTGTGTGAAAGCCAAATTTATAGGAAAGCTTAATTTTCAACAGTGAGGAGGTCAGTCAGTCAGCCACAGGCTAGAGGTCAAGCCAGGTCCTCTTCATTTTTGGATATAAATATAGTTTACATGTCTGCACTTTCAACATGTTCATAAATAATATATGGAGAATTAGGCAGAAATTAGCTGAGTTTGTACACAGCATATAATTATTCAAGGGTGTCTAATTTAGGTAAAAATGAAAAACTATATAAGCATCTCATAGTAAGTGGGTGAGGGGAAGGAAAATACATTGAATACTCAAATTTGGAAAAAAAACAGGGACACACTGAAAAAATAACATTAGCAGTAGATACAAAGTGTAATCATTTCAGTTTCAGATTTAATTGTTATTCAGCCAAGATGACTGTAGTTACCTAATATTCTAAAATCTGAATCAGTATGTTAAGGTGCCTTCTTTTCTACTCTATAAAGAGGTAAGAGTAAGGTAAGTTCCTTACAAAAGTTTTTTATCCAAGACTAAAAGTGGACATCATCAGGGAAAATGGTTCTTCAGGGAAAATTCTGAAATATGGAAAAATATTCTAATATATAACAAATAAATGTAGGAATTATTAGTAAATGAGTTAAGAACATAATGGAACACATAATCATGCATAACTCCATGTCGCACCTACAGTTTGAATATTACATGTGCTTCTGGTCACACCATTTGATAAAAAGTATGGTAAAATAGAGAGAATAAGCATAAATCACAGAATGACAGAATCACAGAATTGCCCTGATAAAAATCTTTCCAAAGAAAGTGTTCATTTTCATGGAATTGTTTCCATATCTCTAATTTATCACATCTGCACTTACCCTTGCTGGAAAAGGATCAGGTCAGAGAACACTTCTAGGCAAGCAGGACATACTACAGGCAAACAGGACAAGTCCATGGGTCCTGATGGGATGCATGCACAAGTACTGATGTCATTTCAAGGCCACTCTCAGTAATGTTTGAATGATCATGGTGATTGGAAGAGGTGCCCAAGGAATGCAGGAAAAGAAGTGTCACTCCTATCTCCAAGGAGAGCAAGAAAGGAATCAGGGAACTGCAGGCCGGTTACCCTCACTTTGATCCTTGGAAACGTCATGGAGCAACCAACCTGGAAACTGTTTCCAGGCTTACAAAGGATGAGAAGGTGATTGGGAGCAGTCAGCATGTATTCACAGAATCACAGAATCCAGAGGTACCTCTGAAAGTCATCTAGTCCAACCCTCCCTGCTAGAGCAGGGTCACCTAGAGCAGGTTGCACAGGATTGCGTTCAGGCGGGTTTTGAATATCTCCAGAGAAGGAGACTCCACAGCCTCTCTGGGCAACCTGTTCCAGTGCTCGGTCACCCTGAAAGTGAAGAAGTTTTTCCTCATATTGAGACGGAACTTCCTGTGTTCCAGTTTGTGCCCATTGCCCCTTGTCCTGTCACTGGGCACCATAAAGAAGAGTCTGGCAAGATTCATCAAGGGGAAGTCATGCTTGACCAACCTGCTAAACTTCTATGATGAAATGACTGGCCCGGTAGGTGAGAGGAGAGCAGTGAATGTTGTCTGATGACTTCAGTAAAACTTTTGACATCCATAGGATCTTCATGGAGAAGCTGATGAAATATGGGCTAGATGAGCAGACACTGAGGTGGATTGAAAACTGGCTGAATGACTGTGCCCAGAGGGTGACACAAAGTCTAGCTCAAGGCCAGTAACTAGCAGCATACCCAAGGGGTTAATACTGGGTCCAACGCTGTTCAAAATCTTCATTAATGTACTGGTGCTTGTGCTAGCTTGTCATTGAACATTAAAAATTTAAAGAACGTTGTTTTTTTCTTTGTTGTTTTTTTTTTTATCCTATGATAAAACTCACATAACTATAGTTCATTAGGCACCAAGTGAGTGTTCTTGCGTTGCTTTTCTGAGTATAGAATCCCACAGTCCATCAGTTTTAGGCACCTCCCAAAGCTGGGTTCAGTTTGCTTCTTAAAGTCAACAGAGAGAAACAAACATATCTTAGAGAATGATTTCTTTGACCTGGTTCAGATGTTTACATGAGGAGATGATCTGTACAGTGAAAGTGTTCCCTTCTCTTTACTGATTATAAAGAGAAGCAAAGGTATACAGTTCAGATGTCTGTACTATAAGCCCCTATCTCTGGTGGGCGAACATCAATCAAAACATTGAAGTACTTTAGTCATTCCTTGGTCTACTCATACAGATTCAATATTTACTATGTAATACATATTCTAAAAAAAGTAATTTCTGTGAGCTAAAAATAAAATGCACAAAAATTGAACTATGTAAGTTTTTGACTAAATGTAATTACTTTTACCATGCAAAATTATAAATATGGCTGATTCATTAGAAAACTAAACAGAAGTATAAACAAAAAAATATTTTCCATATGCATCTTGCATCATTAGAAATTATGAATGAGCTAATGAATTTACTATGCCAGTTAAAAATTATTAGTTTCAGTTTTAGTAAAGTCAGTTTTCAAAGTTTAAAAAAAAATAAAGTACAAAAGTTTCAGGTTAAAATTGCAACCCCAAGGCTTGTTATCCTGTTAGATAATTTTAATTTCCACTAAAATGATGAGGCATATATATAAAAAAAGGTGAACCTGTAAAGGATACTTTCATGGTTGTGCACAATAGAGATTAATAAGCAGCAAGACTTCCAAAACATGCTTGATCTATGTTCAGATAAAAGCAAACTTAGGGAATGGAGATGATTAAATATACACTTTAAAAAGAATGGTACATACATCATAAGAAATATTACTTGAAAATTAATTGTAATGACCTTATATATTAAAACTAGTTCATAGACTGAAAGCTGTCTGAGGAGCACTACAGGAAGAACAATGAACAGCAGTATGTAAAATCTGGATATGCAGTATAAAATTAGTAACTTTATTAAAGTCTGGAACAGGCAGTAAGCTGCCAATTAATAGCACACATTATTCTAAGATGGAAAATATTGCAAATGATAAATACATGGAAGAGAGAGAATAAGTTGTGAGCTAACAAATTTAGAGCATGCTCTCACAAAAAAATAAAATTGAGACAATATTTCAGACATTGCCTAGAAATATGTAATTAAATTTCTTGTTTTAAGAAAGCAGTCAGACTTAAAGTGCAAGAGGTATGACTGATGGAGAATGTTTGTATCACATTCATATGGGAAAAAAAAAAAAGAAAAAAAAAAAAAAATAAAAGCCCAGAACAGACATGTTAGTGTTGAATTGCAGAAACAGAAGAATTACAGAATCTAAGTTACGAGGTAGGAAAAAAGATACTGTCCATTCTCAATATATCTGTTAAGACAAATTCAAATGCAATGTAATTCTGAGCAGTGAAGGACTCTTAGCGCAGAATAGATAATTTATGTGTCACCTCCTGAGATGAGATGGGCAATATGCCTTACCAAAACCAGTGAGAGAAATGTGTTAACTGACAACCTCACGATTCATTTCAGGAGACAAATCAATTCTATATTTATGAAGGTGAACTCTGTGTAGAGTACCACGTGCAAATTAGGTTTCTAACCTTTACCCAGTCAGATACTGCTCTGAATTTCAAACAAAAAGCCAATGTTCCTCTTCATCCAATACTGACTGAAAGAGAGTTAGGGACTTGTGCCACAAAATAGCCTGAACACAAGAATCACATTATATGAGAGAACTGGAAACAGAATTCAGGCAGGACTTGGCAATGTGACTAAACCTGAGCCCCTGAACTTCAACAGATCTTCCATCAACAGAAAAGCCTTCTAGAAATCTCCTTAAGATTTTGAGGTTTATATTCGTCTGGTATAGGCTTGAGCACAACCTTAGCCTTGAGTTCAGTCCCAAGTGTGGATATCTTTGTTCTATTCCTTCAAATTTGCTACAATATTCATCAGTAATTGCGCAATAGTTGCTTCTGCATCTCCACTGCATATGTCCCTGTACCCTGAATGAAACCATTCTAAAAGCAAAGTATCTCCAAAGTGAGATTCCAATGATGATTGGCCAAATCACAAGGACACTCAACAGGTATTCATGTTTTACATTTTTTCATTCAGAAAAAAAAGAGTGTCTGTTTTCTCCCATATTTCATGAACAAAAATATGAACTTAGCTAGTTCTGGCAATAAGGCAGGTCATGCAAAAAGCACCTTTGAAAAAAGTGTTAGCTGAGGAAATTATTAAATACAGTTGGACTGCTAAATTAAATAGACAAGTCATGTAGGATAAGAGCAGAATCTGACTGCTGTCCACTCTCACTAACCAATCAATGCTGAAAATATAGCTTTTAAAAAAGGGCCAGGAATGAGAGACACTTAATGTCATTCCTATAATATGTCTTATAACAGGACAAGGCTATTTTTCAAGTACTTCTGTAGAATTTGGATGCACAATTCCAGTTTTTGTTAGACCATCTCAGCAAGTGTTAGCTTTCATTCCTTATTTTCCAGTTATAAATTGGCACTTACATTACAGTCAGTTTAAAATCCAGGGAGTGGATAAAAATACTAGTAAAGGTTTGAAACCTTCCCTTAGCTTGTGTCATTGGCAATAGCATGCAAAGTTGAGATGGAAAAATTTTACTCACTTGGCTCAGTGCTTCTTTTTAAAAAACAGTATTTGAAGTCTGATGTAAGTTAAATGAAAGGTTGCGGTCCTCTACATAACCTCTCCAAATATAAAGATATAACAAGTTTACTTCAGTGATATCCTGAAATAAATACATTCAAAGAGATCTTATTAGATACAGACTTTCTTTGCCTTTAGTCCAGTGAAGTACCTATAATTTTCCTTCAAGGTCAAACTGTAGGTTGTTCGATCTGAAGCAAAACCACAACATTTCTTTCTGCTAAATCTTGATTTCCTGAAGCTCTGCTGTGCTATTTGAGCACCAAGAGCTAAATCACAGGTTCTATGTTCATTTATGAGTCCAGTTTAATGCCAGATGCTATCCTCTTAATGTCTAACTTCAGGAAGTTAACTAGAATTAGACAGTTACTTAAGAGATTAGATGGTATCACATGGTATTAAAAAAAAAAAATCAGTTTTAAATGAAGCAGCTATAAGTCTAAGTAACACTCAGAGTTAGCAGAAGCTAACACTAAGATAAGAGAAATTTGGGTTATTTTGTAAATATAAGAACACAATGCACAGCATCAACTGAAGTTTTATTAAATTTTCTATAAAACTTCAATGTTGCTATTCTGCTAATGAAATGAACAGATGCTCTATAACCTTACAGTTCCACTGAAAAATATTTTCTTCCCGAGTAGCAAGTTATTAAACGGGACTATTTGGAGGAACTACCTGAAAATACTGCAGACCCCTGGGAAAACCTACTAAGAGACCTTGTTTTTCACACTGGCATTACGCTTTGATAAAACCCAACCTGTAAATGTGTAACTTCTGAATGTGGCCATCAGAACCTTATACAGACTCCACAAGTAAGCAGTGATTTGGAGAAACTCATCTGTTACCTATAAATAAGTAGAAGCTCAATGTTCAGACATGACCTATACCCACATTTTCATTATGTTCCCTCAAGTATTATGGGCATAGAGACAAATAAAAAGGATTTTTTAGTATTTACTTCTTTTAATCAAAAGAGCTTCTGAAACTTTAGAGAATAATATATTCCCCAGTGAAACATTATCTACCTCTATTTAAGGCTAAAAGTACTCAGTTGAGTTTAGTCACAACTAGTTTTTAAATTGTATGATTTAATTGCAGTATGTGTTTACTAGGATGTGAGTGAAATGCTACAAACACTGTATAAATCTTGTTTTTCCATAAACCAAGTTTTCCTGCCTCATTGTAAGAAACTATATTACACAGTAAACACTATCAAACAAAACATTTTTCAGCCATGTCTGCTTAGCGGTATCAAGCAACAGCAGCATATTTCTTAATACTAAGGAGAGTCAGAACATATACTTCGCAAAAGTAGTGTCAACAATGAAGACAAGGCCAGCAATAAACAATGGATGTTTTTCGTGTTACTCAGGTGAAGTATAATGATTGACAATAGATTCAATTTATAAACATATGCTTGGGAGATGTGTGTTAATCTAGTAATTAAATCTGAAATAACAGCCTAATCCCAAGGGTATAACATTGCATAATGTTATCACTATTATGGTGAAATTATCCTGTTGATGTATTCTCACCTAGGGTACATTTCAGTGCACAACTGAAATTTACATTTACTAAAGCACTTATTAAAGGACAAAACAAAAGAATAAAACATTTTTTTATGCTGTTTTACAGACAGAAAGGGCCCAGTCCAAGTCTATTCATATTAATAGGATGATTCCCTTTGACTTCAGAGAACTCTCTCAATCAGGGTTCAAATCAATTGATTTTGATTTATTACAGAAAAACACAGAAGACAAGTAATGTTTACTGGATTGGCAGAATTAGCTATTTCCCTTTTCTTTTTTTCTTTTTTTTTCTTTTTTTTTTCTTTTTTTTTTTCCCTTTATGCAAAGGCAGATGATAATTATCACAGCAAAAAAAAAAGGAAAAGAAAAGTCAGCTCACCAGTAGAAGAAAGATAAAACATCTAGAGTAAATGCTTATTGTTTGTTCCGATTATATTTCAACTATTTCAAGTCTTCTGTGACATTAATAATTTTATATATAAAGTTAGCAGAATAGGTTATGACAGTCAAAAGCTGTTTAACAGAATAAACTCTGTCACTTATTGCTGTGTTAAACTATTTCAGAAGAACTTTATTGTATCGATATAGGTAGATATATTTAATTTTTGAGGCACTGTGTTAGAAATTACTTGTGTAAGTGTTCTTCATTGATAAAGTTAGAAATTACAGCAATGGTTTTAGAATAGTATATTTGCTTTTAGTCCTGGTTATCCTAAAGCTTTCTCTGTATATTTTGAATTTCCAATGCTAAGAGACAGATATTGGAGGAAAAGGAAAATTAATCATTGGTTCATATAATATGCGCGTGGCATATACTATGCTAAAGTCAAGATTCACACTGCAGTATATTAGAACCACTTTTAATCACATTACATTCTAAGTTGCTATAGCTATGTTTTTTTAATCATATATATATATATAGTCCATAGGGGGGAAAAAAAAAAAAAAAGGTATGATATGCTTTATTTGGAATTCCCTTTTTTTCAGTTTTTAACTGAATCCAAACCATGCAGCAATTTACAAAGATTCTTGGTGGAAAAGGACTCATATCCTTGCCTAGCATGGATTCTCTTTCCAAGATACATTTAATTAATCAAGTGCGTTACCTTTTTTATACCATTGAACTGAACATTTTCATCTTAACATGATTTGGAAATAGAGCTTTATAGATTTCAAAGCAACAGATGCAGAATGTTTAATGTAGAAAAGATTTTTTTCATTCATTGAATGCTATTCCCAAGGATACACAAGTCTATGAGGGTTAAAATCTTATTTAAATTTCATTTCATTTCTGAAAGGTTTTGCTTCTCTGCAGGTTTAGAATTAATCACAGTAAAGAATAAAGGAATACATAACCTTTAGTATCTAAACCAGTTAAACAACATTTGCAATTAATAAGCATTAGTTCATCATTAAATGGCATCAAGGATGACTGTTTTATAGCCATATTAATATTGATAGAAAATGTCAAAGTATCTAAATGTCACGCCATTTTCTTTAGGTTTCAACCATTCTTCCATTCTAATATATAACAAATTGGTCAAGCAACAGCACTTAAATAGCAGAAAGGTTGTTGAGACACCAGTATGATCCTATTCAAATCTATTATTCACCTGGTTTGAATATTGCTTGTGTATACAGGTGTTAAAAAAAGTTCTTCAACTTGCAAAGCTGTGTTCAACTGTAAGTAGTATATCTGCGCAACTATAGATAATGTAGTTGAGCATAGATTGTAAAAATACTTCAATCATCTGGAGTATTTGTACAGAAGATTTGAATCTCCACTCCAAAAAAAAAAAAAAAAAAAAAAAAATCTGTATAATATTAGACTGCAAATTAAATGTAAAATGAAAGGCACCTCTCATACTGGTCTCATTTCCTCCATTGTAACATTATGCTGAATAGATATGAAGTCATTTCTTCTTGTAAACCATGAATAATTCTTGTAAAAAATTTTCTAAGACCTATCTGCTCACATTTTATAATTAGGCATATAATTCTCAATTTATTATTCATTTGATGGGTAAAGTTGCTCAAATGATCAAAGAAATAGATAGTACAATATATCAGCTGGATGGATTCCTCCATCCATCACCCCCTGGCACAGAATCTAATCCCTCCAGCTTTATGAAGATCCTTAAAATTACCATTTATGTAGACTTATTAATACAGAGTATGATAATCACTCCAAAAGTCATCTTCTCCAGCCTGTCCATTCTTTTCAAGTCAGCATTGTTAGGACAGAAGCATTTCAACAGAGTCTGCTCATTCACAGAACACATTTCCATATGTTTTTAGTCCCATAACATAGCCAAGGATATTATTTGTCCAAACCATAAGTTCAAAGGGAAGATGCTAATTAAGAAGAATATGAATCTATTCACTGGATTTTAAGGGACTGAGCATTCCAAGGGGCATACTGAAAATTATCACTCTATGCCACTGTTTCTTTCTGTTTCTTTCTTTTCTTTTATTGAAGTGAAAAGTTCTTGCTTGTTACCTCAAGGAGGATTTTATGGCTATTACTATGTGATTATAATACCCAACCTCCTTTTTAATTTTCTTTTTTTTTTTTTTTTCCGGGAAAGTGATAGTAAAAGTCCTTCTAGTCTGCTCCTAGGACTTCAGGAAAGTTTTTTGGTTTTTGGTTTTTGTTTGTTTGTTTGTTTTTTTTAATTTATGGGGTATTCCTGAGACATGTGGGTACAGCTGCCTTCTGAGGTCAGACCTTTGAGTACCATTCCTTTCAAGACGAAGCAAAAGTCTCCCTCTTACAGAATGTAAGATACAGCTGCTAGGATATAAACACACAAAAGAGGATCATGTACATTGTCTTCTGAAGCACCCATTCCCAAAGAAAAGTCTGGGCACACTGTTTTTCAGTGGATGAAGATACTGTACTATTTCCTACACTATCTTGGGAGGAATTGGAAAACTGGCATAATCAGATAAGGTCACTCTTTGGAGATTTTCAGATATGACTAAATCTTTTCACTGACTGAATGTCAGGCATTTATTTTAGTATGCGTAAAAATTATTTTACTTGTCTGGAATTGGAACCTAACAGGATTTCAGTCCTATTGAGAAGTGTCATTGTGTAGTACACATATTGCTTTGAGTAATTCTGGATGCATCCAAAGCTTGGGATACATTCAACACACTCCAAAGGAGAAATAACTGAAGTTGTCTAGGAAATAATTAGTTCTTGTATGAGCTACCAAGTGAGACTTAAAATAGTTTAACTTGTAGACTAAGTAAAAGAATTAAAAAATATAATTCAAGTTAAAACTGCTGAACTGCTGTCTACTCAAATAGCAAGGGCAGTACTCAAAATACATCCATTTACATCTAACTTAATGACTAGACTAGCCCTATTCAGATTAATTTTACTGACTTCACAGAGTCACAGAATAGTTGGGGTTGGAAGACATGTCTAGAGGTCATCCTGTCCAACATTCCTGCTCAAACAGGGCCACTTAGAGAAGGCCAGTCAGGACCACGTTGAGATGGCTTTTGAATGTCTCCAAGGATGGAGACTTCATGGCGTCTGTGGGCAACCTGTGCCAGTGCTCAGTTATCTTCTCCCAGTAAAGAAAAATAAATGTTTCCTAATGTTCAGAGGGAAACTTCTGTTTCAGTTTGCACCCATTGTTTCTGGTCCTGTCACTGGGCACCACTGCAAATAGTCTGGGTCCCTCCTCTTTGTACCCTCCCTTCAGGTATTTATATACATTGATGAGATCCCCCCTGAGCTTTCTTTTCTACAGGCTCAACAGTCCCAGCTCTGTCCGCCTTCCTCCTAGAAGGGATGCTCCAGTCCCTTCATCATCTTTGTGGCCCTCATTGGACTCTCTGCAGTGTGTTCACGTCTCTCTCTTACTGGGGAGCCTGCAACTGGACACAGCAGTCCAGATGTGGCATCACTAGGGCAGAGTAGAGGGGAAGGATCACCTCTGTCGACACTCCTCCTAATGCAGCAACATGAGCCTTCTTTGTGGCAAGAGCAGGTTGCTGACACATGTTCAACTAGCTGTCCACCAGAACCCCAGGTCCTTTTCTCTGCAGAGCTGCTTTCACCAGTATATGCTGGCCCCATGGCTTCTGTTGTTTGTTTCAACACTGTACCCAACATGAAAGGTACTAATTACAGGGGTTTTTTCATCTGCACTCTACCAACAGATTTGGCCATTATTTGTCCACTCAAGTTTAATAAATATTTTATTATCTAAGAGGAAAACCATAAAAAGTTGACAAAACAGTTCTTGAAATTTTGGGCAACTAGCATTTAGCTATTCACGCCGATCTCATCTATCTGTGCTTTTACAGTGTGCATTGCTGCAGCACGCTTGTGACAGACTGGTCTGATAGAAGCGTATGACGGGTCCAGTGACTAAGGGAGTAAAAGCAACAAGAGCTGAGTGTAAAAGTTCTCCATGTTTTCTTTTCCTTTTTTTCACTTCAGTCTCTCTGGGGCAGATTCAGTTACCTAAGCTTAGGTGGTCAGTAGTGCTCAGACACTGATACGTTTACAGGGCTTGCAGGACTGTCCTTTGAACCCTTCCCAACCAAAAAGTGAAAGGCAACCAGGATACCTCATAGTGCCTGTCCTGGTTCTGGCAAGGATAGAATTAATTTCACAAGGAGCCAGGACAGGTGACCCAAGCTGGCCGGGGGGCTATTCCATACCATGTGACATCATGCTTACCATAAAAGGGGGCTAGTCGGGTAGGGGAGGGGCGGTGCAGTTTCCGCGCGGTTCCGGGACGGGCTGAATGTCTGGTCGGTCGGTCGGTCGGTCGGTCGTTGGTTCGGTAAATTGTTCTCTGTTATCACCCATTGTTATTATCTGTTATCAGCACTGTTGATTGTTTTTTCCCTCTCCCTTGCTGTCCCAGTAAACTGCGCTTATCCCAATCCTCAGGCTTTTGCCGTTGGTTTGTTTCCCGTTCTCCTCCCCGTCCCGCTGGGGAAGGAGTGAGTGAGCGGCCGCGTGGCGCTCAGCTTCCGGCTGGGCCTAAAGCACGTCAGTCCTTTTTGGCGCCCAACGTGGGGCCCGAGGGGTTGTGATAAGGACAAGTCTGACCCAAGTGTATTAAAGCAAAATTGTTATAAGCATTTATGATGTTACTGAAACAGTCACTGGTCGTAATGATGTTCTGTTTGGTTACATGGCTCTGGTTTGTAAACCCGTGTTTACTCTATGGAATCCCTGCGGTGCTGTTGATCACCTCTGGGAGAGGGGTTCCTGTTCTCATATTGTTGTATTGTGTGATAATGACTTATGATAAGATATCATTGACAGTCATGGGTCTGAGCTGGTACTTGCACGTAGCATTTTGGTCAGGCCTGTACCTCAGTCAGTGTTTTTTAGAATTGATTAATAACTGCACCCGATCTATGGGGAAGACGGGGGGGATACCTTCTCCCACTCTTTCACCTCCCCTTTTCCCTTTTGGTTGGTCATGACAATTTTTGAGAATTTTGAATACCCTTGGAATGTTCAGGCCAGTATATTCCTATTGCTAGGTCTCCTGAATGTTTTCCAACTCCTGTTCAGGGTTAGCAAAAATTGTTTGAAGAATATTACCCAGGGATATTCCCCAAGACTGAATGGTCAGGGCTGGCATGGCATGTGGGAGAATATGGGTGGGTATCTAGAGACCTTTTCACCCCCAATGGTTTGGAGCTTCACTCCTGAACAATTGCAAGACCCTGATAAAATGGTAGAATATTTGAAAGGAAAATGCTGTGGGGATTCTAAGGAGACACAACTTACTGCGCTGTGCTGGGCCCTGGCCACAATCTATCAAACACTGCTTGATAGTAGACAGCACCATCCAGAGGGAGGGAGCAGACCCACAGGCACTGCAGCTGCCCAGGCCCCCGCAACAGGCGCTGGAGCTGAGCCAAAAGATCAACCCATACCAGTATCAGTCGCCCCTATACACAAAAAGAAATACACAAAGAAATCGGTTCGCATCGTGAGAGATGATGATGAACCGAGGCCATCACGAGAAGAAGAAGAGCCAGGACCAGAAGTGATCACCCGATCTCTGTCCCTGAGTGAGTTGCGAGATATGCGGAAAGATTTCAGCCGCCTTCCAGGGGAGCACATCATTACCTGGCTGCTCCGCTGCTGGGATAACGGGGCCAGTAGCCTGGAACTGGAGGGCAGGGAGGCCAAGCAGCTAGGATCCTTGTCTAGGGAAGGGGGCATTGACAAGGCGATTGGGAAGAAGGCGCAGGCCCTCAGTCTCTGGAGGCGACTCCTGTCAAGTGTGAGGGAAAGGTATCCTTTCAGCGAAGATGTCGTATGTCGGGCGGGCAAGTGGACCACCATGGAGAGAGGTATCCAATATCTGAGGGAATTAGCTGTGCGGGAAATGGTTTATTACGATCCAGACAACACACAGTTGCCCACAGACCCCGATGAAGTCCAGTGTACCCGACCCATGTGGCGAAAATTTGTGCGAAGTGCACCATCATCGTATGCCAACTCACTGGCAGTAATTGACTGGAAGAGTGAAGAGGCACCCACAGCGGATGAAGTGGCTGGCCGACTCCGGCAATAGGAAGAGAGCCTTTCTTCCTCCCTCGTCTCGGCTGTGGAGAAGCTGTCCCAGGATGTCCGGCAACTCAAAGAGGATATATCTTACTCCCCACCGCCACAGACCCGTATTTCAGCTGTTAGGAGTAAGCGTTTTTCTGCTCCGGAGAGGGGATATAGAGCATACACACCACGAGGTGTCCTGTGGTTTTACCTGCGTGACCATGGAGAAGACATGAGGAAATGGGATGGGAAGCCTACTTCAACCCTGCAGGCACGCGTACATGAGCTACAAGGCAAGACAGCTGTACAAAGGAACTCTTCCAGAAAGGATGCTGCTCCAGTTTCCACCGGGCAGCCCCCCAGATCAAGTGGAAGGCCTGACCGCACTTCTGATCCTCTTGAAGGGACTTCTAAGTCCTTTTTGCAAGACGTGAGTAGTGAATATGATGAGCAGGATTAGAGGGGCCCTGCCTCCAGCCAGGTGGAGGAAAGGGACAACAGAGTGTATTGGACTGTGTGGATCCGATGGCCTGGCACATCAGACCCACAAGAGTACAAGGCCCTAGTGGACACGGGTGCACAGTGTACCCTAATGCCATCGAACTATGAAGGGGTGGAACCAATATCTATTTCTGGTGTGACGGGGGGATCCCAACAGTTGACTCTGTTGGAGGCTGAAGTAAGTCTAACTGGGAATGAGTGGCAAAAGCACCCCATTGTGACTGGGCCAGAGGCTCCATGCATCCTGGGCATAGACTACCTCCGGAAAGGGTATTTCAAAGACCCAAAAGGTTACCGGTGGGCTTTTGGAATAGCTGCCTTGGAAGCGGAGGAAACTGAACCATTGTCTAGTTTGCCCGGTCTCTCGGAGGACCCTTCTGTTGTAGGGTTGCTGAGGGTTGAAGAGCAACAAGTGCCAATTGCTACTACAACTGTGCACTGGCGGCAATACCGCACCAACCGAGACTCCCTGGTTCCCATCCACGAGCTAATTCGTCAACTGGAGGGTCAGGGAGTGATCAGCAGAACCCACTCACCCTTTAACAGTCCCATATGGCCAGTGCGGAAGTCCAATGGCGAGTGGAGGCTGACGGTAGACTATCGTGGCCTGAATGAAGTCACACCGCCCATGAGTGCTGCCGTGCCAGATATGCTGGAACTTCAATATGAACTGGAGTCAAAGGCAGCCAAATGGTATGCCACAATTGATATAGCTAATGCATTTTTCTCGATCCCTTTGGCAGCGGAGTGCAGGCCGCAGTTTGCCTTCACTTGGAGGGGCGTCCAGTACACCTGGAAGCGACTGCCCCAGGGGTGGAAACACAGCCCCACCATTTGCCATGGACTGATCCAGACTGCACTGGAAAAGGGTGAAGCCCCAGAGCACCTGCAATACATTGATGACATCATTGTATGGGGCAACTCAGCAGAGGAAGTTTCTGAGAAAGGGAAGAAAATAATCCAAATCCTGCTGCAGGCTGGCTTTGCCATAAAACGAAGTAAGGTGAAGGGGCCTGCGCAGGAAATCCAATTTTTAGGCATAAGGTGGCATGATGGGAGGCGTCAGATCCCAATGGATATTATCAACAAAATAGCAGCCATGTCCCCACCAGCCAACAAAAAGGAGACACAGGCCTTCTTAGGCGTTGTGGGTTTCTGGCGAATGCACATTCCGAATTACAGTCTGATAGTAAGCCCTCTCTACCATGTAACCTGGAAGAAGAATGATTTCAAATGGGGCCCTGAGCAACGACAAGCTTTTGAACAAATTAAACAAGAAATAGTTCATGCCATAGCTCTTGGGCCAGTCCGAGCAGGACCAGATGTAAAAAATGTGCTGTACACCGCAGCCGGGGAGAATGGCCCTACCTGGACTCTCTGGCAGAAAGCACCAGGGGAGACTCGAGGTCGACCCCTGGGGTTTTGGAGTCAGGGATACAGAGGATCCGAGGCCCGCTACACTCCAACAGAAAAGGAGATATTGGCAGCCTACGAAGGGGTTCGAGCTGCTTCAGAGGTGATTGGCACCGAAGCACAGCTCCTCTTGGCACCCCGACTGCCAGTGCTGGGTTGGATGTTCAAAGAGAGGGCTCCTTCTACACATCATGCAACCGATGCTACATGGAGTAAGTGGGTTGCACTGATTACACAGCGGGCTCGAATAGGAAGCCCCAGTCATCCAGGGATTCTGGAAGTGATCACAGACTGGCCAGAAGGGCAAGATTTTGGAATGTCGCCAGAGGAGGAGGTGACACGTGCTGAAGAAGCCCCACCGTATAATAAACTAACAGAAGATGAGAAACCATATGGTTCACTGATGGGTCCTGTCGCATCGTGGGAAAGCATCGAAGGTGGAAGGCCGCTGTATGGAGTCCTACACGGCAAGTTGCGGAAGCTGCTGAGGGAGAAGGTGAATCGAGCCAGTTTGCAGAGGTGAAAGCCATCCAGCTGGCCTTAGATATTGCTGAAAGACAAAAGTGGCCAACACTGTACCTCTATACCGACTCATGGATGGTGGCCAATGCCCTGTGGGGGTGGTTACAGCAGTGGAAGCGGAGCAACTGGCAGCGTAGAGGCAAACCCATCTGGGCTGCCCCACTGTGGCAAGATATTGCTGCCCGGCTAGAGAAGCTGGTTGTAAAGGTACGTCATGTAGATGCCCACGTACCCAAGAGTCGGGCCACTGAGGAACATCAGAACAACCAGCAGGTGGATCAGGCTGCCAAGATTGGAGTGGCTCAGGTGGATTTGGACTGGCAGCGTAAGGGTGAATTATTTCTAGCTCGGTGGGCCCATGACACTTCAGGTCATCAAGGAAGAGATGCGACATATAGATGGGCCCGTGATCGAGGGGTGGACTTGAGCATGGACGCCATCTCACAGGTCATCCATCAATGTGAAACATGCGCCATAATCAAGCAAGCCAAGCGGGTAAAGCCTCTGTGGTATGGAGGCCGATGGTTGAAATATAAATATGGGGAAGCATGGCAAATCGACTACATCACGCTCCCACAAACCCGCCAAGGCAAGCGTTATGTCCTTACAATGGTGGAAGTAACCACGGGATGGCTGGAAACATATGCTGTGCCCCATGCCACTGCCCGGAACACTATTCTGGGTCTTGAAAAGCAAGTCCTGTGGCGACATGGCACCCCAGAGAGAATCGAATCAGACAATGGGACTCATTTTCGGAACAACCTCATAGACACCTGGGCCAAAGAGCATGGTATTGAGTGGGTCTATCACATCCCCTATCATGCACCAGCCTCTGGGAAAGTTGAAAGGTACAATGGACTGCTAAAAACTACCCTGAGAGCGATGGGTGGTGGGACCCTCAAACACTGGGACACACACTTAGCAAAGGCCACCTGGTTAGTTAACACTCGGGGATCTGCCAATCGAGCTGGCCCTGCCCAATCAAGATTTCCACGCCCAGTAGAAGGAGATAAAGTTCCTGTAGTGCACATGAAGAATATGTTGGGTAAAACAGTTCGGGTCATCCCTGCTTCAGGCAAAGGCAAGCCCATCTGCGGGATTGCTTTTGCTCAGGGACCAGGGTGCACTTGGTGGGTGATGAGAAAGGATGGGGAAGTCCAGTGTGTACCCCAGGGGGATTTGATTTTGGGTGAAAATAGCCAATAAATTAAATTGTATGATGTTAATAGCTATACACTGTGTTAATAGTATAACCATAAGAATCACCCAAAACTAATGAAGGATGGACTTTGGAAGTGAATTCAACTGGTGCCCAGGAACTTCATCGAAAATTACATCTGTGACCTCCAGACTGCGAGCATGGACCATACCAGATACACCAGCCATGAAAAATACTCCAGATGCAGCGTGCAACAATCCAGCAGCACGCACCATTGTTCCTGCTCTGAGACACTGTAATGGCAGATGGAACCCAAAGCCATGGACTAAATGAACTCAATGGACACTCTATAGAGCGATGGCCCATGGAATAAGAGAATGGTGTCAGTGAAATAATCTGGGCATGATGTAGATGGTATGGAATAAGGGGTGGATAATGTCCTGGTTCTGGCAAGGATAGAGTTAATTTCACAAGGAGCCAGGACAGGTGAGCCAAGCTGGCCGGGGGGCTATTCCATACCATGTGACATCATGCTTACCATAAAAGGGGGCTAGTCGGGTAGGGGAGGGGCGGTGCAGTTTCCGCGCGGTTCCGGGACGGGCTGAGTGTCTGGTCGGTCGGTCGGTCGATCGATCGATCGATCGATCGTTGGTTGGTTGGTTGGTTGGTTCGGTAAATTGTTCTCTGTTATCACCCATTGTGAATATCTGTTATCAGCACTGTTGTTGATTGTTTTTTTCCCTCTTCCTTGCTGTCCCAGTAAACTGCCCTTATCCCAATCCTCAGGCTTTTGCCGTTGGTTTGTTTCCCGTTCTCCTCCCCGTCCCGCTGGGGAAGGAGTGAGTGAGCGGCCGCGTGGCGCTCAGCTTCCGGCTGGGCCTAAACCACGTCAGTGCCTGAAATGTCCCTGAAATTATTTGTGTTTACACAACTGAACACCTCCCTCTTTTCCTGCTCTTTTGAGTTATTCAGATGGAGTCATCTGAAAAGTAGTTATATATATCTCTGCATATGGAATAAGTCAGATAAAAAAGGAAATTGCCTTGTGGTTTTCTAAAGACCCTCTGGGGAACTTCAGAGCCCTCCAACATTTACAAATAAGAGGTCTGATACCCAGGAACATGAAAAAGCTTAAATCTGTTTTATTTATTTGTTTCTGCAGGAGTTATTTTAACTTGTGCTGTAAACAAAACAGACTAGCATTCATCAAAAATCAGTAAACCAAATCTTCTATTCAGACAATAAGATTCTAGCCCATCACAAATTTAACATAATCAAGTGTATTTTGAGAAAATTGAAACCACAAACAAGTAGATACATTTAAAGGACACATAAACTTCCTGTTACCATGAACATGCTTACCCAAAGAATTTGATTAATAAAGGCTTCCTAGGTATGAATCCAAGCTGTTAAGTTATTTAAAATTTAAGGTAAAATAGGGGATGTAAGAAATTAATACTGTCATAGATCAGTGTAGGTATTTTTAAAAGATTGTTTCCTGGAGAAGATAACAATTTATAAGCACTTGTAATGAAACAGAGTCTGTATTTGGTGTGAAACATCACTACTTCCTTGAAGAGGTATTTCATCTTTATATTTTATGGAAATATAATCATAAAAGAGAAACTAGCTATCTGGAAGGCATTCATACAAGTCTGTTGACTACCTGTATTCCCTTAGAGTGTTTCTGGAATGTAATTGTACCATTTGTTTCACTACAAGACAAAAACATAAAATTGCAGCCTCATATGGTTTTAGGATATGGAAGTTGATTTTTCTGTAGTACATCAACTTTCTTACAAGAGACTGAGAGACAAAATTGGCATAATCATTTACAAATGTTAAAGAATAATTTGTTAATCTTTCTTGGCAATGCATTGAAATGCAACAAAACCTTGAGGGCTAAGTTAATGCTTTGCTAGTTATGGCATGTCTTAATTTTTCATAACAGTATGAACAAATTTGTTAATAATAATGGTTCTAGTCCATAACAAATTGAGATACGATAAACTGACTGTATTGCATCTGTCTGTGTTGCTATTCACAGCACTTGTTCATTCAGATTCATAAATGTATCCTGTAGAATATTATGAGAATCACATTGCAATATTAGTGCAAGCTACATGAAATTTCACTAACTGAGCTGCTAAGAGATTTATGGATCTGGTTCAATATATATACAAAAATAAAAAGTAAGTTATACTGCGTTTGAAATATTCAGTGAGCAGAGACACTAGACATTTAATTTGACACAGGCACTAGTTTAGTCTTCCACCGTTCCATATTGTTGAACCTTTCCTAGCGCCCTTTAAAGAACTCTGTGATTAATGAAATTACTACTTGAAATACTAACCCTGTGAATTTCAGGGACTCATATCTGCATCTCAATTCTACATACTCTTTTCACTGTTTGATTATGACTGCAGTCCTTTCAGAGTAGGTCATTTTAAGTTCATCATTCCAGAAGACCTGTGTTTCTCAAGATCATAGAACTCTTCTGTTACATGCAGAATTTCATTGTTTATTTTATAATGTATTTCTTTAATTGTTTAAATTTTTTATTTTGGCTCGGCTGTTGGAATGGTTTTAGTCGATTAGAATTTGGGTTTATATTTTTTGTTCAGTAGCCTACCTGCATTTGCAACTGGAAACTTTATAATCTCAATGTTATGATTACTACTTGGGAGTGAATAGACTGAAGTGATTTCACAGACAGAATCCAAGCATAAACTTATTTGAGGACCAAATGATAAACTCACTCTGAATAGGAAAGGTAATTTTTTCTCCATAAGGAATGAGGTCAGAATTTTAGAATTACATAATACTATTAGTATTATATATTACTTTAAAATGCTTGTCAATTTGAAAACTATCAACAAGTATATTGCTTGCCCAATTAAGGCCAGAATACTACTTATTTTTTCTTAAGATAAAGGATTCAAAGAGCAGAGTGTAGCCTACTGCTATTCCTTGCAAGTTTCTTTTCTTTTGGACCATGACAGCAGGCAAAAATATTAATCAAAATAGTACAAAAATGAAGATCACATGACATTTGCAAGGGAGAAAACATAAAGGGGGGGAATATTTGGATTTTGGCAAGGAAGTTAAGAAAACATATGGACTATGCCAGAAAAACGCAGGGTCACGAGAGGAAGTGAATGTGTTAAAGGAGAGTGGCAAAGCTGCTGAATGAAAAGGCAGGAAACAGCCTATTTGCTGCTGTAGTACCTAGATTGCTTCTTTTATTTGTTCTTTTCCTTCAGTGATTCAGCTGATAAGTCAGTGAGATAGAAGCTACTTTGAGATTTGTTTAACTGAGAGTGAACTGAGGAAGATGAGTGAGCCAGCTCACACATGACATTTGACAAGTACAGCAATAAATCAAGGACCTCCTCAAAGCCAAATTTAGAGTAATCCTCATGACTCAAAGCTCCTTTGAAGGGTTCCAGAACAATTAAATAGCTGGGAGTTCACAATCTGCCTCTTATTATAAATTGCCTAATAAAGGTAGTCTGAGATGATTAGGGAAAAAAACCTAACTCACAAAATATGGAAGAGGCACTGGAATTAATATTTTCCTCCAGTTCTATGTTCCTAGACCTTAAACAAATCTGAAAAATCCTGACTCAAACTTTCTTCTAACACTATCTGCTAACCTACTATCACTACCCACCAACCTATTAACACTACCTGAATAAAAATTCTGGTAAGACTTACAAAGATGACAGTCAGATAATTGCAAATCTAGAAGAAACATGCCTCTGCAACAGTAGACAAATGACAGTAAAAACTGCAGCATTTCTCTTGTTAATTCAATGTTCATTTAAAAATAATAATTAAATAGTCTCTTGCAGTTTAATAGAAGCAACTATAACTGCCTCATCTACACTCATTTTTTTCAGACTTTTGACATTTTTCTATCCAATATGTTTTCTGATACCTCACAGCAAAGAGAATTTGATCCAACTTAAGTTTATTATACTATAAACCACTCTAAAATATGTTTTTGAAGTTTTCCAATTCAATGATGATATATTTCTGAGGGGGGAAAAAACAACAAACAAAACACGAAACAATCTTCAGAGTCCACTTTGTTCTCCAGCATTGATCAAATGTCTTCATATTGTAGAGGTTATTATAGGAGATTTGTTTAAATTAGAACCCTTTTTCTTCACTACTTTTAAACATATAAATGGCTTATCTTGATGTGAAATCAATAAATGTTTCATTTCCACTTCTAATTACCTCTGGTCCTCATTATAACAAATTCTCTTTAAAATAGAGAAGCTGACAAATTCTTTACACAAAATCCTTCAAAGTGCTGGCAAGGAAGGGATAAAAAAAATGTTCAGTGAAAAACCCAGTCATGCAGTGAATATTGTGTCTGAGTCCATGATCCTGTGTGACTGAAACTGTTTATTAAACTATCCAGAGTGAGTGAAATCATGTGGTAGCTGAATTGAATACATGAAAACTCCAAACTTTCACGTTCATCTGGTTCAATCTAACCAATGAGGCAAAATACTAATTAAAAGAAAGATTTTACTTCCATTATAAATCCAATAATATTAAATGATAGCATACTTGAAATACATTGTAATTTTTTTATTATTATTATTTCAAAAGAAAAAACTTTTTTTAACACAAGTAAAGAATTATATCATTGTTTATGTATTGTTTTGAGGTTATGAATTCATTATAACATTTTTAAATTTCTAGGTTGCAGTATAGATATCATAATAGAAGAACTGTAGTATTAAGTCTAAGAGTATGCATGAAGAAACAACTTGTGCTTTGTTTCTTTTATACTTCTTCATCCTTCCAGATACCATAATGGAGGGTCACAGTCTCTGCCTATGTCCAATACCTTATTGATTGATTTTGCTTCTGCCCTGCTTTGGAGGACGAGTGGTGTGATTTGCTAACAAAGACATTGCTCAAAACAGATACAAATAGTTGAATAAGCATATTGTAAGGTTGCACCAGGAATACTAATCACTTCAGAGTGGTACCAATGTCTGTATAAGGGCTACAATGCCGTAAAAGCCTGTGTGATAATGTAAGAATATTTGCCTTTGGACATGGGGTATTTTTTTTGCTCATGCCTGCCTGATACTAGTAAGCAAGACTCTATTGGCCAAAGTTTTTTTTTAAAAAAACCTGTAGAAGCTGTAATACTAAATCAAACCAATGCCAAAGGTATGTCTGTATTTGATAACTATGTTGGGTTTTTTAATTTCCCTCTTACAAAACTACTGTGTTACCCCATCAACGGTAGCAGCAGGAAAAATGTCTGTACAAATATTTGCAGTAACAGAATTATTATGTCACCTTTCTATGTTCATAGTATATCTATATCCATAAGTACTATGATAAAGTCTGGAAATCTGGGAAAGTGGATTTATGCTTTTGATTGGAATGTGCTAGATTGAGTTTATAGCTGTTATTGCTGTTTAGCTATTAATTGGCAGGCTCTTGTACTTGTCATGGGGCTTGCTTGCCTCACTGTGTAGTAGAGTCTAGTGCTCGTTGGTGGCTGCTTTTTGCTTTCGTTTCTTGCTGTAGTGCTGTACTGGTGATCATCTCACTGTGCTGTGCCTGGGAACATTTTGATAACAGCAATGGTGATGTGGCTGGGCTGGCAGCTGGCCAGGGCATTGCTGCTGTTTCTGTGCTGCTGTCCTGGACAGGCTGGAACTCCTGTGTGCACTCGAGTCGAAGGGACTGTGACCTGTGGGTGAGTCCATGTGGGAGCAGGACACCCCAAAGCGTCAGTGGCCATGAATAAGTCCACCCCAGAGCAGGAATATCTCAAAATGTCTGTGGCCGTGGTTATGTCTGTGCTGCAGCAGGTATACCCCTGGAGGGATTGCGAGCCAAGGATAAATCCATGTCTCCATGCTGGAGAAGGTACACCTTGAAGCCTGTGCATGGGGTCATGCTGGAACACCTCAAAGTGTGTGGCCATGGATGAGCCCACAACAGGGCAGGTTTATTTCTGAAGGGACTGAAGTGACTGTGACTGTGGGCAAGGCCACGCTGGAGCGGGTATATCTCTGTTGTGTCCCATGGATAAGGCCATGCTGGAACAGGTTCACTCAAAGTGACTGTGGCTGTGGATAAGTCTATGCCGCAGGAGGTATACCCCTGGAGAGACTGTGGTTCATTGATAAGGCTCTGGTTGGAGCAGGTACTCTCTTAAGGGACTGCAGTCTGTGGATAAGTCCAAGCTGGAGCAGGGGCAAGGGGAGGTGTTCATTGCAATGGTAAACTTGATGGTCTGACTCAAAGAGACCAGAGGTGGAGATTGTAACGGAAATACCTTTAAACTGTTGTAACCCATGATGTGAGTTGCATGTTATAGGAATTACTGTAGCAGAAATCACCTGAACCAATGGAGGACAAGCCTTACAAGAAGCAGTGCAAGTGCAGCAGTGGACATGACCAGAACTCGCTTTGGTGCCCAGTAACTCCACACATCACACCACCTCTCCTGTCCTGAGTGACCACCATGGTGAAAGGAGCCCAAGGTTGTGGGCTGAGTGAACCCAATGGATGTTTTGTGGACATTTATGGACATTTTATGGACATTTTGAAAGGGTGGTCCATAGACTGAGAATGATATCAGCATAGTATATTATATCAAAGGATGAGGAGGGTGGTGGTGGTTGATGAGAATGTATTGGATTGTCTGGGACCTGAGCATGACATAAATGGTATGGAATAAGGGATGGAGAATGCCCTGCTTTCAGTTGAGAGTTAATTTTCTTCATAGTAGCTAATATGGGGCTATGTTTTTGATTTGTGCTGGAAACTGTTGATAATATAGAGATGGTTTTGTTATATAGACATGTTTTTGCTGTTGCTGACCAGTGTTTACACACAGTCAAGGCCTTTTCTGCGTCTTGCACCACCCCATCAGTGGGATGGCTGGGGGTGCACAAGGAGTTGGGAGGGGACATAGACAGCACAGCTGACCCCAACTGACCAAAGGGATATTCCATACCATATGATGTCATACTCAGTTTATAAGGGGCTTGGGGAAGAGGAAGGATGGGGTGCGGCAGCATTCAGAGTGATGGCGTTTGTCTTCCTGAGTAACCATTACACATGACGGAGCCCTGCTTTCCAGGAGATGGCTGAACACCTGCCTGCTGATGGGAAGGGGTGAATGAATTTCTTGTCTTGCTTTGCTTGTGCACGTGGCTTTTGCTTTACTCATGAAACCATCTTTATCTCAAACCACGAGTTTTCTCACTTTCACTCTTCCAATTCTCTCCCCCATCCCAATGAGGGGGAGTGAGCGAGTGGCTGCATGGTCCTCAGCTGCCGGCTGGGGTAAAACCACAACAGGAACCCATAGGCCAGCTGTATTCCTAACTTGGGCACCTTCATCAGAAATTTAAAACTTAGCTGAGCTAAATCTTGGCCTTTATCTTGTTCATATAAGTGCTCCTGTTGCTGCAACTGCTGTATTGCTGCACACTATACCAATACAGTCAGAAAAATGTTTCTGTAGACAGACTGGGTAGGAATACAGTTCATCTAAATTTAGGTGTCTACATAAGACTAGAAGACTGAACATAAGATCAGATGTCTGAATTTACGTTATTGTCACTGGTGATATAATCAGTACAGTCAATGAAGCTTCATCTTACCTATTTGATCTGTTGAATACCTCTCTAGAAACCAAGAGCTGTATTGACTAGATTCAGCTTCCTTTAGGGCACATCCATCTGCTCCAGCGTGGTCCTTCAAAGGCTGCAGGGGAGTAACCTGCTTCAGTATGGGCTTCTCCAGGGGCTGCAGGTGAATCTCTGCTCCGGTGACTGGAACAACTCCTGTCCCTCCTTCTCTCACCTTGCTGTCTGCAGGGCTCTTTCTCTTACACTTTTCCCAGAGGTGACACCAACATCATGGACAGACTGAGATGTACCCTGCTGTGGGTCCACTAGAGCCAGTTGGAACAGGCTGTCTGGCACAAGACTCCTCTCCTCTCCTCTCCTCTCCTCTCCTCTCCTCTCCTCTCCTCTCCTCTCCTCTCCTCTCCTCTCCTCTCCTCTCCTCTCCTCTCCTCTCCTCTCCTCTCCTCTCCTCTCCTCTCCTCTCCTCTCCTCTCCTCTCCTCTCCTCTCCTCTCCTCTCCTCTCCTCTCCTCTCCTCTCCTCTCCTCCCAAAACCTCGCACAGTCACCCAATACAACTATGTATACGTAGAACACAAGCAGAGAAGAGAACCTTTTATGAGAAGTCAAGAGAGAAAACACAATTAACCTTTGCTATGTTTCGCATTATATATTCCAAACAGCGCGGTATTACAAATCTGTGTCTGAAGAGACAGTTGCTTGTATTTAGTGAAGTTATCATCTCCTCTACTAGGTAACACAAACAACTGGAAAGTAAATGCTGGAACAAGAGATAGAGGAGAGTACCATAGTAGTTTATTCAGTCCATCACTCTGTCATTTTTGATATATCAGAAAACTAGGTAGGAAAGGTTTGTATGAGCTGTTTTAATGCTATTGGATCATTCTACTTCAGTATTTTAGTTCAGATCAGGCTAATATTTTGTTTGAATTGCACCTCCTGATTGTCTCCTATGATTCATGTGGTTGAGTGGTTTCGGACAGGCAATACTTGAATTCCTTTTAGCCAAAACTAAACCACTGGATGCATTCCAGGGGCTCATGTAATGCTCTTCAATTTCTGTTGAGTTCACATCATAGGACCAAAGTAGAGCTGATGTAAACATGGTCCTCATGGTCATGAGTCTGAAGATCAGGGGCAACCTGTAGCAGTACAGTGATATTTTGGAATCAGATCTTTTGTAACCTATTGAAATAAATTGTTAAAATATCTTCATTTAGTTTCTTGTAGGCCATGTCAGGGATATGAAATGTATTCCCTATAGAAGTAAGTCTGGGTAGTGATTCTCCTATTACAATGTCTCCATGTTTCAGGAATCCTAGTGTATTATTAAAATAAGAGATCACATACAAACTTGCCATAAGAAATCAGTGACTACAGCGGGTTGCCATAACTATTAGTTTCTTACTCTCTGAACTATTAATGTCATACTGCCTTAATCAACCAAAACAAGATTCATGCTTTTATTAAAACAGCTGTTCAACATTGTTTCCTTCCACAGAGCCATGCAAAAAGGAAATCTCACAGCATTATTAATGCAATTATTGTCTCATGGAACAAATTAAAAATGATCGTTTGAAATAGCAGCTTGGGTGAGACAATCACTTAAATCAATCACTATTTAGATTAATCTATTTAATAATTAGGTAGATTTTCTCTTCTGCATGAAAAAAAAAAGTGAATTGTTGATGGAAGAGAAATTCATGAAGTCAGACTTTTTGGTCAATTGTGGAGCTCAGTAGCAATATAATCCTGACAAGCATCACTCAGTTTCTTGATTTCGTAGAATACAGTGAGATGAATGTAGAGAAAAAAATCTGCATTATCACAGAGAGACAATCAAACTACAGAAGGTTAGTTGGGTAAAGTAGTCAGGGTTATGAATACCTCTGGGAGATTAGAGACTATGTGTAGTCTGTCTACAGATGTCAGTTCTAAATAACAAATCATCCTATAAATTAAAAAAAAAAAAAGTATTAACAATTTGCCATTAGTATACTAGTGTTACATGAGTTGAAACTCTGTTAGCTGACTAATTTGGATTTGACTGTTGCTTATCACTTTTTGATGCGATAAATAAAAGAATAACTCAATAAGAAATATCCAGAATCTTGTGAGATTAGTGTATATTAATATTTAAGAGTAGGGAAGCAAAATAGTAGTAGAATAACAATAAAAGAATTCTAACAATAACAGAACAAATAACCTCATAAATCCACTTATTATTTTTTCTTCAAGCTAGATTGTTGAACACAAATTCAGTGTCAATTTAAAGGTGGGAGATGATAGATTTCGGTTATTCTGAGCTGCAGGCAGAGTTTTAGTTGCTTAGGGCAGCTTGGTGCGTCTTGACTTCAAAGCAAGCACAAAAACTATACGTGAAAATGTGCTGAAGATGTAAGATGATGAGATTCTTATGGAGAAAACAGAAATTAAGTCACTATTCAGGTGATTAAAAGAGCAAACCAAATTATTTTCAATAAAAACATGCACAAACACACACGTGTATACATGCAGCCTTGCAGAATTTAATTGAATTGTGTATACTTTAAAGGCAGTATACTGTAACATGCCCAAATAGTTGCTTACGACAGTACAGAGAAGTTGGTAAAACTAACAATTAGCAGAGACCAAGTAAAAATAATTATAATCTATAAACCAATATTTTCATGCCATTTTTCATTTTGGGCACCTGACAATTTTTTATTGCTTTGTCTGAGACATCCTCAAGCAATTTTATTCATAGGGGGAGAGATATTCAGCCTTTTTGAAAAGGATTACTTTGATTGTTTCAGAATGAGTATCTTGCATTCCAAGTTACTTTTACAAGTTACATGGTTTTTTTTTTCATTTATTAATTTTAGTTTTATTTACAAGTTGAAGACAATACAAGTTTTTTAATTAAAATAGAAAGACACTTTGGAAAGAAAGCCTTAGGATCTTAGTATTATATATACATTGATATTTATATTTATGTTTGTATTTGTAAGTTTTCTGGTTTGTGATGTCTTTAACATTATAAATTAAAGCTATCTGGGAAAAATTTTAAATATATGAGTAATTTAATAACAGTGATTCAGTGATCCTTTCTCATCTGAACACTCAATGACTTCTGGGTATGCTCAGTAATAGCATTTTAGATGTTTAGGTCCTATGGTATCATTATGTAAAAACCTATAAAGATAAACCTACATAACTGAAAAGGATATGGACCTTGGATTTAAATACCTACTTTTCATCTTGATCTCATGTGAAGTAAAAACATTCTTAATGAATATAACTTACAATGAGTTGCAGGATTTGTACCTTTAGCTGTACAAATTTATCAGTGATAATTGGGAGTCTGTGAAATGTGGAATGTCACAGAAGTGTTTTTTATTTGCTTTGCTTCATCTCTTGCAAACACTGTGTACCTGACTTGCAAGCTGGCATCAAATGTAAAACTAAATTAGCTGTGTTGTGTTAGATCAGGTTGGGTTTGGTTTTGTTTTGGGTTTTGGGGTGTTTTTTTTTAAATTTTTATCACTCCAAATTGAATTTTGCCAGATTCTTTTGTAGTGCATTCTAAGAGGCTGAAATGGTACAAAGAAATTGTTTCTAAAAGGTCATATAAATGTGAGATTCCTTCAGTTTCAGATAGAGATGCTGGAAAATTTATAAGAAAATCTTATATACTGTCATATTTTATTTTCTTAGTTTGTTTCATAGCTTTTTCTGATATGGATGCTGAAAGATAATATTTTCCAATATGTATAAATGTATCACATCATACTGTTGTGTACTTGTCATAGCAATACCTCCATTAGCACCAGACATAAAAATAAACCAGTAAACAGATATTGAATTATCACAAATCTTTCTATTTCTAATAATTCTGTAACAATAATCAGGAAAATTTATTTCATTTTTAATCAGTATTGGATAGACAATCTAAAGGACAAATTAATGCATTTAGACTGCATTTATGCATTTGACATTCCACTCAGCTGCCTGTTTTCAGTCTTGTCCCACTTTTTTATAGAGGGAACTGAGGAACACTGAGAACTTCCATCAGCATTAAGTCTGAGGTTTCATACTGATCCTGAGATAGGAAATCATCTTCTCATTCTTTCTTTCAGATGTTATGACTTGACTCTTTTTAAACAAATTACATTAAGTGTCTGAGAAGAGATTGACACAGTCTCGGTTAGATAGCAAGCCTCAGCTTGCACTCCTGTGCTTTGATTTGGACATGGGGATGAAAAGTACAGTTAGTGTATTTTCTTCATAAGCCTCCAGAAAACTGGAATTCTTCTCTGAAACAGGAAAGAAAAGATTATGAAAAATTAGATTATATGTATATTCCAACACTGAGTGAGCACAACTTTGGTGGTGAATTCTCTGTTGTTTTACACTGCATATGATATACTTCTCCTGCAGCAAGGATCTAAGTGTGCAAAGCAAAAAGTAATTTGCTTGTGGTTAACAGTCAAATGACCCAGTCCTTTACCATCTTTCTTTTCCATTGATTGTGCAGTTCCCTTTGGAGTGACATAATATGCAGGACTTCTATTAAGGGATGCTGAATCATCAAGATTGCTTACCTTTGTAGATCAGATGTGAGTAATAGTAAGACAAATTGCCTGGCGCATACTCAGTTGGACCTCTGTGACACTGTGCAGACTATTTTTTGCTCATTTGCTCAAAGCTTTACCTTTATTTAATGCTATGCAATATCCTAGCCTGATACATTTTCAGAAACTTTTCTGTGCCTGTACTTTTCAACTCCATGCATAAAAATGGGGCCTGCCCTTACTCTGTAATTGTAATTAAAAAAAAAAAAAAAAAAAAAAAAAAAAGGAAAAGAAAAAGGAAAAAAGAAAAGAAAAGAAAAGGAAAAAAAAAGCCCCAAAACACCCAGGTATACATTTCTTTCTCTGTCTGCATAAAAGGCCAAAAAAACATGGAGAGATGGGGAGACTATTACATTAGATTTCCATATTTTGTGCGGAAGCCTAAAGCAATGTCTGCTTGTTGATTATGTGGTATAGCTTTTGGATTATTGCTCGAAATAGTATGTATTTTCTTTTTGGTAATAAGTGAAGAATTCTTATGAGAAATTTCAATTGAGACCTGTAACTGTTAAATCTATGTGCTTTGAAACAGGTGGATACATTGTGGCTTTACACACACCAGAGAGAAGGGGACATAAACTACCCAGAAGATATGGGTCAGATGTAAAACAGCAATTAAGTAGATAGTAGACATTTGAACTGTGTTTTTAAAAAGTCATGATCCAGAATCTAAACACCTAGTATGACTGGAAAACGCTTTTAAGCACCTGCTTATGAACATTCCTAATCCTGTCACTGCATAAGCAAATCTTCTTTTCCCAGGCAAGCCTAATTATAGTTTAGAAACTAGATGGCAGAAACTAAATGACATTCTATTTCCATTTGCCAGTCCGTTGTGGTTGGTATTTTTAAAGTGCTCTTATAACTAGCTGACAATACAAAAGCTTCACAGCAGAATGCACATGTATCTCTTCACTTTTAAGTACAGTTTGAGGAGAAGATATCTGCAGTAAGAGCTAAAAAAAGGTTGCAGCAGTCATTCAAGATCTTAAGCCTCGCTGTAGCCAACCTTTTGTCTTCCACCAGTCAAGGAGTTCTCACGTGAGGCTATGGTTTGTTTCCCCTTCTGCCACTGAAAAGAAGAATACAAGCTTCCTGGTGTGAGAAAGGGAGTGTTACATCAAAGAACATGATCTCCCAGGGCACTCAGCTGCAAAGGGGTACACTTGGCTTTTATCATTAACCTTCAAAAATTTATATACAGTATATGTTTAAACCACTTAATTTGGGGGGGGGGGGGGAAGTGATGCTAGAATAAAAAAAAATAAAAATGGCAGCTATCCCACTCAAGATCTTTTTACATATGTGTGCTGCCTTCTTTCAGAAACAGTGCAGTAAAATCAGATAGGCTGATTAAAAATCACATGGATAATAACTGTCTTTGGAACAGGAACTGAGGAATCTTTTCTTCTGAGGACTATTAGTCTATTAACGTCCGTAGGAGTAGTACCTTAGTAGTACCCCAATGAATAACCAGGAACTCATGCACTGATTTCCATAATTATTTCATAGTTGGTTTATGTGTTCAATTTTAACCTACTTGGATTAAATTCAAGGAAGTAGAGAAGACAGAGGGCAAACAACAAACAGAATAGAAAGCAGCACCAGGATCTATTTGCTGGTTGATGTCTCCCATTTTTCTCCAAGGAGAATACTAAGGTTTTACTCTCACAAGTCTGGAAGGAGAGTCAATCCAGTAAGTCCCTAAAGCTTTTATCTAAGAAAGGGACAAGACATATAAGGATTGAATGAGTCACCTTAGCCACCCGTGGTGCCTGGTCGATTGGATTCTGAAAGAGATGCAAGGAAATTCTAGCAGAAAGGCTGATAAGCGCACTCTCTTCCTAACTGAGAGACTGAGTAACATGACTGAGAAAATGTTATTAAAGGAAAAAATGAAGATTTAAGTACAAGGAAACAACTGCACAACGGCCTTTTATAAAATAAATAAATAAATAAATCTTTAAAGTATTTCCAAATGAATGAATAATGGTTTAGGTTATTTTAACTAAATTAATAAGTTCCTTTTTCTGTGCATTACTTCAATCCTGACATGTTGGAACCTCATTGAAAAGGAAAGATATCAATCTCAAACAGCCTCTTTCTTTGTCTTCCCCAGAACGGGAGGTTATGAGTTCAGTATCATCGTTTGGCTCTCTATTACTATCAATGTTACCTGTATGCAACCCTAATACTGATGAGTACTTCAGAACTTGTTTATTTTGGGTTATCCATCGACTGTGCAGTTGACCAATGGGAAATTAGGCCCAACGTGTGTGGCTTGGGTTCTTTTACCACCTTAGCTTTGCAGTGTCCTCTTTTTCAGTGTTTAAACGTACCATTTATACCGTGACTGCAGCTTTTCGGTTGCTTGGTTAGTTCGTTTTGTGCACATGTGAGTATGAAAATAAACATCCGTTTAATGACTAGGTCATTTAATCAGCACAAAGAAATGATATTTTAAAAGAAATTTTAAAGAAATTTTAAACCTACCTGACTGACAACACTATAAGCTAGCATACACAGAAGTCAAAACAAATTCATATTATGCAGGCTTTAAGAAGCAATTTGGCTTCTGAAGAATAATAAATGTATCTAATGGCCTATTAGGCAAGGGTATTCAAGGAAAAACACTGGAATCATTCAACAAACAGTGATTATACGGCACAATGAAGAAAATGAAATACAGAGAAGGGAATGGGTTTTGACAGGCTAAATGTCCTTTACTCTTTCCTCAAAAAAATGTTTTGTTCTTATTTATGGCTTTCCTCAGGGAAAATGTGTCCTTGTTGCATATTCCTTTTTAAATGCCCTGTAAAATGATTATGACACCTGCTGTAGAACAACTTGACTGGTTTATGCCCACACAGATAGAACCATGGTGCTGTAAATCTAAGAGCTGCCAAACTGTCCACACACACACTATGCTGGAATTGCCTGTGATCCTCTATTATTTGTCTTTAAATATTTTACGTTCCTGACACAAATCCAATATTGCTTGCTTGACTGGATGATGTTTTCAGATTCCAAGGTCATTTGCTGTGACCTATGGTTCATGAGCCCTGTAAACAAACATTTGCTAGCTCTGTTTCTAGTTATATGTTATCATATTAAAAAAAAGGGTCTCTTTCTCGAACATAATCTGGAGATTCTGACATGACCATGGAAAATATCAACAAATGAATGAAATGGAAACAGTCAGGTAATCCTGAATTCTGGATCCCATGGGTAAAGCTGTTACCTTTTCCATCTGTCACGTGATTGTGTACAAAAACTAAAGGTCAACTAGTGACTGTTTAGCCCTCTATATAGGACCCAAAAAGATCACCTGCTTCACATGCCAGTTTTCATTTATGTCACACCAGGTTATGTTTTAATTAAATCCTAACACCCAATCCCCTCCCATTCCAAATATTAAATAAATAAAGTGTTTGGTCTCAGAAGACTCCAGCCATTGGAAAAGGGTTTTGCCCCAGTGATTGAGCCTGAATATGCATTTTCCATCTGTAAAACACACTTGATATAACAGAATCACAGAATCCCATGACTGATGTTGGAAGGCACATCTAGAGTTCCCGAAAGCCAGGTGCCCAGGACCACGTCTGTGGTGGGTTGACCCTGGCTGGAGGTCCAAATGGCCTTTGAATATTTCCAAGGATGGAGACTCCACAGCCTCCCTGGGCAACCTGTACCAGTGCTCAGTCACCCTCTCCCAGTAAAAAAAAAAAAAAAAAAAAAGTTTCCTAATGTTCAGAGGGAAACCTCTGTCTCAGTTTGGACCCATTGCCTCTGGTCCTGTCACCGGGCACCACTGGAAAGAGCCTGACTCCATCCTCTATGTACCCTCCCTTCAGGTATTTATATCCATTGATGAGATCCCCTGTGAGCCTTCTCTTCTCTGGGCTGAACAGTTCCAGCTCTGTCTGCTTTCCTCATAGGAGAGGTGCTCCAGTCCACCATCTTTGTGGCCCTCATTGGACTCTCTGCAGTGTGTCCATGTCTCTCTCTTACTGGGGAGCCCAGAACTGGACACAGCAGTCCAGATGTGGCCTCACCAGGGCGGAGTAGAGGGGAAGAATCACCTCCTTCGACCTCTAGGCAATACTTTGCCTAATGCAGTCCAGGATATCATTAGCCTTCTTTATGGCAAGAGCACAGCACTGTCTCTTGTTGATCTTGCTGTCCACAAGGTCTGCAAAGACCTTTTCTGCAAATCTTTCTAGACAGTTGATCCCCAACATATACTCATGCATGGGGTTGTTCTTTCCTGGGTGCAGAACCTTGCATTTCCCAATGTTGAACTTCACAAGGTCCTGTCAGCCCATTTCTCCAGTCTGCTGAGGTCCCACTGGATGACAGCATGGCCCTCTTGTATACCACGTACTCATCCACAGTTTTGTGTCATCGCTAAACTTGCTGAGAGCACACTTTAATGAAGTTTTAGAACAGGACTGGACCCAGTATTGACCCTTGGGGTACACCACTTTTTATTGGCCTCCAACTAGACTTCTTGCTACTGATCACCACTCTCTGAGCCCAGACAGTTTTCAATCCACCTCACTGTCTGCTCATCCCGTCTATTTTTCATCAGCTTCTCCATAAGGATCTTACAGAAGACCATGTCAAAAACCTTACTGAAGTCAAAGTGGACAGTATGCACTGCTCTCTCCTCATCTACCAAGGTAGTCATTTCATGGTAGAAGGTTATCAGGTCAGAAGGTATATTGAGTGTATAAGACAAGGCTTTGGTATCCGGGGGTAGCAGGGGAAGAGGGCAGCAGTTGTCCTTTGCTAGACACTGCTGTTTTCAGTGGGCTCTGCAACAGACTCACCACAGGCCAAAGTTGAGGTCATCAGTGAACTTGGTGGTGCCTCTGTAAAAAGATGTTTAAGAAAGGTCAGAAAATACTGGATAGAGAGGAAGAGGGGGAAAAAAAAGAATGAGAAACAACATGGAGAACACCAAGGTCAGAGGAGCAGGAGGTGCTGCATAGCAGGGCAGGCATACCTTCCAAAGGGACTGCAGTTCAGAGATGAGTCCACACTGGAACAGCTCAAAGGAAGTGAGTCCTGTGGAGAACACATGCTGGAACATAGGGAAAGAATGGGAAGGAAGGAGCAGCTGAAAGGAACTGCTACATCCTGACTGCATCCCCCACCCACCACCAACCCATGGAAATAAGAGGGTGTGAAGGACAGGTGCTTGAAGTGAAGTTGAGCCTTATGTTTTATAAATCATACATACTTTAAATACAACAGGGGTGGAAAGATGTCAATGTGTACTTCTTTTTTGTTGTGTTTTGGGTTTTTTTCCCCACTACCCAAATCAGTAATTAAATATTTACTATAATTGGCAATAAATTGTGTTAATTTTCCCATGTTGGGTCTGTTTTGCCCACTAAAGTAATTGGTAAGTGATCTGCCTGTCTTAATTTTGGCCCTAGAGCTTTCTTGTTCCAGTTCTTCCTTTTTTCTCCCTGTTGTGCAGCTTATTTTCTCCAAATAGCTAGCATACAATGTGATTTTTCAGACTTTTTTATGGAGAACTCAGAACATTTTAAAAAAATTTCATATAATCCATAAAGGAGTGTAATTAATTCAGACTGTTTATCTCAGTGTGCATCACTGGGCTTACGTACTATAAGATTCTATAGGGCTATCATATAGTCTTTAAATGAACTGATTGAACTCTATCTTTACATCACTTAATGTATTTTTTGCTCCACTAATGCAAGTATATATTTGTTCTCAACTTCCTCTATGTTACTTAGAGACTATCTTCCAAATTGCAGTATTACTTTATTTTTGGATAATTTATACTAATTTGTGCCTTTGCCAGCCTTGTGTCTTAGTTGAAATAGCTCTGATGAGTGGTGTCCTCTATGGGTTTATTTATAATGGTAGTCACATCCTCCCTCAGCCTTTATTTTGGACAGTCAACCTCTTTTACTCTGCTTCTATATGTTTTCCCATACTTTCCCAGTCTATCCCATTCTTTTCCCACACTGAGTTGTAGAAGTTGTGTATACTAATTGGGTTTTTATTTACTTGTAATAAGTTAAATTAATTTATCTAAACATGGATTACCATAGCTGTATTGCAAATATAATTCTTAAGATCAATAGGAATTACAATTACATGTACCTGTCTTTACATATTTGCATAATACATCTCATTTCATATGTCTTATGACTCTACTGTGTACTGATATCAACAATCAGCTGTTATTTTCTCAGTCATTTCCGGACTGCTTATATCTTAGATCCCTGCTTATATCTTCAGTCTCTGTTCCAGGACAGTGCATTTTATGTTATCATTTTCCAATTTATTATTGTATTCATTCAATGTTATCATTAATGACATCATAGTCTTCTTTTATATTTATGATATTTCTTAAAGTATTTTCAGCAAATAAAGTTACTTTTATGATAAGATCATTAATGTACATATTAAATTAGCCCATGTTATTTCTTGGGAAATGCTACTGTTTAATTCCCTGATGACTAGAAGTTCCTTTTTGTCATATGCTCTTTAGTTACTTTACATGCACTGTAATAAAGTGCTTCCACCTTAACAAAGTTCCCATGTAACATTGAATTAAAATCTGAATTCTAAATAGAAGATATCCTTTATATTTCCCATATTTCCCAAAAAGGTTATAAAAGATATTGTTTTCATTTAGCATAATCAATTTTCAATGCACTTAAAGTTGCAGTGTCCCCCCCTTTCCACTTATTTCCTTTTCCTGGCTGATTTCTTCTAGTGCATATCAGTGGTGGTCACATGAACAGACCTGACCCTAATGGTTCTTTTCTCTTATGATGTATAAGTCCTAAATAACCATTTTTCAACTGTATACCATTGTTAAATTGTACACTAAATAGGTCTGCTCAAAATATCTGGTACTGGATTTGAAATTTCAGAACTATTAGATGAAGATTGACTGATTCCTAAATATGACTGCAGTAAATAGAGTGAGATATGCTTCCATTTAGTCATTTTAATAGCAAGCCTTTGCATATTTATTCTCATTAATCATATTTGAAACTGAGAAAGGAATTTATTTTGTTTTGGGACCATATCCTGATTAGCCAAAATGTATCCCTCCTACAGTACATAACACCCCCCTCCCATTTGTTTGTGGTGTTTATCTAGGAACTTTATCTGGAAACTTTAAATTTGTTGTCTGACATTTTCAAGTGATACTCTTGAAACTACTTAAGAGAAATTATAATAAATAAATAAATAAATCTATTTCCTGCTTGTCCTTTTCTTATTTCAAAGTTTTTATCTTTTTAAGTTAAAAATCTTAATTTCAATTCTCCTAACACTACTCCTTATGTCCTTTTGTACATGGGTGCATTGGTGTCAAACACTGGGTCTACAGTGCAGTATTGACCCAGTATTTTGGTGTCCCATTTGTCTGGGCTGGACACCTGTCCAGGACGTACCACAGGATCTTTTCAACTTAGATATCTGAGTCAGTTATCTGCGTATTTCTTTAATGTCCAAAATCATTGACTTGAAACAGCAATGTATTTTTTTACTTCCTTTATTATCTTATGATAAAGATTAACTATTATAGAGATTGGCTGTTCTGAATTTAGTATCATGTATTTACTATCTCTTTTTGGATATCACAGTTTTGCTTCTCAGAGAAAATAGATCCGATTGTATCATAAAATCAGGTACTTCACTTTTTTTTTTTTCTCTTTCTTAGTTGTTCCTTGTATTCACTGCACAGAGGTTCTGTTGAGAGGTTCCCATTCCTCAGATATTCAGTTCAGTTTGATTGATTGATCGATTGATCTATCTGTCCCTCTGTCTGCCCCACATGCACCCCTTTTTGTTCTGCAAAATTCTTTTTCATTCTCCATATGTTTGTCTAATATTTTACAGCAATCGTTCTATTATGTATGTTAGCTGTCATCTCATGAAAGCAAGTTTTTCAGAATCCTGGTACTTTCAACTGTGTCTGCTGAATGTCACATTCATCATTTGCTGTCAGTATGGGAGAGCAAGAGAGTATCAAAGACAGGGGAGCTGTGGGTGATGACACGGCTGGTAGGCACAGGGCTCCACCCCACAGCACCCAAACAAAGGGAGCAGGGCAGTAGCCAGATTCAGCAGAGAGTCCAGATCACCAGGCAAGTCCCTATTGATGCGGCAGGTCTAGGGTCAAGCCAGGAAATGGAGCCAGTGGAGTCATGGTCAGGTCCAGAAACACCAACTGGGATCAGACAGTCCAGTGGTCACCAGGTGAGTCCTTAATGCTGAGGAACATCTGATGTAAAGCTGGTCAATCTGCTGGTCAATCTTCTGGTCAATCTTCTGGTCAAGGCCAGGGTCCAGACCAATGGGGTACATGGCCAGGTATGGGTATGACTGCAGCACCATTGGAACCTGGCTCAAGTTGATATCAAACATGAGACCCTCAGCTTAGAAGCAGCTTCCAAGTGAAAGTATGGGGGGCTCTTGCTGAGGCTTTTTAGCAGAGCAGCTCAGAGCCTCTTCCTGAGGCTTCTTCCAATTTTTTTTTTAATCCCAAGGGCAGCTGAGGCATCTAAAACATCTCTCGCTCATCAGCAAGCTTGCCTTGAAGCTGGCCAGCTGAACTCTTTACAAGGGTGTACTAGGCCTGGCTGGCATGGAGTTAACACCCATGTTTTTGTTGTTGCTGAGCAGTGCTTACACAGAGCCAAGGCCTTTTCTGCTTCTCACACCACCCCACCAGCGAGTGGGCTGGGGGTGCACAAGGAGTTGGGAGGGGACACAGCTGGGATAGCTGACCCCCACTGACCAAAGGGATATTCCATACCATATGACGTCATGCTCAGCAATGAAAGCTGGGAGAAGAAGGGGAATGTTCTGAGTGATGGCGTTTATTTTCCCAAGTCACCGTTACATGTGATGGAGCCCTGCTTTCCTGGAGATGGCTGAACACCTGCCTGCCCATGGGAAGTGGTGAATGAATTCCTTGTCTTGCTTTGCTTGTGTGCATGGCTTTTGCTTTACCTATCAAACTGTCTTTGTCTCGACCCATGAGGTTTTTTTGCTCCTCCCTTCAGATTCTCCTCTTACTGCTGTGGGGAGTAAGTGAGCAGTGGCAGGAGGCTAAGATGCCATCCAGAGTGAGCCCACAACAAAACAAGTGCACTCCAGGCCCTGACAGAGACTTCATTAATATATGATTTTCCAATGTAAAAGTTGGAATGTAAGAAGTGAGAATATATGTCTAAAAACATAAAACCACAATCAACAAGTATGTCCAAGTATGCCACCTGTTTTATATGAGCAGAGAGAATTAACATAAAGAGGCAGAAACTCAACCTTATATATACTCATTCAGAAAAACCCAAATACTTACATTCCTGGTTATTGCTTTTCATACTCCAAGGAGTACTTCAGCTTTATGAATTAAAATTACTCACAAAAGTGTAACTCACCAGAACACTTTTGAAACTAGATCTTTCTCCCTCTTCTTGCATCCTAAAGCTAACTTGCCAGATTGTGTAACACGTTTATACTTTAAATTCATATTAACAAATTCTAAACTCAGGTATGTCAAATTTATTTCATGGAATCTTTTTTGCAAGACACTAAGACAATGTTTAAGTTTATCTTAAAGTTATCTTTATTAATCAGCAGCACAAAGAACTTCATGTTTTTAAATCTCACAGATTTCAGAAATAGTTTGTAGCTCAGGGTTTGTTGAGTTACTGCAATATATTCTTTAACAGAAAAGAAATACGAACTAAAATAATTCACAGAATAATGTGGAAGCATGGTATCACATACATTAAAACTCATAAAATGGAACATAAGTGTATATCATGTAGCAGCAGTTGAAACAAACCTGATTTATTTTCAGAGGTATCACCCTCAAAAAAAATGGTTAGGAATGCTAAGTAATCAGTAACTTCTTCTGAGGAGTTCTAATGACATCATAACCCGTAACAGAACATTGTAGGTGGTTATTTAATCACTATCATCTACAGCTGAAATTTCATACTGAAGGAGACGAAAAAGAAGAGAGGAGCTAGAAGTAGTAAGGGAGGAAGGGTACAATGTCTCTGTACAATCCCTCTGGAGACAGCAGGATGAAATAGGGTCATCCAAGGAGAGTTATAGATTATTTTATACTATTTTTTGTTTCATTTCACCACCAATTTTAGAAGCAGCCCAGGAATATGTCTGTAATTTTTGGCCCAGTCTTGTAATAAATCCACTGATTATCCGATTACCATGTTCATTTCATGGAAAAGTTTTGGTACATATGAATTAGATTCCTTTTGGAGGAAATGGAACTGCAAGCTCTTCTCCAAATACATACAAAATGTGCCCTTCATCCTAATGGAGAAAAAGAACCTTTGAATCAATGACTGGACTTTTGAACATATTTGGCCAAGCATTTGAGGGATGTTCAGTCCTACCAATCAGACTGTGTCTAGTTTGATGTAAAAACACTAAACTAAAAATTGTGCAGATGTAAGGACCTTAGAAGAAATCATTTCAATCTTCTGTTTCTACTGAGCCAAATTACTTGCCACTATAGGCATTGCCTAGGGTGATTCTCTCATAGGCTAAAGGTACCATGTAGTCTTAAACTTACAGACCATGCAGGCTCTACACTCAGTTCTGTGCTTCTATCCCTTTGCTGTCTGTAGGTACCACACCCCATAAAATGTTCCTCCTTTTTCCCCCTAAATATTTCTGATAATATGATTCCATTTTTCTGACTTACCTAATCACTCTTCAGTTACCCTTTTCATATTTCTGCCAAGAATTTCCTTTAAAACCAGATCTTTATGAAGCATTATTTTCCTCTACTAGAGCAATTCTCACCTGCCATTTTAGAGACTCCTGCCATCCAGAATGGCTGCCTGCCATCTGTTTGCAATGAGGGATGTAGCATTTAATAATTCATAGGATGGATGACAAATACTGTTTGACATTTTTCCCCTGGTTGCAGTATACTTAAGAAAATATTTTATGTCCATAGAAATGATTCTATCTTTCATTGGGTAAGAAAGTTTCACTTGTCACTCAAATATTCCAATAGCAATAAAATCAACTGAATATCAGCCTTTTTAGACTTTTTTTTTTAAAGTATCGAAAGCCCTATTAATTCTATTAGCAGTGAACATTTTCAACTGATAATCAAATGCAATCAAAATTCACATAACATAAAAGAAGAATGATATGCCATGGTTGTGGTCAAATATACGGAGATTTGACATGATGAAGGGTTTATTTTCATAAACTAAGGAAAAGAAATCTGATTCTTTTATTGTAGCAGTCAACTTGGATGGAGAGCAGACAAAATGAAAAATGAATTCCAGTGAAAATTCCATTTCTCAAATTCAAGCCTGTGGCAATAAACCAGTATATATCAACTTCAGCAGTTTTTCAGATCTGTGCATAGATTTCATCTTCCAGTGGCTGTCAAATAATTGTGACAATTTAAAAGACCTGATATTACAAAGGGAGTCTTGATGGGGCAGTCAGTGAAATTTAACTACAGGACATAGTGGACAATGTCCCATAATTGTCTGGCTCATTGAAAAAAAATAAATCCTGTTATCATTAAAATCCACATTTACAAAAATCTGTCAGTTTAAAAGTATTTCTCTGAATCTTCTGAGGGTCCATTTCTCCAGTTAGCAATTGGCAAACTGGCTTGAAATAGGTACAGTGAATTGTTTCAAGCTTCCTCTTTTGATTCTGAGTCTAGTTCAGAAGTCACTTGCCTTTATAGTGAGAAGAAATCTTTCTCGTACTCACCATTACAAAATTTAAATGCTTCGTATGTACTAGCCCTTAAATAAATAATTTGTCTTTCTTGTCTTGAAAAGTATATTCATATTATTTTCAGAAATTTAGGAGAAAAATAGACAAAGGTTATGCAAATCAAAGCACACATATAGTCAGCTATCAATAGAAAGTAAAAATGAGTGTATTATTTTTCATATTTGATTTATGACTGGACTGTAGATAGAATGGGAGACAATAATCAACAAAAACATTAAAAAAAAAAAATAAGTCAGTGGAAAAATGCATGGTAGATGTACCAATTTTCAAAAAAAGGGCAAAGTACTTAAAAATGACTGGTAGGACAAGATTTTAAGCTTTTAAAGTCAACCATGCAGGTGCCTAAAAAGCTTTTATTTAAAGATTAGGTGAAATTTTGAAATGATTACAGAAAGACTGGCTCCTAAAAGCTACTGTAATCTTTCATTGCCATTTCAATCAGTAGCCTCTTAGTGATTCCTCTCAAAAGGTCAGGATAAACCAGAACTGTTTATGTTTTATGTTATGTTCTTCTTAAAAAATAAACTATTGTCAACAAAACACAGCTAATTTTCTTTAGACCACTCTAAGTTCATTTTTAATTTCTTGGTTAATAAACATACTTATTTGAACTATATTGTCAAAAAACATACTATAACTGAAATAATATTCAAAGGAGTTATGAAATAGCTTATTATTTCAGACATGGAAATGATTGAATTCATGTAATTCTAGATATGGGCAAAGTTGTAAGGAAATTACTACATTGTTTTGTTTTGAAAATAAAATGTTTTAAAATAATATATAAAAAAAATTTTCTATTTTAAAGAAATGGGGGTTTCTTTACCTGCAACATTTTACAGACAATATCAGTATATCTGGATTATTTCTTTTTTTAATAGCTTTGAATTTAAACATTTTACTTCTAATATCACTAGTTGCTATGTTTCAATGAGAATCTATTTCTATGCAACACTCTTGGCTGCCTTATCTAAATTACTTCAGCAAAGTTACAGTGTTTATGACCATATGATCTATACTCACAGTTGTTCAGAATATGACAGCAGACATGATCCTGAATAAAGATAGAGCATATAGTAAGTGCAAAATTCACTTTTTTATGATGGAAGATCATGGGTAAAAATATTTAATCATACATCAAAGGACAGTGTTTTATTTTTACTGTGGTTTAAGCCATGTATCATTTTCCTACTGAAAAAAACTTTAAGATTACCAAAAGTCCATTGTCTTCCATCCAGTTCAAAAAAGATAACTCACCAGAAAAGAAGAATTTCTAGGAAAAGGAGAGATGAACAAATTAATATATTTTACTTTCTTGTTGTTATTTTTTTACTATTAGCTGGCTCATGTGAGTAAATAAGTTTAGCCAGAGAAACTGCAAATTTGCTCGTTCTCTACATCATCAAATGCACTTCATGTTGAAGGGTAAAACAATTGCGTTTTGGGAATACAAACTAGCTGTTAAATGATCAAAATTAACAAGATTTCATTTCTTCAAAGTTATTGAGGGCATTTCTGTTCTTTGGGGGATTTGACTTACATTTCGTAGCAGCCTGCTCAGAATGTATTTCCCAAGCTGGATAACCACTGGAAACAAAAGGTAACTGAGTAGCATATCAAATATTAATCAATTTCATTTCATAGTTGCCTACATGTTGAGGCACTGCTGAGGGGATTTTTTCTGTTTTTGTTTTGTTTTATTTTTTTTGTTTTTCTAAAAACAAGTAATTTTTTTCACAAATCAATTTTTCCATTTTCTTTTTTTTTTTTTAATTTTTGAAATTACATTAACTGACCCCTGTTCCTTATATTCTTCTTTGAAAGCATCTATTATTTCTTATATTTTAATTGTATCGTATTCCACTCAGGTGGATTTTAATATTATTTCCTAACTGCCTTTATGTTTTATATGCCTTAATTAAAACTTGATTTCTAAATGGTACCATTAATTTTCACTTTCGCTAGGAAGTTTCAGATATTTGAATGATGGGCACATGTTAAATTCAGTTTCCTTCTAAAAGAAATAATAGCAAGATTTATTTTATTTTTATTTTATAAAAATCCAGTATTATAGTTTCTTTCATATTTCATGGTTTTCCATATTTATTGCCCAACAAATATGGATTTTTTTTTAAATATCAAAAATATCCTGGGTTTCTGAGCATGCAAAAGTTAGTGTGAGCTGACCTTGTTTTCTTTTTCTTCCCAACCTTATAATCTTATATCAGTCACACACTGTCATTTATTTTTTCTTCCAGTCTTTGTATCCCAGTTCATAAAAATTTACCATGGCACTTATCACTACTAATCTGTAGCTTGCTGGGATTGTAAATATTTTTTATTTGCTCCATAACTATACCTTTCCACCTTTCTTTTATATAGATTGTACTAATCTCTATTGACATCCCAGTTATAAGAATCTTCTCACCAGGCTTCAATTATGCCCACAAGATCACAACCACCATCATTTAGCAGCAATTTTTTTTTTTAAGTTCTCTTTGCTTCTCATCCTTCTAGCATTGTGTACAGGCACTCTAATACAGACGTCTTTCGATTCTTCATGTTTCATTCTTTTGACAGATACATCTTCTAACTTATTACTGTGATACTAAAAGTGCCAAAAGCCTAGCAGAACTCAAAGGACTAAATTTTTATAATAGATAATATTTTATCTCCTGAGCAAGATCTAAATTGACCCTGCTCCATGATGAGGACAAAGCTCTTGTTTCTTTAATTATATTCACTCGTTGTTTACATTTTTTTTCCTCACGTACAGTATGGGAATGAATTCATTCAAATGCAGCTCTACCAAATGTTGGTACATATAACTATATCCTGACTATCTCTGTCATTTCTTCTTCCACATAAATAAACTGTTTTCACGCTTAGACCTTCTATTCACTGTAGAATTTTTGGTTCCTACTGTGATTGTCTGTTATGTCAAAATAAGTTTTTAGCTGATAGTTGGGGTTTGTTTCATACTTGACACGTAGTAGCCATTCAAACAAGCAAAAGCATTTTCTCCATACAAATTATTTCATTTACATTCTTTATCAGAGCCCCTCCATTCACAGACAAGGGTGTCATAGGTATAGTAGTAAAACATTTTTAGTATAAACCTGAGCTTATTTTTTTGAGTATTTCATCCTTACAATATACTGTATAACATTTACTATTTGTTGGAAATTTACCATGATCAAAGACAAACATTTAGACATTTCTAAATTGATCCTAACTGTCTCACATTATTCTGAGCCAGAATTTTAAATTTAACATGTATTTGAACCATGGAATTTTTACTTTTTTTAATGCTATGTACAGATAAGAGGATCCATTTTGTCCTTCCATTATAATGTAGCTACTAATCCATCTTGCACTTCTTTCTACAAAACAGACAGTGGTGTGTGGTCATTCATCATCCTGTATTAGATCAAAGTCGATGCTACCCTTTTCATTCTCCAAATACTGGATCAATCACCCGTCTCCAAACACAGACAAAAGAACAAATCTTAAGCGTAATCTATGTATACACAAAAAGCTATTGAACAGATCTGATAAAATGCCTGACAGAATATTGAAAGTCATACATGAATCCAAGCTGTGGAAAACTAGGAAAATTCAGGCAAAAATTAAATATATATATGTACATATTTATCACCTCCTGGAAATACTTATCTTTCTTTACTGACAATAGGGAGAGCTTATGGTAGGTAAGCTGCTAATTTTGGTAGCTTTAGATAGTTATCAAAGGATATCAAAGGTGAAAGGCTATAGAAAGGATGAAATGCATATATAGGTGGAGAGATGAAAAGGATAAATGAAATAAATCCAGAGGGCACAAAGTGATGATGACATTTCTGCAGTACTTAAGCTAAGATAGAGCTTCAAAATGTGTGTCTGTGGCTCTGAATACATACTTATCCATATAGGCATACTTGTCTACATTCTCACTATGGTTAATCTAACTGATTAATTACAACTGAAAGTTGACTCCTATAGAAGAAAATTATGAAGGTTGATGCCTCCCCGAGGCCCGAGTTAACGACATCACTAGGAAACTTCCTAGCCCGGAACAGCCCTCGGACCCGTTACTGCTCTTCCACGTGGGTGGCAATGAAGCCGCAATGCGTAGTCCGAGAGGAATCAAAAGAGACTTCAGGGCCTTGGGACAGTTGGTAAGGGAAACTGGAGCACAGGTTATTTTTTTCCTCTCTCCTTCCAGTTGTGGGCAGTGACACTGGAAGAGACAGATGGACCCTATCTATTAAGACATGGTTCAATGGGTGGTGTCACCACCACATTTCAGATTTTTTGATAATTGGATGTTCTACACGGCACGAGGCTTGCTGGCGTCAGTTGGGATTCACCTTTCTCAAAGGGGGAAGAGGGTCTTTGCTCATGAACTAGAGGCACTTACTGGCAGAGCTTTAAACTAGACTTGAAGGGGGAGGGGGATAATATCAGGATCACCTGTGACGAGCTGTGGGATGACACACCAAGATTAGAGGGATGGGGTGCTAGCAAGGGCCCTCAGCCTGTGACTCTGAGATATTTTGGGTACACTGCAGCACGCTTGAAGTCTTACAGTGATGAGCCAGGGACTCCTGAGGTAATAGGAACCAACAGGGAAACACCGGGGAAATACCTCAAAAGAATTAAAGTGTCTTCCTCTAAGAAGATGACATGGCCAACAGTCCAGCTGAAGTGCCTCTACACCAATGCACAGAGCATGGGCAACAAACAGGAGTTGGAAGCCACCGTGCTGCTAGAAACCTACAACCTATTTGCCATCACTGGAACTTGGTGGGATGAATCCCATGACAGGAGTGCAGCTATCAATGGCTACAGGTTGTTCAGAAGGGACAGGTGAGGAAGGAGGCGCAGGGGGGTTGCCCTCTACATCAAGAAATGGATGGATTGTGTAGAGCTGTCTCTGAAGAATAGCCATGAGCAGCTTGAAAGCTTCTGGGTAAGAATTAGAGACTGAGGCAACAAAGACAACCTTGTAGTTGGTGCCTACTACAGGCTACTCGATCAAGGGGAGCCTATTGACAAAACCTTCTTACTCCAGCTACAGGAGGCATCATGCTTGCAGGCTCTCATCCTGCTGGGGGACTTCAACCACCCTGACATCTGCTAGAAAATTATCATGGCAAGCAGTAGGCAATCCAGGAGACTTCTGGAGTGCATTGTGGATAAATTCTTAAGCCAGGTAATAGACAGCCCTACCAGAGGGGATGTAATACTGGACCTGTTGGTCACCAATGCAAGTGAGGTAATCGGTGTCATCAAGATTGGAGGCAGCCTGGGCTGCAGTGATCATGCACTGGTAGAGTTCACAGTCCTGAGGGATATGGGTCAGGCAGAGAATAAAGTCAGGATCCTGAGTTTTAGGAAAGCAAAATTCCAGCTCTTCAAGGTGGTAGTCAATAGACCCCCTGGGAAATTGCCCTCAGGGACAAGGGAGCGCAACAGAGCTGTCAGATATTTAAGGGCAGTTTCCATAGAGTGCAAGACCTCTCAATCCCCAGGTGCAGGAAATCAGAAAAGGAAGGTAAGAGATCAGCATAGCTGAGTCAAGACCTGTTGGTCAAACTAAAGGGCAAGAAGGAAATGCACAGGCAGTGGAAGCAGGGACATGTGTCTTGGGAAGAGTATAGGGATGCTGCCTGGTTGTATAGGGATGGGTTCAGGAAGGCCAAGGCATGGCTGGAGCTGAACTTGGCAAGGGATGCAAAGAATAATAAGGGCTTCTACAGATGCGTCAGCCAGAAAAGGAAGGTCAAAGAAAGTGTGCCCCCCTGATTAACACAACTCACAAACTGGTTAACAACAGATGAGGAGAAGGCTAAGGTACTCAACAACTTTTTTCCTCAGTCTTCACTGGCAAACCAGCTTCCCACACCTCTCAAGTGGATGAACCTTAAGACAAAGACTTGGGGAGAAGATAAGGTAGATTCCTGATCACCTGAGGAACCTGAATTTACATAAGTCTATGAGACCTGACAAGATACATCCCAATGTCCTGAGAGAATTGGCTGATGTAGTTGCCAAGCTGCTCTCTATCATATTTGAAAAGTCATGGCAGTCAGGTATAGTCCCTGGTGACTGGAAAAATGGAAACATTGCACCCATTTTTAAAAGGGTAGAAAGAGAACTGTCAGCCTCACCTCTGTGCCTGGGAAGATCATGGAATAGATCCTCCTAGAAGCTGTGCTAAGGCACATGAAGGACAGGGAGGTTATTAGAGACATGGCTTCACCAAGGGCAAGTCTTGCCTGACCAGTCTAGTGGCCTTCTATGATGGTGTGACTATGGGACAAGGGAAGAGCTATGGATGTCATCTATCTGGACTTCTGTAAGGCATGTGAGACATGGTACCCCACAGCATCTTTCTCTCTAAATTGGAGGCATATAGATTTGATGGATGGACTGTTTGGTGGATGAGGAATTGGCTGGATGGTTGCATCCAGAAGGTGGTGGTCAACTGCTCAATGTCTGGATGGAGATCAGTGACAAGTGGTGTCCCTCAGGGGTCCATCTTGGTACCAGTACTCTTTAATATCTTCATCAATTTCATAGACAGTGGGATCGAGTGCACCCTCAGAAAGTTTGTAGATGACATCAAGCAGAGTTGGTGCAGTTGACACATCTGAGGGATGGGATGCCATACAGAAGGGACCTGGACAAGAAGTAGGCCCATGTGAACCTCATAAGGTTCAACTAGGCCAAAGCAAGTGCACCTGGGTCATGGCAACCCCCAGTATCAATACAGGCCAGAGGATGAAGGGATTGAGAGCAGCCCCACAGAGAAAGACTTGGGGGTACTGGTGGATGAAAAGCTGGACATGAGAGGACAATGTGCATTCGTAGCCCAGAAGGCCAGTTGTATCCTGGGCTGCGTAACAAGAAGCATGACCAGCAGGTATAAAGAGGTGTTTCTGCCCTCTGCTTTACTCTTGTGAGGCGCACCTGCAGAACTGCATCCAGCTCTGGAGCCCTCAGAACAGGAAAGATGTGGACCTGTTGGAGTGGGTCCAGAGGAGGGCCACAAAAATGATCAGAGGGCTGGACCACCTCTCCTATAAGGACAGGCTAAAAGAAGTGGGGTTGTTCAGCCTGGAGAAGAGAAGGCTCCGGGGAGACTTTGTTGCAGTCTTTCAATATTTAAAAGGGCCTTATAAGGAAGATGGGGACAAACTTTTTAGCAGGGCCTGTTGCAATAGGACAAGGGGTAATGGCCTTAAGCTGAAGGAGAGTGGATTCAGACTAGATATAAGGAAGAATTTTTTTTATGATGAGAGTGGTGAAATACTGGAACAGATTGCTCAGAGAGGTGGTAGATGCCCCATCCCTGGAAACATTCAAGGTCAGGTTGGACTGAGCTCTGAGCAACCTGATCTAGTTGAAGATATCCCTTGCAGGGAAGGTTGGACTAGATGACCTTTAAACCCAAACTATTCTATGATTCTGTGATTCTGTGTTTCTATGGTAAACAAAAGTAGAAATTGACACTGGAATCATACTAGTAACTCTCATGTTTAAAGCTTTATTTCTTCATAAAAATATACTATCTTTAGTGGTTGAAATTAGCAGTTAACAGCATTTATTTAGTTAGTTTATATAGCACATCTTTTTTTGTACCATGAGTTAAACACAAAATGAGGCATTAAGCCAAATGGCTTTCCTTTATCTTGTTACATTTATATCACTTACAGTATTTGCACAGTAACCTTTTTATTGTTTTTTTCTTTTTTAAAGAATCTGGTAAGTACTGTATGAAATATCATTCAAAGTGGCTAGCTCTGTTTACCCCATCATATACAGTGAAATCTATATTTTATGTGTTTCCAGTGTTGGAAATTAAATAAATAAGGTGATCTTGTGGTGCACATACATTCACCAAGTCCTATAGGTGTTAAAAGGCTGACACTCCCCTTGCTCCAGTTAGCTATACTATAATAGGTTTCAGTGATTTTTTGCTGCTGTTATTCTGCAGGTGACAATAATAGGTATGATGGCCCCAATTTCATGATATCACATCTAATATTGACAAAAAAGGAAAAAAAAATCTAGTTCTTTCTTAAAAAAATAAACAAACAAACCCCTATTTATTGTTTTTAGCTATCACTTTTATCCCCCTGTAGGAATCTTCAATTTGTCAGAAATGAAATAATAAACTCTTTGTCTAAGAGAAAACATTTTTTTCCTGCTGTTATTCCAACCATTCAACATTTCCATCTGGGATAGTCTGTGCTTCTTGCTTAATTTTGGGATTCTCCTTAAGATCATAGCCTTTCATCTAATCTGCATTTTGCCCTGCTGAGTTCAACTCATATAGGGAAAAACTCAAGCATTGAAAATAACACATTTTCATAATACACTTTTATCTTTCCAGTAACAAGAACTCTGCATTACATTTTTACAAATAATTCTGATCAAGTGTACTAAGTAGTATAGAAAAATTTAACTGGTTCTACCAAGAAATCAAATAAGATCAAAAATCTTTGTTCTGCTTTGTTGTCTGTAACAAACTTTGTGCATACCCATCAGAGATAATCATCATTCACTAATTTCAACTGAGTTGTAATCTAGTTGATTTCAATAGTTTAGCGTATTATCTACATTTCAGACATAATAAGGAAATATGATAGAATGATAGAATCATAGCACAATTCAGCTGGGAAGAGCTCAGGAGGTCTCTAATCCAACCTCCTGCTCCTAGCAGGCTCAGTTTTGAGGTCAGACAGCCAGCTCTGGGCTTCATCCACTTGGACTTTGAAAATCACTAAGGATAGAGACTTCATATCCTCTCCCAGGAGCCTGTTCCACTGCTTAACTGTCTTCATTGTAAAAAAGTTTTTCCTTATATCCAATCCACAGATGGTTCTGGTTCTCCTGCATGCAGCGCTGTGAAGATCCTGGATCCATCTTTTTGATAACCTAATCTTAGGTACGTATTTTGGATGGGTGTCATTACACGTTCCTGAAGCAGTCTTTTCTCCAGGCTGAACAAGCCCAGTCCCTCAGTCAATTTTCATGGGACAAGTGTTCCACCCTCAGCCATTCTTGTGACACTTCCTCAAAAATGATCCATGTAAAATACCCTGTATAGGGGTGCCCAAAACAGAACTCATAAATATGATCTCATTAATGCTGAGTAATCCCTTCCCTTGACCTGTTGTCTCTGCTCCTATTAATACATTCATGGACACTATTGGCCATCTCTGCTGCTAGTGTGCACTGTTGGTTCATGTCCAGCTTCTGCAGGGGGTTAGTCCATCCTTAGCAAAGAACTTTTGCATTTGTTTTTGCTGAATTCCTGAGATTCCCATCACCTGTTCCTCCAGTCTCTCTAGGCACCTCTGAATGCAAGCCCTGTACTTGAGCTTATCAGCTGCATTCACAGTGCAGTCTTATCTTCAAGCTTGACTAGGATTCACTCCATGATCTCCTTCAAGTCACTGTTATAGATATTAAATCTGACAGGCTCCAGTATAAATCCTGTCAACAGCCTCCAAATGGAATATGACTCCATTATGAATTCCATTAAACTGATTCCATTAAATGGAATAATTCTCATCCTCTGTAAGTTTAAGAGCCTTTCTTGGAAGACAGTTGCTGCTTTTTATTAAAAATTGAATGTGAATCTACTATACATTGTTGAGTTTAGTATGTGTATTGATAATAATTTTCAGGGGAGTGTAGGTTCTCCCTGATCAAGCACAGCAAGATCAGTAGATTAAGATCAGTACCTGATATATGCTAGATCCATGAAGATGACTTGGATCTGCAAAGCATATAAATCTGTGGTAGGTACCTGTATAAATATATAGCTGAGTCTTTTAACAAATTTTAATTTTGTAGATTAGAAATTTTTAATTTCCATTGTTATTTGGTAGTTTCACAAAGCTGTCTTGAAGCAATATTTTTAAGGAAAAGCTTATATTACTTGTTTGCAGTTGTCAGAAAGTCTTTTGATAAAAATTAATTCTTCCCTAAATTCTCTTTTTAGTGTCATTATTTTTCTCTGTTGAGAAATAGTTTATTTCGCTGAGATTTTAACAATGTTACATATCAGTATCTTAACTAGAAAACACTTACCTTTCATAAAAGAACTTACTCCCATTCATCTTCCTCATTTTTATCTTTCAGCATTCCAATCGATTTTTATACCTATTTTAAGATCATCATTTTTCAATTACCAGATGTAACTTGTCCTGGATGATATTCTTCAATATCGACTTGTTTTTCTTTTCTTTCTACCTTTAAACAAACAAACAAACAAACAAAAACCAAAAAAGAAACCAAAACCAAAACAAAAACCAACCAAACAAAAAGATTTTGAAATACCGGTAGGTAATATTACTGTTATCTTTATTTTAACTTCTTACATTGTCTTACATCTGGCTGCTAATGCTGCCAGAGTGGCAGCATTAGCATATCACCCTCAGTATGATCTAGTTAGTTTATGGAGTTCCACAAAGCTATGAATTTAAAAAGAAAGTAATACTAATTCTAAGACAAGGAAAATCAATAAATAAATCTAAATTTGCCCATGTTGTTGTTGACATCATGACCAACAGTAAACACTGTATTTTCTGCAATAAATACCAAATTTTGTTTGTTTTCTCCAGTCATTCATCTTTCTTCATTTATTTCCTTCCTTTCTTGCATTCCTGGGTTTTCATAGCTGATTGAACCTTTGATTAGAGGTGGTGGCTCATACAAGTTGTGTTATGTCTATGGCAACCCAGACAGACTCTATTTTGCAGTTTTGTAAAAATACAAGGTAACATACTTATGAAATTTCTCCAAATTGTTATCAAAATTTCTGATTTCAATGAAGTAATGATAATTAAAATCTGGAAAGATTCTCTTTGCTTATGTATGCATTCTATGTCTGGTCCCTAGATTCAATATGCCAGTGCAAGTCTATAAGTTATTTAACTACCTGTTAGTTTTGAAACAATTAATTGGGTTGGGGGATTACTTTGTTTGTTTCTGTGCTTCACAGTTGACTCTCTTTTCTTCTTGTGCCACTGCATGGAGCTGTGCACAATCCCACTTACATGACGAGGTGCAAACTCGAGTTGCATTTCCCCATCCAGTAGGCAACTGAATGCTGTCTTGTTAGCAGTTTAGCTAAAAGCATTTAAATCTTCATACCTGCTCATATCCAATAGACATTTACATCTTGCTTATGTGGCCTTTGCTTTTTGTTATACACAACCAAAAAAAAAATGATAAGGTTGTATTTATAAACAATGAAGTAACCTACAAGACCTTGAATATCTCAACAGTAAATAGATTTCTTTTTTTCTTTCCTTTCTAATTTACTTACTTCTCTGAAGTCCAATGTTTTGACATGCCACTTTCTAAATTTGTCACAGTCTAAAGTGACAAAAATATATGGTCTATATCCTAGCAGGTTACTTTTTAGGTCATGTTCATCAGTTATTCACTAGCTTCATTAATCACAATTATGTTAGCATTGCCATTAGCAAAAAGTGCTAACATACACTTTTCCTTATTGAATTAAAGCTGGTAAAAGACAAACTGCTGAGATTTCAAGGTACACTGTCGTTATTCTGCTTCAGGTGTCCATTCAATACACAATTGTATCTCTTATAGAAGTTAAATCCATAGATTGATATTAACTTTTTTCCATTTTGTGTCACCATTATTTTTCAATTGTTTGACATATAGTCATTGATCAGGTTTATGTGTTCTCTCCAAGGTCTGAAGAATGCAGCTTTTATATCTTTTGCTCAGTTAACACAGATCTGGCCAAACACTTGGAGAAATTATATTGGTACATCTTTTAAATGATACAGCTTTCAGATAATAATGTACTGTGTAACAATGTGTATATTATGTGTAATGAAGTTTACATGCATTGTGGACCTCAGATCTCACAATGTCTAAATCTCCATTTGTCTAATTTGTTTAACAAACAGTATTAGTATCATTCTTGTGGATAAATGCTACATCACTCTGTGAAGCATTATTCAGTTTATGATGTATTTGGAAATGCATGCATGTAGATACATGTATGTGAATCTGTCTTAGTTAGAAAAAATGTAAACCAGGTGTCCTTTATCAACCCTCTGTAGAGAAGTTATTTCTAATGCCTTTAGAAATTTGAGAGCAATTATACTTCTCTGCTTTACTAATTTAAAAAGGATACTTGTTCTATTTCAACTTGAATTCCATTATCAATTCAGAAAAAAACACAGATGGAAGAAAAGAGTTATCATGGAGCAGTTAGAGAAGAGGAAGGAGGGTTACCTGTAAAAAACCACTGACTTAAGCCGTAAGTGAATGATGAGCATAGTCCTGCCATAAAGCACTGCAGGAAGTACAGGTTCTGCATGATGACAGGAGAAATATGAGAGACTGTTGAATATTGACATGATTTGGCACAGAGAGAGGTGTGAGGGTTGTTTTTTTTTTTTTAGTTTAATTGTCACTGATAACTTCCTTTACTTGTGTTGAAATGCAAAGTCTATCACTAAAGGAAGAAGAAGCAGAAGGCAGACTCAGAACTACAAACTGTAAGGTTTCTGAAAGTTCTGAAGAAGCTTATGATGCTACAGCTAATGATTTAATGAATAAAGAAAATAATAACTGGTAAAGAATACATTCTCAAATAATGAAAGAATTCTACCAGCTACATGCAACTCAGAATACAGAATCAAAACTTAAGATTCAGGACTGGACGTCTGAAATAAAAAGTTATAGCACAGTTCTGTTACCAAGAAACAACATTTGGAAAGGAGAACAGCCTTGCAGGTACTGTTTGAAAAAGGTAGTATGTGTTCACCAATGTGGTCAATCATTCTAATCTTACCCTCTATTTATAATTGCTGCTAATCTTCCTAAGTTTCCCAGATCCCCATAGTCCTTTTTTAAAGACTCATATCATATTTGCTACCCTCCAATCTTCAGGTAGCAAAAAAGTGTAAAGTAGAAGGCTACCCATAGCTATTTTACTATTTTAACTCTGAATTTTGGGGGGTTTTGTTGTTTGTTTGGTTGTCTTTTTTAATAAAAAAAGTAAAAAAAGAAAGTATGTGTAATATATGCAGTCCTGGGAGTTTGATAGCATTCATTTTGTCTTTTTACACCATAATCTTTTCAATAGTTACTTCAGGCAATCTGCCAACTCCTGCTCAAAAAGGTTGACTAAAGGTGTTCATTTGACAGTGGACACCAAAGCAAAGAATTCATTTTGCTTCTCTGCAATGTCAGTGACACATCCTTTTTACCCTGGTCAAGAGTTGGATCTACAGAATGTCTGACAGGCTTTGGGCTCCTGATGAATTGGAAGGAATTATTAGTCTTATTTATTGCATCGGCTAGTTTCTTGAACTAGTCACTCCTCTTCTGGCCAAGTATCTGATAGCCCTATCATGCTGATTTCATCACTTAAGAATAGATATTCCCATTCCTCTATCCCTGTCTATTAATCAGATTTTCAGCATTCTTATAAATACACTTTTTGGTACATTTCTTGTCACTATATTTCATATCACTCATTTTGTTCTTATTTTCATATTTTAATGTTTTCTGACTTTTCTTTCTGTTGAGGACACTGAGTTTTCAACTCTTTCTGTCAGAAATTATTTCACAGAAGTCATCCCAACCCTTCACAGTGTCATGACATTTTTAACGGTTGACTGTGCTTTGAGTTCTCATTTCCATCAAGATCTGTAATTCAAAGAAAAACACAGACTTTGGAAACAAACTTTCATCAACATTGTGCTAAGTCAGTGGGGCACAAACTCTGTCAATGAAAGTCACATGTACTATGAGGAAAGAATTCATTTGACTCAATCTCCTGTTCTGTAATGTAACAGAATGCAAGTCTGTCATATGCTTCTGTATGTGCTCAACCTATCATGACATGCAATATTGACAAAGGTACTCTTCAGGACACAGAATATGCACACGTAATGTGACTGGACTTACAGTAATCAGACGGGAGAAACAGGTCATATGGCCAAGCACGTACAAAACTGATCCATATGACCTGCTTAAGAGTACTTACAATGGATTTTCAAAAGAGAAGAGAAGGATCTCAGATAATTTATCTGGCTTGTAGACTGCAACCTTCTTGTCTTTGGAGTGCATCTAAAAGAAAAAGGCAAAAAGGAATGTAGTGAGAGTTAAGTGAATAGTTCTACCAAAGCATATCTGAGCAATGCACTAATAGCGGACTACTCCTGAATTTAAAGATTAAATCTGCAATCAAGTAAAAATAATTTATATTCCTCATTTAATAAGGGGTTTGAAAGCGTAGGCTAATCTGAGAGAGTTATTGTGTTGTTCCCACAGATTGTGGGAAAGACAGTTAAAGTTTTCTTAAATAACGTTCAGCTGAGTAAAGTCATTAGAATATTTTAGTAGCATGCTCTGTCATTTTAAGCCACCCAGAATCCTTATATGCTTTTTTAATTGCTCATGCACATTTTGGGCAACCATTGGTTAAAGGAAGCAAATAAGCTGTTTGGGTATCTTAAAAAAGCAATGGAGGTAATATGGAAAATATTATTTTAATATTGTTTTATGTTTTTCAAAGCAACTAAACATCACATTTACTTTTGTAAATGCATATATATTCTACATGGCCACTAGTTAAAATAGCAAATATGATACTTTTTTTGCTTTAGAAAGGAATATCACAAATGCATCCCATTCCGTATGCTGTCACGCTATCTAATCCATGAAAGTTAATAACTACTCACATTTATCCATGCTATTTATTCACTGAAGCAACTTTGAATCTTATTCAGCTTTCTTTGCCCCTGAAGCACCACTTATGAATTAAAGTGTTCTTTAGCTTGAGAAGAGATGTCAGAATTAAAGACTACAACCCTCCTTTAATTATTTTCTAAACAGCTTGCTTCTACTAAAGGAGAGAAGGAAAGCATATTGATTCACTCACTTTGATTTTGGTGTGGGCATATTTTGAATCTTCAAGAGAATGCCCGGGTTCATAGGCTGGGGGCAACCTTGGCTGCAGTGACCATGGGATGGTGCGATTCAGCATCCTGAGAGGAGGGAGCAGGGCAAAAGGCAAGATCACATCCCTGCACTTCAAGAGAGCAGATTTTCCCCAGTTCAGAGATTTGCTTGTGAGTGTTAGGGAGCAGCAAGTGTTGGCTGCCCCACAAGGGAACGTGAGTCAGTAGCATTGTGTGATGAAAAGGCAGGTGCAAGGAGTGACCACACCAATGCAGACTCAGGATGCAGAATAGCAAGTCAGAGTCAGGATCAAATTCAGAGACAGTGTCAGGGTCAGACATAGTGTAGTGATCACCCAGTTAGGTTGTAGTGAGGAGGTAGGTCCAAGGTCAAGCCAAGAAGCCAAGACAGCTGGTCAGCATCAGGTTTGGAGAGGTGTGAGCCTGAGCACAGCTGCAGCTGTTGCACAGCTGCTGCACAGCTGTGATGTAGCATTGGCAGGAGTGAGCAATACAGCCTCAGCTCAGAAGTGATTCCCAAGGGAATGGAAGGGCAGGATCTTGCTTTCTTCATAATAGCACTTACCAACAAAGGAGCTGACCTTGTACTCAGCCAACTAAACTCTTTAATTTAGCCAACTAAAATTGTAGAAGGGGGATGTGCCACAGCACTGACAGCAATAATTCCGTAGGACGTAACCCTGGAGAGAAGAGAGGTCCAGCACAACTCTTTGATTTTCAAGGATCACGTCCTTCAAACTCAAAAATCGTCCATCCGAATGAGCTGAAAGTGAAGCAAAGGTGGCAAGTAGGCCTGTGTGGATGAACAGAAAGCTCCTGACTACAACTCAAATATAAAAAGGAAGCATACAAGATGTAGAAAAAAGGACAGATGACCCAGGAGGAATACAGAAACATTGTCCAATCATGGAAGGATGGGTTGAAGTAAGCCAAAGCCCATCTGAAGCAGAAGCTGTGGTGAGATACATGAAGGGAAACAACAAAGGCTTATTCAGGTGTGTCTGCAACAAAAGGAAGACTGGGAAAAATGTGGGCTACCTGCTGAATGGGGTAGGGGAGCTGGTGACAAAGGAGGCAGAAAAGACCAAAATACCCAATGTCTTCTTTGTCTCAGTCTATAGTGGTAAGACTAGCTTCAGGAATCCCACACCCTGAAATCAAGAAACTTGTGAGGAAGCCTTACCCTGGATGGATGAAGTTCACAGTAGGGAATGTATAAATAAACTGGACAAACACAATTCCATGGAACCTAATAGGAGAGACATTCATGCCTGGTGAGGAAGCTGGTTGATGTCATTGTGACACTAGTTTTTATTGTCTTTGAGAGGTCATGGTGAGCGGGGGAGGTTTCTGAGGTCAGAAACGTCACTCCTATCTTCAAGAAAGGCAAGAAGCAGGATCCAAGTAACTCTAGGATGACCAGCCTCACCTCTATGCCTAGAAAGGTGATAGAAAAATTAATCCTGGAAACATTTCCAAGAGATGAAAGACAAGATGATTGGGAGTATTCAGTATGTATTTACAAAGGTAAAATCATGCCGGACCAACCTGATTGGCTTTTAGAATGCAATGACTGGCTAGGTGGATGGCTTCGTGGAGAACAGTAGATGTTGTTTATTTTAACTTCAGAAAGGCTTTGGCATTGTGTCCCATAATGTCCTCAGTGACAAGCTGATGAAGTATGAAGAAATGTACAATGAGATGGACTCAAAGGTGGCTGAACTGCTCAGCTCAGAGGGTTGTGGTCAGCTGCACAAAGTCCAGCTGGAGGCCAGTCTCTAGTGATGTATTCCAGGGATCAATACTGGGGCCAGTGTCTTTAACCTCTTCATTGATGACCTTGATGACAGAACAGAGTGCTCTTTCAGCCAGTTTGCAGAAGGTAGGAAAGTGAGAGGAGTGGTTGATACACTAGGTGGGTATGCTGCCATTTAGAAGGGCCCCAACAAGCAGGAGAACTGGGCAGAGAGGAATCTCATGAAGTATAATAAAGGGAAGCACAATATTCCACATTTGTGGAGGAATAACCTCATGCACCAGTATGATCTGGGGACCAACCGCCTGGAAAGCAGCTCTGCAGAGGACCTAGGGTTCATGGTAGAAACCAAGCTGGACATGAAGAAGCAATGTGTCCTTGCAGCAATGATATCCTTGGTTACATTAGAAAGAGCATTGCCAGCAGGTCGGAGGAGGCAATCTTTCCTCTTTACTCAGTGCTGGTAAGACACATCTGGCATGCTGAAATTAGATCTCGACTTCTCAGTGTAAGAGATACATGGATATATGGTGAGACTCCAGGAAATGCCCACTGAGATAGTTAAGGACATTGCACATTTGTCATATGAAGAGAGGTTGAGAGAGCTAGGACAGTTCCACTTGGAGAAGGGAAATTTTATCAAGGTGTATAGATACTTGATGGGGAGGGAGTAAAGACGACAGAACCTGACTTCTCAGTAGTAACAGAACTGGTCATGGGCCAGATCAGCCTGCTTTCCCACTTTGAGCAGGACATTTGTACTATTTAATCTTCAGAGGTCTCTTCCAACCTCAACTATTCTGTAATTTTATGACTGTATAGCATCATGCCATAGTTCAGTGGAAGGATCCTCCAGAAGTCCTCTGGCAGCCATCTCTTCTTGAGGTTGACCAAACCCCAGTCACTCAGCATCTCCTCATATGGCAGAACTCCAGATCCTGCTTCAGTGGCCCTTCACTGAGCTTGTTCCAGTGTTGGGAAATATTAGTTGTCAAAATTAGCATAAGTGTTGGCAAACTAGCTTAGCATAAATGCCTACATTTTCTGAAACCTTAGGCCACAGGCTCTGAACTTTCACCTAGATATGTTGAACTTTTGTTGAACTTTTGCCTAGTTAAGTAAAAGAAGGCCCCAGAGCCAGTTCAAGACAGAAGATAAGGAAGCTACAACCGTCAGCAGAAGTGGCAACCTTAGAGATAAGAAAAGAAATGGCCCACCTAGAGACAAGGAAAAGAGTCAGTGAAGAACGGGAAGACCCTAGACCCTAATATTATTATTGGTCCCTTACTTAGATTGTAAGGGTATAATTGCCCAGGGATTTCTTTGTTTGGGGTCCCTCTGCAGAGGCACCCAGCTCGAGCTCTTATGACCGCTGTACCACTCAAATTATCTCATGAGACTTCAAATCTGAGACTCTGCTGTGGGAAACCTAGGGTGAAGAAACTTCCTTAACACTACTTTATTGATATTTCCCATCCTGTGTGGTCCAAAAGTGGATGCAGTACTGTAGATGTGGTCTAATGAGTACTGAATAGAGGGGAAATAAACGCTTTCCTTGACCTGCTGACTGTTCTTAATATAAGCAGTTGTTACAGAACAGACAGTGGTGTTCCAGCTGTACGAACCTCTAATCACTAACCAGTACCTTTTGAACTTGACAATCCAGCCACTTCTTCACCAATCTAGTAAATGCTATCTAGACTGCAATCTGGTACATCACCTTGGATGTGCTTTTTGTGTTATTTAAATGTTGCTTGAATAGAAATGCAGTTCACAAGAGAAGATAAGGACTTGCTGTCTCTATAGAATTGATGAGAACATGGTTCGCCACTCAGATGGACCTTGTAAGATCATGAATAGCCTTTGATAATTATCTTTGAAATTATCTTTGGTAATTTCTCAAGCACATAGAAAGTCTTTACTGTGAGGAAACTGTTTCACAAATCATACACTCTTCCTTCTTTTTCTTTCTAATTGGTAGTTTTGCATGATCAACAGAAGACTGAGTTGCACCATTATG